>NC_064921.1:878280227-878886362 GCF_023897955.1 Schistocerca gregaria | reverse complement strand
TTTATAGGGGATGCAAGAATTTCCGAACATTAATTTGATTGCCGCCGAGTAATTGAGCCACTGGTAAGTCAAGAACAATGTCTCTGGATGGAATCACGGTGAGCCACAATTTTCAACATTTATGGAGACGTGAAAAAATAATGTACCATTGTCTCCGCCACAAATTACGACTGCTCATCTTTAATAAGTCGAGAATTTTCATGTTTTCTCGTATTTAGAATTGTATAAGGAGTATCAGCCATACCAGTGAAAGTGCCTGAATGCTGAATTTTGGAAGAATATCGTTTGTTGATCCTAAGTATTGTTTCTTTAATTAATGTTGCTTAGAAACATTCACTTTTTTATTTCCTTTGTCATTTTAAAAAGAATCGATTTTTTGAGTAACTGCATTATCAATATAAGTAAATGTTATCATCTGAAACCAGAAACTTTTATTTAACAAAGTACCTAGTGGTACTAATGAAATATGAAAAGTGTACTTGGTGAGGTCGCCTTTCAACTTGCAATTGTTAAATTCGTCTTGCCATCCGAGTTCAAATGTATTCTAAATGATATTTTTTTGGTCTCTAGAAAGCTAGGAAGTAAGAATCTTGATGATACCTATCTTATTTTTCAAGTAACTTTGCAATAATAAAAGAAAAGCTTTCGTTAAAATATTTCAGTACATTACACAAGTAACATGCTTACCACTGGTGACCGTCATATTTTACATTTGGTATGTATTTCAGCTGGAAATACTAACAGAAATCATACAGCCGTTCCTGTGTCTGGTGGTGATGGCACATCGAGTTCTTGATGTCGGTGAACCACCAATCAGGCATGGAAGAGCACTTACTTAGTGAGTGCGTGCCTGCTAGACGACCGCTGAGACATCAGTGAAACAGTGTTAACAAACCATATGTTTACACAGAGGTGACAAACATCATGTGATACCTCCCACTATCGTGTCGGACCTCCTTTTGCCCGGCGTAATGCAGTAGCTCGACGTGGCACGGACTCAACAAGTCGTTGGAAGTCCCCTGCAGAAATATTGAGCCATGCTGCCTTTATAGCCGTCCGTAACTGTGATAGTGTCACCGGTGCAGGATTTTGTGCACAAACTGATCTCTCGATTGTGCTTCATAAACGTTCGATAGGATTCATGTCAGGCCATCCGGGTGGCCACATCATTCGCTCGCATTGTCCAGAACGTTCAAGCCAATCCCAAACAACTGTGGCCCCATGCATTATCATCTGTAAAAATTAAATAGTTGTTTGGGAACATGAAGTTCATGAATGGCTCCATATGGTCTCCAAGTAGCCGAACATAACCATTTCCAGTCAATGATCGGTTTCATGTAAACACGGCCCACGCCATTATGAAGTGACCACCAGCTTGCCAGTGATTTGTTGACAACTTGAGTCCATGGCTTTGTGGGGCCTGCCCTACACTCGAACTCTACCGTCAGCTCTTATCAAGTGAAATCGGGAGTCATCTGACCAGGCCACGGTTTTCACCTCGTCCAGGTCCAATCGATACAGTCACGAGCCCAGGAGAGTCGCTGCAGGGAATGTCGTGCTGTTTCGTGCGTCCTGCATTGATTTCTGCAGTTATTTAACACACTGTCGCTTGTCTGTTAGCACTGACAACTCTACACAAACGCAGCTGCTCTCGATCGTTAAGTGAACGTCGGCGGCCACTGCTTGGTCTGTGGTGAGAGGTGTCGTCTTCAGTGCTAAGACTGGTTTGATGCAGCTCTACATGCTACTCTATCCTGTGCAAGCTTCTTCATCTTCCAGTACCTACTGCAACCTACATCCTTCTGAATCTGCTTAGTGTATTCATCTCTTGGTCTCCCTCTATGATTTTTACCCTCCATGCTGCCCTCCAATACTAAACTGGTGATCCCTTGATGCCTCAGAACATGTCCTACCAACCGATCCTTTCTTCTAGTCAAGTTGCGCCACAAATTTATATTCTCCCCAAATTCTATTCAATACCTCCTCATTAGTTATATGATCGACCTGTCTAATCTTCAATATTCTTTTGTAGCACCACATTTCAAAAGCTTCTATTTTCTTCTTGTCCAAACTATTTATCATCCATGTTTCACTTCCATACATGGCTACAGTCCATACCAACACTTCCAGAAACGACTTCAGGACACTTAAATCTATACTCGATGTTAACAAATTTCTCTTCGTCAGAAACGCTTTCCTTGCCATTGCCAGTCTACATTTTATATCCTCTCTACTTCGACCATCATCAGTTATTTTGCTCCCCAAATAGCAAAACTACTTTACTACTTTGTCTCATTTCCTAATCTACACTCCTGGAAATTGAAATAAGAACACCGTGAATTCATTGTCCCAGGAAGGGGAAACTTTATTGACACATTCCTGGGGTCAGATACATCACATGATCACACTGACAGAACCACAGGCACATAGACACAGGCAACAGGGCATGCACAATGTCGGCACTAGTACAGTGTATATTCACCTTTCGCAGCAATGCAGGCTGCTATTCTCCCATGGAGACGATCGTAGAGATGCTGGATGTAGTCCTGTGGAACGGCTTGCCATGCCATTTCCACCTGGCGCCTCAGTTGGACCAGCGTTCGTGCTGGACGTGCAGACCGCGTGAGACGACGCTTCATCCAGTCCCAAACATGCTCAATGGGGGACAGATCCGGAGATCTTGCTGGCCAGGGTAGTTGACTTACACCTTCTAGAGCGCATTGGGTGGCACGGGATACATGCGGACGTGCATTCTCCTGTTGGAACAGCAAGTTCCCTTGCCGGTCTAGGAATGGTAGAACGATGGGTTCGATGACGGTTTGGATGTACCGTGCACTATTCGGTGTCCCCTCGACGATCACCAGAGGTGTACGGTCAGTGTAGGAGATCGCTCCCCACACCATGATGCCGGGTGTTGACCCTGTGTGCCTCGGTCGTATGCAGTCCTGATTGTGGCGCTCACCTGCACGGCGCCAAACACGCATACGACCATCATTGGCACCAAGGCAGAAACGACTCTCATCGCTGAAGACGACATGTCTCCATTCGTCCCTCCATTCACGCCTGTCGCGACACCACTGGAGGCGGGCTGCACGATGTTGGGGCGTGAGCGGAAGACGGCCTAACGGTGTGCGGGACCGTAGTCCAGCTTCATGGAGACGGTTGCGAATGGTCCTCGCCGATACCCCAGGAGCAACAGTGTCCCTAATTTGCTGGGAAGTGGCGGTGCGGTCCCCTACGGCACTGCGTAGGATCCTGCGGTCTTGGCGTGCATCCGTGCGTCGCTGCGGTCCGGTCCCAGGTCGACGGGCACGTGCACCTTCCGCCGACCACTGGCGACAACATCGATGTACTGTGGTGACCTCACGCCCCACGTGTTGAGCAATTCGGCGGTACGTCCACCCGGCCTCCCGCATGCCCACTATACGCCCTCGCTCAAAGTCCGTCAACTGCACATACGGTTCACGTCCACGCTGTCGCGGCATGCTACCAGTGTTAAAGACTGCGATGGTGCTCCGTATTCCACGGCAAACTGGCTGACACTGACGGCGGCGGTGCACAAATGCTGCGCAACTAGCGCCATTCGACGGCCAACACCGCGCTTCCTGGTGTGTCCGCTGTGCCGTGCGTGTGATCATTGCTTGTACAGCCCTCTCGCAGTGTCCGGAGCAAGTATGGTGGGTCTGACACACCGGTGTCAATGTGTTCTTTTTTTCATTTCCAGGAGTGTAATTCCCTCAGCATCGCCCTAGTTAATTTGACTACATTGCATTATCCTCGTTTTGCTTTTGTTGATGTTCATCTTATATCCTCCTTTCAAGACACTGTCCATTCCGTTCAACGGCTCTTCCAGGTCCTTGGCTGTCTCTGACAGAACTACAATGTCATCGGCGAACCTCAAATTTTTTATTTCTTCTCCATGGATTTTTATACCTGCACCGAATTTTTCTTTTGTTTCCTTTACTGCTTGCTCAATGCATGGAATGTAGTATTCTCTGTCCTCTCTTGACGCTTTGGAACATTGAGTTCCACAACGATGTCCGAAATGGAATGTCCCAAGTGTCTAGCTCCAACTACCACTTCACGTTCAAGGTCTGTTGCGGCCATAACGACGTGGAAACCTTTTCATATGAATCACCTGAGTACAAACGACGTGTCCGCCAAAGCACTGCCCTTTTATACCTTGAATACGCGATACTACTGCCATCTTTATATGTGCATTATAATTAACCAACGACTTATGTCACCTCAGAGTATTATTCAGTATACATTAGACAGCGGTGACGTCGGTTCAGACAAGAAGCGCTCGTGGGTCGCCAGTAAATACATGCGTTCTGAGGTAGGCAGACTGAGATGCCTCTAACTGAAAATGAGGAGTTTTTGCATGGGCCTAGTCAGTGCTTGTTTTGTTACAGCACTGGTTTCTTCCACCTAAGTCACAACAGAACGTCGGCCTGGGAATGAGGTACGCCCACCAAACCATGCTGGGGTAGGTCTACCTTTCTGCTGTGTTGGCGCTTTGGCGCCTCTGGTTGCCCTGCTCGGTGACAGCATGAAGTAACCGTCTTGGTGGCAGCATTCCCGCTCAATCAGCATGCCGCACTGCGTAACTTGCTCGGGTGGTTTGACTCGCGTCTCGATTCTTGCAGTGCCCAACGGCGTTGTGTTAAGTTTATTCAGCTGAGCCAAGTACTTTATTTTATGGCTCCTTATACCTCCCTTATTTAAAAAATCTGTCCTGCATTTTGGTTATGGTTCCTCTGGAAAAATCTCCACGTATTTGCACACTTAGTTTTGCTCACACAGCATAAACCATGTCGTTCATTGGTTACGTTCCTAATTCGAAATATCATTTCCCAGATTCAGTACAATTTGACCATCTTGCTTTCCTACAAGAACATTTTCTTGCTAAGTCACCACTTACGAACTAGTACAATTGTGTTATCCCATCCACCCGTCTCCGCAAATTCTCAACAGACATTTCGCAATAACAATTTCGCTCACTTCTCTTGATGCTCCACACTCTTTCACGCGGGTGGGCCCACATGTTACTAAGGTTGTTTCGATTGCGCTACAGATTTGCCGCGCGGGATTAGCCGAGCGGTCTTGGGTGCTGCAGTCCTGGACTGTGCGGTTGGTTGCGGAGGAGGTTAGAGTCCTCCCTCGGGCATGGGTGTGCGCGTTTGTCCTTAGGATAATTTAGGTTAAGTAGTGTGTAAGCTTAGGGACTGATGACCTTCGCAGTTAAGACCCATAAGATTTCATACACATTTGAGCATTTTTGAACAGAAGTTTTTCTGGGAAGCCGTTACACATCCTCCACACAGTCCCGCGCTCCCCGTACGACTTCCAAGATTTCGGTGCCCTGAAGAAAGATATTCGAGGCTGCCGATTTGCTTCAGACGAACAGGTCCAAATCGGGGGACAATCATGGGTCCTTATGCAACAGCAAACTCTTTTCCATGGAGCCACTGTCCGTTTTGTTTCACAGTGGGATAAATGTATTAATAGTTTTACGATTAAGTTTGAAATAATGAACAGTAAGCTTACTTTTCTCCATGTGTCTCAATTTCATTTAACGTTGCTGACATTAGATCATCAAGTCCGGTGTTCGGTCCCAGCTCACATTAAAGGCTTTTTTTCCGTTTGTGGTAGGGTGTGTGTGTTGTACTTAACGTAATTTTATCATCATCGATGAGGAAGTAGCCGAAATGGCGTCAGATAAAGAAGCTTGCACCAACCGCCCGAAGATTCCGACCGGGTCACTCGGCATATAAAGCGATACGTATAATTAATTTCATTTAGCCATATACTAGATCAGCTGCTGGTAAAAGAGTTTTTTTATATATTTATGGAACGTGATGTTCAGAACTCAAATATCAACGTCCCAAAGCAGTTCAAGGCAACAACCAAAAAATTCTGGAGAAAATCAACTTTGAAGTTTACCGAGGAACTTGAGGGATTGTAATTCCCTAAAATGAACGCTGTTTTACACCACAGGCAACGTTGATCAGTCTGTAGCTTTGGGGCCTGGTACTCATGTGTGTGGTTTCGATCTCGCTAGGACTTCTTTTGATTTTAGTTTTTTCCTTCACTTCTATTATTTACATCATTGAAATATACAATTCATCAGGTATATCCTAATTAAAACACATCTAATCAGTATTTGTATGAAAAATGTACATCAAATATATGCTAACTAACACGCATCTAATAATTATTTTTTGGAAAATTTCAGGTCTCCTTGTTTTTAATTACATATCGCTTACAAAATTCGAGACTTCATTGGAAATATAACTTCTTAACTATCGATATTTTATAAAAGATTGTCAATAAATTAACGATTTTTCAATTTAAAAGACCTTTGTTAACAATCTTTTGTAAAATATCAATAAAAATGACTTTATCTGCCATGAAGACTAGAGTTTTGCGTGCAGTACGTAATTAGAATCGAAAAGACGTGCATTTTTCGTAAATATAATGATTAGGTATTTCTTAACCAGCACATATTTGATGAATCTTATATTAAATGACGTATGTTTTCGAGATGAACGAAAAAATAGAATAAAAAAAGGAAAACCGTAGCGAGTTTCTAACCTCCATTCTTTAATTACTGGAGTACGATTCGTCAACGCCAATGAGTAAAGCAAGATGCCTGTGTGAATATACCTTTCGTTTTAGAAAATTAAAGATCCTGGAGTTCCTCAGAAAACTTCAAAGTCGATTTTCTCGAGAATTTTTGACAGTTAGGTCGAACTGCTATGGGAGACTGTTGTTTGAGTTCTGAACGTCACTTGTCATTAATACAAAAAATTACAAAAATTTGATTGCTGGGTGGTCTCCTTGTTAGTCCTGCATCGTAGGGGGCCAGTACGTTCCGTGAAGTTGTCGTCACTGATGCACCAATTTCCTCTAAGACGTATTTCTCTTAATTTGCTGGTCATAGCTTTAACTCGCTTCTTTCCCTTGCATGTTCGTTTTGCATGTGGTCCAGCACTATGACGTCCATAAACCAATATAACATTTTAATTTCTATACCTTATGTGTTTTTCAAGTTTTGTTGTTGCTGCCCGACAGTCTTATCGGTACAGAGCCCTGCCCCGTTAAAGGATCAGTGCAGCTTTTTAGTGTCCGTCCCATGCAGCTCCTGTTAATGCTCTACGTGTTTGCTGTCCAGAATCCTGTGCACATGACTTGAATCACTCAGAATGTTGAGCAGCAGCAACAGAGAACATAAACAAGACCTGTATGGAACTGAAAGTTGTGTACCTAGCTACTGTATCAAGTTAAATTCAGTCACATGTGACCTATTTCTTAAAAATCATACCAAAACCAAGATCGCACAAAGTATTTTTATTCAAGTAAACCGGTTTGAACAGTCCTGGCTGTCATCTTCAGGTCTTAAACATTTTTGTAGTAAAACATGTTCATTTAACGCTGACCTCACGCGCAAGATGTCAAGTAGATAAAACTCAGCACGTTACAAACGTTTTCCATCACTAAGGTATTTAAAAATACACAGTATGTTTTCAAAAAGGCCATGCCATAAGATGCCGTGTGTTTTTAAATATCTTAATGATGAAAAACGTTTATAATGTGTCGAGTTTTATCCGATTGACATCTTATGCATGAGTCAGCGTAGAATGAACATGTTTTACAAAAAAAAAAATGTATAGGACCTGAAGATGACAGCTGATACTATTGAAAACTAGTTCTTGTTTGAAATGGTAATCTGTGTGGGCTAGAGACTAACATGAAGAAAAGCGAAAAATTGTATGTGAACCTTTTTCCCTTCATGTGCCATTATTCTTCCTCTCAGTTCCTGTCTCTCTCTCTCTCCTCTCTCTCTCTCTGAACCTTTTTCCCTTCATGTGCCATTATTCTTCCTCTCAGTTCCTGTCTCTCTCTCTCTCCTCTCTCTCTCTCTGAACCTTTTTCCCTTCATGTGCCATTATTCTTCCTCTCAGTTCCTGTCTCTCTCTCTCTCCTCTCTCTCTCTCTCTCTCTCTCTCTCTCTCTCTCTCTCTCTCTGTACCTTCCTCTCTCTCTCTCCATTTCGGTTTCTCTTCTCTCCCATTTCCTTTCCTTCGCTAATCACGTTAACGCTAAAATACCCCTGGTGAGCTGAGGAATACCTTAGTCTTCATTTTCCTTACGAGTTGTCGAAATTTGGAGAGAGAGACGGTTGTCGTGGTCTCAGTAACTCCATGAGACTTATCTCCCCGCTTCCGGAAGGATGTCGCGGTTAAGAGTTCTGCCTTAGTGCCTCTCGTTATCACGATATGCGGCTTCTTAGGTCATGTAATCTTGCAGTTTTCAATCTGACATTTTTGGTTTCACCATGTTCAGCTTCTGACGCAGCTTTTTATTCCTTACTACGCTGCAGCCTTCTTTTACTACCGATTACGTTACTGTCCCGGTCCGCAATAATTTATCTATTGACACATGGGCCGATGATATGGTCGAGGATGCCGATGTCTCCACACTCGCCGGAGTCTGTGGTGCTTTGGCGTATTTTAATAAATAGGTGGGGTATGTCCCATGTCCCGTCAGACAGTGTACTGTCCCTTGCTCGGCGAAAAGAAGAACATTTTTGATCCATCCTTGGGATCAGATAGGAACTGGTAAGACCTCGTCCCTGTTTCTGCCTGACCTAGATTGCTTGCCAGTCTCTAACAATGTTCTCCGTTGTTTACTTCTTCTATGCGGCTCTTGTGTTCAGTATCTCCTGGTAATAAGTCATCACCAGGAGCGCCTCAGTCACTGCGATTCTACACACATCTGTCAGCGCAGAAGAATTCTCCTCCGTCCCGTCCTTACGTTGTTTTCTGACTGTGAGTCCATATACACGCTATGTAAGGGCCAATAGCGATTAAACCTGCGTATATTCGTACTACAGTCAGAGATAGCCGATAGCTGCCGTCACTCTAGACCAGTGCTTCCCAACCTGGGAGTAATTACCCCCTGCGCAGGCCGCTGTGACCGGGCGGTTCTAGGCGCTTAAGTCCGGAACCGCGCTGTTGCTACGGTCACAGGTTCGGATCCTGCCTCGGGCATGGATGTGTGTGCTGTCCTTAGGTTAGTTAGGTTTAAGTAGTTCGAAGTCTAGGGGACTGATGACCTCAGATGTTAAGTTCCATAGTGCTTAGAGCCATTTTAATTACTCCTGAGGGGTAAAATGAAATTTTCTGACGGATAAAAACTAAACGATTCACTTCTGTATCAGTCACGAAGCTAAATTGTTTTCAAAAGATCGTAACTATTGTCACAGTTTTGTAAGATTGTAATATTGATTATGTAAGTTATCAATAATTCGTAAAATAAAGAACAAACCGCCTTCAGTCACAAGTTGCATTTATTTATTGCACTATGCATTTCGAGCCCTGGAGGCTCATCTTCAGGTGCTTTTTAGTGATTTACTTCATGTGTTTTAGTTGTTTGCCTGTTGATATTACATTTTTGGTTACAACATGGTATATTGTAAATATAAGTTTAACAGCGTTAATAATATGAAAGTAACTTACAGTTAACATTGTATACTGTCTGCTTCTGTTGTCCAGTTGGTATACACAATACACATCTTTAATTTTACGGTACATATTGGTATATATAGATAGTCACATGTTTACGTTCTGCTAACACAATGTGCAAATAAATGTGTGACTATCTATATATACCAATATGTACCGTAAAATTAAAGATGTGTATTGTGTATACCAACTGGACAACAGAAGCAGACAGTATACAATGTTAACTGTAAGTTACTTTCATATTATTAACGCTGTTAAACTTATATTTACAATATACCATGTTGTAACCAAAAATGTAATATCAACAGGCAAACAACTAAAACACATGAAGTAAATCACTAAAAAGCACCTGAAGATGAGCCTCCAGGGCTCGAAATGCATAGTGCAATAAATAAATGCAACTTGTGACTGAAGGCGGTTTGTTCTTTATTTTACGAAAGTAAAACAGTCGCGGACGAAACACTGGTAAACAATGGATAAAATTAAGTTATCAATAATTACTTTTTCCCAGTTAGTAGCATTAAGGTGGTGGGTGTTACACGTTTCTCACGTAGCCCGCCCATTACACAAACGTATGTTGTGCTTTGTCCCGTACATCGCTGATGATGAAAGTGAGACATATACACTAACAAGTGCTAAATTCTCAAGAAAACGTCTTCTCCAGGTTGTGGATAGTACTTGGAGTAATCCAGAAATTCCTTCATTACTCGCTTCGAAACAGGAAAATGAATTAATTGACACCACGACACAGCAGTAACTATATATGGGCTACTACAGTTCTGTACACAGCGTTATTATTATTTTTATTGCTATAGTTAGAGGGATTACACACAAAGTATTAATATCCTGAAATCGTCAGTTTCTGCCAGTTCAGAAGTAAGGAGTGCAGCAGTGAAGTGATTTACGAACAGGTAAGCATAATGCACACATCTGAACTTGTTTGATTTTAATTGGAGTTGCAGTGTGAAGGTCAAACAAGTGCAGCAAAGGAGAAGAGTAATACAGGAAAAGTATGTTTTGTAACAAGTGTCCCCCCCCCCCCCTCCCCTGTGCATAGTTAGTTTTTCTGAGAAGGAGTTGTGGATAGCAACCACGATGCACCACGTACTCCTTCGTCATTCATTCTAACAAATGGTTCAAATGGCTCTGAGCATTATGGGACTAAATATCTGGAAATTAGAAGTACTTAAATCTAACTAACCTAAGGACACCACACACATTCATGCCCGAGGCAGGATTCGAATCTGCGCAGTAGGAGTCGCGCGGTTCCAAACTGAAGCGCCTAGAACCGCTCGGCCACACCGGCCGGCTTATTTGTCACACACACACACACACACACACACACACACACACACACACACAGGCGCGCGCGCGCGCCCGCGCATAAAAGGTACATCTTTCATTATTTTAAAAGTAAAATTGTTCCGAGAAAAGTCTTTCATTCTACAGTTTAAGTAGGGGCTGAAGTTGGTGATAATGTGGGGAAGGGGGGCAGCAGACTGCAGGGGACGGGGAAGGGCGGGGATTACACTTAGGCGAAATGGTCCAAGAATTGTTGGGAACCATTGTCTAGACCGAGGAAAGGGAATGCACGTAGGTCCACAACTGTTGCAGCGCTCCGAGAATTGAACCAACGGCGTGGATCAAGTTGAATGGATCATTAGAGCCATGTGGACAAGATGGCGATTATTCCGTACTGTGGTCACCCTGTGTTTCAGTAACGACTCTTCATATAGACTGAATGAGGTTTCGTGATGAAACGTGTCCGCCAATTCTGTTGCTGACTCTTTTCATGTAGATCGATTTACGACACAGTTGGATATAAATTTCACCAGTTTTTAGATTGCAGGACCTATCACTTACAGAAGAAATAATTACGATCTAAGAAATAGCTAGAACCTTGATCCCGCCCATTTATGCACAGCCAGATTTACTCTCCATGTGTAAACAAATGAGCAGTTCCGATTTAATTAAAGTAATAATATTTCTGCCTTCCATAAGTTATGGCTGGTAGGTTTTCTGTTGAGTTCCATTTGCGTAGAATCCGTTCGGGAAGGTCTGTTCTTCTTCACAAATAACGGCAGTGCGGCCGACAGCGCCGCACCTTTTCCGGACTGCTCTTTTCATGCCGCGCGCGTGTCCAGTTTGGGCATTTGCGTTAGAATGGGCTTGAAAAGGCGGCTTTCTGATGGGAGAACACCGTCTACGCAATAATGCACCTCCATTTTCGCACTAGATATGGACGTTGCAAGCTTAAAGCGGTAAATCCGCTCTTTTGGTGTTCGTTTGGCCTGGTCTGATATTTCAAAATTGTGGGAAGATAGAGGTAACTCGAAACGACGATTTCCTCTCTTTTCATTGGCTAGCAGCTAGGCGCGAGCTTTGATTGGCCGCTGATAAAGTGCACTTTTCTACTTTTCTAGGGAGCATCAGACGGGAAGGGATTTCGAAAACGGTAATTTTGTCTCATCTGATAGGATAGGAACTAGCCACAGGTTTAAACTGGCCGATGCGGTTTTTAGGTGCTTTTTTCCCACAGGAACGTCTGAAGAATAGAGGAGGGAAGGTTTTCGTCTCTTGGTTATCCGACTCTGTCTTTGTACAGACTCTGTGTCTCTGGACTCAGCCACTGCAAGTCGACGTGGTAAGTGCTCCTCTCAGTGTTTGACTTTAACTGAGGCTAGCTAGAATAGACATTATTTCATTTCCAGGACCGTCACGATAATGTTTGATTTTGCTTAGCACAGTTTTTCATATTTTCGTATTTAGATATTTTATTTTATCCGCCATTCGCAAATGGATTCTTGATACTGTGAATCTCGTACTTCAATGTTTTGCTCCTTATCGCTCCCGCCGCTGTATGTATTAAATCTTCTGCACCCCCGCGCCGCACCCTTGCAACATGGGTAACGCGATTGTTTCTGCTACATTTCTGAAAGTATACTCGCGTGCTATCTTTGGAAGTAACTTATGTGGCACCGAGCGAGGTGGCGCAGCATAGCATACCGGACTTGCACGGGAGGACGACAGATTGATCCCGCGTCCGGCTATTTAGATTTAGGTTTTCCTTCATTCCCCAAAATCGCTCCACGCAAATGCCGGAATGGTTCCTTCGAAATGCCATCGCCGATTTCCTTCCCCATCCTTGACACAATCCGAGCCTATGTTCGGTCTCTAATCACCTCCATGTCGTCTGGACGTTTAACCAAATCTTCCTTTTCTTTAAAACTTGTTATGTTTGCAACCACTCTCGCACTTCCGATAGTGTAATGGAAATATTTCAGTAATTCTTTCTTTCATAATAATTTTGAATTAGCATTAACTGAAATCCTTAAGTAAAATTTTTAATTAGAAGGAAGTAAAATGATTTTGAACTAAGTTATAAGAGAGAAGGAAAAGGAGGAGGTGGAGATTAGTGTCCCGCCGACAACGTGATCATTTGGACGGAGCACAGGCTCGGGTTGAGAAAGAATAGGGAAGGAAATAGGCCGTGCCCTTCCGAAGGAACCATCCCAGCATTTGTCTTAAGCGATTTAGGTAAATCATGGAAAACCTAAATCAGGACGGCCGGACGCAGGTTTAAAGTTATAAGAGAACAAAGTTGTAACAGCGTAGTTTGTTTTTGCCTACATACGCACGTGACCATTATTGTTAGCTCAAAACTATTCCGATTCCTGTCCTGTGATTGCTGTTATTACTGTTGCTGCGATTGCCACTACTTCGTGTTATGCAGAGTGAAGTAATGAAAATATACCAAGTTATTTTAAATCGTCTACCGATCATCTGACAAGCCGGCGTAATTTTCATCA
This sequence comes from Schistocerca gregaria, assembly GCF_023897955.1. Lineage (NCBI taxonomy): Eukaryota > Metazoa > Arthropoda > Insecta > Orthoptera > Acrididae > Schistocerca > Schistocerca gregaria. Next base: position 878,873,023 of record NC_064921.1, on the reverse strand, counting down.
TCCCGAGATGTAGTTTCAGAGACTAGAATACAGGATGGTCCATTGATCGTGACCAGGCCAAATACCTCACGAAATAAGCATCAAACGAAAAAACTACAAAGAACGAAACTTGTCTAGCTTGAAGGCGGAAACCAGATGGCGCTTTGGTTGGCTCGCTAGATGGCGCTGCCATAGGTCAAACTTACATTAACAGCGTTTTTTAAAAATAGGAACCCCCATTTTTTTATTACATACTCGTGTAGTACGTAAAGAAATATGAATGTTTTAGTTGGACCACTTTTCTCGCTTTATGATAGATGGCGCTGTAATAGTCACAAACATATGACTCACAATTTTAGGCGAATAGTTGGTAACACGTGGATTTTTTAAATTAAAATAGAGAAGGTAGGTACGTTTGAACATTTTATTTCGGTTGTTCCAATGTGATGCATGTACCTTTGTGAACTTATCATTTCTGAGAACGCATGCTCTTACGGTGTGATTACCTGTAAATACCACACTAATACACTAAATGCTCAAAATGACGCCCGTCAACCTCAATGCATTTAGCAATACGTGTAACGACATTCCTCTCAACAGCGAGTAGTTCGCCTTCCGTAATGTTCGCACATGCGTTGACAATGCGCTAACGCATGTTGTGAGGCCTTGTCGGTGGATAACGATAGCAAATATCCTTCAACTTTCCCCACAGGAAGAAATCCGGGGACGTCAGATCCAGTGAACGTGCGGGCCACGGTATGGTGCTTCGACGACCAATCCACCTGTCATGAAATATGCTGTTCAATACCGCTTCAACCGCAGGCGAGCTATGTGTCGGACATCCATCATGTTGGAAGTACATCGCCATTCTATCATGTAGTGAAACATTTTGTAGTAACATCGGTAGAACATTACGTATGAAATGAGCATACGTTGCACCATTTAGATTGCCATCGATAAAATGGGGACAATTATCATTCATCCCATAATGCACCATACACTAACCCGCCAAGGTCTCTGATGTTCCACTTGTCGCAGCCTTCGTGGATTTTCCGTTGCCCAATAGTGCATTCTACACCGGTTTACGTAACCGCTGTCAGTGAATTATGCTTCGTCGCTAAATAAAACGCGTGCAAAAAATCTGTCATCGTACCGTAATTTCTCTTGTGCCCAGTGGCAGAACCGTACACGACATTCAAAGTCGTCGCCATGCAATTGCTGGCGCATAGGAATATGGTACGGGTGTGATGTAGCATTCTCAACACCGACATTTTAGAGATTCCCGATTCTGCTACTGCAGTGCGCATTAGCCACGACAGTAGCTAAAACACTTACTTGGGCATCATCATTTGTTGCAGGTCGTGGTTGACGTTTCACATGTGGCTGAACACTTCCTGTTTCCTCAAATAACGTAACTATCCGGAGAACGGTCCGGGCACTTGGATGATGTCGTCCAGGATACCGAGCAGCATACATAGCACACGCCCGTTGGGCATTTTGATCACAATAGCCATACATCAATCCGATATCGACCTTTTCCGCAATTGGTATACGGTCCATTTTAACACGGGTAATGTATCACGAAGCATATACTGTCCGCACTGGCGGAATGTTACGTGATACCACGTACTTATACGTTTGTGACTATTAAAGCGCCATCTATCACAAAGCGAAAAAAGTGGTCCAACTAAAACATTCATATTTCTTTACGTACTACTCGAATATGTAATACAAATGGGGGTTCCTGTTTAAAAAAAACGCAGTTGATATCCGTTTGACCTATGGCAGCGCCATCTACCGGGCCAACCATAGCGCCATCTGGTTTCTCCCTTCAAGTTGGCGAGTTTCTTTGTATTATTTGGTTTGATGCTTATTTCGTGAGATATTTGGCCCGGTCACTATCAATGGACCACCCTGTATATTAATACCTTCAGCTGCTGACGGGCGTTGATATATATCATATATATGGTGTCTGTTCTTTCGGGCATGTCAGACACCATGTCCATATAAGTTATTTTAAAGCGCGTACCGATCATTAGACAAAAAGTATTACCTGCGCCAAGTCGGCGTAATTTTCATCATCCAGAGATATAGTTTCAGAGACGAGAATATATTTCAGAAGAGAGAAAGACAGATTCTTTACTGATTAGATTTGAAGATTTGTGATATTTAACGTTAAATGAAATTACCAAGTGAAAAGTAAAAAGGTAAATCAACTGCATTTTAGTGTGAATATTTACAAAAGTTAACAGTATCGATACTGACATTCAAATGTTAGTATAAAATTTCAATACTACCACTGCAAACTTTTACGACCCCTCGTTGGTCGTAAACTTTGAGCTAGCAGGAACATTTTGATAACTTGTTAATGAAAATTTATTGGCCTATCTAAAGAACAAAAACTGGAAAGACTATAAATTTTGCAAAACTATAACTGAAAATCAGAATCAATAGTGCAGGCCCATTTATTCTTTTACGTCGACGCAGCCCGTTCTATAGCGTGTGTAATAATTTATGTTGGGATCTGCACACACGACGACGCCACAGCCCAAGAAAACCACGTATTAAAATATCTGCAGTCAAGGCAAGTCCACGACAACCCAGCACCAACATCCATGTTCTATTTTTCTTAGGACTCAAATATAAATTTATGCATCAGAGTAATGGAAAGCGTCCTGTCTGGTGGAAAGTACAGACAGCATCGGAAAGTAAACCGAGAATTTACGTCAAGGCAACAAGACGGCAACTTGTATTTCGCCCTTTTTGCCAGAATAAGTTCTTTTTATCGTCATTAGTAATCATGCACGTGGCTCTCCACTTCTGGATCCTACCGTTTTCATTTTTGTAATAATTTATATGGATCCCTCGATAAACAGAGTAGTAAACTTGCAGCAATGGTAAGAAGCCGGTCTCACATTCTGAAGGACAGCGGTTCAAGTCCCTGTCCGGCCATCCAGATTCGTGTTTTCAATCATTTTCCTAAACCCCGTAAGGCAAATACCATCGCAGTTTCCATGCTAGGGGCACAGTCGATTTCCTTCCCAAATCGGCGTTTCTGGTCCATTTCTAAGAACCACATAATCGAAGGGATCTTAAGCCCTAATTTTCGTTTCTTCCTTTCTCCATTTGAGTGTGACCCTCTTTTGTACGCTGGATCCACACACTTGTCGTTGTGGTAGCAACATGCCGTGTAAAGTGCCGAAATATTACACTGTGAAAAACCAATTTCTGACTTAATTTGATGGCTTGTATGATCACTCAATAGACAGACCTGCTGGGCCAGTACGTCCGCTATGACCTTGCAGTCATAATCTCTTTCTTACGGCTGGTACATTGTGTGAAGCAGTTCGCCAGGGATGGCAAAATTTTACCACTTCATTAGAATTAGGTTTATCAGAGATTATCAAGCTTTCGAGGATAGAAGTGATATTACGAATGAATTAATTTCGAGTATAACTTGATTCGTGACTTTATGTGTGTTGCGAGGTCGGACGAGAGATACCACACAAACACTAATGATGTTCCGGTATACAGTTATTGTCGATAATTTTTTATGGTAAAGATAGCAGTTAATTCTGAAGTTAGTAATTTTCGACAAGCTGGCGTTTTCCTTGTAAGGGAGGCCTTCGCCTAAGTCTGAAAGGCCGCTCACGCATGAATATGAGAGAGGCATCAGAGAAGCTGCCATTGGAAGAAGTCGGTCTGTGGACGTGACTAAGCAGCCTACCCAAGACTGTGCAAATAAGCACAGTTGAGTTAGCTATGACAAGCAGCGCCCTCTATGTAGAAGGTCGTTTATTTTCTTCGAAATCCGAAGTTTTAAATAACTTCCACAAACGGGAGCTCTGCATCACTGGCACCCATTGCCTCCTGCCGTCAGGATGCGTTTCCTTGGCTGGTACAGTCAGTCTTGCGACGGGGCGGTAAATAAGGAAGTGCGCTTGCAGAGTTCACACGAATGTGCGTATAAAAATGTTGGTTAAAATGTTATTGCAAACTTTGGTTCTCCCGTTAGTCTCAGGGGATGATTTTCACACTTGGTGCATTAGTACACTGTTCCACACCCGCTCATTAGTTATAGTTTTTGAATTAATATTCATGAGGACAGTTTATGCTAGGGAATAAAAACTAGGCGATTATTATAGCAAAATCAGTTTTTCATGACACAGTTCAATCACTATTTATTGGCATTGTCCTTTTCTTCCACACAATGACATTAGCACTGGTGAGACGGTTTACCGTTTTACTTTAATAATAATTTGACTCCCAGCACCAAATAGCAGTAATGTAGGCTGCTATAAACGGAAATTACTCAGTCAATTCGAACAGAACCACAAGTCCCACTCACCTCTTTGTTCTAGCAGTTTTGACGCGAAATCACACATCGCCACATGTTCACTTACGCCGATGTATACCTCATAATTCGCACTCACACAAATAATCGTAGCACTCCCAGTTCACCAAATATATGCTTGCACACTTGCACTATTAAACAATACTCTTTTTCGGAATAAATCGGCGCGAGAAAAAATTTTTAAACGACCACATGGGCCACCCACCCTCCAAAACGACTGACCCCTGGCCAAGATAGCTGCTCACCTATATAGGTTCGGACGTCAACCCCCCCCCTGGTTATGCAAGTACCAATCCCACCAGTTAAGGTTACAAATTTTGATAGATACATCCCTCGACATAAATAAGTACACCATCGGAACCGCGTTAAAAAGGAACATGTTATTTACTATTTTACATTAATTTCCAGGATTATTCTATCGCCAATAAATCAAGTTTAGTTTTTGCAAAATTTCGCCACTTAGCGCAAATTTGTTTGTTTACATCTGTGTTCCGAAGTTTTAACATAGAACTGCATATAGCACCGTTTTTAGACGTAATCTATAGCGATCTTCATGTCTATAATAATTTGCAAACAATGAAAACTACAGTAAGTTAAGTGCATAGTATAACTTAAGTAGTTTACAATAGTGTGATGCCACCCAAAATATTATATAGTGCCGTTCCTTACGCCACAAATTTTCTATTGAATTTTATAAACAATTTTCCCTCAAGGTTTTGTTTATTGCTCTTTACGGGCTTAATTATTTATGAATCTTAACATATGACTACGGCATTCGATCCGCTATGACGAAACGTTTTTAATGAGTGCTCGCTCATCCCTGTAAGTCGGTATTTACTATTTTTATTAATCTTTCAGTATTCGTGATAGTAACCGATTTTGAGGTTACTATAACTTTTGCGTCTCGTGACCTGAAATAAAGATCGATCTTTCAGAAGGTGCATATTGCTGACCACAATCCACTGACGCTTCGCTCTTCACCGTAAGTTTTCGCGTAATGCGCGGAAAAACTAAACAATGCCCCGAGCTGCGGGCCACGTGGCCACCCGGCGGCAGAGACCATCCCACCGACCGTTGCAAATCGCGCCCGGGCGCGCCACGCGCTTCTGCGAATGGCGCACCATGTCGCGCGCTCGCTCTCCACAAAGCAATACTTGCATACTAGACCTGTTCATGTAGAAATGTCAGTTTGTACCGTCGCAGTCTTCAGACCACATAGCCCTACCATTTAGACGTCGTGTTGAGACAGTTTACTTGAGTGTTGCAGACACCAAAAGTCGACAACAGATTTCTGGTTATAGCTTGCGCCATGTCGGAAGGCGGCCGTGTTTTCAGCCGTTCTACAAACTAGAGTGCGAGAATCTCTCTCCCACATGCTGCGTGGTTGCCGTATTTTGCGACAATGCAGTTTCATTCACAGAGCGACCGAATTATCCACTCAGGCCACGTATGTAAACCTCTTTGGAGCAGGGTGTTTTCCCCGATAGACTGAAATATGCCATTTTAAAACCATTGCATAAAAAGGGGGATACGTCGGATGTCAACAACTATCGCCCAATCTCTCTTCTGACAGCTCTATCAAAATTTTTTGAGAAAGTAATGTATTCAAGAGTAGCCTCCCATATATCTAAAAATAAAGTACTAACAAAATGTCAGTTTGGTTTTCAGAAAGGCTTTTCAACAGAAAATGCTATATACGCTTTCACTGATCAAATATTAAATGCTCTGAATAACCGGACATCACCCATTGGTATTTTTTGTGATCTCTCAAAGGCCTTTGACTGTGTAAATCATGGAATTCTTTTAGATAAGCTAAATCATTATGGTTTGAGGGGGGCAGTGCACAAATCGTTTAATTCATATTTAACTGGAAGAATGCAGAAAGTTGAAATAAGTGGTTCATGTAATGTTAATACAACAGCTGATACCTCAAACTGGGGGGCTATCAAGCACAGGATCCCACAGGGTTCGGTCTTAGGTCCTTTACTGTTCTTGATATACATTAATGACTTACCATTCCATATTGATGAAGATGCAAAGTTAGTTCTTTTTGCTGATGATACAAGTATAGTAATAACATCCAAAAATCAAGAACTAAGTGATGTAATTGTAAATGATGTTTTTCACAAAATTATTAAGTGGTTCTCAGCAAACGGACTCTCTTTAAATTTTGATAAAACACAGTATATACAGTTCCGTAAAGTAAATGGCACAACTCGAGTAATAAATATAGACTTTGAACATAAGTCTGTAGCTAAAGTAGAATTTTCAAAATTTTTAGGTGTGTCCATTGATGAGAGGTTAAACTGGAAGCAACACATTGATGGTCTGCTGAAACGTCTGAGTTCGGCTACGTATGCTATTAGCGTTATTGCAAATTTTGGTGATAAGAATCTCAGTAAATTATCTTACTAGGCCTACTTTCATTCACTGCTTTCGTATGGTATCATATTCTGGGGTAATTCATCGTTGAGTAGAAAAGTATTCATTGCTCAAAAACGTGTAATCAGAATAATTGCTGGAGCCCACCCACGGTCATCCTGCAGACATCTATTTAAGGATCTAGGGATCCTCACAGTAATCTCACAGTATATATATTCACTTATGAAATTTGTTGTTAATAATCCAGCCCAGTTCAAAAGTAATAGCAGTGTGCATAGTTATAACACCAGGAGAAAGGATGATCTTCACTATGCAGGGTTAAATCTGACTTTGGCACAGAAGGGGGTAAATTATGCTGGCACAAAAGTCTTTGGTCACCTACCAAACAGCATCAAAAGCCTGACAGATAGTCAACCAACATTTAAAAATAAATTAAAAGAATTTCTAGATGACAACTCCTTCTACTCATTGGCTGAATTTTTAGATATAAATTAAGGGAGGGAAAGAAACTAACTTAAGCATTAGTGTCATGCAATATTTTGTGTAATGAATATCTTGTAGAGACATCTTTCATTAACCTGACACATTCCACATCATTACGAAGTGTCGTATTCATGATCTATGGAACAAGTATTAATCTAATCTAATCTAATCTAATGTTACTTTCTTTTAACAGTATGGCTGTGAATGTGGTATGTAAAACGTCTTGTGATTTCCAAAGGGAAATGTCATGTGACAGCAATAAAAGTGAAGTTCCTCAGCAGCAACTTTAATTAAACTGCGTGCCTGTGGAGTATCGTATTAGTCGTGTGACCGATTTCGTGATTTCCTGTCAGAAAGATCACTGTATGTAGTAATGGACGGAAGATCATCGAGTAAAACAGAAGTGATGTAAGTGATATCTGGCGTTTGCAAGGAAGTGTTACAGGCGTTCCTCAGTTCCTGGTCTAATAAGCGATTTAGGAGACAATACTGAGCAGCACTCTTAGACTGTTTGCAGATGATGCTGTGGTTTACCGTCTTATAAAGTCATCAGAGATTAAAACAAATTAGAAAACGGCTCAGACAAGATACCTGTATGGTGAGAAAAGTAGCAATTGACTCTAAAATAATGAAAAGTCTGGAGTCACCCACATGAGTACTAAAACGAATACGCTAAATTCCGTTTACAGGTAAAACACACGATTCTAAAAGCTGTAAATTCAGCTAAGTACTTATGGATCACAATTATGAACAATTTAAAATGCAACTTTCACATCGATAAGGTTGTGTGGAAAGGAAACCAGAGAGGGCGATTTATTGGTAGAACACTTTGAAAAGAGACTACTAAGGAGGCTGCTTACACTATGCTTTTCCGCCTTCTTCTAAAGTATTGCTGTCATGTGTAGGATCCACAGCTGATAGAATTGATCGAAAAAATTCAAAGAAGGGTTGTCTCTTTCGCGAAATGGAGAAGACACTGCCACGGATATGATTTTTTAATTTTTTTTTATTTTTTTATTTGGCCTTTGAGTGTGTACTCAATTTAGCCATCACGGATATGATACGCGAATAACAAAAACGTTTTTTTTTTTGTTATGGCTGGATTTCCTCGTGGAATTTCAGTCTCCAACTTCCTCCTCAGAATTTGAAAATACTTTGTTGGCGCCCACCTACATACGGAGGAATGTTCATCATAACAAAATAAGAGAAATTAGAACTCGCAAGGAAAGATAAAAGCGTTCGTGTTTCCTGCGCGCTGTTCGAGAGGGGAGTGATAGAGAAATAGCTTGAAGGTGGTTGTTTGAATGCTCTGCCAGGCACTTAATTGTGAATTTCAGAGTAATCATGTACATGTAGATGCTTCACAAGCAGTCGAGGAGGTTTGCGTCCCGCATCTATAGCCTCTTCAAATGTAAATCTGAAACCGTTACTTCTATTTTTGACATTTTGACGGCTCCAGAACGAATTGCTAAAGCGCGTGTCGGCAAGAGAACCGTGCAGAGAATAGTAAACAAAAGAGTCGGAGCTGCACAAAACGTAGGAAAATTTGTTTTCGTGTCGCCTGAAAATCATCGAAAGCGCAAGAAACCTGTAACACAAATAGATGGTTTTGACAACGACGTTTTAAAGCGCTCCGTGTTTGAAATGTATATAAGAATACACTACCCAAAATCACGAAACCTTGTAACAATTATGCCTGAGCAAATTGGCTTCAAGGGTAGCGCTTCGTCAATGTAAAGAATTTTAAAATATGTTGTTTTTAAACATGTTAAGAAGACAGTTTTTAATTGAAAGAAGTGACATAGAAGCAGCACGAAGCACATCTGTTATAAAGATGCACGATAGAAGAGTTCTGCAGTGTATTACCTTGATAAAACTTGGGTGAATCAGAATCATTCCATGAATACCTACTGGATAACGAGTGATGGTACTGGCAGTTTTAACGTTCCCTTAGGGAAAGGTTCTCGGATATTTATTCTGCATGCTGACTCTTCTTCTGATTTTGTTTCTGAGAGTAAACTCGTATTGAGGTGTAAGAAAAACAGTAGAGACTACCGTTCGGAAATGAACAGTCACGTTCCAGAAGTGATTCACTGAACAATTTTTGCCACACCTAACTTCGAAGTCGGTCATTGTAGTTACCGTGCCAGTTATCATTCAGATGTTACAGAGAAATGACCAAGTTCTGGTACCAAGAGAGGGGATATAGTATGTCTGAGAAACAAAAATATTCCGGGCAATATAAGCCAGACTCGTGCTAAACTCCTGCAGCTCGTTAATTTACAAATATTACGTGACAGAAGGTACAAATTTGACTTTCTTGTATGTGAATGTGGTCACACAGTTTTGCGTTTACCCACCTATTACTGTCAGTATAATCCGACAGAATTAATTTGCGCACAGGTTACAAGCTATCTGTGGAGAAAAACAAAACATTCAAGATAACAGACACTGAAAGGCTTGTGCATGAAACAATGGACAGCATCCCCCTACAGGGTGGGCACAGTGTGTGAGTCACGCTCAAAAGTTTCAAAGACAAGAATTTCACAGGGAGGTGAAGATGGATAAAAGCCTTGAACGTATTATCCTAAATTTACAATGAAATGTTTCGGACATGGATTCAAATGGTAGATGGTATTACGATGTACACTTAAAACAAAGTAAAGTAATGATCTTTCTTAGTTTTAAAGACCCGTGGTTTAAAAACGTTTTTGTCAACATATCAACTGCATACACTGTACATGAGAACTTCCTAGCTTTTACTGATTAGCAGCCGGAGTGGCCGTGCGGTTCTAGGCGCTACAGTCTGGAACCGCGAGACCGCTACGGTCGCAGGTTCGAATCCTGCCTCGGGCATGGATGTGTGTGATGCCCTTAGGTTAGTTAGGTTTAAGTAGTTCTAAGTTATAGGGGACTGATGACCTCAGCAGTTGAGTCCCATAGTGCTCAGAGCCATTTGACCTTTTTTTTTTTTTTTTTTTTTTTTTTTTTACTGATTACGGCGATGTAGCCTGTGAAGTAATCAGACGATAATGTTCAACACATTGCCCAAGGAGAATTTAAGATTTTCGCAGCCTGTTGTATTACTTGCGAGAATGAGGCTGCATAAATTCGTGAAAAATTCCAGTATTCCGACACGTAAACCCCTGTCATTCAGGGCACGAATTGGAAAATACCAAAAAGTGAAAGGGAGGGTTACCTGTCGAGATATAGGTGGTTTTCGACGTTGTCGGTCAGCATTCCATCGAGTTATTCAAAGAAGATGGCTAATTGTTAGCTTGTTGAATGGATCATAAATGCGTTCTCCCACTACAATGTTGAACGAATTAGTTTGGACTCATAATGCCTGTTGACACTGAAAAATATGATAACATACTGACAACTCCTACGATAGTCTTTTGCGCTAGTGTTTGCTACCAGTGACTCCTTTTTTTATGCATAGTGATTTAAATTGAACAGCAGTGAAACACACCTACATACGCGCGTTATACACATTTAAAAAATTATATAGAGTAGAAGCAGTTGTCAAACAAGTATAATGACTTTGGTTTGAGTTTGAAGTTAATGTATTACATTTTTCCTTATAATACAGTCCAGATCACAATAAATGGTAATTAATGCAACAGTTTCGATTATATTGTCGTTATACAATCGTCGTTTTGAGATAAATTGATCTTCACGTTGTGGGGCAGCGCGTGGAGAATTTATTATCTATTGTATTGTTGCCATTCTCAACACAGGCTCTCCAACAACACTGCTGACAATCAGAGAATGATTAGCAAAAACCTGATGCCTGTAATTAAAGTTCACTGTGCCTACTCTGATGGAGAAATGAAGTTATTGATCATTGAAGTTCATTACGCTGAGGATTTAGGATAATGTCTGGGATTCATAGAAAATGCAGTTTACAATAACAATTTTCACTACAGTCTGAAAACGAAAAGCCTCAAGTTCCAGACATATGTTTACCCAATCAATGCTACTATCAGCTCTTGCAATATCAGAGCTGTTCAGAGTCTATTGCGAGCATCCTATTATCCCTAGATAACGAAACTGTTCCATAATTGTTATCGATGTAAATGTTCAAAGTGAATGCACGCCAAAATTTGATGTTAACACTCATCAAGTGCCACGCTAACCATGGTAGAAGGTCTGTCCTCCGGCGACACGTGAAAATACGACGTACGCAAACTAAGAATAAATCACTGAAGTCGTTCTGCAATTAACACTTTACCTCAATGCGAACTCATTGTTACGTGCATACTGAGTTACAAATTACGGAATCCAAGGCTGTTCCTTGCAACTGCATATATGCGACGCGGCTTCCGACACGGATTGTGCACTGATACGAATGTAGAAGAGAACTGGGGCCTCACTTTAGCTCGCAGCGCTCTTACTTATATAGCCGCGGTGCGGACCGCCGAAGGCACAGCCAACAAACAGCATTTGCGTTCTTGACTAGCCGCTGCGGCTAGCAGAACACCACTTCAAGTTACTAAATAATTAATTGCTTCATTCTCTGAAGGCCAATGAAGCTCTCAAACCATTGCTATCAGCACACAAGTAAGTATCTGTAATAAAATTCTGATGTGGCTAGGTTACTTTTGGCGGGAGAATTATTTTAGTTGTACTGCACGCAATAGAGGAGCTATGAACTTGCCCTTGGGAGAGACGCTACAGCTATAGTATTATAGCTACATTTCGGAAACTTCTCATGTCTTTGTTATTATAGTGTATCTCCCTTCTACCTAAATCTAAATATCCTAGCTTTATCTAATCACATAGTTAATCTCTCTTGCTTCCGTACTCTTAGGCCACAAAAACAGAAAATCATAGATTTCAACCAAAATATTACTTTGTGAGATCCAACATGCTGTTTCCATTAAATTACATTGAAAAAGAAATCCGAATATAAATTTTGAAGTTTCTAGCTCCTTCCTGTTGCGCCGATAATTTGTACGTAAAATATCCACATTTCCAAAAATTGTTAAGGTTATTAAAGTGAAACTTAACACATTATTATTTTGGCATCACTCCTGACATGCTATTAACTTTTCAGATCATTTACTTTACTTTTATGGTATTGCGCAACATTCGTGATGTCATATTTAGTTAGAGCGGACTAGGCTGGCACACAATGGAAAGCATATGAATTCTACAGGGTGTTTCAAAAATGACCGGTATATTTGAAACGGCAATACAAACTAAACGAGCAGCGATAGAAATACACCGTTTGTTGCAATATGCTTGGGACAACAGTACATTTTCAGGCAGACAAACTTTCGAAATTAGAGTAGTTACAATTGTCAACAACAGATGGCGCTGCGGTCTGGGAAACTCTATAGTACGATATTTTCCACATATCCACCATGCGTAGCAATAACATGGCGTAGTCTCTGAATGAAATTACCCGAAACCTTTGACAACGTGTCTGCACGAATGGCTTCACATGCACATGAGATGTACTGCTTCAGCTGTTCAATTGTTTCTGGATTCTGGCGGTACACCTGGTCTTTCACGTGTCCCCACAGAAAGAAGTCACAGGGGTTCATGTCTGGCGAGTAGGGAGGCCAATCCACACCGCCTCCTGTATGTTTCGGATAGACCAAAGCAATCACACGATCATCGAAATATTCATTCAGGAAATTAAAGACGTCGGCCGTGCGATGTGGCCGGGCACCATCTTGCATAAACCACGAGGTGTTCGCAGTGTCGTCTAAGGCAGTTTGTACCGCCACAAATTCACGAAGAATTTCCAGATAGCGTGATGCAGTAATCGTTTCGGATCTGAAAAATGGGCCAATGATTCCTTTGGAAGAAATGGCGGCCCAGACCAGTACTTTTTGAGGATGCAGGGACGATGGGACTGCAACATGGGGCTTTTCGGTTCCCCATATGCGCCAGTTCTGTTTAATGACGAAGCCGTCCAGGTAAAAATAAGCTTCGTCAGTAAACCAAATGCTGCCCACATGCATATCGCCGTCATCAATCCTGTGCACAATATCGTTAGCGAATGTCTCTCGTGCAGCAATGGTAGCGGCGCTGAGGGGTTGCCGCGTTTGAATTTTGTATGGATAGAGGTGTAAACTCTGGCGCATGAGACGATACGTGGACGTTGGCGTCATTTGGACCGCAGCTGCAACACGGCGAACGGAAACCCGAGGCCGCTGTTGGATCACCTGCTGCACTAGCTGCGCGTTGCCCTCTGTGGTTGCCATACGCGGTCGCCTAACTTTCCAGCACGTTCATCCGTCACATTCCCAGTCCGTTGAAATTTTTCAAACAGATCCTTTATTGTATCGCTTTTCGGTCCTTTGGTTACATTAAACCTCCTTTGAAAACTTCGTCTTGTAGCAACAACACTGTGTTCTAGGCGGTGGAATTCCAACACCAGAAAAATCCTCTGTTCTAAGGAATAAACCATGTTGTCCACAGCACACTTGCACGTTGTGAACAGCACACGCTTACAACAGAAAGACGACGTACAGAATGGCGCACCCACAGACTGCGTTGTCTTCTATATCTTTCACATTACTTGCAGCGCCACCTGTCGTTGAAAATTGTAACTACTGTAATTTCGAATGTTTGTCCCCCTGAAAATGTACTGTTGTCCCAAGCATATTGCAACAAACGGTGTATTTCTATCGCTGCTCGTTTAGTTTTTATTGCCGTTTCAAATATACCGATCATTTTTTAAACACCCTGTATATGGCGTGAGTAGGCTGCTTACCTACAGCATCTTCACAAAGCTGTATCAGCTGTTTTTCGTTCTGACATAACGCAGACAATTGCTGTGGAGCAATGGAAAAGGCGTTCTGCTCGTTGATTTTTTGGAAAGAGGTGAAACAATAAATGCTGCAAGACATTGTGAGAGCATGAAGAAACATCGCAGAAGCATGCAAAACAAACGTCACTGGATGCTGACAATGGGAATGTGTGTCCTTCATGACAACGTGCATCCGCAAACTGCTTGTGCAACAAAAGAGTTGTTGATTTCGTTTGATTGGTATGTTTTAAGCCACCCCCTCACAGCCCCGATCTCTCACCTTGTGGCTATCATCTGGCCGCTAAATTCAAAGAATACCTTTGTGGAAAACGCTTCTCCGACGACGACGAGTGGAAAATCGAGGCTGAAAAAGGCGGCACGTGACGTCTATGACACAGGAATCCCAAAACTCATCCTGCGGATGACAGAATACACAACTGGCCATCAAAATTGCTACACCACGAAGAAGACGTACTACAGACGCGAAATTCAACCGACAGGAAGAAGATATTGTGATATGCAAATGATAAGCTTTTCAGAGCATTTACACAAGGTTGGCAACGGTGGCGACACCTACAACGTGCTGACATGAGGAAAGTTTCCAACCGATTTCTCATAAACAAACAGCAATTCACCGGCGTTGCCTGGTGAAACGTTGTTGTGATGCCTCGTGTGAGGAGGAGAAATGCGTACCATCACGTTTCCGACTTTGATAAAGTTCGGATTGTAGCCTATCGCGATTGCGGTTTATCGTATCGCGACATTGCTGCTCGCGTTGGTCGACATCCAATGACTGTTAGCAGAATATGGAATCGGTGGGTTCAGGAGGGTAATACGGATCACCGTGCTGGATACCAAAGGCCTCGTGTCACTAGCAGTCGAGATGACAGACATCTTATCCGCATGGCTGTAACGGATCGTGCAGCCACGTCTCGATCCCTGAGTCAACAGATGGGGACGTTTGCAAGACAACAAACATCTGTACGAACAGTTCGACGACGTTTGCAGCAGCACGGACTATCAGCTCGGAGACCATGGCTACGGTTACCCTTGACGCTGCATCACAGACAGGAGTGCCTGCGATGGTGTACTCAACGACGAACGTGGGTGCACGAATGGCAAAACGTCATTTTTCCGGATGAATCCAGGTTCTGTCTACAGCATCGTGATGGTCGCATCCGTGTTTGGCGACATCGCGGTGAACACACATTGGAGGCGTGATATTGGTCATCGGCATACTGGCGTATCACCCGGCGTGATGGTATGGGGTGGCATTGGTTACACGTCTCGGTCACGTCTTGTTCACATTACCGGCACTTTGAACAGCTGACGTTACCTTTCAGATGTGTTACGACTCGTGACTCTAACCTTCAAAAATGGCTCTGAGCACTATGGGACTTAGCTTCTGAGGTCATCAGTCCCCTAGAACTTAGAACTACTTAAACCTAACTAACCTAAGGACATCACATACATCGATGCCCGAGGCAGGATTCGAACCTGTGACCGTAGCGGTCGCGTGGTTCCAGACTGTAGCGCCTAGAATCGCTCGGCCACTGCGGACGGCCTCTACCCTTCATTCGGTCCCTGCGAATCCCTACATTTCAGCAGGATAGTGCACGACCGCATGTTGCAGGTGCTGTACGGGCCTTTCAGGATACAGAAAATGTTCGACTGCTGCCCTGGCCTGCACATTCTCCAGATCTCTCACCAACTGAAAACGTCTGGTCAATGTTGACCGAGCAACTGGCTCGTCACAATACGCCAGTCACTACTCTTGATGAACTGTGGTATCGTGTTCAAGCTGCATGGACAGCTGTACCTGTACACGCCATCCAAGCTCTGTTTGACTCAATGCCCAGGCGTATCAAGGCCGTTATTACGGTGGGTACTGATTTCTCAGGATCTATGCACGCAAATTGCGTGAAAATGTAATCACATGTCAGTTCTGGTATAATATATTTGTCCAATGAATACCGGTTTATCATATGCATTTCTTCTTGGTGTAGCAATTTTAATGGCCAGTAGTGTAAATTAATTTTTTGTATTTTAAAAAATTCTTGTAAGCTCAGTTTCCGGATTAGCCGTGTAGTTGGGCCTGATCGCGGCTGGTGCCGTGTGCCGGCAGACTATGAGCGCGGCGGCGAGCGGTGTCTGCCGCCTCCTGCTGGTGCTGGCCATGGTGCTGCTGGGAGGGGGCGAAGCCCGCAGGCGGCGGCCGTGTCCCAGCATCACCGCCGCAGACCTGGACGCCCGCGAGCTGCTGCTGCAGTACGCCGACTGGCGCCACTGGACACAGCTCGTCATATTCGCCAGTCCCACAGCAGGTACAGTTTCCTTTCCTCCTCCTAGAGGCGCCTTCACTGAGCCTCTGCTCCGGGTTTGCCAGTGAGGTTGCACCGTACTGAGCGCGCTGCTGTTGGTGTCGTAATGGTTCTAGAACGCAAGTAGAAAAATCATTTACGAGGAAACGCTTAATGGGGGGAGGACGCCAAACGGGCCGGTGTGGAGCAGGAGAGGCATCACGCGTCATTTTAATTTCTACTGTCTATACTTTTTCAAATAAGTTCATAAAACTTTGTCAGCATCACCAGGAAGGATTCAGGATTCACACTCATTGCAGTGGACGTTCGAAAACATAACAAAATAATTTTTTTTACGTGCGTAATTTCATCATTTTTTTCACTTACTAATGGTTGCATTTGTTGCTACAGGTACACTTTTCTTCATAAGTTACAGATATTCTTCGATGAATTTTGCACAGCATACATATCATACTTACATGTGTATGAAACTCTAGAATTTATTTAATTTATGGAAAAACGAAGTAGCTGTTGTATTTTAAACTTCATGTTTAGAAAAAAACACAAATTTTGTAGTTAATTACCTCAATTTTTACTACAATTTTTAATAGATTTGGAAAATTCTAGAGTTTCATACACCTATAAGTATGATTTATATGCTGTGCAAAATTCATCGAGGAATCTCTCTAACTTACGAAGAAAAGTGTACCTATAGCAACAAATGCAGCCATTAGTAAGTGGGAAAAAATGATGAAATTTCACATCTAAAAAAATTATTTCGTTATGTTTTCAAACTTCCACTGCTATGAGTGTGAATTCTGAATCCTTCCTGGTCACGCTGACAAAGTTTTATGAATTTATTTGTAAAAGTATAGACAGTGGAAATTAAAATGTCGTGCGGTCCCTTTCCTGGTCCAAGTCGGCCCGTTTGACGTCCTACCCCCATTAACTAGGGCCGCAATGCCGCAAAGAAATGCCTGCTGACCACCATTCCGCTTCACACAACTGTTTTAAGCTTAATACAAGGATGCTGCCAGGGCGTGCCTTCATTTGGTGTAATTTCCACTATTTCGTACTAATTGACGGAAAGTCATCGAGTAAAACAGAAGTGATTTCAGGCGTTCCCCAAGATAGTGTTATAGGCCCTTTGCTGTTCCTTATCTATATAAATGATTTGGAAGGCAATCTGAGCTGCCGTCTTCGGTTATTTGTAGATGACGCTGTCGTTTATCGACTAACAAAGTCATCAGAGGATCAAAACAAACTGCAAAACGGTTTAGAAAAAATATCTGAATGGTGCGAAAAGTGGCAGTTGACCCTAAAGAACGAAAAGTGTGAGGTCATCCACATGTGTGTTAAAAGGAACTCGTTAAACTTCGGTTACACGATAAATCAGTTGCATGGGGGCTTAATTAAATACAGAATGCTAATAATTTTAATTTTTAGTCCCTGTGTGTCCGGTTACGCAGTCTCGTAACCGGTTGGCCCTGAATAATATTAGTACGCAATCTGACAGCACAGAATAACAACAAAGAATGAAAGGAAATTTCCGTTAATACAATTAATTGGTTAAGTCCCCAGCAACTATAAAACCTATGAAACAAGAAAGCATAAGTGTAACTGTTCTGTTTGTGGAAGTGTGATTCAACGTACACATCTGGCACGGTTCTTCCTCAATACAACAAGATGCTTTAAACGCCATTTACAATGAAGTAATTAAAAAAAACAGAAATACTATGATTGCACATAGAAACCAGAATTACAGTCAAATACAAGAACACGAGCTAGATGCTTTGTTGACTGAACCTGTGATCAAGAGTCATTGTTATTTAGGACGTTTAAAATAAAAAATTTCTTTACCTTTATATATATTGACGAATAATACACTTTGATCATTACAACATCCCCAATCGAATAACATATGGTGTGTTGCCCAACAGAACAACTAGTACTCTATCGACGTTTCAACAAGCACAGATCACGCCTACCTCAGAACTACTACAACTCTCAACACTTCTCAGCGGCCACTGCCAGTGAAGGCGGCTGAATAATACTCTTTGGCACAATCTCTGGCGCTGTGACTCAGTGTAGCCACCTTTCACAGTCTAATGTAAAAGTCGTAAATTCAACTAAATACCTAGGTATTACAATTACGAACAACGTAAATTGGAAAGAACACACAGAAAATGTTGTGGGGAAGGCTAACGAAAGGTTGCGTTTTATTGGCAGGACACTTAGAAAATGTAACAGACCTACTAAGGAGACTGCCTGCACTACGCTTGTCCGTCCTTTTTTAGAATGATGCTGCGCGGTGTGGGATCCTCACCAGGTCGGACTGACGGAGTACACCGAAAAAGTTCAAAGAAAGGCAGCACGTTTTGTATTATCGCGAAATATGGGAGAGAGTGTGACAGAAATGATACAGGTTTTGGGCTGGAAATCATTAAAAGAAAGGCGTTTTTCGGCGCGACGGCATTTTCTCACGAAATTCTAATCACCAACTTTATCCTCCGAATGCGAAAATATTTGGTTGACACCGACCTATATAGGGCGGAACGATCACCACGATAAAATAAGGGAAATCAGAGCTCGTACGGAAAGATATAGGTGTTCATTCTTTCCGCGCGCTATACGAGGTTGGAATAATAGAGAATTGTGAAGGTGGTTCGATGAACCCTCTGCCAGGCACTTAAATGTGATTTGCAGAGTATCCATGTAGATGTAGATGTTGATAAAGAATTACGGAACGTGGAAAGAGATGGTACTTTTTCCACAAAATATTGCTCAGAACAGTTTTAAATCTACACATCTACAGCGTACTCCGCAAGTCACTTAATGGTGTGTGGCGGAGGGTACTTTTTGTACCACTAACTGAGTCCTCCATCGCTGCTCCATTCGCGATGCTCGGGAAGAATGATTGTCGGTAGCCCACCGTGTTGGCTCTAATGTCTCGAATTTTCTCCTTGTGGTCATTACGCGAAACGTATGTTGGGTGAAGCAATACGTTGTACGACTCTTCCCAGAGGGCGCGTCAGGCAGGCGTCTTCTTCTCTAGGTAGCCCAGAAAAATTCTTCATTTTAATATGCGTTCCACTGAAGCAAAGTGATTATTGCAGTCAGCAATGATACTGTAACTATTTAATCTTCCAGGTACAAACATAACAACCATATGATTGCCGTGGAACGCAAAACAAGAAACGGTACCATTGTGCACTAAATGTTATGTAGAATCGCTAAAACTTTATCTGATAACAGAGTATTAATTTTTCGTATAGGGGCTAAGAGAATAACCCCATTATACTCTACACCTACAATGTCTGTCCTATTTTATATCAATTTCTCCTGGATTCCCACTTACCAGAATTCTGTCATCCCGTCCCAATACTCGAACGCCATGCTGTCGTCTTCCTCAACCTCTCTATCTGTTTACACTCTTACACTCCATCTCTTCCTCCCGTTCACCACTCCCCTTTTGCTCTTCCACCTTTTGAGTTCGTATGCTTCATGCAAAAAAATTGACATCAAACACCTAATCGTTCCATGCTTAGTAACCAACTTTCGCACTCTGCCGTACCAAAAGCCCCATTACCCCACCTCTACTCCGCGGGGTAACCGCGCGATCTAGGGCTTCTTGTCACGGATGCGCGACTCCCCCCATTGGAGGTTAGAGTCCTCCCCCGGCATGGGTGTGTTTGTGTGTCGTCTTTAGCGTGAGTTAGTTTAAGTTAGATTAAGTAGTGTGTGAGCTTAGGTCCCATAAGACCTTACCACTATTTTCAGTTTTCCCAGCTCTACCTTGCTCATATCCGTGCGATATGTTCTTTCAGCAGCATGGGGGGGGGGGGGAGGGGGGGGGTGTACCGTCGAATTACCCCTATCTACGCCAGGCGATATGTGTGCAATCCGTCATTTCCATGGAACTGTGTCGGACACCTGCAGTAACCGCGCACAGCCGTCACGTCGATTCTCCAAGTCTTGGTCACTCATGAGGTTTAAATCTGTTCGCATATGTCGCCTTAAAGTCGTTAAGGGTTGTCCATTTCCTGTGATCGCTTTTATAGCTACTTTTCCGGCGTACGTTCCACTGATGCTGCAACTTCCGCAGTTGTGTGTGATCTTCTTCTCAGACCGAGCGAGGTGGCGCAGTGGTTAGACACTGGACTCGCATTCGGGAGGACGACGGTTCAATCCCGCGTCCGGCCATCCTGATTTAGGTTTTCCGTGATTTCCCTAAATCACTCCAGGCAAATGCCGGTATGGTTCCTCTGAAAGGGCACGGCGACTTCCTTCCCCATCCTTCCCTAATCCGATGAGACCGATGACCACGCTGTCTGGTCTCCTTGCCCCAAACAACCAACCAACCAACCATCTTCTTCTCAGTCTTCCAGAGCGTGGTCTGTCTTTTACGGAAGCAGCTCCAAACAGTTTCTTCTCCCTACGCAATATTGTTGGTTTCGGTGGCGCAGCCATATTAAATCTAGTGATGAAATCATTTACAATCTCTCAGTCTTTTACCAGTGTGAGATCGATCATGAACCCAATTACTCATGACGATTTGTTGTCATTGGATTCATCACCCATTCTTTTCACAATCAATATCACCTGCAACGAGAAAAAGCCTGCACAAGTTCTTCCCTCAAATCTTATATGTTCACGCGCTCCACGTCCTCAGGATAAGTTAAACATCTCTCCCTACCCGACCACGAAACCGTCCACAGACCTGAACTTTCTTCCAACTTTAAAACAACACTTCTTACCCTGTCGGATCTCCTTTCCTTCCCACTCTTCTCTCTGCCATCCCAACAGCTTGATTTGGGACTCACTTTAGTAGGCACTTGCTTGGTTGCTGTCAAGGTTGCACCAGTAGAAGCTGGTGACGGGTTTGCAACCACTGGTCATGTACCCTACACAGATCTCACACAGGCACTGCATTCTGATGGACTCTACTATAGCAGGGATTCGCCTGGCTGACGTCAGGGCTCCACATTCAGAAGCAGGTGTTGAGTCTGCAGGCTTTGGTGATGGATACTATACAGCTGGTGACCATGTTGGCCTCTCTCTCTCTCTCTCTCTCTCTCTCTCTCTCTCTTACACACACACACACACACACACACACACACACACACATACACACTGGGTTCTGCTGGGCTCTACTTAAGCAGACATTTGCTTTGCTACTATTAACACTCCACTGACATAAGCTGGCGATGGGTCTGAGCCTCCAATGATGCCAAGTGAGGTGAGGCAGTAGTTTGCACACTGGACTTACATTTGGGAGAACGATGGTTCAAACCTACATCTGGCCATCCTGATTTAGGTTTTCTGTGATTTCCCTAAATCGCTTCAGGTAAGTGCTTTTGAAAGGGCATGCCCGATTTCCTTCCCCATCCTTCCTTAACCTGCTTGGACTGATGACCTCTCTGTTTGGTCCCCTACAACAAATCAACCAACCAATCAGCCTCTAGTGATGGGCTTCATACAACTTGTGGTCACCATGGTCTCCCACAGACACTTAGTTGTGCAGGATATGCTGTGGAAAGCGTTTTCTTTACTGCAGGGTTCGGCTTGTGATCCCTGCAGCATGCACAGAAGCTGAAGATGGGTCTGCAGCCCCTGAAAATGGAAATTCTACATCTGGTCGCCATGAACGGCTTACACTGACACTGGGTGCTGCTGAATTCGACTTTAGGATATGCTTGCTTTGTTGCTGTCTCAGCTGCCCAGGCAGAGCTAGGGATGGTTCAACAGCCTCTGGTTATGGACCATCTATGTTAGCTTCACACGGAAACCGTGTTCTGCTGTACTTTACTATGGTGGGTATTTGGTTTGGTACAGGGTGCTGGCTGCCGTCACTGCTGTCGGTGCTGCACAGTCAGCAGCTGGATGGGAATTCTACATCTGGTCACCATGATGGGCTTACACTGGGTGCTGCTGGATTCGACTTTAGGATGTGCTTGCTTTGTTGCTGTCTCAGCTGCACAGGCGGAAGCTAGGGATGGTTCAACAGCCTCTGGTGATGGACCATCTATGTTAGCCTCACACGGATACTGTGTTCTGCTGTACTTTACCACAGTGGGTATTTGGTTTTGTGCAGGTTGCTGGCTGCCATCACTGCTGTCAGTGCTGCACAGTCAGCAGCTGGTGACTGGACTTCAGCCGCTGGGGACGGGGCCTCTGCAGTTGGCGACTGCGCTGGCCTCTCGCAGGCACCGGGTGGGCGCCGTGCTGCCGCTGGCCACCACCAGCAGGCACCTGGACGATCTGCTGCAGCAGGTGACAATCACACCACACACTGTTATGTACTGTGGTTTAAACTAGTAAACAGTTGGATGGACGGGATTAGCCGAGCGGTCTTAAGCGCTGCAGTCATGGACTGTACGGCTGGTCCCGGTGGAGTTTCGAGTCCTCCCTCAGGCATGGGTGTGTGTGTTTGTCCTTAGAATAATTTAGGTTAAGTAGTGTGTAAGCTTAGGGACTGATGACCTTAGCAGTTGAGTCCCATAAGATTTCACACACACTTGAACATTTGAATTTTCAAACAGTTGGATGGACAGGTCATCACAGTCATCATCATAAACTTCTTCATTTGAATCTAAAATCTGGAACTGCAGTTGTGTAATGCACATGTGACATTTCTTTTCAGGCTGCTACGAGGGTTACTCCAAAAAGATGCACACTATTTTTGTGAAAATATTGTTTTCATTCTGCGTGTGTGAAAGTTTTACAGAATGTAGATACATCCTTCCCGCTTGTTTTCAAACTTAGTTCAACCTGTTCCCGCGAGTGGCGCCATCACAGCATGTCTTCAAGATGGCTGCTACACTTGACGTTCGTGCTGTCATAGAATTCCTGTGCTGTGAAAACGAGACAGTGGGAAACATCCAAAAGAGGTTGAAAAAGGTGTACGGAGATGCTGCTGTCGATCGCAGTACAGGTAGTCGGTGGGCAAACAGGTTACGTAATGAAAGTAGGAACGGCAATATTGAGGATTGTCCTTGCAGTGGCAGGCCTCGTACTGCACACACTCCACACAATGTGCAGAGATTTAACGAATTGGTGACTGCTGACAGACGCATCACAGTGTACGAATTGTCACGCTATGTTGGGATAGGGGAAGGAAGTGTTTGCAGAATACTGAAAGTGTTGGCGTTAAAAAAGGTTTGTGCCAGGTGGGTTCCCAGGATGTTGACAGTGGCTCACAAAGAAACAAGAAAAACGGTATGCGGCGAACTTTTGGAACATTACGAGTATGGTGGAGATGAATTTCTTGGAAGAAATGTGACAGGTGATGAAGCATGGCTCCATCATTTTTCACCAGAGACGAAGAGGCAATCAGTGGAGTGGCATCGTGCAAATTCACCAAAGAAAAAAAAATTCAAAACTGCACCTTCTGCTGGAAAAGTTATGGCTATGGTGTTTTTCGATTCCGAAGGACTCTTGCTTGTGGACAATATGCCAAATTATGATACATATGTGACGACATTGAAGAAATTTCAAGCTCGACTGAGTCGTGTTCGACCACATCGGCAAAAGCAGGACTTTTGCTGTTGCACGACAGTGAACGGCCACATGTCAATCAACAAATCGTGGAAGCGATCACAAAACTCGGACAGACAACACTGAAACACCCGCCTTACAGTCCTGACATGGTTCCATGTGACTATCATCTCTTTGGGAAAGTGAAAGACTCTCTTCACGGAACAAGGTTTGAAGATGATGACTCCCTTGTGCACGCTACCAAACAGTGGCTCCAACAGGTTGGTCTAGAATTTTACCGTGCGGGTATACGGGCGCTGGTTCCAAGATGTAGAATAAAAGATGGATTTAAAAAAAAATTGTGTGCATTTCTTTTGGAGTGACCCTCGTAGTTAAGTGACCAGAAAGTTAAATGACACTTTCCACCTGTTGTAAAACTTGTAACTTTGGGAATTTTTTTGCTTAGGGCTGACGTTTCTCTCGAGTCCCAGTGTCCATTTTCTCTCTCAACTCCTGATATTCTTAAAGCTTTCTGGTGCGTATAGCATCGTGTAAACCATTGTTCAACTTTCTTTATCTCCGCTTTGCCAGAAACCAGTTTATGAAGCAAAAGTTTCTCTTCGATTCTTTTGTTCAGCTCCACGTTTCCACAGCTTTAGTGAAATAATTTTTTTGCTATAGAACTGTATACAGGGCGATTTATATAAGTTATTCACCTCAGATATTCCATGAACCGTTTAAGATATCGTAATTCTGTTTCCACCCAATTGAATTGTAGAAAAATCCCCAATAAATTAAGTACAATATCTTTTCATAGCTGTATTAGTTACAGAGATATCGTTATGAACTGTGCTATTTCAAATGGAAGTGTACTAATTCCTGCTGCTAGTATCTTATTTCTAAAAGAGACAATTTCAACGGCGTTTTACTCTCTGATAACCGATTACTAGTGTCGGAGCAATTATAATACTAAGAACATAGGATTTATCTGTTTTGAAAACGAAACCGATTGCAGTCTTGCGGGGAAGTTTGTGTTGTCACGTTAATTTGTTGGAGCGCTTTAGCTTGATGTAGTTAAGAGAATTTAAATGCAAAAGTAGTATAGTGGAGAAAATTCTTATTAGTGGTTGGACCAACACACCAACTGGAAGGTAAAGAAAGTGCCATCTAAGGATGAGTAACAAGTGCTCTTGTTTCTGCCCGAACCTTGAAAGAAAAATACACGTGAAAAATTTAATACATTTATAAACCAGGAGTTGAGGTTAAAGATTGTTGCAATAACTTCGCAATATGAGTTTAATGTCAAGTTACACATATTACAAAATTGCATCAGCAAGAGTACCAAAAAGAAAATTACAAAAGAAAGTGGTGGTAAACACTTCCTTGAAATTCCATTTATGTCATCAGAGTGTTTGAAATGTCCAGGATACGCTGCAATACGCGTTTGCAGTCATTGGTGCTATTACCTCTGGATCAGGTGGTCCTTTAGCTGCTGGGGTATAGCCTCCCATTCTTGCACCAGTGCCTGTCGGAGCTCCTGAAGCGTCATAGGGGTGTGAAGACATGCAGCAATACGTCGACCGAGAGTATCCCAGACGTGCTTGATGGGGTTTAGGTCTGGAGAACAGGCAGGCCACTCCATTCGCCTGTATCTTCTGTTTCAAGGTACTCCTCCACGATGGCAGCTCGGTGGGGCTGTGCATTATCAACCATAAGGAGGACGGTGGGACCAAGAGCACCCCTGAAAAAGTGGACATCCTGGTCCAAAATGACGTCCCGATACACCTGACCTGTTACAGTTCCTCCGTCAAAGACATGCAGGGGTGTACGTTCACCAATCATAATCCCACCCCACACCATCAAACCACGACCTCCATACAGGACCCTTTCAAGGACATTAAGGGGCTGGTATCTGGTTCCTGGTTCACGTCAGACGAAAACCCGGCGAGTATCACAGTTCAGACTATACCTGGATTCGTCCGTGAACATAACCTGGGACCACTGTTCCAATGACCATGTACTGTGTTCTTGACACCAGGCTTTACGGGCACTCCTGTGAACAGGTGTCAGTTGAATGCACCTTGCAAGTCTCCGGGCAAATAAACCATGTCTGTTCAGTCGTCTGTAGAGTGTGTGTCTGGAGATAACTGTCCCATTGCCTGCGGTAAGATCCCGAGCAAGGCTACCTGCAGTACTCCGTGGCCGATTGCGGACACTGATGGTAAGATATGGGTCTTCTTGTGGTGTTGTGCATTGTGGACATCCACCGGCTGGGGTGGCCAGGTGGTTCTAGGCGCCACAGTCTGGAACCGTACAACCACTACGGTCGCAGGTTCAAATCCTGCCTCGGGCATGGATGTGTGTGATGTCCTTAGGTTAGTTAGGTTTAATTAGTTCTAAGTTCTAGGGGACTGATGACCTCAGAAGTTATGTCCCATAGTGCACAGAGCCATTTGAACCATTTGTACTGTGGACGTCCCGTACTGTAGCACCTGGACGCGTTTCCTGTCTGCTGGAATCGTTGCCATAATCTGATATCACACTTTGTGGCACATGGAGAACCCGTGCTATGACATGCTGTGTTTGACCAGCCTCCAGTCGACCTAGTGTTCTAACTCTCATAATGTCATCAATAAGTGATCTTTGAGCCATTTTCAACACACAATCACCATTAGCAGTCTGAAAACGTTTGCACACTTACTCGCTGCACCGTACTCTTACATGCATCAACACACCTCTGCGAATGTGGGCTGCTGGAAGTGCCACCGTGCAACGACCGCAGGTCAAATGCACCGCATGGTCATACCCCGAGGTGATTTAAACCCACAAACCTCCCACCAGAGCGTTGTTTCACCATGTATCAGCTTCATCCTTAATTTATGAGCATGAGTATAGAATCTGCCGACTCATACAAATACCTGGGTGTAAGTATATGAAATCAGTGATCATATAAGCTCAGTCGTAGGAAAGCAGGTGCTGTACTTCGCTTCATTAGTAGTACATCGCAGTGTGTCAGCAAATGAGATTGCTCACAAATCATTTCCGCGACACGTCGTAGAATATTGCTCAGGTGTATCGGGCACATATTACGCAGGTCTAGTAGAGGATATTGAATGTATATGAAGGAGAGCAGAACGAATGGTAGCAGATTTGTTTGATCCATCGGAGAACATCAGGGAAGTGCAGAAAACCTACACTTCAGACACTGAACACAGACCAGACGCTCTCTTACGACATCCTATTTACAAAGTTTCAAGAACAAGGATCAAGGAAGAAATCCAGGTATGTGGAATGGGTTTCAAAATTTCTCTCCAGAAGGGACCGCGAAGATAAGAGCAGACAAATCACAACGCCCACTTAGGTACTAAAGCTGTCTTTTTTTTCCCACACTCCACGTGCAACAGGAGCAAAAAGGAAGTCTAATACTTGACAGAATGTGAAGTACCTTCTGCCATGCACTTCACCATGGTTTGCAGTGTATAGCTGTAGCTGTAGATGTAGAATCGATGATAAACTCTAGAGAAAAATTAAATCAAGAGTGATAGATGAGGATAGAGAACATTGTTCCCAAAAGTTTATGGAATGTCTTAATTCTTGGGCTTCATGGTTCAGCAGAGTGTGACTATATTTATTGTGTCTCGTGTCCACAGGCTTCCGATCAATTGCAGTTCAACAGCTATGTGTCGTGGTTGGTGCTTCGCCGAGCGCAGCCGAATGCCTCGCAGCCACTGGTAGAGCGCTTCAGGTACCTCAGCCTGGCGCTGGACAGCGACGTCGTGCTGGCTGAACTCCACACGCCAGAGACAGCAACACGCAGGTGAGCTGACAGCACCAAGATGTATGTGGACAAGCTACTCACTGTAACCTCTCTACATATAGAGACTCAGTCCTCTCAACCTGGACCTCTCAAACTTGTATTATCCAAATGATGACACTGTCTATCAGAAGGTCAGTTATACAGTCCAGTCATATGTGGACAACGCTGTGTTATCAATGATCGCACCGAGGCTCACAGCTTTTTGCGGCCAGGAATCAGATGGCGTTCAGCTCACAGCCACGTAACAGCGCAGGCGTAACCATCCCTAAGCAGCTTTCGCAGAAACCCCAGCAATGCCGGCTGGTGTACATATGGAACATAGCAACCTACCGGCTTCGGGCCAATCAAGCTATGCCACGCCACCCTGGGTTCGTCGGCGGCATGTGTACTCCTGAACGCCCGGACCAGTTAACAATTCACGCCCCGCCATTGACTGCAGTGCAAAGTCAGGCTGCAGTCTCACTAAGTGTTTGGCCTCGTAACTTGTAACTACGGACACATACAGACTTGAAGTGACAGTGTTGTATGTTTGTGATAGGGACTCAGTGTTTAATTCCGTCCGACAGTGATTGTGAACTTCAATTGAGAGATTAAACTTGTTTTTCAACTCATGCCTCCACTCTTTGCTGTTCTGCACTTCCCAGACACAACAGACAAACTACAGGCTAGATTTGTGATTAATTTAGAGACTCTATACTCTCACTCTGGACCTCTCCAACGTCTATCCCCGAAAGGATGCCACTGTCCAATGTAATATCAGTTACACACACCAAACATATGTGGACAAACTATGTGCCAGACCGTTGATCAGTTCAGACACTCCATACTCTCAGTCTGAACCAATACAGCTTGTATCGTTGAGAGGACTCTATTGTCCAACGACAGGTCAGGTATATACCTGACACATATGTGGAAAAAGTAGCTGATATAGTCTGGGTTGAGGTAAAGGCTACATCCTATGACTTTGACCCTCTCCAACGTGTTGTCACCAAGAGATGCCGCTGCTGGCAGGTCTGGTATGCATGGCTACCAATCTAAATCGACTACATTATCACCGTTCAGTTATCAAAGCGGTGGTCCAGATGTGCTAAGCAAAGTCAGTGCTGTCTGATGCGACATTGAGTGTAGGTAGTGAGAAGTAGGTTGTATGTAGTAATCAAGGCAGTGCAGATAGCAAAATTGCTCTACACGGTGTCTACAAAATGATCGAGGACGTACGAGAAGACAACTTTTTTGTCGTCTTTAAACGATTTCCTGTGTGGTAAACAGGGCAGATCTACTTGCAGAGTAGATGTTGAAATGAGGGATTAATAAATTAAATAGTCACATCATCATTTGATTTTCTTCCCTTGATAAAGGTCTCATTCAGACTTCTTTATGAATTATGGTCTTGAACGATACACATACATATTGCTCCTGATAATTTTCTGATGTCATCTTTCATTAGTCCGGCCAGTGTGGCCGAGCGGTTCTAGACGCTTCTGTCTGGAACAGCGCGACCACTACGGTCACAGGTTCACATCCTGCCTCGGGCATGGATGTGTGTGGTGTCCTTAGGTTAGTTACGTTAAAGTAGTTCTAAGTTCTAGGGGACTCATGACCTTAGATGTTAAGTCCCATAGTGCTCAGAGCCATTTGAGCCATCTTCCATTATGTCCTCACCTCTTTCCTTATATCTTCGAACCCAACAGAAAACTTCCATTTACTGTCTATTCGCTTGAAAATAATGGAAGAACGCTATAATTGTTGCATCAATAACGGAGGTAAGTAAGACAAAAAAGTATAGATCACAAATCTTCCTCTTTGTAAAGCATAAGATACTCATTAAAATTGCAAATAAAAGTCAACGGATTTCATTCGAGTAAAGGAACAAACTGGCTTACAATATTGAATTTATCTCAATGGGCGTGATTTAGAGTACACAACAGAGCAATCAATATCAAGTAGCGCTTTGCCTGTGATTCATAGATTCTGACATAACGATTGACATAAATCAGCAAAATGCGTAATTCAATTGATCAATCAATGTCACTGTACTGACGAATATATATGTAAGACCTTCACCAGGCAGAGGGAAATAAGGTTTCATCTACACAATGAAAAGAAAGTAGGCAAATTAACGGTGAAGTCATAGAGCCAGATTATCAGGTATGGCGTACACAGTGAGTCTGTGAAGACAGACCGTCCAAAAAGAATGAACCACCCAGAAGGGGATGAGGAAATGAAATCAGACTTCACGGGTTGAGAATACATGCGATGTCATTTCAGTGATTACAATGTCGAGTCAAATTTTACAGGAACCTTGCAGTATGAGCTCATTTATTAGTATAACGTTGCATCCCTTCTGGTCGGGATGCATACACTGATTCGACTGAGAAGGGTTCCGTAAATGCATTGTATCGTTTCCTGCGGCAAGCTGGCCCACAACTTTTGAAACTGCTCCTTGATATTCTGCCTACTGGCGGCGGGACTGCAATCTTGTTGGCCATTGGAGTACCTCGACATCACGCAGACAGGTCATAGAGACACGTGCCGTGTGTGGAGGATCTGTGCTACCCCAAAACATTGGAGGAATGGGACTTCTCCTGAGGCCGCCACCATATACACCGACGATGGTCACCTAGGTCAGCGCAGAACCCTGGTTCATTGCTGAACACAATGCGATGCCATTCATCACCAGTCCATTGTTGTGTTCTGACACTGGCCAGAGGGAAGATAGGGGTCTAAGGTCAGTCTGCAATTTCCGAGTGGTGAGGAGCAAATACAGAAAGACAAATCTCCAGTGAAGGCAGGTTGATGACCTGCATCAGCGACAAACACTGCCACAGGGCATCTACGAGAGACGCGGATTTTGGGACTTGACATGATGCTTGCATCAGGAGACTAATGGAATTTAGGGGTCCGATTAACAATATTTATTTGCGATCAGACTAATACGGCAACGGCCTTGCGGCCTTGCCGCAGTGGATACACCGGTTCCCGTGAGTTTACTGAAGTTAAGCGCTGTTGGGCGTGGCCGGCACTTGGATGGGTGACCATCCAGCCGCCATGCCCTGTTGCTACTTTTCGGGGTGCACTCAGCCTCGTGATGCCAACTGAGGAGCTGCTTGACCGAATAGTTGCGGCTTCTGTCAAGAGTACCATCTTACGACCGGGAGAGCGGTGTGCTGACCACACACCTGTCCTATCTGCATCCTCCTCTGAGGATGAGACGGCGGTCGCATGGTCCCAGTAGGCCACCCATGGTCTGAAGACGGAGAGATCAGACTAATACACTGAAGGCTAATTCCGAACAGTAAAAAAGCAAAGGTGGCCTCTCCGGCCTCCAGTCCCTGCAAGCAGTTTTTACTCTTCATGAGTGTTCCTGTAGTTTCCAGTGTTTTTTTAAGCGTCTCGCTCTGTGTTATTTTTATACTGTGGCTGACTTTTAATTTGTGTTTGACTTCAGTGATTTTAAGTGCGCAACGAAACGCCAGTTGTGGTCTTTTAACTTTTGTCTCCCAATGCATGTCCCCATATTAGTGTATATTTTAAATTTCATCATCTCCATTTACTGTAATTTTTTATGTCCCCCTTGATCCCCCTTTTTATGTAACTCTTTCATGTATTTTTGTAAAGCGATTTGGATGAAGAGCAGTGGACTGTGCCACTGCCAGCCCTCCCCTGTCCATATGGGGGAGGGGCCCGAAATTACAATAAAGAAAAAAAGATAGGAGTCACACTATCCTATCCTTCAATGGTACTAGCGCTCCCTCCAAGCTCACACAAACCAGTTTACCACTAGGTGAAACCAGAGGCTTCTTCAAATCAATCCTTCCAAAACCCAGGCAGTCATTAGAGGATGTACCATCCCCTCTTTCCAGCTCTATGATTTCTACCTCTCCATCTGTGACTGGCTTGTCCAAGTTACCCCCACTTTGAAATACCTTGGCCTCACCCTTGACCGTCACCTCATCTGGAGTCCCCATCTCCTTACCATCCAATGAAAAGCCCACAGCAGACTCTGCCTTCTGAAACTCCTGTCCAGCAGGACATGGGGGTTGCACCCTTTCACCTACAAATCCTTGATCTGTCCCATCGTTTGTTATGCCAGAGTTGCCTGGATCTCCACCCTTCCTAAATTATATAGCGTGTTCCCTTTCCACCTCACTTTCTGTATCTGTATCCTGTCCCCCATGAGGAACCTCTATAACCTCATCCCCTTGATATATCTCTTCTTTTACTTAAACACATCCGTATTCTGTATACCAACTGCCACCTTGATACCCCTCACCCCCTGGTGTCTCCTTTCCTCTCCTGCTGCTGCACCTTTACCAATGTGTCCCATGCTCTCTACATTCTGCACCTCCTCTCCCAAAGGAACTTCCAATGTCTCCCCATCCTGTGCTTTTCCCCAATACTTGTCCTTGCTTCCAACTCTGACCCCCTCTTTCCCTCCCCTCCTCCCTTCAGCTCCCTCTCCTTCCCCACACTACTCTACTTAATCCTGCTTTCTCCTCCCTGTCCTTAGCACTTCTCCTTTACCAGTCCTTGCACTCCATCCCCATCTCCTGCCCCTTGGTGTCTTACCAACTTTACCCATTCCCCCTCTCTTGGCCCTCTCCTCCATCAACTCCTCATATATCTTTCCTCTCGTCCTCCTCTCTGACCTCTCTTGGCAGGCCCTTCAAATTCAAATTTTAATGCATTTGCTTCATTAGGTTAGGTGTTCGCCTTGTATGTGATATAAGTGCAATGTGTGTTCAATGTCGTCGTCCCCTACTGTGAACGCCGTTTTTATTTGTTATTTGTGCCGCCAGTGTTTGTGTACTATGTCTTCATCAAGTGCCATTTTAACTGTATGTGGATTTTATGTAAACGTGCCTCGCCAAAGTACCTCTCTTTGTATATTTTAACTCCAATTGTTTCCCCTTCTTACGTGTAAATTTCATCTTTTATCCCCGAATTTTATATATGTATTGTTCTGTGATATTTTATGTAATCTCTTGGCTGAAGAGCGGCGAACTGTGCCGCTGCGTGCCCACCCCTGCCCCCTGGGAGCAGGGGAATGAAATGACAATAAAGGAAAAAAGAAACTAAGAGTCACCAGTGGTGGACACTCACAGAAAGATGGCTGGACGTTTGCCAGCCGAAATATTGTGGCAAGAGGTCAACGTGTTCCGGCTGCAATCCCAAAACATTATAGAATAACCCTAAAATACTCCACTGGGCATTCTGCCTGTCTCAGAGAACTGCAAGTCTAATCATTTACAGGCCCACCAATGGTGTGTACATTATCGAAGTTACAACGACATTCGGCGATGTCTTCTGGGTGCTTCAGTTTTTGTCAAGCAGTATAGAAGCGAACAAACTGGATCTTTCGATATGCTTCTACCTTTTAGTAAACTTCCTCTTCTTCCTCTTCTACCTTGCAACGTGGATTTATATTTCTCATTCACATTCACGAAATTCTCACTATCGTGTCTGCAAGGATACACATCCAAACGTCTGTCTTCGACAGTGATCTTGCACTTCCTTGCTCTTTTTGGATGATCA
The DNA here is from genome assembly GCF_023897955.1 of Schistocerca gregaria. Classification (NCBI taxonomy): domain Eukaryota; kingdom Metazoa; phylum Arthropoda; class Insecta; order Orthoptera; family Acrididae; genus Schistocerca; species Schistocerca gregaria. Next base: position 878,839,931 of record NC_064921.1, on the reverse strand, counting down.
CACTGTCTTCGAAGTTTAAACGCAGTTATAGTTTACCTTGTGAAAAAACCATCGTGTGGTCAAAGTATTGGCGTACTCACAGCTGGAAAAAATTGGAAAGGTTTTGTACAGAAAACTTTAAAATGAAACAAGTTAAATTTCCTAATCCCTTTCAAACATTTTTGAAAAATGTCAATGAGAGTTTGTAAAATTTCATTTTTTAATATTGAAACAGAGGTTTTATAACACTGAGTATATTTTTGTAAAATGTGATATGTTGAATAGATTAGCATTAATTTTGAAAATGTTGAAAGAGGTATTTCAGTCAGTTCAGCAATAAAAAACAGTAAATTATAGACACAATACTATTTTTTTTAAAAAAAGAATGATCGTTTACATTTTGACTATTATCTGACAGATATGTAAAAAAAAAATGTAAGATACGCATTTATTTTTAATGGGTAGAAGATTAATATAAAATACAGTCACTGTGAAATGTTAATAAATAAGGAGATACCCTTGGATTTTCCTTTATATAGGAGTATTTGGGAGAGTAGATTAGCAATTCCGCCTTCGCTCTGCTTCTCTTAATTTCAGCTCACCTGCCGTCCGTGAGTGTTTGAGCTCTAACTTCGTTGCCTTTGATAGCTTTTACATATAGATAGAATTTCTTTGGGGCTTAAAGGAAGTCTTTCGATAACAGTCTGCTATGGTATTCGTTGTTCTTTACATGCCCTGTCCTTTTGACAGCAAAACGCGTTTTATCCAACAAATCTCTGTCTGTAGCCTTACGTTTCGTTTTAAACTTACTATGCAGCAGTTGCTGTTTATTTGTAAGTGTGAAAGCCGTTAGTTATAAACGTCTTTTATGTTTTGTATCAGTGCGCGAGTTGTGAATCACTTAAATGATTCAAGGCGTCCATAGTACCTTTTCCCGTCAACTAGAGAAGTGTTAGCTTTGGTTGAGCCGTGAAAACGCATTTATTCAAGCATTAGTATAAATGCGAATCGCTGCTAACCAATCAGGATGCTTGGCGCAGAATTTAATGTTTGATAGGTCGATAGAGATACTTTGGTAGCTTCCTGAAGCTGTTAATATCGTACTGCCTACTAACGGTTTGTGAAGTTCAGACACGTGTCTGGTGTATTATTAAGACGAGCATTTCGAAGTTGCAGCATCTAAGATTATTGGTGAGATCGTTGTTTGCTTACGAGATTTTTCGGGCGGGTCTACACGACACGCTTTTGCAATTTCGTATCCATATAAGGAAGATTAGGTCTTTATTAGGATTACGTCGTTGTTTGAATATACGAGGATCAATATCATTGAGACATCCAATGGTATAGGTCGTGTTTCACCTTAGCTTCTCACTCGCTAAATAATGTTACGGAGGTCGTAAAGCATATGGTGTTACTTTTCTGCTTCTGTGTAGCATTGTACTCCCACGTTTTCCGTTAGATGGCATTTGTGTTTATGAGTTTTCGAGTCTATTTTTCTATATAACTGCTGAAGTAAATTTAAAAACTCTCACTAATTATTTTCCTCACGAAGTCATTTTTCAACCCTATGAACTTTCATGCTCATTTTCCATGTGCTCGTTTATCCTTTGTTTCCACTAGCAGCAGGAGTGAATGAACTGCCCTAAGTATAACTAATATTCCGATAAGCTGCATTCAGCAGACCCAGTATTTTCCTATTTTGTGCACAATTTGAGCTACAAAAGGTAAGGGCAGTAGCAGAAAACATAGACACGTGTAATGCACCGAGGAATTGATCATTAAGCATTAGGATATACGGTGTGCAGATACATCTGCGTAGCGCTCATGTTCCGTACAAACAGAGATGAGTTGATGTTGAGAGGTTGTATTAAGACAACAGAAGATCTTGGGTGAAATTTATGTTCCATTAATTTATGTTAAAGGCCTTTATATGCTCCGCTGCACTATGGAAGTTTACTTGCTGCCTAATATTTAATCAACAGTAGTCGGATAGCGTTGTTGTCCATTAATAGGTCAAATTTAATCTACAACGAAATACTTTCAGGTCATTAATACCGGAGGCACAGCTTCCTATGAACTCACAGGTAAAAACAAATAAGGTACTGGGCAAATATCGAGTCATGTTGTCACCAATAAATACTGGAGAGAAAAACTCTTATTTTTATCAAGCGTACAAGTGATCTCTAATTACCTGTGAGTTATTTCATCACAAAAAGCCGTATCTGCACAGACGATCTTGAAGAGGAGGAGATGGAGATTAGTGTTTAATACCCGACTCCATATTTTTAGATTTTCAGAAGGCTTTGACACCGGCTTTCATCACAAGCGTTTCTAACCAAACTCTGTGTCTATGGAATTTCGCCTCAGTTGTGTGACTGGATTTATGATTTCCTGTCAGAAAGGTCACAGTTCGTAGTAACAGACGGAGTCATCGACTAAAACAGAAATAATATCCGGCGTTCCCCAAGGACGTGTTACTGGCCCTCTATTGTTCCTGATCTATATTAACGACATAGGAAACAATCTGAGTAGACCTCTTAGATTATTTGCAAGTGATGCTGTCTTGTAAAGTCATCAGATGACCAAAATGAATTGTCAAATGATTTAGGTATCTGTGTGGTGCGAAAAGTGGCAACTGACCCTCAATAAAGAAAAATCTGAAGTTATTCACATGACTACTAAAAGAAATGCGCTACATTTCGATTACGCGTAAATTCAAGTAAATACTTAGGGATTACAATTACGAATAACCTAAATTGTAACGATCACATAGATAATGTTGTGGGTAGACCAAACCAAAGACTGCGACTCATTGGCAGAACACTTAGAAGGTGCAACAGATCTACTAAAGAGACTGCTTACACACGCTTCTCCGCCCTATTCTGCGTATTGCTGTGCGGTGAGGGATCCGTATCAGGTGGGACTGATGGATGACATCGAAAAAGTACAAAGAAGTACAGCTCGTTTTGTATTATCGTGAAATAGGGGAGATAGTGTCACAGACATGACAGATGAACTGGAGTGGCAATCATTAAAATAAACGCGTTTTTCGTTGAGACGGGATCTTCTAATGAATTTTCAATCACCAGTTTTCTCCTCCGATTGCGAAAACATTCTGTTAGTACCCATCTCCATAAGGAGAGATGATCATCACGGTAAAATAAGAGAAATTAGTGCTCGCACAAAAAACTTTAAAGTACAGAAATAAGAGCTCGCACGGAAAGATTTAAGCGTTCGTTTTCCCGCGTGCCGTTCGAGAGTGGAATGGTAGAGAGACAGCTTGAAGGTGGTTCATTGAACCCTCTGCCAGACACGTAATTATGAATAGCAGAGTAATCACGTAGATATAGATACGCTATAAAAAGCCTCATCATGCATGTCTTTTAAGTTTATTACTTCGTGCTTCTAACTCCCTTCACAATAAATTTCACAGACAGTATCCACATATGCCGCTGAATGTATGTACTAAATTAAACCATGGCATCCCACATAGGTCAGGAGCTCAGGAGATATGACGTCATGAACACTGATATGGGTGAGAAACTGCCACATCGTGCATGACATTTAAATTTATTACTTCTTTGCTACTACCTCTACTCGCAACATGTGTCACAAACACCCCATTGAGGGCGAGCAACCAACCTGTCTGCATGCTAGACACACTGGACTTACACCTGGAGTTATGGCCTGGTGTGCGGTTTCGTCTGAAAGCAGGAGCACTCTCATGCTTATCTCATGCAACCTGACTGCAAATTTGTACGTCAAACCGGTGATTCGACCTGTTGAGCTGCCGTTCATGAAGGGTACTCTAGGGGGGTTTACCAAAAGGATAACGCTCTTCTACATCCCGCTGTTGTAACCCAACACACTCTACAGTGTCGAAATGTTGCTTTGTCCTGCTCGATCACCAGATCCGTCTGCAATCGAGCACATATGGGACATCATCAGCTGGCAAGTCAACCAGAGTCCACAAATATTTATTTATTTACACGTCAAGTTGCTTAGGACCAAACTGAGGAGCAAATCTCCAAGGTCATGGAACGTGTCAGTACATGAAATTACAACATAAAAGTAATAACAGATAAAAACAAATGTTCATGAACCTGAAAAAAGTCAGTCCATAAGTTTAAGTAAACACTATCAGTAATACAATAAGAATCAGCTTAATTTTTCAAGGAACTCCTCGACAGAATAGGAGTGACACATGAGGAAACTCTTCAGTTTCGATTTGAAAGCTCGTGGATTACTGCTAAGATTTTTGAATTCGAGTGGCAGCTTACTGAAAACGGATGCAGCAGTATAATGCACATCTTTTTGCACAAGAGTTAAGGAAGTCCTATCCAAATGCAGGTTTGATTTCTGCCGAGTATTAACCGAGTGAAAGCTGTTTATTCTTGGGAATAAACTAATATTGGTAACAAGAAACGACAATATGGAGTATACATATTGAGAGGACAATATCAAAAGACAAAGAATCGTGAACAGAGGTCGAGAAGAAGTTCGTGAACTCACACCACTTATTACCCGAACCGCCCGTTTCTGAGCGAAAAATATCCTTATAGAATGGGAAGAGTTACCCCGAAATATAGTACCATACGACATAAGTGAATGAAAATAAGCAAAGTAGAATAATTTTCGTGTCGAAGTATCACTCGCTTTTGATACTGTTCGAATAGTAAAAATGGCAGTATTAAGTCTTTGAACAAGATCCTGAACGTGGGCTTTCCACGACAGCTTACTATCTATCAGAACACCTAGAAATTTGAACTGTTCAGTTTCACTAATCATATTGCCGTTCTCTGAACTTAAAACGTCAGGTTTTGTTGAATTGTGTGTTAGAAACTGTAAAAACTGCGTCTTACTGTGATTTAACGTTAGTTTATTTTCTACAAGCCGTGGACTGAGGTCATGTACTGCACTATTTGAAACCGAATCAATGTAGCACAACATCCTTTACTACCAAGCTAGTGTCATCAGCAAACAGAAATATTTTAGAGTTACCCATAATACTAGAGGTCATATCATTTATATAAATAAGGAACAGGAGTGGCCCCAACACTGATCCCTGGGGCACCCCCACTTGACAGTACCCCACTCAGATCCCACATCACAGCCGTTATCAACATTGTGAATAATGACCTTTTGCTGCCTGTTGCTAAAGTAAGAGGTGAACCAACTGTGGACTACTCGCCGTATTCTGTAATGGTCCAACTTCTGGAGCAACATTTTATGATCAACACAGGCAAATGCCTTAGTTAAATCAAAAAATACGCAAGCCTTTGAAACTTTTTGTTTAGCCCATGCAGTACCTCACAGAAAAAGAGAATATAGCATTTTCAGTTGTTAAACGACTTCTAAAGCCGAACTGTAAATTTGATAGCAAATCGTATGATATAAAATGATCAATTATCCTTATATACACAGCCTTTTCAGTAACTTTTGCAAACACTGATGGCATAGAAATAGGTCTAAAATTATCTAAATTATTCCTTTCTCCCTTTTTATAAAGCGGCTTTACTACAAATAGTATTAACCATTCCTGCACTGACCGACCATGTGCAGCGGGCATGGAACTCCATTCCACAAACTGGCATGTGGCACCTGTACGACACAATACATGCACATTTGCGTCCTTGCATTCAACATTCTGGCGGCTACAGCGGTTATTAATGCACCAGCATTTGATATTTGCAATGGACTACATTGCACTTACATTAACCTGTGAAGTTGCAACTATGTTACCTACACAAACGTATTCCTGAAATTTCATTATTCTAGATTAAATATCTTTTGGTGCTGTAATTTTTTTCCATCTGTACATTTCATCACTTTCCCTCGCAGCAGTGGAAATGAGATGGGAGAGAGGGGTCCGGAGAACTTTATGAACAGTGTGTGACGTGGTGGCTGTGCAGGAGCAGCGGCAGAACCTCCGCCAGTGGGAGGGGTGAGCAGCGGGCGCGCGGTCGCTGCCGGGGCGGCGCCTGCAGACACAGCGGCGGCGCCAACAGCACGAGGGGGCGGAGGGACGTGGCGGGCGGCCTGTGGGCGGCGCCCGGACGTCGCAGGGGCGGCGGCGGCCGCGGCACCGCGCAGCGCAGGTCAGCCGCCACAGCTGCCCGCTGCAGCTCGTCCACACTGAGCTACCATTCCGCTGTTCCAGCCTTTCTGTCAGCTGCAAGCACTCCATCATACACAGTCTACTCACATTAAATGTGACCACCGCCTGTGTCGGACGTCAACAAGCATTAACCTCTCACAGACCGCGGGTGGCAGCACTAGCAGTGGGAGGTATACAGGGTGTTACAAAAAGGTACGGCCAAACTTTCAGGAAACATTCCTCACACACAAATAAACAAAAGGTGTTATGTGGACATGTGTCCGGAAACGCTTACTTTCCACATTAGAGCTCATTTTATTACTTCTCTTCAAATCACATTAATCACGGAATGGAAACACACAGCAATAGAACGTACCAGCGTGACTTCAGACACTTTGTTACAGGAAATGTTCAAAATGTCCTCCGTTAGCGAGGATACATGGATCCACCCTCCGTCGTATGGAATCCCTGACGCGCTGATGCAGCCCTGGAGAATAGCGTATTGTATCACAGCGTTCCACAATACGAGCACGAAGAGTCTCTACATTTGGTACCGGGATTGCGTAGACAAGAGCTTTCAAATGCCCCCATAAATGAAAGTCAAGAGGGTTGATTGAGGTCAGGAGAGCGTGGAGGCCACGGAATTGGCCCGCCTCTACCAATCCATCGGTCACCGAATCTGTTGTTGAGAAGCGTACGAACACTTCGACTGAAATGTGCAGGAGCTCCATCGTGCATGAACCACATGTTGTGTCGTACTTGTAAAGGCACATGTTCTAGCAGCACAGTTAGAGTATCTACATCTACATCTACATCTACATCCGTACTCCGCAAGCCACCTGACGGTGTGTGGCGGAGGGTACCCTCAGTACCTCTATCGGTTCTCCCTTCTATTCCAGTCTCGTATTGTACGTGGAAAGAAGGATTGTCGGTATGCTTCTGTGTGGGCTCTAATCTCTCTGATTTTATCCTCATGGTCTCTTCGCGAGATATACGTAGGAGGGAGCAATATACTGCTTGACTCTTCGGTGAAGGTATGTTCTCGAAACTTTAACAAAAGCCCGTACCGAGCTACTGAGCGTCTCTCCTGCAGAGTCTTCCTCTGGAGTTTATCTATCATCTCCGTAACGCTTTCGCAATTACTAAATGATCCTGTAACGAAGCGCGCTGCTCTCCGTTGGATCTTCTCTATCTCTTCTATCAATCCTACCTGGTGCGGATCCCACACTGCTGAGCAGTATTCAAGCATTGGGCGAACAAGCGTACTGTAACCTACTTCCTTTGTTGTCGGATTGCATTTCCTTAGGATTCTTCCAATGAATCTCAGTCTGGCATCTGCTTTACCGACGATCAACTTCATATGATCATTCCATTTTAAATCACTCCTAATGCGTACTCCCAGATAATTTATGGAATTAACTGCTTCCAGTTGCTGACCTGCTATTTTGTAGCTAAATGATAAGGGACCTATCTTTCTATGTATTCGCATCACATTACACTTCGCTACATTGAGATTCAATTGCCATTCCGTGCACCATGCGTCAATTCGCTGCAGATCCTCCTGCATTTCAGTACAATTTTCCATTGTTGCAACCTTTCGATACACCACAGCATCATCTGCAAAAAGCCTCAGTGAACTTCCGATGTCATCCACCAGGTCATTTATGTATATTGTGAATAGCAACGGTCCTATGACACTCCCCTGCGGCACACCTGAAATCACTCTTACTTCGGAAGACTTCTCTCCATTGAGAATGACGTGCTGCGTTCTGTTATCTAGGAACTCCTCAATCCAATCACACAATTGATCTGATAGTCCGTATGCTCTTACTTTGTTCATTAAACGACTGTGGGGAACTGTGTCAAACGCCTTGCGGAAGTCAAGAAACACGGCATCTACCTGTGAACCCGTGTCTAAGGCCCTCTGAGTCTCGTGGACGAATAGCGCGAGCTGGGTTTCACACGATCGTCTTTTTCGAAACCCATGCTGATTCCTACAGAGTAGATTTCTAGTCTCCAGAAAAGACATTATACTCGAACATAATACGTGTTCCAAAATTCTACAACTGATCGACGTTAGAGATATAGGTCTATAGTTCTGCACATCTGTTCGACGTCCCTTCTTGAGAACGGGGATGACCTGTGCCCTTTTCCAATCCTTTGGAACGCTTCGCTCTTCTAGAGACCTACGGTACACCGCTGCAAGAAGGGGGGCAAGTTCCTTCGCGTACTCTGTGTAAAATCGAACTGGTATCCCATCAGGACCAGCGGCCTTTCCTCTTTTGAGCGATTTTAATTGTTTCTCTATCCCTCTGTCGTCTACTTCGATATCTACCATTTTGTCAACTGTGCGACAATCTAGAGAAGGAAGCACAGTGCAGTCTTCCTCTGTGAAACAGCTTTGGAAGAAGACATTTAGTAATTCGGCCTTTAGTCTGTCATCCTCTGTTTCAGTACCATTTTGGTCACAGAGTGTCTGGACATTTTGTTTTGATCCACCTACCGCTTTGACATAGGACCAAAATTTCTTAGGATTTTCTGCCAAGTCAGTACATAGAACTTTACTTTCGAATTCATTGAAAGCCTCTCGCATAGCCCTCCTCACACTACATTTCGCTTCGCGTAATTTTTGTTTGTCTGCAAGGCTTTGGCTATGTTTATGTTTGCTGTGAAGTTCCCTTTGCTTCCGCAGCAGTTTTCTAACTCGGTTGTTGTACCACGGTGGCTCTTTTCCATCTCTTACGATCTTGCTTGGCACATACTCATGTAACGCATATTGTACCATGGTTTTGAACTTCGTCCACTGATGCTCAACACTATCTGTACTTGAGACAAAACTTGTGTGTTGAGCCATCAAGTACTCTGAAATCTGCTTTTTGTCACTTTTGCTAAACAGAAAAATCTTCCTACCTTTTTTAATATTTCTATTTACGGCTGAAATCATTGATGCAATAACCGCTTTATGATCGCTGATTCCCTGTTCTGCATTAACTGATTCAAATAGTTCGGGTCTGTTTGTCACCAGAAGGTCTAATATGTTATCGCCACGAGTCGGTTCTCTGTTTAATTGCTCAAGGTAGTTTTCAGATAAAGCACTTAAAAATATTTCACTGGATTCTTTGTCCCTGCCACCCGTTATGAACGTTTGAGTCTCCCAGTCTATATCCGGCAAATTAAAATCTCCACCCAGAACTATAACATGGTGGGGAAATCTACTCGAAATATTTTCCAAATTATTCTTCAGGTGCTGAGCCACAACAGCTGCTGAGCCCGGGGGCCTATAGAGACATCCAATTACCATGTCTGAGCCTGCTTTAACCGTGACCTTCACCCAAATCATTTCACAATTCGAATCTCCGTCAATTTCCTTCGATACTATTGCACTTCTTATCGCTATAAACACGCCTCCCCCTTCACTGTCCAGCCTATCTCTGCGGTATACATTCCAATCAGAGTTTAGGATTTCATTACTGTTTACGTCTGGTTTCAGCCAACTTTCTGTTCCTAGTACTATATGGGCGTTGTGACCGTTTATTAATGAGAGCAGTTCTGGGACCTTTCTATAGACGCTCCTGCAGTTTACTATTAGCACATTAATATTGTTATTCCTTGTTGCATTTTGCCTACTCCTGCCTTGCCGCGTCTCAGGAGGCGTCTTGTCGGGCCTAGGGAGGGAATTCTCTAACCTAAAAAAACCCCATGTGCACTCCACACGTACTCCGCTACCCTCGTAGCCGCTTCCGGCGTGTAGTGCACGCCTGACCTATTCAGGGGGACCCTACATTTCTCCACCCGATAGCGGAGGTCGAGAAATTTGCACCCCAGCTCTCCGCAGAATCGTCTGAGCCTCTGGTTTAAGCCTTCCACTCGGCTCCAAACCAGAGGACCGCGATCGGTTCTCGGAACGATACTACAAATAGTTAGCTCTGATTCCACCCCGCGAGCGAGGCTTTCCACCTTCACCAATTCCGCCAACCGCCTGTACGAACTGAGGATGACCTCTGAACCCAGACGGCAAGAGTCATTGGTGCCGACATGAGCAACAATTTGCAGTCGGGTGCACCCAGTGCTCTCTATCGCCGCCGGTAGGGCCTCCTCCACATCTCGGATGAGACCCCCCGGCAAGCAGACAGAGTGAACACTGGCCTTCTTCCCCGACCTTTCCGCTATTTCCCTAAGGGGCTCCATCACCCGCCTAACGTTGGAGCTCCCAATAACTAATAAACCCCTCCCCCCGTGTGCCTGCTCGGACCTTGCTGAAGGAGCAGCCACATGTCCACTCACAGGCAGAGCGGGCGATGCCACACGGCCAGCCTCCACATTGACCCTCCGCCTCGTGCGCCGCGAACGCCGCTGAACCCGCCACTCCCCTTGGGGAGAGGGTGGCCCAACCGCGCCCGGTACCCGCGAAGATGTCTCGACAGCAGGGACAGTGGGTGAAGCATCTAACACCTGGGGTGCACCATGCGACGCACCAGACTCCCCACTGCCGCTACACTCCGAGGCAGCAGCCTGAAGACGGCTGACCGCGGCCATCAACACGCTCAGCTGTTCGCGAAGAGTGGCCAGCTCCTCCTGCGTCCGTACGTCAGTGCAATGTTTACAAATGCGGAATTGGCAGATGCCCATTTAATGTATGGATTAGCACGGGGCAATAGCCGTGGCGCGTTACATTTGTATCGAGACAGATTTCCAGAACGAAGGTGTCTCGACAGGAAGACGTTCGAAGCAATTGATCGACGTCTTTGGGAGCACGGAGCATTCCAGCCTATGACTCGCGATTGGGGAAGACCTAGGACGACGAGGACACCTGCAATGGACGAGGCAATTCTTCGTGCTGTTGACGATAACCCTAATGTCAGGGTCAGAGAAGTTGCTGCTGTACAAGGTAACGTTGAACACGTCACTGTATGGAGAGTGCGAAACCATGATAACGTGTTCCATTGACCCTAGGTGGAATAACATGGGGCCCAATCAAGACATCACCAACCATGCCTGCCCAAACGTTCACGGAAAATCTGTGTTGATGACGTGATTGCACAATTGCGTGCGTATTCTCGTCAGCCCACACATGTTGATTGTGAAAATTTACAATTTGATCACGTTTGAATGAAGCCTCATCAGTGAAGAGAACATTTGCACTGAAATGTGGATTGACACATTGTTGGATGGACCATTCGCAGAAGTGTACCCGTGGAGGCCAATCAGCTGCTGATAGTGCCTGCACACGCTGTACATGGTACGGATCGGATACAACTGGTTCTCCCGTAGCACTCTCCATACAGTGACGTGTTCAACGTTACCTTGTACAGCAGCAACTTCTCTGACCCTGACATTAGGGTTATCGTCAACAGCACGAAGAATTGCCTCGTCCATTGCAGGTGTCCTCGTCGTCCTAGGTCTTCCCCAATCGCGAGTCATAGGCTGGAATGCTCCGTGCTCCCAAAGACGTCGATCAATTGCTTCGAACGTCTTCCTGTCGAGACACCTTCGTTCTGGAAATCTGTCTCGATACAAATGTAACGCGCCACGGCTATTGCCCCGTGCTAATCCATACATTAAATGGGCATCTGCCAATTCCGCATTTGTAAACATTGCACTGACTGCAAAACCACGTTCGTGATGAACAATAACCTGTGATGCTACGCACTCATATGCTTGATGCTAGTACTGTAGAACAATGAGTCGCATGTCAACACAAGCACCGAAGTCAACATTACATACCTTCAATTGGACCAACTGGCGGTGAATCGAGTAAGTACAGTACATACTGACGAAACTAAAATGAGCTCTAACATGGAAATTAAGCGTTTCTGGACACATGTCCACATAACGTATTTTCTTTCTTTGTGTGTGAGGAATGTTTCCTGAAAGTTTGGCCGTACCTTCTTGTAACACCCTGTATAAAGCGGAAAACACCGCAGTCGTTGTCGTATTGCAAAAAAGTTGCAATTTAGTCGGCATCCAAAGGGGCATGGTCATTAGCTTTCAGGCCAAGGGTGAAAGCATTTCCGAAACGGTTTAGATTGCAAGCTGTTCGCGTGGTGCCGTGGTTGAAGATTACCGTGCAAGGCAAAATAGCGCTATCCTAACCCTGCGGCTAGGTAACTGTGGTGCACCACATGTCATAGATGACAGAAGTGAATGACGGATGCGCATATGTGCACCGGCGAATAGACATGCAATTGTTGGCCAGGTGAACCAACGAGCTACCAACAGCGTCTCCTCAACGACATTCAGCGAACTTTGTCGCTTATCGGCCACTGCAGCAGGCGCTTAATTCACGCATCCATGCCGACTGCGGTTCATTGGCGACGAAGGCTGGATTTTTTTTATCTAAACTGGGCATCCACGGAGTGGTGGGAGGTGACCTTTTCAGATGAATCACGTTTTGAGGTCCATCAGACTGAAAGGAAACACCCTGCAACAACTGTCGAGAGGGTGTATGCCAGAGGAGGGAGCGTTATGGTCTGGGGAACGTTTTAGTGGCATTCCTGGGGTGACCTCGTCATTCTGGAAGGCACAATTGATCAACACGTGTAAACATATATCCTTGGGGGAGGGGGGGGCAATGTACATATCTACATGATGTCTGTTTTTGATCAACATGATGGAATCTACCAGGAGGACAATGCAATGTATTACACAGCTTGCAGTGCACGTACGTGGTTCAAAGAGCACAAGGGCAGGTATACTGAACTCTTCCAGCCACCAAACCCACCGGATTTAAACCCAGTGGAGAAACTATGGAGCCAACTTGACTGTGCCACGCAACCTCAACACAGAAGTCTACCACAGCTGGCCATGACACTGGAGTTGGCATGGCTCCACATCCTTGTCGCTACCTTCAAGAACACCATGAATTTGGTAGTACGTCGCCCCTCATCAGCGTCACATTGACTCCCTCTGGCTGGATTCATGCATTGGTTTGGTTGGGAAGAGTATTGTAGCGGCACTACCGTTTGGGATAGGAAAAGACAGTTTTGGTGCAATATTTCTGAGTCCACAAATTACAGTCAGGCGCAGGCCTGTTTACAGTGAGTTCTGCTCACCAGCAGTTGCGAAGTAAAATAGAGGCCACAGGGGCGTAGAACCGCCAGAAAAAGCACACGTATTGGTTTTCATGGCGCAAATCACAGGCAGGAGGGGCCCACTGGCCAACCTAAGTGTTATGAGTACGTGACGTGGAGCGGCGCATTTAGCAAAACAGAGGCGCACAGCCGCATATAAATAGGTGCCAGTCCACTAACAAAGCATTCAAGTGTGGCAGCTTTCCTGGACGGCGGGGCATGTCACACCACCAGCTACACAAAGCAGCAGATGGGACGCCTACATTCTGGTCCTCAGCGGTCCACTGGTTCGACCCTGTGAGGCCTACGTGGGGTCCGCAGCCAGCCAGCGGTGGGCCACCCCACGGTTCGCTACTGTGGGCAGTCGTCTTGGCTCCTAATATGCGCCGGAGACATCCATGGCGAGGGCCGCAGATTCAGATGCCGGATCGCGCTGTGACCCAAGCCAGTGGGGATTCACAGCGTCGGCCACCTTGCAGTTGGCAGTGGGCGGCATTGAGGCAGCCATTCCACACCAATCCATTTTGCAGACAGCGAAGTGGTGTCCTCAGCATTGTGGGACCCAGTGACGCAGACCGAGGAGAATGCGGCACCGTAGTTGGAAACAATAAATCACTTGGAAAGCTCAGATGAGTCTTAATATGATGCCTTCTACCTCATTCCGCTACATTTGGTGTTGCTGTTACATTCGATGTCAGAAGTTGGTTCAAATGGCTCTGCGCACTATGGGACTTAACACCTGAGGTCATCAGTCCCCTACAACTTAGAACTACTTAAACCTAACTAACCTAAGGACATCACACACATCCATGCCCGAGGCAGGATTCGAACCTGCGACTTTAGCAGTCACGCGGTTCCTGACTAAAGTGCCTTGAACCGCTCTGCCACACTGCCGGCTGTCAGAAGTTGCCACTATAGTATGACAACCTCTGTTGTATTCTCTCCTGTGGCAAGCTGGCTCACAGCTGTTGGAATTGGTCATTTATATTCTGTACATTGGCTCTGGGACAGAGTTGACATCCAAGCTGCTGCTATACCAGTTCTACTGGGGACAGATCTGAAAATCTTGATGGTCACGAGAGTGTGTCAGCATCATGCAGACAATTCATAAAACACGTGTCATGTGCGGACGAGCAATGTCCTGTTGAAAAACAACACAATGATACTGTACCATGTGAGATAACACATGAGTCACTACCAGCCATGAAGTCATAAACTATAGCTTACCACACCATGGCGTCAGAAGCACCACCGCTGTGCCTCTGCAAAGCGTTGGAAGAATGGGATCTCCACTCAGTCGCCGCCATAACTTTACAGAAGCTCTTCTGCGAAGAAGTTTGGAAAGTAGGAGACGAGGTACTGGCAGAATAGAAGCTGGGAGGACGGGTCGTGAGTCGTGCTTGAATAGCTCAGATGATAGAGCACTTTCCCGCGAAAGGCAAAGGTCCCGAGTTCGAGTCACAGTCCGACACACAGCCAGGAAGTTTCATATCAGCGCACACTCGGCTGCAGAGTGGAAATGTCATTCTGAATTGGAAGATTGTTTGGTCTAACATTAGGCTCCAGATTATCCCGATGGAAGTGGAGTCCTTGTGGTACCAAGTTGTTCATGATATTGTACCTAACAACGTGCGACTTTTTCTTATTGGTCTCAATGTGATGCTTCGTTGCCATGAAACTGATACATTATACCATCGGTTGATCTCCTACGGTCGTGACCATTGGAGATGGCTTCTTCGACAACTGGCTTTTCTCCGCAGGAATTCGCAGGCGGCTATCTCGGAGGAGGTTCTCGTGATCCCCGATTGAAGAATAAAGCCATCATGTGGCTTGTTGAACATTATGTCCACTACGTGATGGTGAGTGATATGACGCAGATCAATGCGCCTTTTCCCAATATATGGCCACAGCCCATTGTACATGGCTCAGTATACCCCGTTATCGTGAACTTTTTTCTAATATGCTGTAACTTGCTTTTCATCGACAAGGCATTGGATGATTTGACATTCCCCGTTTTCTTTTGGATACTCTTGTTTGGATTTAGATGTTGCACGATGCGGAAGTGACGGAGAAAAAAGGTGTGGGCACGTTAAAATTAACGGCCCGTTCCTTCACGTATGTTTTTCTGATTTAACCCTTTTGTTTTTGTCGAAATAACTTCTTTTGTTTTATTTTAATTGATTGCCTTAAATAAGTGCTTTGAAAAAAACTCTGCGTGAAGATTTTCGTTTTTTGAAGGAATACACTGCCATTTGAGTGTATATTTCGGTGTGTTTCCTGTGTGCAAAAATATATTAGAAAAATATATAAAGTATCTTCGTCCGAATGTTTATTAGAGCACGACATAGATAGATATTTTTGATAGCCGCAAAGGCTTTTTAAGCTGTAATCATCGTAATCCAGAGGTGAAAAAAAAGTCATGGGATAGCGATATGCACGTATATAGATGGCGGTACTATTACGTACTCGAGGTATAACAAGGTAGTGCATTGGTGGAGCTGTTACTTTCACTCCGGTAGTTCATGAGAAACGGTTTTCGACATGTGTGTGTGTTGGGGGGGGGGGGGGGGGGAGTATGGTAGTACGACGGGAATTAACAATCTCTGACTGGTAATTGGAGCTAGATGCTTCGGACATTCCATTGTGCAAATTGTTAGGGAATTCGGTATTGCGACATCTACAGTGTCAAGAGTGTGCCGAGAATACCAGATTTCATGCATTACCTCTCACCATGGACTCCATGGACTACGCAGTGGCCGACGGCCTTCACTTAACGATGGAGAGCAGCTGCGTTTGCGTAGAGTCATCTGTACTAACAGACAAGCAACACTACATGAAATAACAGCAGAAATCAATGTGGGACGTAAGACGAACGTATCCGCTAGTACAATGCCGCGGAAAGTGGCAGACGATCGTCGCGAGTGTCTTTACTGACAGTACGACATCGCCTACAGCGCCTCTCTTACGCTGGTGACCATATCAGTTGGACCCTGACTGGAAAACCGTGGCTTTTCAGATAATTCACGATTTCAGTGCGTACGAGCTGATAGTGGGGTTCAAGTGTAGCGAGACCCTAGGAAATCACAAACCCAGGTTGTCGATAAGGCACTGTGCACGCTCGTGGTGGCTCCAGGATGGTGTGTTTTGTGTTTACATGGAATGGACTGTGTCCTTTGATCAAACTGAATGAACTGGGACGATTTGCAGCCGTTCATGGACTTCATGTTCCGAAAGAAGGATGAAATTTTTGTGGATGACAATACTCCATGTCACTGGGCCACAGTTGTTCACGATTGGTTGGTCGAGCAGTGATCTGGCCAACCAGATCACCCGACATAAATCCCATCCAACATTTGTGGGACATAACGTTATTTCAGTTGGTGCACAAAATCCTGATCTGTCGACACTTTCGCGATTATCGGTGTCTCTAAAGGCAGCATGGCTCAATATTTCTGCAGGGGACTTCCAACAACTGTTGAGTCCACGCGAAGTCCAGCTGTGGCACTACGCCAGGCAAAAGGAGGTCCGACACGACATTAGGAGGTATCCCATGATTTTTGTCACCTCAGTGTAGTTTGCACCTCTGGACATCACTTGATTCTTAAGCCTCGGATGAGCTTAAGCCCTTCAGTCAGCAGTGAGATGGAGTGAATCATTCCGTGCTGCAGGCCTGCAGCTTGGGCGCAGCTGCTGCAGGTGTACAAGATCCGGCCGGCGCTCAACTCGTCCCTGGTGGTGGTACCCCTGGGCCGCTGGGACCGCGCCAACGGCACTGCCGCGCTCACCAGCCCCAGGGCACTGGAGGCCAGGGGAGATCTGCAGGTACGTCACACACCCTGGATGTACATCTGATCTACCTCCACCCCTGCACTCTCTTCGTCACGATAAAGTACGCAATAGCAGAAACCCTTGGACGTGAAATATGCTAAGCATTATTTCCTTCCATTCATAGGCACGGTGTGGAAAGAATGACTGTTTGTGCCTCTTTGTCCGATCTCTCATTGGTCTAATTTTTTCTGTGCTATCCCAACAGGGCAGGTGCGTAGCGGCTGAAGAATAATTGTAGTTTCCGCCTTCTTGAAGTTTTCTAATTACGTTCTTGGGGACTTTACAACGACCTACTCATACTCTCTGCCAGTAGATGTCTGTTTTACACTCTGTCGCCAGTTCAATCATACGCAATGCAATTCTTTGTATAGACTCGATGATCCCGTTTTAGTGCGACGTGATATGGGTCCCACACACTTATGCAGTATCCTAGTATCATCCGAACAAGCTTTTTGTATCCAAACTCTTTTCTACAAGGTGTATGGTTTTCAATATCCTATCAAAGAATTGCAGTTTGCTTCTTCTTCACCTACTGTTTATTATTAGCCTATATGATCGTTCCACTTCATATCTCTGCACGCACCTATGCACAAAGACACTGTAAGACAAAAAAAATCGAGACCCCAAGAGGAAATAATCCGAATGGGATGTTGGTCATTGGGGTTTAATTCGAAGAAGAAATGAGCACTGAAGATACTTTGGAGGTGTCGCAGACAGTGTTGGGATACAAACCTTACTGTCAGCCGCCATATGCCTTGAAAGTCACGAGTGATGGTCTGGGGTGCCTTTTCATTTCACAGTATACTCTCTTTGATTGTCATCTGCAGCACCCTTGCAGCAGAGCGGTTCGTCGACGATATTTTGCGCCACGTTAGTATTGGGACAACCTATGTTCTACACCAAAGTACCTTTATCCAAGATGGCGGCGATGACGTTATCTATGATGGCGGTGATGACTTCATCCAACATGGTGGCCATGATGATGACCTCCAAGATGGCGGATTTTGGCGAGAACTTTGAATTTTTGCGGGAAGACAGGTCATTGGACCTCCACTAACGTAAAGCTCAACCTCTTCTCCCCCCCCCCCAGAAAAATGGCGGGAAGTTCAAATTCTAACAGGATAATGCATCACACCACGGTTATCTCTACTAACCTAAGAAAATTGCGGGAAGATAGGAAACTTGGGCTAACTCCACTAACCTAAGTCATCTGACCACCACCTCTTCCTAGGAACTGGTGCCAAGTTTGAATTTTGGTGGTAAAGAAAGGTCTACTATCCTAAATGGCGCAAAAGAAAGTACACTTGGACTTCCTCCACTAACCTAAGTCACTCAACCACCACCTCTTCCTAGGGATTGGTGGGAATAGAACTCCACCTGGACAGGGCTGCTGGAGAGTGGGAAGAGTTTAGTTTATTTATTTTGCAACACTTTATTTAGGGATGGAGTATATTTATCACACTGATACTAAACACATGCTTGGGGTCACGCCACACAGCCCACAGACCTGTAAACTACTCCTAAATAACGCTCTGAGGACATGCAAATATCTCCTAACTTACTACAATAATTCCAACACAGACATGCAGACTCCTCCTAAATAATGCATTACACAGTTGTGCAGACACGAAATCAACTCGTAAACTGCCCATATAACGAATAGTGCAGCCTACAGACCTGCTCGCAAAATAATGCAACAGACACACAACCAATGTACACAGACACTGTCCACCACCCCTATGTCCAGTACACAGCACAGGAGGCTACCTGCTGCCCTGCAGAGTGACGTGGCTGTCAGCTGTCAAACCACGCACAGATGCCTGCAAGCAAGATGCAGTGACAGCCCTTTCATACTTGATATTTGAGAAATTCCTCTCGAACTATGTATTCACCTAGGCACTATTACTGACGCTACCGGGCGGGAGTGCAGACGCTCCAGGGACACGCTCGCCATCACAGCTGCGAGCCGCAGGTAAAAGTTGCCTCTATTTTCGGGTGTACAGTCAGTGTTATACTGTCGTCACAGAACACCAAGACACGCTCACGCAGCTCCCATATGCGAAACACTTCCGGGCAGCACGTGTCTTTACCATTGGTGACAGAGTAGCACAGGGCACATTGTTCCTAGCATGACATGAGAGATGTGTCTAACCCAGCTTAACTGCAAATAGTGCAGAATAACATCGAATGCACTCTTCCCAGCGGTTCTAACGTGATTTCCCAGTCCATCACGTGTTACCCTTGCTGCTTTCAACACACACAAACGTTCCCCACCGTTACGTAGAGGCTCCTATATCCTAGCACAAAGAATGTGAATGAATCGAGCATTATGATTGACTCTTATCGAATTTACCCATTGAATTACTGATGCCGTTGGTATTGAAGCACCACCCATCTTTTCTCTCTTTCTTCAGATGGGAATTTCAGCAGTAAAATTATTTTGCACAGATCGCTAAACTGCATTGACAGTTAAACCCACAAAGTTGTCTACAGATCATCAAATACATACAAGACTCACAAGAATACTGGAAGCCAGGAACATACACTCCTGGAAATTGAAATAAGAACACCGTGAATTCATTGTCCCAGGAAGGGGAAACTTTATTGACACATTCCTGGGGTCAGATACATCACATGATCACACTGACAAAACCACAGGCACATAGACACAGGCAACAGAGCATGCACAATGTCGGCACTAGTACAGTGTATATCCACCTTTCGCAGCAATTCAGGCTGCTATTCTCCCATGGAGACGATCGTAGAGATGCTGGATGTAGTCCTGTGGAACGGCTTGCCATGCCATTTCCACCTGGCGCCTCAGTTGGACTAGCGTTCGTGCTGGACGTGCAGACCGCGTGAGACGACGCTTCATCCAGTCCCAAACATGCTCAATGGGGGACAGATCCGGAGATCTTGCTGGCCAGGGTAGTTGACTTACACCTTCTAGAGCACGTTGGGTGGCACGGGATACATGCGGACGTGCATTGTCCTGTTGGAACAGCAAGTTCCCTTGCCGGTCTAGGAATGGTAGAACGATGGGTTCGATGACGGTTTGGATGTACCGTGCACTATTCAGTGTCCCCTCGACGATCACCAGAGGTGTACGGCCAGTGTAGGAGATCGCTCCCCACACCATGATGCCGGGTGTTGGCCCTGTGTGCCGGTGTTGGCCCTTTGTGCCTCGGTCGTATGCAGTCCTGATTGTGGCGCTCACCTGCACGGCGCCAAACACGCATACGACCATCATTGGCACCAAGGCAGAAGCGACTCTCATCGCTGAAGACGACACGTCTCCATTCGTCCCTCCATTCACGCATGTCGCGACACCACTGGAGGCGGGCTGCACGATGTTGGGGCGTGAGCTTCATGGAGACGGTTGCGAATGGTCCTCGCCGATACCCCAGGAGCAACAGTGTCCCTAATTTGCTGGGAAGTGGCGATGCGGTCCCCTACGGCACTGCGTAGGATCCTACGGTCTTGGCGTGCATCCGTGCGTAGCTGCGGTCCGGTCCCAGTTCGACGGGCACGTGCACCTTCCGCCGACCACTGGCGACAACATCGATGTACTGTGGAGACCTCACGCCCCACGTATTGAGCAATTCGGCGGTACGTCCACCCGGCCTCCCGCATGCCCACTATACGCCCTCGCTCAAAGTCCGCCAACTGCAGATACGGTTCACGTCCACGCTGTCGCGGCATGCTACCAGTGTTAAAGACTACAATGGAGCTCCGTATGCCACGGCAAACTGGCTGACACTGACGGCGGCGATGCACAAATGCTGCGCAGCTAGCGCCATTCGACGGCCAACACCGCGGTTCCTGATGTGTCCGCTGTGCCGTGCGTGTGATCATTGCTTGTATAGCCCTCTCGCAGTGTCAGGAGCAAGTATGGTGGGTCTGACACACCGGTGTCAATGTGTTCTTTTTTCCATTTCCATGAGTGTATTTACCAGTGTAACTACAATTAAAATTTTGCGATAGCTGCTACAGTCTGACACCGACTGATGTACAGGTAATGTCTCCTCTCAACGGCTATGCTTCTGGAACAAATCTCAGTATCTATAGCGCACATAATTTTCCACACAAAAAAATCTTGCTCATACCCACACAGTTATTGATGCGCTGAGTCTATATGTCCTTCACGATAGGACATATAGTCATCCTCTCTAGTCATGCTGCAACATAAACCACAGTACCTTTACAATGCAATATATACACATTTTACACAACAGAAGCCACAGTAACTTTACAATGCAATATATACACATTTTACACAAACAGTGCAGTTATCTTTTACATCTGTACAGCACCCAAAAAATTGTGGTATACCAACACTCAAACTGTCTATATGTCATGATGCTCCTCAGTCCTAGGGAAGCATGGTCCATCTTTCCTTTCTTTCTACAGATGTGACATTCATTACACTGATCGCCATATTACACTGACAACTAAACCTCGCAAAGTGCCATACATATCGTCAAATACGGAAAGATTCTTACTCAGTTACACTGCTCTCCCACTGAGGACAGGAGCTTGAATATTAGAGCGTGAAACCGATCTCCAACGCAGCACTATATCACTGTATATCATGTCGATGTAGTAAACATACAATTCATATCCTCCGCCATAAAAAATCGTCTCTTTTACATCAGAAAGCTGCCAGTGGATCGAAATCACTCTCAGAACTGTTATGCAAAGACTGGCTCGTTTCCCCCTCTCGGTATAAACACGTTACTGTTTCTGATCTGGGCCTGCCTGCTTGCTCGCGTTTCTACACCCATCACCAGACTCTGGGATTACAATAACATATCTAATTTCACACGGTTCGCACACAGCAGTATCCTACCGATTGCTCAAGGCAACATAATTCTGAAGATATAGACTGCGAATTATTTCTATACAAACCCGAAACTTTAGCTAGATGGAGTGTGCTCTAGACTACTGAGTAACTAGAAACAAACAGACGAAATATGATATTTCCACCTGCGAATACCGATCTTGGTGATGTAACAAATTCGAAATAACTTCTATAATTTACAAGGTCAACTAAGGTCTTTCTCATGTCTAGAGAACTCGCAAACATGTCTTCCACATGCTAGATGCACACCCCACAATCGATCTTCTCTCAATCAAATAAAGGCGCAAAACGTGCAGAAGCAGTCAACCGAACAATTCACATGGGAGGGAATAATTGTCCAGTGCAAACGCACATCTAGATTCATTCTCAAGTTTCCATGTGATCACGAAAGCTATCCGACGCATACTAAATGATGGTTAGCTATACAGTAGTCTAGAGTACAACACCTTAATTCATCTACATCCCTACACTTCACAGGCCTTTCCATTCTGACAGCTCCTACCATTAAAGGGAACGTAAATCACGCCCGCACAGGTCGCCAGCGCTGCAGGCCGAGCACGCACGGGAAGAATCAATAATCCTAAGAAACCAGTCACATATGTATATCTTCCCTGCACTTACAACTAAATGTTACGATTGCGGTCCCAGTTGAACGACATTCGACAAAGAGCGAAGTATCAGAAATACACCCTGTTGATGGCTATTGCTCTGGAAATAGAAATATCAGTACCATTCTTATTACTTGACATACTCTTCCCTTTGCTGCCACAGTACTAGACGTCAGATCCATACCTTCCTTATGAATGGACATAGTCATTTCCTTTGCATCTGTCAGAACACAAACACATACTTTATAAGCCTGATCCTCAAGGCGAACCTATCACGCACCCCCTGCTACTAAGTATAATAGTTCATCAATAACTGACTACCTACGATACAAAATAATATTGAGAGTAAATCAGCGATGGGTGGACATATCTCATAAGTTTTTCTTGTTAGTGATACCACTGTGTCTTAGAAAGAGAGCCATAATCGTCTCATATATTAAAAAACCCAATCACAAAAACTACTGTATGTTACTGTCACAAGCGATCTTGGTTCTACAGGTGCACACAAGTTTCCATGTTAAAAGCTATACTTGCTTTAAAAATCCCTTCGAATCACGTGGGGTTTGCAGACAAATGAGACGGTGATCATCTTACAAACCGCCAGATGTTAAAAAACTCGATCGCAACAACTACTGTATGTTACTGTCACAAGTGGTCTTGGTTCTATAAATGCATACAAGTATCAGTGTTAAAAGCTATACCCTCTTTACAAATCGAGATATGACATTACCTCTGAATGACGTGGTTTTTTTTTGCCCAGACAAATACTGTGGCGGCAATCGCAAGAGTATATAGTATCAGACCAACATGTCACCAACAGTGCAACTTCGTAATAAAATTACTGGATTTAGGAAGTGATTCTGCTAAGGAACATGGTATGAAACCGGTATTTGCGAATCTTTTATGCCACCACAGCTAGATATTTCTACAGTATTTGTAGCACATTCTGTCTTGATCCCTTGTCAGAGGTTCAGTGATATTTCCACTGAGCTATAGGCGATGGTTGATTGAGAAGGATCACAAACAGTAGTAGATGGTGTGCTGATTGAGGTCGAAAGAAAATCTACGCTAGCTTCGCAGAGCTCTAGTG
Organism: Schistocerca gregaria; assembly: GCF_023897955.1. Classification (NCBI taxonomy): domain Eukaryota; kingdom Metazoa; phylum Arthropoda; class Insecta; order Orthoptera; family Acrididae; genus Schistocerca; species Schistocerca gregaria. The sequence continues at coordinate 878,816,398 of NC_064921.1, read as the reverse complement.
TTATGCTATTCACTAGAAATGACGTCCATGATTTGGAATCAGGTCTTTTCATTCAAGCACATACCTGCGTTGGATCCTATTGACAATTCCTTTAATGATATTTCTGGCACTTCCCTATCTCGGTATGAGTTACCTTTCCTGTACCTAGCTGCTACAGTCCAATTCCAACCTGGTTTTAGTCAGCCCCCACACATCTTGCAACTGCTCCCATTTCTAGATCTTTACACATATGATCATTCGCATTTAAGTTGGAACTGAGCAAAAGTCGGATTAGTTTACAGGTCTGTGGGCTGTGTGACATGACCCCAAGCATGTGTTTTGTATCAGTGTGATAAATATACCCCACCGCTAAATAAATTGTTACACCTACTGCAATCCATGTAGAAACAGAACGACCTGAGTTAGTGCAACAGAACTGTGTTTTGACAATTCGGTGGAAATGCACGCAGTGTGGTACGTCTTCAAACTAGATGCAGATACTACAGTCCAAAGCAGATCCACATCCATTCAAATCAATCAGCCCAACATGCTATCATTGTTATTCTCTATCCCCAACAGAGGAAAATTATGAACTATAAAATATCCGCTAACTTCATCCAATATAGAAGTCAACTAGGCACTGTAGCTGGTGCAATGACGCCTAGATGCGGTGTGGCCCAGCACGGAGAAAGACATTTCGCAATTCTCCCAAGATCCCTAAATAAATTGTTCCAAAAATAAATAAAGTACGCTCCTTCCTTACTCTATCCAGCATTCCAGCGCAGGCTGAGTCATTTTCGCGCCATTTTCCCCCTCCAGACCACCATCTTGGAGTACATCACAGGAGGGATGACAGCACCCTCTGTTGGCAGTATTGTGTACTAGGTCAGTTGGAGTCAGGATCTCATTTTGGAGGCATTGCCTGGAAAATAAAAACTTATGTCCAGCACAGGCATAGTCGTTCTCCCACCATTTCCTTCCACCATCTTGGATTACATCACGAAACGGACGACTGTGCTCTCTGGTGGTGGTACTGCGTACTGGGTCAGTTGGAGTGCGGACCTCCTGGCGAACACACTGGATGGTGGTACTGTTTCTAATTGTTTAAATAAAGACTGTTGCATGATTTTGACAGTTCATGATTGGCAAGAATGTTTGCAGAGTCTTTTAGATGGATTATTATTTTGACAATTTACGAGTCGTTTTACTCTCTGGACGTAAATGTATTGCATTATTATGAGTGGTTTGCATCTCTGCGGGCTTGCAATGAGTTGTTTTGACAGTTTACAAGTAACAGGTGCTTGTGTAGACCATTATACATGAGTTATTTAGGAGTAGTTTGCAGATCTGTATGCTGTGCGGCATGTCAGAGCAAGTGTTGAGTATCACTGTGATAAATATATTCCACCCCTAGATAAATTGTTCCAAAATAAATACGCTCCTTCCTCTCTCCAGCAGCCCAGTGCAGGATGAGTTGTTTTCCCAAGGATACCTAGGAAGAGGTGGCGGTCGGATGACTTAGATTAGTGGAGGTAGTCCATGTGTCCTTTCTTTCGCACCATATTCTTAGGTTAGTAGACCTTTCTTTACCATCAAAATTCAAACTTGGTGCCAGTTCCTAGGAAGAGGTGCAGTCAGATGACTTAGGTTAGTGGCGGTAGCCCAAGTGACTTATCTTCCCTCGATTTTCTTTGGTTACTAGAGATAACGATGGTGTGATGCATTATCCTGTTGGAATTTGAACTTCTCGCCATTTTTCTGGTGGAGGGGAGGGGAGAGGAAGGGAGTTTGGGGGCTAGGTTAGTGGAGATAGCCAAATTGACCTATCTTGCCGCCAAAATCCGCCATATTTGATGACGTCACGACCGCCATCATGGATGGCATCATCGCCGCCGTCTTGGATAACGGTACTTTAGCGTAGAAAATAAGTTGTTCCAATACTCCCGTTTTGTTGCCCATCCTGGGTTTACATTTCATCACCATAATGCCCGCGAGCACACCGTGAGAGTTTCTACTGCTTTTCGCCGTGCTTGATAAACCCTACCTTGACCACCAAGGCCCCCGGATATCATCCCAATTGAGAACGTTTGTAGCGTTATGGCAGGGCCCTCCTATCGTGTCGGGATTTTGACTACCTAACTCGCCAGTTGGACTTTGGTACGATATCCTTAAGGAGGACGTGCGACAACTCTATTAATTAATGGAAGCCGAATAACTGCTTGCATAAGGGTCAGAGAAGAACCAACACGTTACTGACTTGCCCAATTTGTGCAGATCTTTCTCTTGAAACAATTATCCAATTTTTCTGAAATTGTGGTCATTTTTGGTCTGTAAACGTGCATCGCATCTACCGACCCGTCCCATTCCGATAATTCAATCGTGGTGCGTCTTTTTTTGTGTTTAAACATGTTTACCAGACATCTGAATACAGTGTTGCTCACATGGTTAGCGATTCAGTCGTTTGTCCATAAGTGGCGCAGTACAAACGCCCTCGCGTCTTATCAGTAAACCTAATTTTCAACAACGTTCTGTAGCACCAAGTCTCAAACGCTTCGAAGCTATTCTTTTCCTTTTTTCTGACAGTCCATGAATAACTGCCATTTGATCCTGTGCTCCAAAAGCGCTTTCTCAGAAATTTCTTCCTCAGGTTAAGAGAGATGTTTCATAATATCAAACTTTTCATGTCCAGGAATGCCCTTTTCTTCTGTGGTACTCCGCTTTTAGTGTCCTTCTCGCTTCGTGTGTCATGTGTTACTTCGCTTCCAAGGCAGCAGAATTCCTTAACTTTGTATGCTTCGTGGTCACTAGTTTTGATGTTAAGTTCGTCTAATCTCATTTCTGTTAGTTTACTTTCTGTCTGTTTACTTTCACCTTCCTTTTGCTTCCTCTCAGTTCATGTTCTACGCTCATTACACTTCTCATTCCATTCAGCAGGTCCTATAATTCTTCTGAACTAGGGAAAGACGTGTCATCATTGAATCTTGTTATACAGTAGATACTTGAAAAAACTGCACGAAATTATATTAAAAAAATAGCAAGGCGACTGCTGCTGATTTGCTGCAAAGAGACTCTGGTCGTGTGTAATGTATGCTAGCGGCAAGAAACGATCAATCCGTTCTCTGCGTGATAGCAATAGACATATTATCGACGACGGTGCTGCCAAAGCCTTCCGAAATTAGTTTGCCAAAGATGACGAAGCAAACTTTCAAAAATTCGAATCAAGAACAGCTGCCGACGTGAGTAAGTAGATATCCTCGGGGTAGTGAAGCAACTTAAATCACTTAATAGAAGCAAGTCTTCCGATCCAGTTAGATTCCTTTCAAGTATGCTGAAGCAATAACTCCATACTTAAAAATAGCTCCATACTTCACGATCGTATACAACCGCTCGCCTGACGAAAGACCTATATGCAAAAACACTGGAAAGTTGCACAGGTCACACCAATAGTCAAGAAAGGCACTAGGAGGAATTCACTAAATTATAGGCCCATATCATTAACGGCGACATGCAATAGGATTTTGGAACATATATTGTGTTCGAGCATTATCAACTACCTCGATGTGAACGGTTTATTGACACACAGTCAACAGGGATTTAGAAAATATCGTTCTTGCGAAACACAACTAGCTCTTTACTCACACGAAGTGTTGAGTTGTGTTGGTAAGGGATTTCAAATTGATTTCGTATTTCTAGATTTCCAGGATTTTGACACTGTACCTGACAAGCGGCTTGTAACCATACAGCTTGCTTGTGGAATATCGTATCAGTTGATCGAGTGGATTCGTGATATCTACATCTACATGACTACTCTGCAATTCACATTTAAGTGCTTGGCAGAGGGTTCATCGAACCACAATCATACTATATCTCTACTATTCCACTCCCGAACAGCGAGCGGGAAAAACGAACACCTAAACCTTTCTGTTCGAGCTCTGATTTCTCTTATTTTATTTTGATGATCATTCCTACCTATGTAGGTTGGGCTCAACAAAATATTTTCGCATTCGGAAGAGAAAGTTGGTGACTGAAATTTCGTAAAAAGGTCTCGCCGCGACGAAAAACGTCTTTGCTGTAATGACTTCCATCCCAACTCGTGTATCATATCTGCCACACTGTGAGAGAGGTCACAGTTCGTGAAAACTGGCGACAAGTCATCGAGTAAAACAGAAGTGACTTTTGGCGTTACCCGAAGAAGTGTTATAGACCCTCTGCTGTTTTCTTATCTACACTATGTGATCAAAAGTATCCGGACACCTGGCTGAAAACAGCTTAAAAGTTCTTGGTGCCCTCCATCGACAATGCTGGAATTCAATATGGTATTGGCCCACCCTTAGCCCCAATGACAGCTTCCACTCTCGCAGGCATACGTTCAATCAGGTGCTGGAAGGTTTCTTGGGGAATGGCAGCCCATTCTTCACGGAGTGCTGCACTGAGAAGAGGTATCTATGTCAGTCGGTGAGGCATGGCACGAAGTCGGCGTTCCAAAACATATCGAAGCTGTTCTATAGGATTCAGGTCAGGACTCTGTGCAGGCCAGTCCATTACAGGGATGTTATTGTCGTGTAACTACTCAGCCACAGGCCGTGCATTATGAACAGGTGCAATCGCCATCTCCGAATTGCTCTGCAGCAATGGGAACCAAGAGGGTGCTTAAAACATCAGTGTAGTCCTGTGCTGTAATAGTGCCACGCAAAACAACAAGGGATGCAAGCACCCTCAATAAAAACACGACCACACGATAACACAACTGCCTCCGAAATTTACTGTCGGCACTATACACGCTGGAAGATGACGTTCATCGGGCATTCGCCATACCCACACCCTGCCATCGGATCTGCACACTGTCCCGTGATTTGTCACTACACACAACGTTTTTCCACTGTTCATCACCCACTGTTTACGTTCCTTACAGCAAGCGAGGCGTCGTTTGGCATTTACCGGCTTTATGTGTGGTTTATGAGCAGCCGCTCGACCATGAAATTCAAGTTTTCTCACCTCCCGCCTAACTGTCATGGTACTTGCAGTGGATCCTGATGCAATTTGGAATTGCTTTGGGATGGTCTGGATAGATGTCTGCCTATTACACATTACGATCCTCTTCAACTGTCGGCGGTCTCTGTCAGTCAACAGATAAGGCCGGTCTGTACGCTTTTGTGCTGTACGTCTTCCTTCACGTTTCCACTTCACTATGACATCGGAAACCGTGGACCTAGGGATGTTTAAGAGTGTGGAAATCTCGCATACAGACGTATGACACAAGTGACACCCAATCACTTGACCACGTTTGAAGTCTGTGAGTTCCGCGGAGCGCCCCATTCTGCTCTCTCAAGATGTCCAATGACTACTGAGGTCGCTGATATGGAATACCCGGCAGTAGGTGGTAGCTCAATGTACTTAATATGAAAAACGTATGTTTTTGGGGGTGTGCGTATACTTTTGATCATATAGCGTATATAAACGACTTAGGAGACGTTCTGAGCAACCTTCTTGAGTTGTCTGCAGATTATGCTGTAGATTTATCGTGTAGAAAAGTCATCAGAAGATCAAAAAATTGCAAAACGATTTAGAAAAGATATCTGTATGAGGCAAAAATTCGCAATTAGTCCTAAATACCGAAAAGTGTGAGGTCATCCACATGAGTGCTAAAAGGAATCCGTTAAACTTCCGTTACATGATAAATCAGTCAAATCTAAAGGTAAATTCAACTAAATACCTAGGAATTTCAATTATGAACAACTTAAAACGGAACGAAGTGCGTTTTATTGGCAGGATTCCCAGAAAATGTAACAGATCTCTTAACGAGAGTGCACAGATACGCTTGTCCGTCCTCTTTTAGAATACTGCTGCATGGTGTGGGATCCTTACCAGATAGGACTAGCGGAGCACATCGAGAAAGTTCATAGAAGGGCAGCACGTGTTGTATTATCGCGAAACAGGAGAGGGGGAGGGAGGGGAGGGGCTAATGTCACTGAGATCACACAGGATTTGGGGGAGACATGCTTAAAACAAAGGCGTTTTTCGTTGCGGCGGAATCTTCTCACGCAATCAATCACTAACGTTCTCCTCTGACTACAAGAATATTTTTTTGATGCCGAGCTACATATGGAGAAACGATCACCATAATAAAATAAGGGAAACCAGAGCTCGCATGGAAAGATATAAGTGTTCGTTTTTTCTGCGTGTTGTTCAAGATTGGAATAATAGAGAATTATTGTGAAGGTGGTTCGATGAACCCTCTGCCAGGCACTTAAATGTTACTTGCAGTCAAGGGGACAAAGAAATGCCGTCAAATTACCGACCGATCTCAATTTTGCCAGCTTTTTCAAAAATCTTTGAAAAGTTTATATTCTAGTATCTACTTAAGCACCTTAGTAAAAATAACATACTCTCAACGTCACAGTTTGGGTTTCTTAAGGGTTCTGATATTGAGAAAACTATTTACACTTACAGCGAAACTGTCAATGGACAAGAAATTAGTGGCAACTGGCATATTCTGTGACCTGTCAAAGGCGTTTGACGGTGTGAATCACAGCATTCTTTTAAGTAAATTAAAATATTATGGCGTCACTGGTAGTGCTGCAAAGTGGTTTCAGTCATATCTTACTAATAGAAAACAAAGGGTGTCATTACGTAACACTTCAGCAGTAGGCAATCAGACATCATCTGACTGGCAAGAAATTACATGTGGTGTTCCCCAAGGTTCCATACTACGTCCACTACTGTTTCTTGTGTATATTAATGACTTGTCATCTGTTAAACTACCATATGCCAAGTTTGTCATATTTGCAGATGATACAAACATTTCAATAAATAGTAAATCAAATATAAATTTAGAAAGGGCAGCTAATCAAATTTTTACTGTCATTAATAAGTGGTTCTTAGCCAATTCACTGTCATTAAAGTTTGAAAAGACCCACTATGTGCAGTTCAGAACTTCCAAGAGATTTCCTGCTGGTGTGTGTGTATAAAATATGATGACATGGAAATAGGAGAAGCTGAGAGAGTAAAATTCTTGGGATTACAGCTTGATAATAAATTCAGTTGGGAGCAACATACTATCGACCTGCTAAAGCGTCTAAACAAGTCTTTGTTTGCAATGCGAATGTTGTCAGACATAGGAGATATAAATATAAAAAAACTAGCATATTTTGCTTATTTTCAGTCCATTATGTCATATGGTATCATATTTTGGAGTAACACCACAAACAGAGAACAAAATTTTAGAGTACAGAAGCGTATAATAATAGTAATGAGTAGTGTAAACCCAAGAACATCATGTCGAAACCTATTCAAAGAATTGGGCATATTAACCACAGCTTCTCAGTATATTTATTCCTTAATGAAGTTTGTTGTAAATAATACATCTCTTTTTCCAACTAACTGCTTAGTACACAGTATCAATACTAGGAATAAGAACAATATACATAAAGGTTTAAAATCACTTAGTCTTGCCCAGAAAGGAGTGCAGTATTCAGCAACACATATTTTCAATAAGTTGCCAACAGCCATTAAGAGTTTAGTTTCAGACAAGGCACAATTTAAACATAATTTAAAAGAATTTTTGGTGAGCAACTCCTTCTATTCCATCCATGAGTTTCTTAACAAGTGCAGTAGATCATTTTAATGAAAATTTATTATACTTTAATTTTTGACAATACTTGGTTATAACAGCCAAGTAACTACCTACTGTGTGAATGATGGATGTATGGAAAGCAGATGTAAGTCTTAACTCTGTAAATACTGGAAGTTTAATTTTAAATCTTGTACATAATCTGACTGTTCTTAACTGAGGATCACTGAAATGAATAATTTACTTTAATTTTTGACAGTACTTGGTTGTAATAGCCAAAAAACTAGCAAATGTCTGGATGATGGATTTAATGAAAGCAGATGCAAGTATTAAACCTGTATATTAGAAGTTTAAATTTAATTGATGTACATAATTTTACTGTTTGTTGACTGAGGATCATTAAAATTAATGAAACTCAAGTTTTTCTAACTACATTTTTGTAATGTGTTTATCTGACATGTTCCACCCCCAGGAGGATTCCCTCTTTCATGGGTCTATGGAATGAATAATTAATGTAATGTAATCTAAGTAGGTGTAGATGTGGATGAAAGCGCGCTTGTGCCACCAGGGCCTGCCGCTGCTGGTTGGCGTGAAGAACGCGAGCGCAGCGGCGGCGGCTGGCAGCTTGGCGCCGGACGTGCTGGCCGGGGGCGGCGCCGCGACGCTGGAGGAGGCGGTGGGCGGCGCGGGCGGCGTCAAGGACCTCAAGACGGCCAGCGTCGACGACGACTCGGACGACGCGCGCAACCTCATCGACGTCATGGAGTTCGTCGCGCGCTCCCTCAACGCCAGGTGAGGTCTCTGCTCTGAAATGGGAGCGTTCTGGTACCACACCTGCATCGCAGTAACGAACTGACTGACAGCTGGCACCGGCTGGTTATAATTAAGCCTAGTTGTGTACACTACTGAAATCGTTACGCGAAGTGTACACCAGAGTCACTGTGCTCTTCGATTATTTGCCCGAGAAACTGCATGAAAGTAGAATCTTTTATAATGAAACCGGACACTAGTGTACTAAAGTAACTTTATTTTACCTTGTAAACTCCCCCTCTCTTATCGACCTTATGACAGTGAAAAATTAAACCACGTGTACCTAATGGAAATTTGGGAAGAACAATCGTCACCGAAGTTAATATGTCGGTAAAGACGGAGGAATGGGTTACATCTAAATGAAAGGAAAAATGCAAATCAAATTGGTGGAAATTAATTTTGGAGAAGGGTAAGTTAGTGAAGAAAGTAATTGTGCGGTCGTTACGTTGACAATTAACTGGCGTTAATTAGATATTTGAGATTTGGGGAAAATTACGGTCGCCAGTCCTATGGACAACTACTATAATAACTGAAAAAGAAAGGTTAATGCGCACATAATTAGCACTAAAAGCGTGGCAACTGAAGGTTGGCATGTGTTGTGTGAAAACTGAATGTTTGTCGGAAGTAATAAATTTCGCTACACTCTGACTTAATTTAGCAAAAGAATAAATAAAACTGGAATATTGAAAGTTAATTTACTGACTGAAATTAATAGTGAACTTTATTTCTGAAGCACTACGAAATTAAATTAAATAAGGTTAGTCTTGGATTACCTCATCAATTGTCTCAAAAGCAACTTGAATCTACGCGATTTAGAAATAAGAGATTTAACTTTGAACTTGAATTAAACGATTTTGAACAATTAACAATAGTAAAATTTAGTACGTACCAAGGTGAGCTGCAGTCACAGGTAAGCCAAAATATGGTAACAAAACTCGCAGTCTTAATTTTGTGGTTGTGTAATCTAAATATAGTTCTGTTTGTTTATTGTAGCCAGCTATGAATACTTTAACTGAAATTCGAAATTAAAGCAGTGAAATGGAATGATATTACTTTAAAGCTGGCGTTTGAATTTCAACTACACTCGAGTTCATTTCGAAAAAGGAAAGGACCCAGCCTGGTAAAGCAATTGGGACAATGAGCAACAAAGGTTCATGCTAATTTGCTGTATTTTAGTGATGCAAATGGAACAGTTTAGAAAGCTGAGGTCTGCCATACAGTTCTAAAACTTTACGTGCTTCCAGTCTTCCTTGTTGGTTGATTGAAGGTTTAAAGTCGTCGATCGAGGAGGTGGCGACAATCACTTATTGTCGGCCGTCGAGGTTGCAGAAGCTGGATGTTGGAGCGCCCTCTTCTCGACACGGTCACCAGGCGAAACGGGCTCTTGATGTACGCCAGCTAATGTTTCCCGTCCGCAACGCCGTACCAGAAACTATCAGCAAGTCGAGCGCAATTACATGCTGTCAAACCCCGAAAGCGCGGCAACTCGCGGGAGCGTCACACAACACTCCTGCTCCACCGCTCTACTCCAGCCAGACACCCTCTGCCCGCGAACCACGCGGCAGAGAACACTGCCAAAGATCCTAAACACTTTGGTTCTCCACACGACCTATCGATGTAATCGTTCGATAGCAAAGTTTTCCCTAGGCAAGACCCAGAGTAAAAATACAAATAATATTTACAAAACAAACCAATTATACATCGACATAAACGCATTGTAAAACAATTACAATATATAAAGACACCGAAATGTCATATCTTTAGGTAACAAAATAAGGAAAAAATTTATAGTACAATAGATGGAAATAGGAGGATATGCATTTCCGGCGTTACAACCTCTCCCTTTTACTTTCCCAATCAATATTAGTATTAATGCAGCCATATTCGAGACTAAGTAAAAACTGTCATGGAAGCTTTTCAATGAAGAAATTCGAAGTGATCCAATTCTAAAGACTTTATTTGCAAATACATGAAATTACAACCAGCCACTTTCTTGAATAGTTATTTATTATTCAATGAAGCGATATTCGAACCTCTTTCAGGTTCATCCTCAAATGGTTTTCTGTATGTTACATCACTATTTCACATCTTTATTTGCAATTTAATTGGGTGAAGATGTTATTCATTTAATGAAATGCACATGTTTCATGAATATTTTAAAGTGTTCCCAGTTATTTATAAAACTGTACATCCGTCATTTCCATTCTCTTTGGAATATAGGCTACAATATACCGGCCGGTGTGACTGAGCGGTTCTAGGCGCTTCAGTCTGGAACCGCGAGACCGCTACGGTCGCAGGTTCGAATCCTGCCTCGGGCATGGATATGTGTGATGTCCTTAGGTTAGTGAGGTTTAAATAGTTCTAAGTTCTCGGGGACTGATGACCTCAGATGTTAAGTCCCATAGTGCTCAGAGCCATTTTTAGACTGCAGTGTTATCGGCAGCTGGCCAGCCTCTTCTGTCAGAGGCACCTGTGTTCCAGCAGCCACCGTTCTTACCGTGGACGACTGTAACTTCTTCACCGATGTCTAAAGATTCGCCAAACTGATAAGTTTCACCGATGTCCATAACTTCTGGAGGTACGTCAGCTTCAACATGATAGTCATGAAGAAAGTTTCTTACGTCAGTTTCACAACTGAACTCTTCTAACAATGCTTCCCATATAGCATCTTACGTTACTAAAATGTCATTCCTAAGTGCCACTTTCACGACAATGAAATTCACACTCAGCTACAGAACAATTACACAGCGTATACACCAGGGTCACATTAACCCGTAAAAAATATTTACGTCAAGTTAATTAAAAATCAATGTCTCAGAAATTCGAATGTCCATCCTCGATTAGGTCTGACAGCGGGCTGTGTATGTGCAGAGCCGATGTACAGTAAGAAACAGAAAACTCCAGGGTCAGAGAGACTGGTGTACGCTTCTAGGGTAAAGGCGCAGCAACTTTTTTTCCCGACTGTATTGATACATACATAAACCTACTTTGTAACACTTTTGAGTGGGCGTATTAACACTAAACGTCGCTATTAGTTTTACAAAAGTGGTTTAGTAACATGACCACACTTCCAAGCTAATAAACAAAATAATAGTATCTATGAATGATTGGCCTCTTAGCCTCTCTCAAACCCTCCCACTGAGTTGCTTGTCCCCAGCCACGTGGGGGCGGGCCGCCGCTACTACTAGAAAAAACCACTCCATTTATACCATTCTTTTGTTCCCTCCACCACCATATTGAACTAACTACAACTACAAGCTACTATAAGTTAGAGACTTAAACAAACAATATATTTACATATTTACAATTGCGCAGTGGTTCTTAAGTGCACAATGCTTTTAACCTCTCTTGGAAGCCTCCCTTGACATTTTGTATATCAATTTTGCGAAGTTGTTGAACAATTCGCCATTCGTCAATATTTCCTCAGCATTTCTTGTTTGTAGAAGCTGCCTCTCAACTGAGACATCCTGTTCGTATATTGCACTCTCGAACACTGTGTGTTCTGGTGATCCCTCGTGGGCACCACAGCCACACTCTGGTGTTGGCCTTTTCCCTATTCTGTGCAGGTACGCGGGATAGGAGCCATGACCTGTAAGGAAGTGAACTAGGCCCTGTGAGGGCTTCACTATCTTGTTCTTTAGTCTTTCCCTTACCTTGGGTAGAGACCTGTGGACTCTACGGCTCATACTAGACCCATCCCATTCGTCCTGCCAAATGTCAAGCATTTTTTTCTTTAATAGCTTTAACACTTATCAGAGGAGTGCCCATAATATTTTGCACTTTGTCAATTTTCTGTTTATGCAGCCAATAGAAGGCTGCGTGCTGTCTTATTATCAAGTCTAGTGGACATAGACTCATGATTATCAACAGTGCATCTGTGGGACTAGTGATGACTGCCCCAATACATCTCATCAAAACATTCCTCTGTATTCGCCTGACAGCAGAGCCAATATATTGTTATGATAAATATTGATTGCCTTTAACGGCAAATGGAATATTCTTTGTCTATTTGATATTAGTATGTTGAACAGAGCTAAGTACTTCGTCGTCATTTGCTCGATATGCGGAATGAAACTCCATGTCTCATCTAGATGTACCCCTAAATAATGGGCATATTTCTGTCACGATACTATCTGTCCATTAACTCTGACTACTGATTTCTGTGGAGCAATACACATTTTAGTATTCTGACACCAATCTGTTTACAGACCAATACCCGGCCGCGAGCGATCCTCAATCACATTGCGAGTGTCACCTTCTACTAGAATTACGAGATCATCCATATATGCGACGACACCCAGAACTGCAGTATCTCCCTGCAAGACATTCAGCAGTGTTTCCATGTTGATATCCCAAAAAAATGGGACCACACACATATCCCTATAGGACCACACACAGGTCCCTCAGCTACTCATGGAGTTCCAGTGTGGGCTGTAATTATCTTATGGGAGTGAAACTTGGTATATATCCTAATGCGTTAATGTGAAACCGATTTACGCTGGAGAAAACATTAGTTCTAATTATGGTCACCAGGGGCAAATCTGGCGCTCTACACGGTTTCAGTGACAGCACGACAACCACGTGGTCATTTGAGAAGCCATAACGTGAGTGATCAGTATCGCTAGCGAGAAGAAAAACGGTGCACTATAGGTGGAACTGTTTTATGCGAACGGCAGCAATTACAGTGCGGTATTGAGAGAGTATCGTTGACTGAAAGTACTGATTAGAGGTATGATCTCATTAAACGGTTTAAAGAAGATGAATATGCCTGCCGCTGTGGTCGAGCGGTTCTAGGCGCTTCATCCGGGACCGCGCTGCTGCTACGGTTGCAGGTTCGAATCCTGCCTCGGGCATGGATGTGTGTGATGTCCTTAGGTTAGTTAGGTTTAAGTAGTTCTACGTCTAGGGGACTGATGACCTCAGATGTTAATTCCCATAGTGCTTAGAGCCATTTGAACCATTTGAAGATGATAATGAAATTCGGAAACACTGATGAGCTTGGTGTAGCATCTAGAAGAGGAATGCTTCCTATCCTGGTGTAAGTTATAGACGAGGTTGTTGTTGCTGTAACTGACCACGTGGCACATGGCCCTGGTGATGCTATTGCTCGGGCAGTGTCACGAGAATTGTCCATCCCATGGTCAACAGTACGATGGTACCCGCAGAAGATGCAGACAGTGCAATAACAGGAAGATAATAAATCGCAGCAACGTTCTGAATTTGCTCTTCGGTTTCTGGAACCGATCGAAGTTGATAATATGTAGACCGGCAGTGTTGTATGGATTGGCAAGGCACATTTTACATGACAGGATGCAGTGAGTACACAGAACTGCCAAATTTGGGGTAATGTTAAACTGTGTGTTGTGCACGAAGAGCCACTGCTCTCGCCGTATGTGACGGTGTGGTATGGATTCACAAGCACCTTTTTCCTTGATCCGTTTTTCTTTGAAGAGAATACACCCAGAGGTATGCCGTGACATCAGCACGTCATCGAGATTCCTGCGTTGGAGGAGCGCATCTGTGTGGAAACCACTGTTTTCACCAAAGGTGGGGCAACACCTCATGTCGATCACCTAGTGAAAGATATACTTAATGCAACGTTCCACGAAAGAGGTACCTCCAGAGTTTTTCCAAATGCATGGCCTGCAAGATCTGAATCCATGTGACTTTTGGCTCTGGAGATGTTTAAACGAACGCTTTTACCAGTGACGAGTTCGGTTCCTACCTGATCTAAAGGCCACGTCACGTTACTCGGATTCCATCAGAATTGCTGTGAGCACCTGTTAATCACGTCGTTTTATGGATGAAGCATCTTGTCGACGTCTCCAGTGCTCATATCGTCCAAATTGTGTAAGTGGCAGTTAATGATAAAATCAACATTATGCCTTTCTCACTTGTTTGAAGTTTTCTGCCCACGCCCTGTTCCTGATCTGTTACATTTCTACACATCCTTCTTGCTTTCACAGCCCCATATTAGCACCTGATGGCCAAAATTGTAACTCATTTTTTGTCCAGCGTAAACTGGTTTCTCATTAACGCATTAAAATATTTACGAAGTTTTGCTGCCATACAGTGATTGTAGCCCAGACTCGACCTCTGTGAATAGCTGCACTTTAATTATAACCACCCGTTGGTTCATAGTTCAACTAGCTTAACAACCAACAATTAGAGCACATATTTGGTCGCCCCTCTTGTACTGTGAACAGTTGTTATACCGCTCTGCTACCTCAGTTGTTCGTTACCAACCAGCTGCGTATGACACTTTCAGTCTGTGACATCATAGTTATGATTTATTCCTGTATACGTTGTTTTGCAGTGTGGTACGTTTCTTCTGTCTGCCTCCATAGCTCAGTGGTCAGCTCGGTTGACTACTACGAAAAGGGCTCGGATTCGTTTCCCGTTGATGATGGGAGTTTTTTCCTTGTTGAGAGTACTGGAACGCGGTACATTCCGCCTTGTGGTGCTAGCTGAGTGTGAATGAGACGTAGCAGCACCAGGTCTGCTAAACCGACAATGGCTGGGAGTGCAGTGTGCTGGCCTCTACCCACACCCCCGGATATTGCGTGAAGATGGCGCCATTGGCTGGGAATGACAGGGTGGTGTGATTGATCGTTCTCGTATACCTTGCTTGCCTGGTGGAATAGATCTATCGTGGCTGGCTCTGCCATGGATCAGAATAATTGTGTGGGAATTTCGTCTACTCCAAGGGCCTTGTTTTTACTACTTAGGTCTTTCAGTGGTCAGTCAAATTCTTCTCACAGTATCATTCCTTTTAGCTCAGCTTCACCTACTTCCTCTTCTGTTTCAATAATATTGTTTCAAGTTTGTTTCCCTTATATTAATCCTCCATGTGTTATTGAAATGGTCTGTATAGCACCTGTTTAAAAATGAAAGTTTAAATCAATGTTCATGCACTTCCTCAGTAAAGCATCTTAGATCTCCTGTGTTTATTGGTATGGTAAACAGAACCATACCATTGTAGAAAATAAAATACTCATCTTATTAAACTCTGTTTGTGGTAGTAGTTGTCTTTAGCGTGATTCTCAAGGCCCTTTGGTGGTATTAGCAGTAGATGAGAAAATAAACACTTAATCATTATCCTAATTTATTTAGAAACGCAGATTAAAACATAGTCACAGCAGTGTTACTTCCGCCACTTTCTATAAGATCTTTCCCAAAGCCCTTCGACAACTTTCTAATCACAGAACAGTTGCCAAACAAAGAGTGTATAGCAACTCAGTATAACATACACTTTCACAACTGACAAAGAGATCTATATCATGACAGTCCAAGATCCTCTTTGAAGCCAAACACCAGTATTGATAATAACTGCATTGTTATAGAACGTTCTTGAATAATGCTATCCAATTATTTTACATATTTAATATCTGATAATTACAAACAGTGAGAAGAAATGAATAAAATACACTTGGTTCTTAGGAAGTCTGTAAATCATATTTCTGATGATAAAAAGTTTACGTAACACCAGGATAACAATGAAAGTCTTCAAAATATTTGGCTCAGATATTTTGTTTACTTTTGCAAAATCACAGATTTATGCATATCACAAAATTATATGTGAAGTTACGCACATTTTTACAATCAGGTGATCAAATGTTGACTAATGAATATATAAAATATGGCTGTATGCGTTATGGAACAGATTTTGAAATTCGTAAGTACACGTGCTTTCTTTGAGCTTAAACATTATTATCTTGAAAGTAAATTACATGTTTTTGGCATGTGGTAGTTTCGAATGGTATAGTGAATTTTTTTCCCAGGACGATAACACCAGTTGTATGATATCGTCACTTTTTTTTTAGCTGTATTAACACTTAGGGACATCTTGTGTAGCGCTATGCGTATAGATGTGAAATTAGGACCGATATTTATGTTTGATTACGTATTTAATACCGATCTTTACTTCAGTTTCCCTACTAAAGTAAATAAAGTACACTAACCTAACCTTCCCCTCCTGCATCTGGACAGTTTCCTTATGTTAGGGGACGCACTTCAGTTTTCCACCCAGAAGGACCGGTGTTCAAGTCCCGGAAAGGGCACCGACATTTTGAATTTCCCGTCAATTTCCGGGTAGGGGTTGGATTGGGACGTCAGCACAGCCTTGGGATGAAAAAATTCCTGCCATTTTGAAATTACCTCCATTTTTTAAAAAATTTCCCTGCAAAATTCAAATTTCCCGCCAATAGGGTAGGTGGAGAAGGGGACGGGGAGGGGTAGGGGACCCACATGCCGGTTAATGAAAACATCTGACGCCCCCTGGGGTGTGGGTGGATGGGGACGGGGGTGTGTCAGGGGTGTGATTAATCGATGAATTTAACTAATTTGCACACCAATTTGATGTTAAAAGTACACCACTATCGCCAACACCCTACTACTAACGTGTCACTTAGAGACTTGCCCTCTCCATAAAGTAGGAAATGCAGTGATCTGTGGCAGATGTGACGACAACGTACAACAACAGAGCAAGTACTTGTATTCCAGAGTACACCATTGAAAAGCGGGGGCAACGCAACAGACGACCTCTATGTGTACTCATGCCGACCAAACAACACATCAACACTGGACTGTGGATCATGCAACCAAAGGCTGCTCGAAACACGAACCGCGCCATGGACGTAGTCCGGTTGGAGCAACATTATGCTTTGGGAGACTTGGGCTTCCATATGGACATGTGGCAGTCATCAAACAGACCATGGCAGCTGTGGACTATGTGGACATTGCTGCGAACCTACTGCATACATTCATGCTTGACGTTTTCCCTGGCGGCTATGGTATCTTCCAGCGGGATAGCTATCTGCTTCACAAGATCCAAATATTTATACAGGAGCAGAAGAGTGAAGTCAAGTCGATGTCTTGGTCACGGAATTTGTTTGATCTGAATCCGATGGAACACATCTGGGACGTTACTAGTTGCAAGATCCGCATTCACAAATCATCAGCCACAGTTTACGAGTATTGATGGCCTGTGCGTAGACACCTGGTGCCGCAAAAACCTACCACTAACTTGCCGAATGCATGCCACAGAGAATGTCTGCTGTATTGTGTTCGAAAGGAGGACCAACGTGGTATTAAGCAGTTGGTAATAACGTTTCGGCTCGTCGACGTGTGTGTGTGTGTGTGTGTGTGTGTGTGTGCGTGCGTGTGTGTGTGCACTTTTTCTATGGTGTTGGTAACACCCTTCTAAGAGACCTTTAACAACATTACATCTGAGGAATTTGATCAAATCGGAAAACTCTAACAGCAGCATAAATCCCTGTCTCGCCATCAAGAGAGGAGGTCTCGCAAATTTCGTATGGGTCCTTCTTCATTTTTTTAGTTATGCACTCACAAAAGACGATTATTTCTGTGTTATAAACCGAGTCTTTAGTAGATATTCCTTACACATTCACTATAATTCCAGTTTATTCTTTGCGCTTGCACTGCCCCTAATTCCTTGTATACTTTCCGTATACACTTCTGGGCATTGAAATTGTTACACCACGAAGGTGACGTGCTACAGACGCGAAATTTAACCGACACGAAGAAGATGCTGTGATATGCAAATGATTAGCTTTTCAGAGCATTCACACAAGGTTGGCGCCGGTGGCGACACCTACAACGTGCTGTTTGGCGACATCGCGGTGAAGGCACATTTGAAGCGTGTATTCGTCATCGCCATACTGGCGTATCGCCAGGAGTGATGGTATGGGGTGCCATTGGTTACACGTCGCGGTCACCTCTTGTTTGCATTGACGGCACTTTGAACAGTGGACGTTACATTTCAGATGTGTTACGATCCGTGGCTCTACCCTTCATTCGATCCCTGTGAAACTCTACATTTCAGCAGGAAAATGCACGACCGCATGTTGCAGGTCCTGTACGGGCCTTTCTGGATACAGAAAATGTTTGACTGCTGTCCTGGCCAGCACATTCTCCAGATCTCTCACCAATTGAAAAAGTTTGGTCAATGGTGACCAAACATCTCGCCCGTCACAATATGCCAGTCACTACTCTTGATGAACTGTGGTATCATGTTGAAGCTGCGTGGGCATGTGTACCTGTATACGCCATCCAAGCTCTGTTTGACTCAATGCCCAGGCGTATCAAGGCCGTTATTACGGCCAGAGATGGTTGTTCTCGGTACTGATTTCTCAGGATCTATGCATCAAATTGTGTGAAAATATAATCACATGTCAGTTCTAGTATAATATATTTGTCCAATGAATACCCCTTTATCATCTGAATTTCTTCTTGGTGTAGCAATTTTAATGGCCAGTAGTGTATACTCTTAAAAAGTTAGATTTTATTCTTAAATGGGATATCTCTGACATTTGTGCTTCTTAAATATTATTCTATTCCACATAATGTTTTTAAGTATGTGATGCAAGCTACAATGAATTTATTTTGACAAAAGTTCTCAGTTGCCCTATCCTGTCTCATTTTGTTGAGATATCCCAAAGAGATTACTTTGTTCACTGTAGCAAATATTTCAGTTTAGTTGTTAAATTCTTGCACTACTCCTTTCCATCCATCTTTTCGTCTGCATTGCATTCATTAAGATTCTTTGCTACTCGCTCCAAAACATTTATTCGTGTTGCTGCTTCTGCCAGAGTTTTCTGACTGTATCGCTAAAACTCGCACTGTACCTTAATTCCGTTGATATTCCTGTCTGAACTGATAGATTTAGTTTGTAATTTTCAAGCTCTTAATCCCACATGCATTTTTGTCTTTTATTAGTTTGTCATCATTTTGTTTTATATTAAATATGAAATCACTCGCTATAGTATAATGTTACACAACTGTATTGGCTGTGGCTCACAGTGTCGTAGAATATTTTAAGTGACTCCATATTCGTCACTTACTGTAAATTCGTCACAGTATTCACTATTGCAATCTGGATCTTTTGGTCATTTTCAAGTGGTTACAAGTGCTACAAACACAGCAATAGTCAACATCTGAGCTCCTGCAATAACTTGAAAATGCTCAAAACGTCGAAATTGTAATAGCGGGTATTGCAATAAATTTACGATCAATGACGACTATGAAGTCATTTAAAAAACAGTATAATGTTATTAAGCGTCGTAATTATCGTTATCGGGAGATGCTCTCTCATCTCAGGACCATGGTTTGACGATCCTATTTATCGTAAAGACAAGGCATTTCTTCTAATGCCTTTGATTTGTGATACCGTACAATTTTGGACATAAACTATGTACACAGTAATTCAGTATAAGACAGGAAGGTTCCTATTTCTCATCTCCGTTTCCACCCCTGTATGGGTGCTCATTGTCCTCTAGTGACTTTTTTTTATCATACAGCACTCCTGTTACATCAGACCATGAATATCGATACAACATTTCAATGTTTTTAATGTTCAGGAAACGACAGTTGCGGTGAAAGTTTGTGTACGTATAAGACAACCTTTGACGGAATGTCGACTAAGTCATCGTTAAGGCTCCCTTTAGGGAAACTGTGACAGAGGGGAAAGATAACGTCTGTTCTTATGAGCTATTTGACAGCCCCAAGGAGACAGCGTCAGTGGCTTCTTCTCAGCTGCTGGAGCTATGTGGAGCCTAGGCTCGCTTTTGTGTGCCTCTCAGAGGTTATCGACAAATTTATATCTGAAGGGCATCTCCTTCTGCCTTATCACGTGTTTACTTCTGAAAATATCATCTTATCTGTGTAACGCGTGTAGTAAACACTGCTGTGTTCTCGACTTGGAAAAGCATACCGAGTTATCTGAAGTAAGTTTCACGCAAACACGTTATCCATTATGGCAACTTTCTACGCCATAAGAGCCCAATTTTTCTTTGTTGACAAATTAACTGTCATCTGAATTTATTCACTGTCTCGTCTATTCTTGGTAGAATATTTTATTGCATGTGAATAAAAACACGGACAATATTGGTGTAATATTCTGCAATATTTATAGGCAACCTGTCACGACAGATATTGTAATACATTCCAATTCTCGACACTCAGTGACCCATAAACATACTATTTCCATTCAGCGATACATCGGCTAATACCCATTTCAAGGAAAGAAAAGGAAATATCTTGAAATAGTGGAAATTAACAAACATATGTCAATCTGCCCAAGCCAAGTACTGAATGACCAGAGACAGTTCCCTTACTCGCCACTTATAACTCCAGATACTGCTCGTAATCCCATCCAGGCCATGTTGTAAATTTCCCGTCTTACTCACATACGTCATTTTTCCTTTGTTTCACTGACTATAATTTACTTTGTATAATCACAGCTGTTTCATTTACCTGGTTAATGTTACTTGCACAACTTACGTGTTTGTAATTTAGGACTCATTAAAGACAGGGTCGTTTTATTCAGCCACGTTCTTAGTTCAATTTATTTTCTTCTATGAACAAAGTTATAATTTGTAAACAGTTCATTAGTTAATGTATCACATATTTCATCTTACTTAAATAATCTTACATAGCATTTAATATGAAATAATTCCTCTTGTTTTATTCCTGCATCTAAAGTTAGCACATTTTATTTCTGGAAATAGAGGTACTCTACTAGTTTAAATTCTATGAACCTTCAAAATTTCGCTGCACCACGTATTTATCATTGTACCTGACGATAGCGTTAACAGCTGAAAAGCGGTTTGTGAAATTAATAATAAATATTGTTGAATAGTACACGTCTTGAGTGTGTTCATTCATAAACCAATTTCCATCTTTTCTGTGGGAAATACAGTGATGGGAATGGAAATTGCTGCACGATGAAGAATGTAGATTGAATATACTTTCGCTCCTGTACTTCCATGGTGTGGGATATGTTGATTACAATTTCTTCCTTATTCGCGCTTATCAGTATGGGAAAAATTTCATTCCTACTGATGAAGGATGGTGAGCGTACACCATGGCTGGTGGATGTGTGTAACGTTACTGGAACTTCTCAGGTGAAGATCACAACACAACACACCCAGAAGATGGACTCGTTTAACGTTTCGTCATCTTTCGCACTTTGATAAATGTCAAACCATAGTCATGAGGGACTTAGGTGCATTATGCCGACATATCGTGCAGAGAGTTGACTGTAGTAAAAGTGGTGGCGAGATGAATTCAGGACAACCAGTGTGCCAAGCAGAGGACGGCTCTTCCAGGACTACACTGCGAGAAGATCGTAGGATTCTTGTCCTCGGTCGCTCAGATGGATAGAGCTTCTGCCATGTAGGCAGGGGATCCCGGGTTCGTCTCCCGCCCGGGGCACACATTTTCAACTGTCCCCGTTGATGTATATCAACGCCTGTCGGCAGCTAAGGGTCTTGATTAAATTGAAATTTCATGCTTTGCCGGCACGGTAGCTCAACGTGTTCGGTCAGAGGGCTGTTCGCCCTCTGTAATAAAAGTACTGAGTAAAGAAATCAACGATCAACTTGAACAGATGTCTTGTGACGTCCGCCCAGAGCAAAGGCAACGAACAATACCGAACAAAATGAAAAAAAAAGAAAGCAGGAGACCCAGGTTCAAATCCCAGCACTGATACAAATTTTAATCCATTGCTTCAGCCTACATCGTTATCGTAGAAAAGAGGGATGACAACAACTGAAATACGGGCATTAGGTTACAGCCAGAGTGTTACCACGATCCGTCGGGAGAAGGTGCTGCAAGTTGGGTTGAGGCCTCTAGTTGTCACACGCTGTTTACACAACGTTCTTGGTGTAGAGTTGGACTCAACTGGTATAGTGAATGCCATTCTGTGGCGTTCAGTGACGAGTGTCGGTTCTGTATGCGGCCATCAGATCTACATCTACATCTACATCTACATCCATACTCCGCAAGCAACCTGACGGTGTGTGGCGGTGTGGCGGAGATCGACGACAACGTGTCCGTAAACAGCATAGTGAGAGGTCACAAGAACAGTGATTCTCGAGAGCCTTACACCCCCAACTTCTGGAATTATACTGGGGGGAGCTGTTATATACAAAAGGTCTCATTTGGTAATTGTTGAAGAGAGAAGCTGAATATTCCCCAGTATGTAACAAATGGTTCAAATGGCTCTGAGCACTATGGGACTTAACGTCTGAGGTCATCAGTCCCCTAGAACTTAGAACTACATAGACCAAATTAACCTAAGGACATCACACACACCCATGCCTTAGGCAGGATTCGAAAAAAAAATGGTTCAAGTGGCTCTGAGCACTATGTTACTTAACGCCTGAGGTCATCAGTCCCCTAGAACTTAGAACTACTTCAACCTAACTAACCTAAGGACATCACGCACATCCATGCCCGAGGCAGGATTCGAACCTGCGACGTTAGCGGTCACACGCTTCCAGACTGTAGCGCCTAGAACCGCTCGGCCACAGCGGCCGGCCCAGTATGTAACACGACTAGTAGAACATATGAAAAAAGTACCATCACAGCTGTATCTTGAGAACGTCTTTATTCCCTTACACTACTAGTTTTGGGCGGAAAATTACCGCCATCTCAGCCCCTGTTTATCAAAGATCAAAAACGCAGTGCCAATATTCGAAAACTAAACAACTATAAAACAACGAACACATAAAATCATGTATTAGTTGAAGTAGTATTCTACGAAGTACCAATTGAGCACAAACGGCAATACGTCCTTTTTTCTTTGCTCTAGTCCAGAAATATATAATCGTATAGAACATAAACATAGAATAGACCTGGAGTCACAGTCACCAAACACATGGCTATCATCATATGTAAAAACAATGAATATCTTTCGTTCCTTTCAAACCAAATCATTAAAACAACTCAATGTACGACGGTATAAATTTAACAAAGGGTCCCTAATATCAGACATGATCCGGCTAAAAATGTTCCTTAATGTTTAAAGACGTATGCCAAAGGTGTATACGTGATGCGAGATCCTAAAGGTAAAAGTGAAATCAACCTGGTTCTGGCTAACCACGGACCTATTGAAACTGTGCATGAACCGGACAATTATATGACTACCTATCTCCAAGAATTGTAAAGGCCCTCCTCTCAAAACCCTTGATAACTATGTACCAGGTTTCAAATATTGTAGCCGGCCAGGGTGCCCGAGCGGTTCTAGGCGCTACAGTTTGGAACCGCGCGACCGCTACGGTCGCAGGTTCGAATCTTGCCTCGGGCATGGATGTGTGTGATGTCCTTAGGCCAGTTAGGTTTAAGTAGTTCTAAGTTCTAGGGGACTGATCTTGCTGGCCAGGGTAGTTGACATACACCTTCTAGAGCACGTTGGGAGGCACGGGATACATGCGGACGTGCATTGTCCTGTTGGAACAGCAAGTACCCTTGCCGGTCTAGGAATGGTAGAACGATGGGTTCGATGACGGTTTGGATGTACCGTGCACTATTCAGTGTCCCCTCGACGATCACCAGAGGTGTACGGCCAGTGTAGGAGATCGCTCCCCACACCATGATGCCGGGTGTTGGCCCTGTGTGCCTCAGTCGTATGCAGTCCTGATTGTGGCGCTCACCTGCACGGCGCCAAACACGCATACGACCATCATTGGCACCAAGGCAGAAGCGACTCTCATCGCTGAAGACGACACGTCTCCATTCGTCCCTCCATTCACGCCTGTCGCGACACCACTGGAGGCGGGCTGCACGATGTTGGGGCGTGAGCGGAAGACGGCCTAACGGTGTGCGGGACCGTAGCCCAGCTTCATGGAGACGGTTGCGAATGGTCCTCGCCGATACCCCAGGAGCAACAGTGTCCCTAATTTGCTGGAAAGTGGCGGTGCGGTCCCCTACGTGTGATCATTGCTTGTACAGCCCTCTCGCAGTGTCCGGAGCAAGTATGGTGGGTCTGACACACCGGTGTCAATGTGTTCTTTTTTCCATTTCCAGGAGTGTATGTTGTACCTTGGAACTTGTTTTCACATTTGGAATAACTTTACTTTTCCAGAGTATTTTTTTTTATTTCATGAAAAGACTGCACTACATAAAAAATAAGTTCCATCATTTAAAAATGGAATCAGAAAATATGGTACACTTCTATTATAGGGCTTCCTGGAGGCGAAAGCCTGAAAAGTGTTAAGCGCCCTTGAAAAGTGAGAAATCATGATTCTGTGTACTTATACTAAAAAAGTATCACTGATGGCGAATACCAAAATTCTACACGCACGTATGTGAACAAGTCCATGTGCACTCTGGACCATAACAAAGACTTCGCGTATTTGAAATACTGATGGCGAATTCCAGACTTGTTTAGTGTTAGACACGTTGTATGAGCACATGTGAAGAACAGCTTGCATCCAAATATCCTGCAGTGTGTAGACTGGAGACGATCAAGAATTCGGTATGCAAGCAGTGCTCTTGGTCGTGTGCCATAGTTTTCTCGCCTGGCTGCACATTTCCCCCACAGAGATGCCATGCTGTCTGAGTGTGACGAGGGGGAAGATGAGGAAACTGTGAAAGAGCAGCATTTAAATGGCAATGCGGTTGCTCTGCATACGACTTCATTTCTCTGCAGCACAGATCACAAACAAGCAAATTTTCTGTATTATTTAATTGTTTTTGGCGCACTGAAAACATAATACAGTTTTTATCTGATACAAGCTTTTCGTATACCGACAGACACACACGGTTTCACAGGCTGTCGCACTGGTAGTGCCATGCAATCATTACTTATTTAAGCCCCTCCCGCCGGAGGTTCGAGTCCTCCCTCGGGCATGTATGTGTGTGTAGTTCTCAACATGAGTTAGTTTAAGTAGCTTGTAAGTCTAGGGACCGATGACCTCTACAGTTTGGTCCCTTAAGAATTCACAAACATTTGAACATTTGAACTTATTTAATATCGTAATCAAAAAAGCTTTTCACACACATTTTCATCGAAATATTTCATCGCAGTTGTAACCCCATATGAAGACATGGAAAAACTTCATGAGGACAGCAACGTAGAGCACCTGGACAGTTTTAAAGTGAGAGAATTTGTCTCTTAAACGGGAATTACATTGCAGGTCGATCTGTTGTACCTCCACAAGCACAGGGGCAGTTTCAACTGAAGTGGCAAACGGTCTCAAAAACAGTACGGAAAGAAATACGGACTATCAGATCAAATGTGTGATTGGATTGAGGAGTTCCTAGATAACAGAACGCAGCATGTCATTCTCAATGGAGAGAAGTCTTCCGGAGTAAGAGTGATTTCAGGTGTGCCGCAGGGGAGTGTCATAGGACCGTTGCTATTCACAATATACATAAATAACCTGGTGGATGACATCGGAAGTTCACTGAGGCTTTTTGCAGATGATGCTGTGGTGTATCGAGAGGTTGCAACAATGGAAAATTGTACTGAAATGCAGGAGGATCTGCACCGAATTGACGCATGGTGCACGGAATGGCAATTGAATCTCAATGTAGACAAGTGTAATATGATGCGAATACATAGAAACGTAGGTCCCTTATCATTTAGCTACAAAATAGCACGTCAGCAACTGGAAGCAGTTAATTCCATAAATTATCTGGGAGTACGCATTAGGAGTGATTTAAAATGGAATGATCATATAAAGTTGATCGTCGGTAAAGCAGATGCCAGACTGAGATTCATTGGAAGAATCCTAAGGAAATGCAATCCGACAACAAAGGAAGTAGGTTACAGTACGCTTGTTCGCCCACTGCTTGAATACTGCTCAGCAGTGTGGGATCCGTACCAGATAGGGTTGATAGAAGAGATAAAGAAGATCCAACGGAGAGCAGCGCGCTTCATTACAGGATCATTTAGTAATCGCGAAAGCGTTACGGAAATGATAGATAAACTCCAGTGGAAGACTCTGCAGGAGAGACGCTCAGTATCTCGGTACGGGCTTTTGTTAAAGTTTCGAGAACATACCTTCACCGAAGAGTCAAGCAGTATATTGCTCCCTCCTACGTATATCTCGCTAAGAGACCATGAGGATAAAATCAGAGAGATTAGAGCCCCCACAGAAGCATACCGACAATCCTTCTTTCCACGTACAATACGAGACTGGAATAGAAGGGAGAACCGATAAAGGTACTCAGGGTAC
Organism: Schistocerca gregaria; assembly: GCF_023897955.1. Taxonomy (NCBI): domain Eukaryota; kingdom Metazoa; phylum Arthropoda; class Insecta; order Orthoptera; family Acrididae; genus Schistocerca; species Schistocerca gregaria. The sequence goes on along the minus strand of NC_064921.1, from coordinate 878,790,055 downwards.
CCTCCGCCACACACCGTCAGGTGGCTTGCGGAGTATGGATGTAGATGTAGATGGATGTAGATAGATGTAGATGAATTACATTGCAGTTCGATCAGTTGTACCTCCACAAGCACAGGGGCAGTTTCAACTGAAGTGGCAAACGGTCTCAAAAACAGTACGGAAAGAAATATAATATTGGCAGCGTCCTCAAAAAAGATAGAAAACTACCCTTGCAATTCTTTCCAGGCCACAATGAATTTTTCAAATATCACATAATCTTTAGGTCCGGTGCGATTAAGGAAATGTGCGGAATGATTTCCTTTCTTAACCATTCCATCCAATCAGATAGAAAATGTTTCTCACCATCCGGTGTCTTACTGTGGGCAGTGTGCACTCAAGTTCACTTGAAGAGTGAGGTTTGCAATCCATTCTCAGTGATCTAATTTTCGTTCCTCCTCTTCCTTTTCCTTCATAAATTCAACAATAGCGGGTTTGAAATAGAAAAAAAGTGCCAGGCATGCACTTGAGTTAAGCAACGTACACTATATGATCAAAAGTATCCTGACACCCCCAAAAACATACTTTATTATATTAGGTGCATTGTGCTGCTACCTACTGTCAGGTACTCCATATCAGCTACCTCAATAGCATCGTGAGAGACCAGATTCACAGACTTCGAGCGTGGTCACCTGATTCGATGTCACTTGTGTCATACGTCTGTACGCGAGATTTCCACACTTCTAAACACCCCTACGTCCACTGTTTCCAATGTGATAGTGAAGTGGAAACGTGAAGGACACGTGCAGCACAAAAGCGTAAAGGCCGACCACGTCTGTTGACTGATAGATGGATCAAAATCGTTCAAATGGCTCTGAGCACTATGGGACTTACCATCTGATGTCGTCAGTCCCCTAGAACTTAGAACTACTTAAACCTAACTAACTTAAGGACATCACACACATACATGCCCGAGGCAGGGTTCCCACTGGAAGTACTATGACAGTTAGGCGGGAGGTGAGAAAACTTGGATTTCATGATCGAGCGCCTACTCATAAGATACACATCACGCCGGTAAATGCCAAACGACGCCTCCCTGAGTGTAAAGAGCGTAAACATTGCACAGTGGAAAATGTTGTGTAGAGTGACGAATCACGGTACACAACATAGCAATCCGATGGCAGGGTGTGGGTATGGCGAATGCCCAGTGAACATCATTTGCCAGCGTGTATAGTGCCAACAGTAAAATTCAGAGGCGGTGGTGTTATGGTGTGGTCGTCTTTTTCATGGAGGGTGCTTGCACCCCTTGTTGTTTTGCTTGGCACTATCACAGCACAGGCCTACATTTATTTTTTAGGCAGCTTCTTGCTTCCCACTGTTGAAAAGCCATTCGGGGATGGCGACTGCATCTCTTAACACCATCGAGCACCTGTTCATATTGCACAGCCTGTGGCAGAGTGGATACATGACAATAAAATCCCTGTAATGGACTGGCCTGCACAGGGCCTGACCTAAATCCTTTGGGATGTTTTGGAGCACCGACTTCGTGCCGGGCCTCACAGACCGATATCGATACCTCTCGTCAGCGCAGCACTCCGTGAAGAATGGGCTGCCATTACCCAAGAAACCTTCCAGCACCTGACTGAACGTATGCCTGCGAGAGTAGAAGCTGTCATCAAGGCTAAGGGTGGGCCAAAACCATACTGAGTTCCAGCATTACCGATGGAGGGCACCACGAACTTGTAAGTCATTTTCAGCCAGGTGTCCGAATACTTTTGATCACATAGTGTACTTTGCAGTGATATATAAACACTCCGTTATCTTCGTTCATTTCCGTCGAAAACAGTTGCAACAAACTGTATAATAATGCGTGCGACTTCAGAAAATTTCGTATTCGCACGACCACCGTTGAAGAGCCATTCGGGGATGGCGACTGCATCTCTCAACACCATCGAGCACCTGTTCATAATGCACAGCCTGTGGCAGAGTGGAACGAAAATTAGATCGCTGAGAATGGATTGCAAACCTCACTCTTCAAGTGAACTTGAGTGCACGCTGCCCACAGTAAGACACGGGATGGTGAGATATTGGTAGTGCTCCATGCCTGTAAATCCAGCGCAAAGTAGTTCTTAATGCAGAGAAAGTGTCGAGCATTGTAATTTTTTTTACTCTTTCATCGTCAACTAAATCTTTAAATTATTTCTGAATGACGTTGTAATGTCATTGCATAGAAACTTTGCAGTACCCGTCGATTGTGAGACTGTATATCACAACACATACTGAGAATTCTCACCCTTCTCTTCTGTCATTCTCATTGATTTTTAAATGCTCGTGACAATAGATCTCTGGAGTGCCTCTTTCTGTGCAAACAGCCGCTGCACACGTGAACTTCTCCTTTAGTGTGAACAAATAGCGGACAGCAAACATCGATGACATCGCGGTTCCGCCGAACTGAAGAAAGTCGTGCCGACCGAAAAACTCAGCACCACAGTTCTAAATGAAAGATCACGCTGTACCGAGTACTTCCGAGGAGTACAGACGCACGCGCCACGCTCATCGTGCTCGCCTGCAGTTTAGCACGCAGTCACAAACTCTGATGTAGGCCATTATCAGGGCAGGGTACTCTTATGTACGAAATAAATGTTTTTATTTGTTGCGTTGTGAAATTTGTTTTTCTTATACTGGGCGGTCAATATAAAACTGGCCCGGAAAGTACAGGGTGTTTGTAAATGAATATCGGGGTTTTAACGCTTTATAACATCTGTTATATTAAAATTATAGTTATAAATGGTATGTCAAATGAAAGAGCAACTCAAACAGTTTAACCAAGAACCTTATAAGTGTTCAATGTGAGCACCATTTGTCACACGACACACGTCAAGTCTATAGCCGAGTTCTTCCTAAAAGTTGACAGGGCTTGCTTTGCATGGCCTCCACGTCCACCGGACCTAACGCCATGCGATTTTTTCCTTTGGGGCTTCATCAAGGATCGTGTGTACGTGCCTCCGCTACCAGCAGACCTCCCTGAATTAAGAAACCGGATTGAAACAGCTGTTGCTACAATCACTGAAGACACACTTATCAACTCGGCTACAGACCTGATGTGTGCCGTGTGACAAATGGTGCTCACACTGAACATTTATAAGTTTCTAGGTAAAACTGTTTGAGTTGCTCTTTCATTTGACATATCATTTATAACTGTAACTTTAATATAATAAATATTGTAAGTGTTAAAACCCCGATACTCATTTATAAACAACCTGTATTTCAAACACCTCAGACTTTTGTTATCCACCCAAGGTGTGCATGATGTAACTTGGCTTACCTATCTTGAGGCGTGAAAAATATTTTCCGGGCCTGTTGTATTTTGACCATCCTGAACTATGAAGAATGCAACTACAGAGCCAATGTGATTCCGTCACAATGTAGAAAATCCTCATTGTTTATAGAAATGTATGTATACAAGTGTGTTTGTTCGAGCATTGCCCAAACTTGGTACAAATTCAAATGGCTCTGAGTATTATGGGACTTAACTTCTGAGGTCATCAGTCCTCTAGAACATAGAGCTACTTAAACCTAACTAACCTAAGGACATCACACACATCCATGCCAGAGGCGGGATTCGAACCTGCGACCGTAGCGGTAGCGCGGTACCAGACTGTAGCGCCTAGAAAACTTGGTACACAAATAACTTATTATTTGGTATGGAAAGAATACTGTGATGATGAAGACAACTCTAGTGCCCATGGAAATTGGAGAAAACAGGAACGCCTGTAGAAACTGCGTCAAGGTTTTAAACAAAATTAAATTACTACCTGAAAAAAACTGTGAGTCTGATATATTCCAGGTACTTCTAGGAGAAGAGGGTGTTAAGTAATAATAGACATAGCTCTGAAACATATGGAGGATTTTCAGTTAAACTTGGTACACGTATGGCTCACTAACTAGAAAAATCATCGTGTGGTAGATGATGTAAAGACGCCCGACTTAGACCCACAGATATGTAGTGAAGTGATCTAGGTGTGGTGACTCTGCAGCTACGAGCTGGTGGCGTTCCCGATGCTGGGCTGGCGTAACAGCGAGGGCGCCTGGCTGCACCTGCTGGGAGCCGTGACGCGGGGCGCCGTCGACGTCGGGCTCGACAACGTCGTCATCACCAAGGAGCGCGCGCGCGACATGTTCTTCTCCTTCCCGCTCGTCGAGTCCATGTGGGTACCAGCTAAGTATACACCCAGGCTCTATGACAAACTGTCTCCACTAAAATTTAGGCGTCGTTCTGTCCTCCTGTTTATTTACACACCTGGAAATGGAAAAAAGAACACATTGACACCGGTGTGTCAGACCCACTATACTTGCTCCGGACACTGCGAGAGGGCTGTACAAGCAATGATCACACGCACGGCACAGCGGACACACCAGGAACCGCGGTGTTGGCCGTCGAATGGCGCTAGCTGCGCAGCATTTGTGCACCGCCGCCGTCAGTGTCAGCCAGTTTGCCGTGGCATACGGAGCTCCATCGCAGTCTTTAACACTGGTAGCATGCCGCGACAGCGTGGACGTGAACCGTATGTGCAGTTGACGGACTTTGAGCGAGGGCGTATAGTGGGCATGCGGGAGGCCCGGTGGACGTACCGCCGAATTGCTCAACACGTGGGGCGTGAGGTCTCCACAGTACATTGATGTTGTCGGCGAAAGGTCCACGTGCCCGTCGAACTGGGACCGGACCGCAGTGACGCACGGATGCACGCCAAGACCGTAGGATCCTACGCAGTGGCGTAGGGGACCGCACCGCCACTTCCCAGCAAATTAGGGACACTGTTGCTCCTGGGGTATCGGCGAGGACCATTCGCAACCGTCTCCATGAAGCTGGGCTACGGTCCCGCACACCGTTAGGCCGTCTTCCGCTCACGCCCCAACATCCTGCAGCCCGCCTCCAGTGGTGTCGCGACAGGCGTGAATGGAGGGACGAATGGAGACGTGTCGTCTTCAGCGATGAGAGTCGCTTCTGCCTTGGTGCCAGTGATGGTCGTATGCGTGTTTGGCGCCGTGCAGGTGAGCGCCACAATCAGGACTGCATACGACCGAGGCACACAGGGCCAACACCCGGCATCATGGTGTGGGGAGCGATCTCCTACACTGGCCGTACACCTCTGGTGATCGTCGAGGGGACACTGAATAGTGCACGGTACATCCAAACCGTCATCGAACCCATCGTTCTACCATTCCTAGACCGGCAAGGGAACTTGCTGTTCCAACAGGACAATGCACGTCCGCATGTATCCCGTGCCACCCAACGTGCTCTAGAAGGTGTAAGTCAACTACCCTGGCCAGCAAGATCTCCGGATCTGTCCCCCATTGAGCATGTTTGGGACTGGATGAAGCGTCGTCTCACGCGGTCTGCACGTCCAGCACGAACGCTGGTCCAACTGAGGCGCCAGGTGGAAATGGCATGGCAAGCCGTTCCACAGGACTACATCCAGCATCTCTACGATCGTCTCCATGGGAGAATAGCAGCCTGCATTGCTGCGAAAGGTGTATATGCACTGTACTAGTGCCGACATTGTGCATGCTCCGTTGCCTGTGTCTATGTGCCTGTGGTTCTGTCAGTGTGATCATGTGATGTATCTGACCCCAGAAATGTGTCAATAAAGTTTCCCCTTCCTGGGACAATGAATTCACGGTGTTCATATTTCAATTTCCAGGAGTGTATTTAGGCTGACAAGAGAAGGACCTTAAAGCACTCTGCTACATCGCACCAGGAACAACACAGATCATAAAATATTGCAAAAAGACTCTCAGTTCCTATGCGTACGATATTTCAGGTTCAGTCATGTACATCTGACAAGTTATTATGAGAAAACTTGCACTGACGAGGCGAAACATTAAGACCACTCGCTTAATAACTTCGTGGCCCATCTTTTTACCGCTATATGTCACTGATTCTGCATATAATCGAGTCTATAGTTCGTCGGTTGATTTGGGGAGCCATGCGGCACCAGGTGTCTACGCATAAGTCATGTAATTCTCTTAAATAACTGGCCGCCGAATTGTGTACGCGGTGTCGGCGCTCGATAGCGAGCCAAACGGGAACCACCGGATTCACGTTAGGCGAATTTGGTGGCCAAGCCCGTTCATAGGGTCTGCGTAATAGTAAACTGCCCTTTGGCAAAGGCACTTACCTCAGTGCATTTCTCCATTTGCACCGCATATCTTCCCTAGTGTAATCCCCCATTCGTCTTTGCTCGGTCTACGTACTTTTCTTACTACAAGATTGAAAATGGCAGTGGCAGTAGTTGTCAAGAAAGAACGGACTTCAAACAGAGGGCTGTGTGACGAGAGGGAGAGGATGTTGGCAAGAATGAGCTGCAGATAAGTGTTTCGAAAAGATAGCTGACCGAATGTGGACTATTATCTGTTTTTTGAATTTTGAAAGGAATTTAATTTCTCTACTATTTTGAGAAAGATCATTCCAAAATCGGATTCCTGCTACAGAAAATGATTTTGTGAAGATGGCTGTATTGTTTAGTGGTACAGAGCGAATTTCACTTTATTGAAACGACTATTTCTGCTGGTCTTTACAGAGAATATTATAATAATTGAATATAGTTCAGAGGGAGTGCAATGATTGAGAAGACGACAGAGCAAACATAGGGTATGATAGTCTCTATGCTTATCAGTACATAGACAAGATAATTGTTCACAGGCAAGAGTGAAATAGTCGAAATAGCGAACGACTCCAAAGTATTGCACATAAGTATTCAACACCAATTCCAACCGTCATGTGTTCTCATACACAAGTCCTTGAAGAATGTTGTTGCTATTTGGTTTCTATTTATAAGACTGGTTTGATGCAACTCTCTATGCTATTCTATACAGTGCAAGCCTCTTCTTCTCCGAATAACTACTACACCCTACATCCTTTTGAACCTACTTAGAGTACTCAGCTCTTGGTCACCGTCTTCAGTTTTTATCTCCCACATTTCCCTCCAATACTAAATTAGTGATCCCTTGACGTCTCAGAACACGTCCACCAACGGATAGCTTCTTCAAGCCTGCTTGCGCCACATATTCTTTTCTGCGCAACTATATTCAGTACCTCCTCATTAAATACATGGCCAACTCTTCTAATCTTTAACATTATTCTGCAGCACCACATTTCGAAAGCTTCTATTCCTTTTTTATCTGAAATGCTTATCGTCCACGTTTCTCTTCCATACATGGCTACACTTCAGACAAATACCTTCAGAAAAGACTTCCTAACATTTAAAACTGTATTCGATGTAAACAAATTTTTCTTCAGAATTTTTTTCTTGTCATAGCCAGTCTATGTTATACACCCTCTCCACTTCGTCCATGATCAGTTATTTTACCGCCCAAATAGCAGAACGCATCTACTACTTTAAGTGTCTCATTTGCTATGATCAATATCCTTGTTCTGCATTTGTTAATGTTCACCTCGTGTCCTCTTTCCATCACTCTCTCCATTCCATTCAACTGCTCTTCCAGGTCCTTTGCAGTCTCCGAGAGAATTACAATGTCAGCGGTAAAGCTCATAGTTTTTGTTTTTTCTCCCTGGACTTTAATTCCTCTCCCAATTTTTCTTTGATTTCCTTTACTGCTAAAGATTTTCATGTCATTTATAGGCCTTCTTATGGAGCATCATATGTGATGCTCCTCTTCTTTCCCACATCGTATTCTTTCTAGGTAATGCCACCCTCAGCTGAGATTGGCTGCTCCATACTGCCCATCTGTTTATGTAACAGCACGGTTCCTACTCAACACTGTAAGACGTCGGTTTCTAACGTAAGATGTTTCCAGAGTGTGGCAATTAAGGGATAATTTTTCGAAGCCTCGTATTGATAACCCATTGGGACTTGAAATTTGGCTCAAAGGTAATTGCAACCTTCGTCTTTAACTGTGCAAAAACGTGGCGCTCTGCGACATCAGCCTCGGGATCGACGACGCTTCATCCACCAAGGTGATGATGGTTCAAATAACTCTGAAGACTATGGGACTTTACACCTGAGGTCATCGGTCCCCTAAACTTAGAACTACTTAAACCTAACTAACCTAAGGACATCCCACATATCCATGACCGAGGCAGGCTTCGAAACTGCGACCGTAGCAGCAGCGCGGTTCCAGACTGAAGCACCTAGAACCGCTCGGCCACAATGACCGGCGCAAGGTGTTGACTCATGCGAAAATTAGGTCGAGTTCAGAAGTTCATGTGACGTGTGAAGCGGCTTAATGATATCACATTGGTATCAGATTTCACCACAGTGATGGCCAGCGCTTTGTTACACGATGGGAAGGTCGTTACATGTTACCCACATTTCACCACTTCCATTGGTACCTTTGCAGTGGAGGTCAGAAATGCGACACCCAGCGTTAAAATCTCGCTGTTTTGTTATGGGTGGCTGAGGAAAATATTTCAGCGTCGCTCAGAATCGACGCGGAAAGGCCTCAAAGGGTGGCATAAAGGGCGCCAGCGAAACCACCCTTTCCCTTGTAGCGTTGATTCCCAGACACTGAACGGCAGTTCACTATGTTACGAGCAACAGGGCTACGTTCTTGGCCATCTTTGACACCCCCTGACGTTTCATCCCTTCTCTAAGGACATTACGGGTCTGCATCCCCACTGAACGTCATAGAACTTCTTTGAAGTAGAATGCATCGCAATTTTTGCGTTCGTGTACAGGATGGAATCACTAGGGAGCATACAAAGGCGTCCGACGAAATTGAACGTGATCCGAAGCAGCAAACGGTGATTATGCATTATTTCTATCCCTCCTGCGGGTGGTCACGGTGGTGGTGGTAGGTGGGGGGTTGCACGACATTGAAACGTATGTGAATAATACAACAAAGCGTCCCTCCAACACCCCCCAGTTTGGCGACACTCTCCATCGCATCCGCCAACCTTCACTGAGAACTTTAAAAAAGTGCATTTACAGAGACAACATGTGGAGTAGTCCTAGGCACCTGAGGGAAGACAACCGCTTGGCACCCCATATGTTCATGATGCCTGCCTAGAATGACTTTGTACAGGCCGACAGAACAGACAGCGTCTTGATGGACATTAAGATAATTTTGCTGCGGAAGCACTCGCTCTCCCAAATTCTTGGGAGGATCAGCGTCAGGCTGCGAGCAATGAGTATGGTGGACAGGGGGCCCTACGTAAGTAATGCGTGACAAGTTGGGAATTTAGGTTTGACAGGAAGTTTTTTGGACAACCGAAGCAGTTAAGGCGACCAACCCCGTGAAGGAGGAAGTCCAAGTTCGAGTCCCGGTTGGTTCAAATGGGTCTGAGCACTATGGGACTTAACATCTGAGGTCATCAGTCCCGCAAACTTAGAACTACTTAAATCTAACTAACCTAACGACTTCACACACATCTATGCCCGAGGCAGGGTTCGAACCTGCGACCGTACCAGCAGTGCGGTTCCGGACTGAACGGCCTAGAACCGATCCCGGTCCAGCACTCGACACTATTGAATTCATTTCAGTGCCCAAATGCCAGCCAATTTCAGATTTCTACTTAATTTCATCACGTATACGGGGTGGTCCATTGATAGTGACTGGGCCAAATATCTCACGAAATAAGCGTCAAATGAAAAAAATACAAAGAACGAAACTTGTCTAGCTTGAAGGGGGGAACTAGATGGAGCTATGGTTGGCCCACTAGATGGCACTAGCATAGGTCAAACGGATATCAACTGCGTTTTTTTTAAAATAGGAACCCACATTTTTATTACATATTCTTGTAGTACACAAAGAAATATGAATGCTTTAGTTGGACCACTTTTTTCGCATTGTGATAGATGGCACTGTAATAGTCACATACGTACAAGTACGTGGTATCACGTAACATTTCGCCATTGCGGGCGGTATTTGCTTCGTTAAAATGGAACGTTCTCAATTCCGGAAAAAGTCAATATCGTGTTGATGTATGACTATTGTGACCAAAATGCCCAACAGGCGTGTGCTATGTATGCTGCTCGGTTTCTTGGACGATATCATCCAAGCGTCCGGACCGTTCGTCGGATAGTTACATTATTTAAGGAAACAGCAAGTGTTCAGCCACATTTGAAACGTCAGCCACGACCTGCAACAAATGATGATGCCCAAGTAGGTGTTTTAGCTGCTGTCGCGGCTAATACGCACATCAGTAGCAGACAAATTGCGCGAGAATCGGGAATCTCAAAAACGTCGGTGTTGAGAATGCTACATCAACATCGATTGCACCCGTACCATATTTCTATGCACCAGGAATTGCACGGCGACGACTTCGAGCGTCGTGTACAGTTCTGCCACTGGGCACAAGAGAAATTACGGGACGATGACAGATTTTTTGCACGCGTTCTATTTAGCGACGAAGCGTCATTCACCAACAGCGATAACGTAAACCGGCATAATACGCACTATTGGGCAACGGAAAAACCACGATGGCTGCGACAAGTGGAACATGAGGGACCTTAGCGGGTTAATGTATGGTGCGGCATTATGGGAGGAAGGATAATTGGCCCCCATTTTATAGATGGCAATCTAAATGGAGGAGCGTATGCTTATTTCCTACGTAATGTTCTATCGATGTTACTACAAGATGTTTCACTGCATGACAGAATGGCGATGTACTTCCAGCATGATGGATGTGAGGCACATAGCTCGCGTGCGGTTGAGCGGTATTGAATAGCATATTTCAAGACAGGTGGATTGGTCGTCTAAGCACCATACGGTACCATGGACCGCACGTTCACCGGACCTGACGTCCCCGGATTTCTTTCTGTGGGGAAAGTTGAAGGATATTTGCTATCGTGATCCATCGACAACGCCTGACAACATGCGTCAGCGCATTGTCAATGCATGTGCGAACATTACGGAAGGCGAACTACTCGCTGTTGAGAGGAATGGCGTTACACGTATTGCCAAAGGCATTGAGGTTGACGGACACAGTTTTGAGCATTTATTGCATTAATGTGGTATTTACAGGTAATCACGCTGTAACAGAATGCGTTCTCAGAAGTGATAAGTTCACAAACATACATGTATCACACTGGAAGAACCGAAATAAAATGTTCAAACGTACCTACGTTCTGTATTTGAATTTAAAAAAATCTACCTTTTACCAACTGTTCGTCTAAAATTGTGAGGCATATGTTTGTGACTATTACAGCGCCAGCCATCACAAAGCGAAAAAAGTGGTCCAACTAAAACATTCATATTTCTTTACGTACTACACGAATATGTAATAAAAATGTGGTTTCCTGTTTTTAAAACGCAGTTGATATCCGTTTGATCTATGGCAGCGCCATCTAGCGGGCCGACCATAGCGCCATCTGGTTTCCCCTTCAAGCTAGACAAATTTCGTTCTTTGTAGTTTTTTCGTTTGACGCTTATTTGGTGAGATATTTGGCCCGGTCACTATCAATGAACCACCCTGTATGTACGGCTGCAGGACCAAGAACGGTGTATTTTCTTTTGGACATGATCGAAATAAGAGGCACCACACACATGTAAATCTATCCCTTCTGTCTATTTCGCCTGGAAGTGTTCCGAAGCTAGGTCACATTCTGACTGTAATACTAGATGTAATTAATACTTTTTCTCAATTCAATAGCTATTTCTTCTTCTACCGAGTCAACTGACCGTTCCTCCTGTGCACACAGGTCCTTATGTAGTCTGCCCATCTACCTGATCTCTTGTCTGCATTTGATAGTGGCATTCTTTTTGCAGTCCTGATTTTGATGCTCTTGCTTTATATGTAATCGGAAGCTATTTCGACTTTTCCATGTATTGAATCTGTTCCTTTAACTACAGTTTTTATTACTTTACATGTTTCCTATAGCTCCCTGGCACCTCCTGCTGATGTTGCAGGAGGATCCCGACGGAAGTTGGAGTCCTCCCTCGGGCAAGGATGTGTGTGTTTGTCCTTAGGATAATTCAGGTTAAGCAGCGTGTAAGCTTAAGTACTGATGACCTTAGCTGTTAAGTCCCATAAGATTTCACACACATGTGAACATTTTGATTTTTGATGCTGCAGGAAGAACATCTACTTCCGGCGGCCGGAGGGCGGCGCGCTGCGCGACATCTTCCTGGCGCCATTCAGCCCGCGGCTGCTGGCGTGCGTGGCCGCCACTGGCACGGTACTGGCGCTAGCAGCCGCTGCCGCCACCGCCGCTGGCGTGGGCGCCGGCCTCGCGGACCGCCGCTGGGGCGCTGGGGAGGCTTTCGTTTGGAGCATCAGCGTCCTCTGCATGCAAGGTAGCTGGCTGGTTCTTGTCTGCGCGCCGGTCTGGTGAGGTTCTGCACCTGTTTGCTTGTTCTTGTGGGTCATCAGCCATCTCCCATTACAATGTCTTCATCTCTGAGTACCACAAATACCCATAGTCGTCAGTAGACTGTTCAACATTCAGGTCATCCACATGAAACATCCCTGATCATCAAAGGAAATTAAAAACAAACTCCGAGACAAAGATACTTGCAATTTGGAATGTCGTGTCAACTACCCCAGAAAGTTTTGTACAAAAAATTAATATACTTTATAAAATGACTTTTATCTTAATAATATGAATATTTATATATGTGTTTGGAGAGAGAGAGAGATTGATTTTTGATTGAGAGTTTTACTTTAAGTCGCAACTGGTACCTGAATTTTGGTTGCTGCCTCCTTGAATGATGAGCTTCTGCACCAGTTGGTGACGTATTACAATTTGGAGGAAGTTATTGTTCTTTAAGGTTTAAAATACGTCTCTGCTAGTTACGTGGCCGTATTGCGGATAGCTTTGAGCCCAAGTTTTCGTAGCTTTTCATACCTAAATGACCACTGTTGTAAGTAAATAAGATCAAACAGTAATCTGCTTTTCGTGAGAAAAGGAGATTGCTTTGCACACAAACTTCCTGCTACATCTAAACTGGTCGGTGGAGTTCAGCACCATACTATACTACAAGAACATAATCCAATTACTGTAATTATGAGAGGTCGTTACTTATTGAATGAAAACTGTAGAGAATTCATTTCTTTTCCTGTATCTTAGTGAACTTTGTACACTTACAATTCTGTCGATTAATAGACGGCGATGATAACGAAGTTCACAACCTTTTCCAAAAACAAGATATTTCTATTCTTCACTTCCAGAAAATTTGTATACATAAATGTTTGGCGACTCTTACATATACTTTACTCGGTTTTATCACTAAAATAGCAATTTTCATTAAATGTAACAATACGTTCTCAGCGACGGCCTAGCAACACGTCCCCTTTCCAGAAGATACAGATTAACAGTCCTCTTTTTTTTAATAAATCAATTGTTTTTTATTTTTATGTTTTTTTTTGTATAGAGTCCATACACAAATATTCACACCTACTATCGTTGCGGGCATTCCGCGCTAAAGAGTTTCTTGCTGTCCAGCTCCGCTTCACTTCACTTCAAGTACTTTTGAATCACATTTACATTTACGGTATTTACGTGCATTACTGAGCTTCTCAGAATAAAATCAGGTACAAATCAGTTAAAAAAGCAGTGAGGCACACATAACATTACAACTTCTACGTGGCCTCCTTTCGTAACCTGTAAAACGTCGAGACGTTACTCTAGCTCAGCCCATGTGCGCACAAGCATGGATGACGTAGCGGAGGCTATCGGGTCAACAATTCTTTTCGGATATCGTTAAGGTCGCCTACACGCGAGGCACGCACCATGTCTTTCACTTTACTGTACAGGAAGAAATCCAGATGGGTTATATCCGGGGCAATCGCGGTGGCTACTTGGTTGGTCCATTACGTCCTGTCCATCGTTGTGGAAATATTCGATCCAAGACGTCACGAAAGTGTAAACTCGAGTGCGGTGGCACACCATCCCGCTGGAAGTTTTTGGCCTAAGGGGAAGAAGCAAAGGAACAGCAAGTTGCTCAAGGATGTCCAGATAAACGGCTCCCGTTACTGTTTGCTTGATGAAGAAAAATGGTCCATCTATGCTGTCTTTCATCATAAAATAACGTTCCTATGCTCTGCGGTGTACGTAAAGTTTTATTATTCTGGAAACATCCCCCAGGCTGTGGCTAAGACATATCTCCGCAATATCCTTTCTTTCAGGAGTGCTAGTTCTGCAAGGTTCGCAGGAGAGCTTCTTTAAAGTTTGGAAGGTAGAAGACGAGGTACTGGCAGAAGTAAAGCTGTGAGGACGGGGCGTGACTCGTGCTTGGGTAGCTCAGATTTTAGAGCACCTGCCCGCGAAAGGCAAAGGTCCCGAGTTCGAGTCTCGGTCCGCCGGCCGGTGTGGCCGAGCGGTTCTAGGCGCTTCAGTCTCGAACCGAGCGACCGCTAAGGCCGCAGTTTCGAATCCTGCCTCGGGTAAGGACGTGTGTGATGTCCTTAGGTTAGTTAGGTTTAAGTAGTTCTAAGTTCTAGGGGACTGTTGACCTCAGATGTTAAGTCTCATACTGCTCAGAGCCATTTTTCGAGTCTCGGTCCGGCACACAGTTTTAATCTGCCAGGAAGTTTCACGTGTAGCTAATGTTGCATTGTTAGTGGAATCAAGGCATCAAATCTGAAGATCTGTGCTTACCGACAGAATACGCATACAACCTGATCGGTATCGCAAGAGTGTTTGTTACAACGCACAAAACGATAGAAATGTAAAAAATGGTAATAAATTAAAATCTCATTGTAGTTTCACGTAATTTTGAATGTCAGAATATGGTTTGTATGAATTTAGGTCGCAGACCAAAACGTTCGCCAACTCCAAAACGAGCAAAAATTGAAATTTAGCGAATGACTTAATGACTTTGTTGATATCACACGAATATCGTGTAGCAAAGACATAGCAGCCACCTGACAAAATACACACGTGCTGGCTTCTATGTAGAAGACGTTTACTACGCACACAAAAGTTGTTAATTTGGAATGCAGTGATGTTAGTTACCTTTATGATAACCAATAGTAAGCAATGATCAGCAACAATTTATGTAAACTAATAGTATACTAAGCAATGATTAGCAACAATTTATGTAAACTACTAGTATAATGTGTTACGTAACTCATAATAGTGCTGTCTTTTTAAAATATGCTTAATGGTGACAAATAACTGTTTATCATTCTTTACTTAATATTTTGTGAAAGACTGTATCTTATATGATTCCGTAATAACTCTCATTCATGGTAACAACTATTTTTCGGTACTAATGTTACGCAGGAATACACAGATGTCATTTACAAAATGAAACATAAAATTACACAACTACACAACTGTTTGTAAGAAGTGACACACTCAGAAGCAATTGTCTGCAACACGCCACTATAAGAGTTTGCTTAGAACAGTGAGACCATAACAAGTGATTCAAATGGCAGAGACGTGGCGTGCACTTATGCCCAGCAGCGCACACTTTCGTGTGACCGGACAGGTCGGTGTTACGCAAAGCTCAGCCGGTGTGAGGCCGTCACCCAAAGAGGAAATGTGTAAACAGGTGTCACTATACCTCACTGCATCATCATAGGGCGGGACACCAGCATATTAGTGTGTTCAAATGGGGCAGATTGCTTGGTCTTCGGGAGGTGGGTCTGTCCTTCCGTGACATTGAAGCTTGTACAGGGCACGCTGCTGCAACAGTGAGGCATATATCAATATACCTCCCCACATCATCATAGGGCGGCACACCAGCATGTGAGTGCATTCAAATGGGGCAGAATGCTTGATCTTTGGGAGGTGGGTCTGTCCTTCCGTGACATTCAAGCTTGTACAGGGCACGTTGCTGCAACAGAGAGGCATATATGGAACCAGCTGGGAGAAGAGGGCCGTACACAGTGCCGACAGTGTACTGGAGGATGGAAAGTGACCACAGCACTAGATGACCGCCATCGTGTCCACTTGGCTGTAACTAATAGAACAGCCTCATCCACAGTGTTGGAGCACTGCAATGGGTGTGGTCTTATCTGTGTCGACGGTCCGACGCTGTCTTCTGCAGGCTGGACTGGTGTCACGCATGCCATTGCGTCGGCTTACATTGACCAAACAACTCCAACGCCGCAGAATGCAACTGGCACATGGACGACACACGGGTATGCTGAGTGGGAAAATGTAGTGTTTTCTGACGAGTGCCGCTTCAACTTGTCCTACAGTGATGCCGTATACACATTCGACACCGCCGCGCCATGGTAAACGCAGTCGGGCAGTCTGTATTGTTGAGAGGCATAGCGGACAAACGTCAAATGTTTTGGTGCGCCATTGCCTGTAACACACGACCTCGCCTCCTACGTCTCGAGGGCAATCTGAACAGCTACCGCTCCATACTTAACAACCATATACAACCGTTTGCTCGACAAATGATCCGTACCCGAAGACTGGAAAGTTGCACAGGTCACACCAACATTCAAGAAAGGTAGTATTTTTATTTATTTATTTATTTAACCTGATCAGATTAAGGCCATCAGGCCTTCTCTTACATCGGACCAGTGTTCCACACATGCAGCATTCCACACATCAGAGTTACATCATGACCATAGTTTAAATGAGAATATTAGCTTACTCTAGTGGCAATATGAATAAAGAAATAGTGACTAAGACCTAATAAAGTAAATGCGGCAGTATTTTTACAACAGGTGCTATACATACGGATTAGGATAAAAGCAATAATAATAACAGTAAAAAAAATAATGATAAACATGACTAAGACCTAATATAGTAAATTCTGGCAGTATTTTTACAACAGGTGCTGTACGTACAGATTATGATAAAAGCAATAATAATAACAGTAAAAAAACCAAATAATAATGACAAACATGAGAAGGATTGGCAATAATAATGAAGGTTTGTGCAGATGTACAAAATATCTTGGTGTTTAAAGTAGATGTTTACTAGTATAGCGTGTTTTGGGGAATGAAGATTTAAGGAGGGGGAAAGAGGGAAGTAACGAGGTGAAGTGCATTCATGTACAGAGGAAGGCATTACTGTTGCTTAAGTAGATACGTCATTAACTGTTTTTTGAAGCTGGACATGTTTTTAAGTTCTCTAACATAACGAGGGATGTTATTCCAGAGTCGGGTTCCCGCTACTGTAAAGGACTTGGAGAAGGTGACTGAGCGATGCAGTGGAACGGAGAGGATTTTATTATAATGAGAACGTGTGTTTCTGTCATGTTGTTTCGACATGAGCGTTAGGGACGAGGAGAGATATGAGGGACAGTGTACATTTATAAGGCAGTAGATGAGACAGAGTGTATGGAAATCTCTGCGTTTGTCTGCACGCAGCCAGGACAATTTCGCATATGCTGGTGAAATGTGATCAAAAAGTCGAACGTCACAGATATATCGGACGCAGGCATTCATGACCAGTTATAGACGTCGGGAATTTTCCTGAGAGAGGCCTTGTAGGATAATATCGCTGTAGTCAATGATTGGGAGTATAACCGTTTGTACTAATTTCTTTTTCAGATCGAAAGGGAAGACTTTTTTATATTTCTGTAGGACATGAAGGGATGCTGATGCTTTTTTGCACACTGCAGTTATGTGCTCTGTCCAATTTAGATTTTCATCTATTATTACTCCCAAACTCTTTGCTGAGCGAGAGAAGTTAATATTTGTTCCATTTAGGATTAGAGGTGGTGCGGATTCCCGATGTTTTGGGCTAATGAGCTTAGAGTGACCAACAAGTACCGCTTGGGTTTTAGATGGGTTTAGTTTTAAACCTATGCCCATTTTGACAGTGCATCGAGGTCAGTATTGAAATATTCAATAGCTTTCTTGAGATTGCTTGGTTTCGCACTTAGATACAACTGAAGGTCATCAGCATACATATGGTATTTGCAATAGGTCAGAACCGATGACACATCATTGACATACAGAGAGAAGAGCATAGGACCTAATACTGAGCCTTGGGGAACGCCTGACACTACCTGCCGCCATTGTGATTTTATATTCCCAGATAGGACGCGTTGCTGACGAGACGTCATGTATGAGCGAAACCATTGCACTACACTTGGTGAGAAATTTAGACCGCTAAGTTTGGCCAGTAAGATGTCGAAGTAGACAGTATCAAATGCTTTGCTGAAATCTAAGAAGCAAATGATGGTCGCTTCTTGTCTGTCCATGGCAAGTTTCAGCTCATTTGTCACCTTTATCAGAGCAGATGTTGTGCTTCGATGTTTACGGAAAACTGATTGGTATTCGTCTAGTAGGTTGTTAGTAGTTAGGTAGGTGGTGAGCTGGTCATGAACTATATATTCTAAGGCCTTTGATAGTGCAGGAAGAAGGCAGATGGGGCGGTAGTCAGAGGGTGCTGTGACGATGTCCTTTTTAGGCAGTGGCTTAATTTGTCCCAGTTTCCAGGCCTCAGGGAGAACACTTGTGATTAATGAATCGTTGAAAATGTCTGTTATAGAGGGCAGTAGTTGGTCAATAATAAGTTTTACCATCTGGATAGTGATACCATCATGTCCAGTAGATGCTGATCTAATCCGCATTATGGCTTTCTTGACAGTACTGCAAGTGACGTGCTGTAGATAAAATTTTTCTTTGTTACAGTCGTTCGACCCCATGAAGTAATCAATGATTCTCTGTTTTTTTTTTGCGGTTCAATTTTGGTTGTAGGTAATGTGACGAATCGGTTTAGTTCTTCAGCTGGGACCATGTGATTTTCTGCAATTTTTATTTTGCCTAAACCGAGACTACGAAGATTTTTCCACAGGATAGCTGGTCTACATCTATTGTCAGCTAATGTACGGGCATGTCTGAGCTTAGCGTTTCTCACCGCTTGACTGACTTTGTTTCGTTTCTGCTTGTATACAGCATGATTTTCAGGTGTTGGGTGTATCTTGTATGCTCGATGTGCAGCATCTCTGAGATTCATGAGTTGTTTCAGTTCATCAGTCAGCCAGGGTACAGGTTGCCTCTTTACTTTTCTGGTCTTTATAGGAGCATGTTTGACATATAGTTGAGTAATTATGTTAGTGAAATCCTGGAGTTTGTCGTTTATGTCCATGAGGGGAGTAGAGGTCATCCCCCAGACTATTTCTTGTGCCTCAGTTTCGAGTTCAGGCAAATTTAAGTGTTTGAGGTCTCGGCCTATAGACAGTTTTTGTTTCTTTCTAGGGCATTCTAGTGAATACGTCATGGAAATGATGTCATGGGCAGACATGCCAGGCGCAGATATTTGAGAGGTGCAGATTATTCTGTTTGGAGATTTCGTTGCGAATATACAGGGTGTTTCAAAAATGACCGGTATATTTGAAACGGCAATACAAACTAAACGAGCAGTGATAGAAGTACACCTTTTGTTGCAATATGCTTGGGACAACAGTACATTTTCAGGCAGACAAACTTTCGAAATTACAGTAGTTACAATTGTCAACAACAGATGGCGCTGCGGTCTGGGAAACTCTATAGTACGATATTTTCCACATATCCACCATGCATAGCAATAATATGGCGTAGTCTCTGAATGAAATTACCCGAAATCTTTGACAACGTGTCTGGCGGAATGGCTTCATATGCAGAAGAGATGTACTGCTTCAGCTGTTCAATTGTTTCTGGATTCTGGCGGTACACCTGGTCTTTCAAGTGTCCCCACAGAAAGAAGTCACAGGGGCTCATGTCTGGCGAATAGGGAGGCCAATCCACGCCGCCTCCTGTATGTTTCGGATAGCCCAAAGCAATCACACGATCATCGAAATATTCATACAGAAAATTAAAGACGTCGGTCGTACGATGTGGCCGGGCACCATCTTGCATAAACCACGAGGTGTTCGCAGTGTCGTCTAAGGCAG
This sequence comes from Schistocerca gregaria, assembly GCF_023897955.1. Classification (NCBI taxonomy): domain Eukaryota; kingdom Metazoa; phylum Arthropoda; class Insecta; order Orthoptera; family Acrididae; genus Schistocerca; species Schistocerca gregaria. Next base: position 878,770,327 of record NC_064921.1, on the reverse strand, counting down.
TTTGTCCCGCCACAAATTCACGAAGAATGTCCAGATAGCGTGATGCAGTAATCGTTTCGGATCTGAAAAATGGGCATATGATTCCTTTGGAGGAAATGGCGGCCCAGACCAGTACTTTTTGAGGATGCAGGGACGATGGGACTGCAACATGAGGCTTTTCGGTTCCCCATATGCGCCAGTTCTGTTTATTGACGAAAACGTCCAGGTAAAAATAAGCTTCGTCAGTAAACCAAATGCTGCCCACATGCATATCGCCGTCATCAATCCTGTGCACTATATCGTTAGCGAATGTCTCCTGCAGCAATGGTAGCGGCGCTGAGGGTTTGCCGCGTTTGAATTTTGTATGGATAGAGGTGTAAACTCTGGCGCATGAGACGATACGTGGACGTTGACGTCATTTGGACCGCAGCTGCAACATGGCGAATGGAAACCCGAGGCCGCTGTTGGATCACCTGCTGCACTAGCTGCGCGTTGCCCTCTGTGGTTGCCGTACGCGGTCGCCCTACCTTTCCAGCACGTTCATCCATCATGTTCCCAGTCCATTGAAATTTTTCAAACAGATCCTTTATTGTATCGCTTTTCGGTCCTTTGGTTACATTAAACCTCCGTTGAAAACTTCGTCTTGTTGCAACAACACTGTGTTCTAGGCGGTGGAATTCCAACACCAGAAAAATCCTCTGTTCTAAGGAATAAACCATGTTGTCCACAGCACACTTGCACATTGTGAATAGCACACGCTTACAGCAGAAAGACGACGTACAGAATGGCGCACCCACAGACTGCGTTGTCTTCTATATCTTTCACATCACTTGCAGCGCCATCTGTTGTTGAAAATTGTAACTACTGTAATTTCGAAAGTTTGTCCGCCTGAAAATGTACTGTTGTCCCAAGCATATTGCAACGAACGGTGTATTTGTATCGCTGCTCGTTTAGTTTTTATTGCCGTTACAAATATACCGGTCATTTTTGAAACACCCTGTATCTATGAAAGTGTGACTGGTAGTCGTGTGATGAGTAGGTGCCAGATGAAGTAGCGTCATATTTGAGGAAGAAAGCATCCTCTTAAATTTCCCAGTGGAAGGACTATTGCACAGAAAATTAATGTTAGTGTCACCTGCTATAATTACATGTACATATGACGATTCGAGACTAGAGAGGGCAGTTTCGAAGCAGGCGAACCCACCTACTTTAGGAGGTTTGTAAAGGACGCATATTAAGCACTTTCTATCAAGTGATTTGATCTCTGTGAACATATATTCCACTTGTTTATCTACGTTGTTATCGGATGTGTGTAGTACTGTAGGTGACAAATCAGAGCGTATGTACGCCCCTACTCCGCCCCCTCGTCTGTTGGATCTGTCGTGCCTGAGAAAGATATAGCCATCTAGGTTTATGGAAGTTGTAGGAATGCTTGGTTTGAGCAAAGTCTCTGACAAAAGTATTACGTGTATATCAAGAGTTTGAAATACATATTTGAACTCGTCGAAGTGAGCTGGCAGAGACTGGACATTTGCATGTGCAATATGCAGCTTGGTGCGTTCGGGTGTTGATTGCCCGAGGAGGCTGCCGACCGATGTTTGCGGGTCGTGGTTGGCGGTGACAAGAGGGTCTGGCATGATGAATGCGGAAGGCGTGTGAAGGAGGGGGGTGAGGGAGTGTCCTCCCAGTTCTGTGCAGTGAAAGCGGCCGGGAGGGGGAGGGGTAGGTCCCCGGGGAGGCAACGGGATCTGCGGCCAAGGTCAGCGAGGTCTGCAACGGTTCTGGAAGCAGCCGTGGGCTGGCAGGGGAAGGAATTTGGCTAAACACAACCGGAGTAATCTGCACGTAATGGTAGAGTGTGATATTAATTTCACTTATGAGGATTACAACTAAAGTATGATGGTGGGTTGCTAATTACGCATGGAAGTGAGACTACCTTATGTAATAATTAACAAAATTACATGAGAAAAACAATTAAAGATGAAAATAGTTATGTGGGGTAACGAAAAGTTGATATTACAAATAATAACAAAATTACACGAGAAAAAACAATTAGAGATAAAAAAATAGTTATGTAGAGAAACCAATAATTTGATAATACATTAGTTAAGATATAGTTGACAGTGTAAACAGTATAAACATATAGGTTAGTGGCAGGAAGATTATACATGATTTAGCTTCTAAAGCACAGGCTTTCAAGCTCATTAACACTGCAAATTGTTTTCTTTCCGTTTTCGATCTTAATCATTATCCTGCCGTCATTTGTCCATACGTTCTGTAGCCCAAATTTCGAAATCGCGCTCTTCAAATTTTTTAGTCTTTCAGAGGTCAGATCCTCCCGTACTGTCAGACCCGAATTCCCGAGATTCTTCTTTGCTTGAATATTTCAGATCTTTTCCTATAAGACATAAATTTCACTATTATAGGTCTTGGTTTTGTAGAACCTGGTGACTTGCGACCCACTCTATGACTTCTGTCAATGTCCCTCAGAGTCACCTGCACGCCTAGCTTTTCTTGGACAAGGTTTATCACAAGTTCATCTGTGCTCTCTCTGCTGCTCTCTGGAATGCCGAACAGTCTGAGATTATTGCGTCTCTGATATTGTTCGAGCTCGTCTGTCTTCTCGATCAATTCCTGTTCGAGCAGTCGTGCTTTCTCCTCACTTGCTTTTAACAATGTGTCCAGTGCACGAATCTCGCTCGCATTCGCCTCCAGAGTTTTCTGTATTTTGTCCGTTACTGCTGCAATGGCAGCATCAGTGATGGTTTGGACAACGAGCCCGAGCGTCTCCTTAGCCTGCAGCGCGGCACTCACCTCAGCCTTCACGAGTGCGGCGATGTCAGCGATGCCGGGCGAAGCGGCCGCAACTCCCGGTGTAGACTCCACGGCTGCGCTGTCTCCGGCCTGGCCCTTGGCTGCACTGCGCGTTGTTCGGCGATTTTCCATTTTAACTGGATTCCGTGTAAATAGTGCCCAGTATGTGATGTGAAATACGACACTCGGCAGTAGATATACGGCTTTAGCAAATGTAGACTAGCCTAACTTCTTAAAACACCTCCAGATTTCACGTAAACTTGCGAGCCAGGCTAACTAACGCACGTCACTCACTCGCCGCCATATTGGATGCTATGGACTAATCCACTAAATTACAGGTCCATATCGTTTACGTCGATGTGCAGCAGGATTTTAGAACATATATTGTGTTCGAACATTATGAATTACCTCGAAGGAAACGTTCTATTGACACACAGTCAACACGGATTTAGAAAACATCGTTCCCGTGAAACACAACTAGCTCTTTATTCACATGAAGTGTTGAGTGATATTGACAAGGGATTTCAGATCGATTCCGTATTTCTGGATTTCCGGGAGGCTTTTGACACTTAACCACACAAGCGGCTCTTGTTGAAATTGCGTGCTTATGGAATATCGTCTCAGTTATGTGACTCGAATCGTGATTTCCTGTCAGAGAGGTCACAGTTCGTAGTAATTGACGGAAAGTCATCGAGTAAAACATAAGTGATTTCAGGCGTTCCTCAAGGTAGTGTTATATGCCCTTTGCTGTTCCTTATCTATATAAACGATTTGGGAGACAATCTTAGCAGCCGTCTTAAATTGTTTGCAGAAGACGCTGTCGTTTATCGACTAATAAAGTCACGAAAAGATCAATACTAAATGCAAAACGATTTAGAAAAAATATCTGAATGGTGCGAAAAGTGGCAGCTGACCCTAAATAACGAAAAGTGTGAGGTCATCCACATGAGTGCTAAAAGGAACTCATTAAACTTCGGTTACACGATAAATCAGTCTAACCTAAAAACCGTAAATTCACCTAAATATCTATGTATTACAATTACGAACAACTTAAATTGAAAATAACACATAGAAAATATTGTGACGAAGAGTAACCAAAGGCTGCGTTTTATTGGCAGGACACTTAGAAAATGTAACAGACGTACTAAGGAAACTGCCTACCCTACGCTTGTCCGTCCTCTTTTAGAATACTGCTGCACGGTGTGGGATCCTTACCAGGTAGGACTGACGGACTACATCGAAAAAGTTCGAAGAAAGGCAGCACATTTTGTATTATCGCGAAATATGGGAGAGAGTGCCACAGAAATGATACAGGATTTGGGCTGGAAATCATTAAAAGAAAGGCGTTTTCGTTGCGACAGAATCTTCTCACGCAATTCCAATCACCAACTATCTCCTGCGAACGCGAAAATATTTTGTTGGTGCCGACCTACATAGGGCGGAACGATCACCACGATAAAATAAGGGAAATCAGAGCTCGTACGGAAAGATACAGGTGTTCATTCTTTCCACGCGCTATACGAGATTGGAATAATAGAGAATTGTGAAGGTGGTTCGATGGCACTTAAATGTGATTTGCAGAGTATCCATGTAGATGTAGATGTAGATCTGGGAGGTTTTACAGCCCGAGACACTGCCCCTCCTGCGGGCCGTTCCACATGTTATATTTCAGGAGGACAACGCCCGGCAGCATGTGGAGATGATGTGTGAGCCTTCTTCGAAGAACGATGAGTTCTACTGCTTCCCTGGCGTGCCCGTTCGCCTGACATGTCGCCCATCGAAGATATCTGGGGTACGGTCGGTCGGCAACTTGTTCGTTCAGACCCTCCTGCAGCCACAGTTGATGTTTTGTAGACATGCCTATAAACCGCGTGGCAGAAAAAATCCCCATCAGCGTATTCAGGCGCTCTTTGATTCCATGCTACGATTTCTAGCGGCTCTGATTGCTGCACGCGGTGATGCTGAATTTCCGCAGTTACAGTACGTGTACAGGTCTTAATGCCAATCATTTGTGCTGTGTGATGTCCCTAATCGGTGGAATAAATTTCATTCTGATCACATCTCTCGGTTTTGGCGTTTCACTTTTTCCAAACAGTAGTGTACCGTATTTTGACTGCAGGACAGCCAGAATACTTTTGTCATGGAAAATGAATTTCAATTAAATCACTTTTAATTTAAGCTGATTGTCTTCAGCAGTAGTGCAATACTATCTCAGCAACTGTGGTTTCTACTGACCTTAATTAAAACAATCGTTCGACTAAAAATGAACTGTAAATTTAATTCGATTTGTCTTTTTTGGACTGTTTCTTTCACTTGTGACTTTCTAGGAATTTGTGGTAAAAGTATAGGACACTTCTGATGGTTAACGACTCGGGACAATGAAGTAATTTCCGGAAAGAAAAATGTATTCTGTAACTAGACACACTACAATCTTCCAAAAAATTACTAACACGGTGGCGAGTCTATTACACAGCTACAAAATATCGTCTGGATCTTGCTTTGCGATGCGTTGCTTATGGTGCAACGTAGTGTTCATTAAGAGATCCATTAATGGCAACAGGCTCGTCCTGATCAGCTAGCAGTTTGACTAAATTTGGGTGACATAGCATTCATTATTTCTAAATACTTCTTGTGACCATATACTGCAAAGACGTGCTTACTCGCCCACCTATAGTTTGCCTGGTCGCGTACTTCAACATTTGCGACGCAAAACTTTTTGGCATTTTCTCGCCAACACATACACATGTTATACACCGTAGATGGCCGCGCGGAGTGGCTGCGCGGTTTTAAGGCGCCATTTCACGGATTACGCGGCCCCTCCAGCTGGAGGTTCGAGTCCTCCCTTGGGCATGTGTGTGTGTGTGTGTGTTGTTCTTATCATAAGTCAGTTTAAGTTAGCTTTAGTAATGTGTAAGTCTAGGGGCCGATGACCTCACCAGTTTGGTCCCTTAGAAACACACACACACACACACACACACACACACACACACACACAGTCACCACAGATGCTACGCTGATACCTCTCTGCCTTCAGCTCCCCAACTGCGCACACTCGCGTCAGTGATGTCATTGTTTTGTTGTATACTATGAAGTCCGCAGCTCGTGGTCTTGCGGTGGACTTTCTCCCTTCCCGTGCACGGGGTCCCGGGTTCGATTCCCGGTGGGCTCAGGGATTTTCCCTGCCACGAAATGGCTGGGTATTGTTGTGTCGTTTTCATCATCATCATTCACCCCCATTACGGTCGGAGGAAGGCAATGGCAAACCACCTCCGCTAGGACCTTGCTTAGTACAGCGGTGCGGGTCTCTCGCATCGTCCCTACGCTCCTCGGAGTATGGGACTTCATCATCATTATACTGTAAAAGTTATCCTATCAACATGTATTACATTTTCATAAACACTAATTATTGACAAAATTCACTAATACACATATATTTAAAAAATGGTTACAAACTCGAGAAATCAAGTTACTGAAGAACACGTGAAGCAGCTGTTCACAGGCGCATTGTCCAAATAAAAAACGTTCAGCATTTGTACACACCTATATGCTAACGTAGAAAGGAAAATTAAGGTTTCATGTCCCGAACAAAAGAACGGAACATAAACTCATATTGGGTAAGAAAAGGAAAGTAAATTGGTCAAGTCGTTTTCAAATAACCTGTCCCAGCTTATGCCTTAATTGTGTTAGAGAAAGCACGGAAAATCTAAAAGAAGACTTTAACACCAGTCCACTGTAGCGTTTTTCAATAAAAATAATAAAAAGAGGATGAGATATGAATTAATTAATTGAAATGGATTGTTATGAGATTTTATCTCTGCTAGTAAACACGACTTTTAAGAAAGCATTGAATTATAGGTAGATCACTACATGAATGTTTCTTGTTTTGCTGGAGGCAACGCTACTTAAATGAAAAAAAATGGCACAAACAATTTTACTCTCTTTTCTAATTAAGCTGAACTCTGCCTTCCAGCATCATCAGTGCATTAGACCGGAGAGTGCGTTGGTGCACGACATTATTTGCAGGCCAAATATCCATCTGAGTGTTACCGGTTCGCGTAATAACATTTCCCGGATTTTAGGAAAAAAGGTTGGTGCATATGATCTCAGAGACGTACAAATTATAATCTGATGAATTATACGGCGGATGAACACTAGCAGCGTTCGGTCGTGGCAACCATACAATGCCCCAGGATCTTCTCTTCGATGCACCCTGAAACTGGACTAAGGAAAAAAAATCATATACAACGAAGCGGCAAAGAAGTTTATATAGGCATGCGTCTTCAAATGCAGATATATGTATGTTGTTGTTGTCTTCAGTCCTGAGACTGGTTTGATGCAGCTCTCCATCCTACTCTATCCTGTGCAAGCTGCTTCATCTCCCAGTACCTACTACAACCTACATCCTTCTGAATCTGCTTAGTGTACTCATCTCTCGGTCTCCCTCTACGATTTTTACCCTCCACACTGCCCTCCAATGCTAAATTTGTGATCCCTTGATGCCTCAAAACATGTCCTACCAACCGATCCCTTCTTCTAGTCAAGTTGTGCCACAAACTTCTCTTCTCCCCAATCCTATTCAATACCTCCTCATTAGTTACGTGATCTATCCACCTTATCTTCAGTATTCTTCTGTAGCGCCACATTTCGAAAGCTTCTATTCTCTTCTTGTCCAAACTAGTTATCGTCCATGTTTCACTCCAAACAAATATTTTCAGAAATGACTTTCTGACACTTAAATCTATATTCAAAGTTAACAAATTTCTCTTCTTCAGAAACGCTTTCCTTGCCGTTGCCAGTCTACATTTTATATCCTCTCTACTTCGACCATCATCAGTTATTTTACTTCCTAAATAGCAAAACTCCTTTACTACTTTAAGTGTCTCATTTCCTAATCTAATTCCCTCAGCGTCACCCGATTTAATTTGACTACATTCCATTATCCTCGTTTTGCTTTTGTTGATGTACATCTTATATCCTCCTTTCAAGACACTGTCCATTCCGTTCAACTGCTCTTCCAAGTCCTTTGCCGTCTCTGACAGAATTACAATGTCATCGGCGAACCTCAAAGTTTTTACTTCGTCTCCATGAATTTTAATACCTACTCCAAATTTTTCTTTTGTTTCCTTTACTGCTTGCTCAATATACAGATTGAATAACATCGGGGAGAGGCTACAACCCTGTCTCACTCCTTTCCCAACCACTGCTTCCCTTTCATGCCCCTCGACTCTTATGACTGCCATCTGGTTTCTGTACAAATTGTAAATAGCCTTTCGCTCCCTGTATTTTACCCCTGCCACCTTTAGAATTTGAATATATGTGTACAGGGAGAATATGATGCTACGGTCGGCAGTACCTGTACAGGACAACAGGAGTCTGGCGCAGCTGCTAGATCGGTTACTGCTTCTACATCGGCAGATTATCAAGATTTAAGTGAGTTTGAACGTGGTGTTATAATCGGCGCACGGGCGATGGGATACAGATGAAGTGGGGATGTTACCGTACGACCATTTCACGGGTGTACCGTAAATATCAGGAATACGGACAAACATTAAATCTCCGACATCGCTGCGGCCGGAAAAAGATCCTGCAAGTATGGGACCAACACGACTGAACAGAATCCTTCAACGTGGCAGAACTGCAAATTGCTGCAGACTTGAATGCTGGGCTTTTGGAGCAGAAGGCCCACTCGTGTACCCTTGATGACAGCACAACAAAAAGCTTTACTCCTCGCCTGGCCCCGTCAACACCGGCATTGGACTGTTGATGACTGTAAACATGTTGCCCGGTCGGACGAGTCTCCTTTTTAAATTGTATCGAGCGGATAGACGTGTACCCTTATGGAGACAACCTCATGAACCCACGGACTCTGCATGTCAGCAGAGGACTGTTCAAGCTGGTGGATGCTCTGTAATGGCGTGGGGCGTGTGGAGTTGGGACCCCTGATACATCTAGATAGGACTCTGACAGGCGACAAATACGTAAGAATCCTGTCTGATCACCTGTATCCATTCATGTCCACTGTGCATTCCGACGGGTCTGAGCAATTCCAGTAGGACAATGCGACACCCCGCAACGTCAGAATTACTACGGAATGGATACGGAAACATTTATTCTGAGTTTAAGCACTTCCGCTGGCCATCAAACTCTCCAGACACGAACATTATTGAGCATGTCTGGGTTGCCTTGCAATATGCTGTTCAGAAGAGATCCCCATCCCCTCGTACTCTTAAGGATTTAAGGACAGCCCTGCAGGATTCATGGTGTCACTTGCATCCAACAAGCCGGCCGGTGTGGCCGAGCGGTTCTAGGCGCTTCAGTCTGGAACCGCGCGACTGCTACGGTTGCAGGTTCGAATCCCTAGGTTTGTTAGGTTTAAGTAGTTCTAAGTTCTAGGGGCTGATGACCTCAGATGTTAAGTCCCATAGTGCTCAGAGCCATTTGAACCATTTTTTTTTACCCTCCAGAACTACTTCAGAAATTAGGTCGAGTCCGTGCTAGGTCGTTTTGCGGCACTTCTGCGTGCTCGCGGGGCCCTTACACGATTTCAGGCAGGCGTACCAGCTTCTTTGGATCTTCAGTGTATAACATGAATAGCAAGGAAAGGGATCGTCAAATGAAGCACGGCTACTTAACATCAAACTGGCATAAATATTCAACAAAAGAGTACAAGTGACATTTACACAGCTTATCACGATAGCGGAGCACAAGAGAAAGGGGGAGGGGGAGGGAGAGAGAGAGAGAGAGAGAGAGAGAGAGAGAGAGAGAGAGAGAGAGAGAGAGAGAGTTGCATTCCGCTTTCTCATATCGCTAGACAAATTGAAGATAGTTGCTACGTTTTGTTTCAGAGTGTTTTCTTTACATATTTTAGCTGATAGAGACTTTTTTTTACAAAATAATTCATTAAAAATTAAAAATACATCACCTCATTATTACATAGTTTCTTTCTATTAATATACAAATTTAATTGTACATGTAAAATTATTTAGAATATTTATAGGCGTTAATTAAAATTGGGGCTAATTTTTATTCATTTATAAGGTAACATTTCACCACCTCAGTACGACTTCAGCTGTATCTCTGTGTTAGACCATTCCACAATACCTTAGATCAACTTGCATGATGTGTAAGCAGCGTATCAGTGGCGAAAGATGCGTCATGTTTGTACAGGTTTCTTGGCAGGTAAGTGAGAGGGTGATCTGGAAGCGAACGCGTCGACAAGGAGGTAGACGACAGGTCGTTGAGTTTGGCTCCGGCCTGTAGACATCTGGCCTTCACGTCTATTTGCCCACAAACGTCAGGCCGTGTCCTGTCTGTTTGGTAGTGTCAAGCTGTGTTGGTCTCTCTAAGTGGTCGAACTGTTGTGATGCAGGCAGCACGTGGAACCCGCGGACGGCGTCCGGCAGCCTGGTGCTCATGTTCGGGCTGGTGTTCGCGCTCGTCATGTACAACGCGTACGCCGCCTTCATCACGTCCGTGCTGTCCGTCAGGGTGGCCTCCATCCGCGGCCTGGACGACCTGCTGCAGAGCGACTTCCAGTTCGGCTACACGCTGGCCGGCCAGGGCGAGATGTTCCTCAGGGTGAGCCCACGTCTCTGTGACGTCGCGAGCTCACAGCGCTGGTAGGCAACAGCCCTAGACCACAAAACCACTCACAGGCAGACCACAACGGCAAACGTGCTTTTGAATTTTTTTTATGCTTATGGTGCGTGAAGTTCAAAGAACTCAAATATCAATTTCCAAAGCAGTTCGATGCAACTCTCAAGAATTCTCGAGATAATCGAATTTAAAGTTGAAACTTCCTGGCAGATTAAAACTGTGTGCCCGACCGAGACTCGAACTCGGGACCTTTTCCTTTCGCGGGAAAGTGCTCTACCATCTGAGCTAAGCTCAGAGCTGAAATCAGAGCTTCAGTTCTGCCACTACCTCGTCTCCTACCTTTCAAATTCTCATTCTAGAATTTAAAGATTTCCGAGCGTCCGTAATACCTAAATTTATGCCAATTCGGAGAAAGGCATTGTGGTTCTGTGGTAGAGTGTTCCCCTGCAAGTGACTTGTGTTTGATCCCCGGCAAAAGCGAAATTTTAAACAATGGTATCTGTGACCGAGGAATTCCGTATAGTATGAAACACATAGATGTAACAAAAAAAATAATAATCTGCAATTTTTTAAAAAAATTTAAGTAATGTTTATTAACAATCTTTTACAAAAGGTCAGTAATTAAGAACTTATATATCGAACGAAAAATGGATTGTATGTATCAACCGCGAATTTACTTTCAAAACGTTTTCTTAAGAATTTACTTTATTTACTAGCGATTCATTAAGAACATTAACACGTTTAAACACACTATGTGAGCGTGGAAGTAATTGCCAAATCAAAAAAAAATTAATAAATGGGAATTTCATTCCCAAAGGCCCCTTTTTTGTTTTGAAACGGATTTAAAATTATAATAAGAAAGCACCCTGCAAATATCAAGTTTCAATTTATTCAGAGACAGAAATAATTTTTGTTGTTGTTGACAGTATGAGCTTTCGGGCTGAGAACCTTGCCGCTTCCTTTTAACACGGCCGTAGTCACGACTACTCACAACAACCTCTGAAAGACTATACTGGTGCAAATCTGCAACACACCAGATTACTTTAAACTAAAATTTTAACAACTCACACAAACACATGAACTATGCACACCGTAAGAGGGATGGAAATGGTACAAAACACTGACATTAAAAATTATTTGCCACCAAAGTGCTACTTGTTTTTGAAAGAACTCTTACGGTGGAAGGGTGGCAATTTATATACTATGACCATTTAAATAAAACCCATGACTTGCAGTTGTACATAAAATGTACCAACACGCTCTGCATTACACATATACCACCTCGCAAGATGATAGGCAAGATAAAAACGTATTTCAGGAATTCAGCCTTTACACCTTAAGCAATAAATTCGTTAACTCCGAATCCGACAAACATGGCAGAGGCAGCTATTAACGTATGATAGACCAACAGACAGACAGATAGACACCAACTGCCTAACAAATGCGCACGGGAGACAGACGAGCAAGCTGGGGAAGAGAGATTGACCAAGAAAACAAGTAGAATTTTAACAAGTAAACGAAACAACATATCACAAATCACTTAACTTCTAATTAACTGCGATATCTGGCGAAGACCTGGCGCAGCACCCCCAAAAAGCTCTCCCGATCCGTCCGCTGCCAGCCGCTTCAACGGGTGCAGGAAGGCGCGCCGATCTCCCGTCTCACGGCGTCGCAGCTCGCCCCGGTCAGACCGATTTCGTGGGTTGGCTCCTGTTGCTCTCGTGTCGGCCGCGAAGCCACTGCCCCTCGCTATACGGCGCGGCCCACTGGACTCACGTGGCGACCTCACGTGCGCCGTCACTCAAGGCGGACAAGTCATCTAGTGTCACAGTGCGCGACCGACCAACCGATCGATCCCACCGCCAATGCCCATTGCCTGAGCAAACTCGAGCAGACTGGCGGCCTAACACATACTAGCACTCCGGACGACAAACCGACACTGACTGCCGCACAAATACGTACGATAGACAGACCAGCAACCGGTGGCGAGTGACTGACCAAGGCTCACTCCGCCTGAACAACTGACAGACTGACCATCTGCCTAGCTCATAGCGCCCCTTAAATGCACCTGAACAGGCAACTTTTCTCCTTTACCACCAGAAGGAGACACCAAAGCTGCGATTGCCACAGCGGCGCCACCGCCAGAAACGGAGGGCGACTGCTTCACACTACGCGCTGCGGCGCGCTCTTCAAAACAGCAAATTTTACCACGGCTCAATGTACACACGTAATTACAAAGAAGCGGGCGTGTTATTTTTCGTAAAAATGAGAATTAGGTGTAGTTAATTGGAATATATATGTCCGCCCCTGGTAGCTGAGTGGTCAGCGCGACAGAATGTCATGCCTACCGGCCCGCGTTCGATTCCCGGCTGGATCGGAAATTTTCTCCGCTCATGGAGTGGGTGTTATCTTGTCCTTATCATTTCATCCCCATCGACATGAAAGTCGCCGAAGTGGCGTCAACTCTAAAGACTTGCACCAGGCGAAAGGTCTACGCGACGGGAGACCCTGGCCACACGGCATTTCCATTGGAACATGTATGACGAATTTTATATTTAAATTGTCTAGGTGTACGAACTAAATGAAAAAAAATGAAATAATGACTGAAAGGAGACTCTAATCAGCGATTACCAGTCTCGAGCGTTACTGATTTTTTCCGTTTTTATGTATTTTACCCTTCACCGAAAAGCTCCTAGAACCTGTGCGTTTGTTTAGACATTTGCGCTGGCCGGGAATCGAGCCTAGGCCCCCTACGAGACAGACGAACAGCCAGTCACAGAGTTACGCTGCCAGTCGGAAATATTAGAGTATTAAAGACGCTTGGAAAACCTCAGCGTAGATTTTTTTTTCCAGAATTTTTGAGAGTTGCAGCGAACTGATTTGGGTGGTCGATATTTGAGTTCTGAACTTGACGAAACATAAACATAAAAAATTAGAAAAAATCCGATTGCCGTGTGTTTTCTAGTGAGTCGGAAGGTATCAGCAAATATTTTACCATTGATTTGCTGAAGTTGATAAAAAACCAGGTAAACAAATGTATAAGGTACGGGAAAAAGTGTTTGCGGCCTAGGGGTGTTTTAAATTCTATTGATTTTGAACCTTCGCTCGCTGATCCTTCACATGTCGCATTTCATCCATATGCGAAATACAAGGATGAGAAAAACTGAAGGACGAAAGTAACTTTAGCATGAAATGTTACTTTCAAGTAATCTTGGTCGATACGGGGAAGGAATTGATACAATGTAGTACAGGAGGTAAGTAAAATAAATACGCAGAGAGTGCAGTGAGACGAAAAGAAACGACGCTCTTATTCAGAGACAATAATTAAACTGAAGTCACTTTGATTCAAGATAGTCCCATGGAAATTACAAAAAGCAAAGTGTGACTGTTGATAACAAATGTAAATGTCGTGTGACTAGGGCCTCCCGTCGGGTAGGCCGTTCGCCGGATGCCCAGAGCGGAGAAAATCTCCGACCCAGACGGGAATCGAACCTGGGCCCTTAGGATTGACATTCTGTCGAGCTGGCCACATTTTTTTTTTTTTTTTGTTCAGTATTGTTCGTTGCGTTTGGTCTGGGCGGACTTCACAAGACATCCGTTCTAGTTGATCTTGATTCCTTTACTCAGTTCTTTTATTACAGAGGGCGAGCAGCCCTCTGACCGAACACGCTGAGCTACCATGACGGCACCACTCAGCTAACGGGAGCGGACTGTGATTCTTGAAAGGGTGTGTGATTACCACGGACGGCTATAGATGCCTTGCAACGTCCTCCCACGCTGGCCACAGCGTTATTAAGCAGTTCTTGTGGTAGGGCGTTCCACTGCTCCATTAGCTTAACAACGGCTGCTTAGTCGTTGGCGAATGTGGACGAGCTGCAGCACGTGTCCCCGACGCACCCCACAGTGGCTGGATGGGATTTAAGTCGAAGGAGCGGGCAGGTCGGTCGAATCGTCGATTATCGTCTCATTCTAAGAGCTCCCTCACCTACGCTGTTCAATGCGGTCGCGCATTGTCATCCATGAAATATAAGTTAGGGCCTGAAAAGACGAACATTGTGGTAGGGGTACGAAGTCACAGTACCGTTGGACGTTGAATGTACTGTGTTAGAAGATGTGGAAGTCAATGCGACCACGCAACCTTATTCTTTCCCTTGCCGTAATACATGGAGCACCAAAGCGATCATGTTCGATAATGTTCCAGGTTGCATTATGTGTTCCCATCTCTCGCCAAATAAGAGTACCTCTATAATCACTTGTTGTTGTTGTGGTCTTCAGTCCAGAGACTGGTTTGATGCAGCCCTCCATGCTACTCTATTCTGTGCAAGCTTCTTCGTCTCCCAGTACCTACTGCAACGCACATCGTTCTGAATCTGCTTAGTGTATTCATCTCTTGGTCTCCCTCTACGATTTTTACCCTCCACTCTGCCCTCCAGTAATACATTGGTGATCCCTTGATGCCTCAGAACATGTCCTAGCAACCGATCCCTTCTAGTCAAGTTGTGCCACAAATTTCTCTTCTCCCCAATTCTATTCAATACCTCTTCATTAGTTAACTGATGATGGTCGAAGTAGAGAGGATATAAAATGTAGAATGACAATGGCAAGGAAAGCGTTTCTGAAGAAAAGAAATTTGTTAACAT
The DNA here is from genome assembly GCF_023897955.1 of Schistocerca gregaria. Taxonomy (NCBI): domain Eukaryota; kingdom Metazoa; phylum Arthropoda; class Insecta; order Orthoptera; family Acrididae; genus Schistocerca; species Schistocerca gregaria. The sequence goes on along the minus strand of NC_064921.1, from coordinate 878,755,298 downwards.
CGAGTTTAGAATTAAGTGTCAGGAAGTCCTTCCTGAAAGTATTTGTATGGAATGTAGCCATGTATGGAAGTGAAACATGGACGATAAATAGTTTAGACAAGAAGAGAATAGAAGCTTTCGAAATGTGGTGCTACAGAAGAATGCTGAAGATTAGATGGGTAGACAACATAACTAATGAGGAGGTATTGAATAGAATTTGGGAGAAGAGAAATTTGTAGCAAACCTTGACTAGAAGAAGGGATCGGTTGGGAGGACATTTTCTGAGTCATCAAGGGATCACGAATTTAGTACTGGAGGGCATAGTGGAAGGTAAAAACCGTAGAGGGAGACCAAGAGATGAATACACTAAACAGATTCGGAAGGATGTAGGTTGCAGTAGGTATTGGGAGATGAAGAAGCTTGCACAGGATAGAGTAGCATGGAGAGCTGCATCAAACCAGTCTCTGGACTGAAGACCACAACAACAACAGTTAATGTGTTGTGTTTCTTTATCTATACCGGTATATTCTTTAAGTTTTACAGAGAAGTATATTTCTGACTAAAAATTACGTTGAGGCCGAACGATGGACAGCTATATTGTACTACAGCTAGAATTACTTTAATAGCTGACAATGCGCCTTTAACAGATAGACTTGACGCTACCTATGTTTAGTTATTGGCATTTAGTCCGGTCCCCATTATACATACAGTGGTGTTGGACAGACTTGCTGAGGTCTAACTGAAGCCAATAAACTCTATTTGTCCCCATGCAAACTAGGAAGTTTTGTATTTTTCTGTTACTTGTTTGCTTTTTAATAAAACATTCTCGTGCACAGACCGTGTCAAATTTGATTTAAAACTCGAGCTTTCGAAGATAATAGCCATGTTCTTCATCAGGAATTACTATCTGCCGGGAGCAAAATCTGTCTAAGTTATAGCCGCCAAGGGTGGCCGAGCGATTCTAGACGCTTCAGTTTGGAACCGCGCGACCGCTACGGTCGCAGGTTTGAATACTGCCTCGGGCATGGATGAGTGTGATGTCCTTGGGTTAGTTAGGTTTAATTGGTTCTAAGTTCTAGGTGACTGATGACCTCAGACGTTAAGTCCCATAGTGCTCAGAGCTATTTTTTTTTTGTCCAAGTTATATCGGTGCCCAAGCTTCCCAGTGGTCGGCTGACGTCGCATAGTGTTCTGATTTCTATTGTCGGGGAGACGTGTCCTAGAAGCCGTGATACGTGAATGCAGGAAATTACCACTGTGGCCATAAGGCCCTTTGCGGGTCGCAACTGAGGGGCGGAAAGGGAATGGAGACCACCTCAGCATCCGTTTCAATTACTTGTCTGTAGGCACCGCTGAGATTTCAACCTCCGTCTCTGTTAAAATTGTTGGTGCACATTCGAATTTCTACCGTTCCTTTTGTTAGACGTTAATCTCCTGACGAAGAAGATGGCGATTACCTTCGAAAATCGAGTTTTAACTCAGATTTGACGCCATATTTGCACTGACAATGCTTTATACAAGGATGTCGCTGCGGAAAAATATGATGTCATAGTTCTTTCCCTTCTGATTCTGAACTGAAATTCTGTTTTGTTTTTGGAGGAATTCCTCGGTGGGAGAAGTCAGCTTGAGGCGGTGTAGTGGCTGCGGTGTGTATTTTCCACTGTAGTGACTGGCTGTGAGACTCTTCTAGAAAGCAGGTGGATTTCTACAGGGCATTTATTACTGGAATATGATTATTGACTATCTTCACCCTTTCTTGTGGGTCGAATCGCGCCTGGAGTCTGTTATTAAGACTAGTGTAATAGTGTAGCAGTGAAGGGGATTAATCAGGGACAATCAATAAACGTTTACAAGTTAATCTTCGGAGAGATCTATGGCTTAATTTTTCTCGGACGACGAGAGCGTGCCTTTAGCCTCTGTGACTTCAGTGTAATTATTGTCTCTGAATAAAAGTGCCATTTCTGTACGCCTCATGGCGCATTTCTTTCAGTTACCTTTTCTTGTATACTGTAGCTGGTCCAAGTCTCATCGAGTTACGTTACTTAGTAGTGTCACGTCATGCGAAGGTTGCTTGCGTCCTTAAGTTTTGCACACCAGTGTATGTAGGAAGTTAACAGAACAGTAACGACGCAATGCAGCAGGTATGTGGCCGTCAGCTAGACATCTACGAAGCTAACGAAGTTTAAAAATTCCTTATGCATTTAATTAAGTCCTTTTACAGGCAGACAGCATGAAGACAGAGTTAACTGTATTGATTGACTGTTCCGTCGGTTCTTGGTACAATATTTTATACATTATGAATGAAAACACCCACCCACCCACCCACACACAAACACACACACACACCCACACACATACACACAAATATAATGCTGGTTTAGTGTTCTACGATATTATCTATTTCGCAAACAGGTTTTCGGTGGTGGTGGTGCTAAGTTCCTATGGGATCAAACTGTTGAGGTCATCGGTCCCTAGGGTTACACACTACTTAATGTAACTTTAATTAACTTACGCTAAGGACAACACACACGCCCAGGGAGGATTAGAACCTCCGACGGAGAGGGGGGGGGGGGAAGGGGGGGGGGCGGGCGAACCGCTAACCGTGGCAAGGCGCCACAGACCACGTGGCTAGGCCACGCGGCCCAGGTTTTAGGTTTTAGCCTGTTATAAAACCATCAGGTACAAAGATAAGCATGTGGTGCAGCGAAATTTTATTGGGTCAAACATTTTAAACTATTTAAACTACTCCAGCTACAGAGAATCTCCGTTTCGAGAGATGAAGAATGTTAATGTTAAATTTAGGAATAAAAAAAGAGGGTTATTTCACTGTGAATGCGATGTAGGATTATTTAGCTAAGATGAAATATGTAACGTATTAACTAAGGAACCATATACAAATTACAACATTTGTTCATAGAAGAGAATAAATGGAACAATAAACTTCGCTCACATGTCGTACAGGTGTGAGTGCACAAATTGATCTTGTCAGTAATAGGTCCTGAATTACAAAGAGATAAGATATACTAGTGAGATTGAGCAATTAAGCTATTTAGCTGTGATTATATGAAGTAAAAATTTGTTAACACAACAAGAGAAATTATAATAACTGAAATATATGAAAATGGAACTTGTGAGTAAGAGGGTTAATTTACAATAAGGCCAGGATGGGGTTATGAGTGGCATCTGCAGTTAGAAGTAGCCAGCAAGGGAGTCTGGTACTGACTTGAAATAATGTGCGCAATGTCTTTTTATTCAATGGTAAAGACAGCCCTCCATTAATGTATGAGTACAAAACAAATGATCAGTCTTTGGAAGCGGTAACATCCGTCAAGTATCTGGGTGTGACTATTCGAAATGATCTCAAATGGAATGATCAGATTACAGAAGTAGCGGGCACGGCGAACTCTAGATTGCGGCTAACTGGTAGAATCCTGAAGCGATGCAGACCTTTAACGAAGGAAATAGCTTACAATACGTTAGTTCGTCGTCTTGGAGTATTGTTCGTCTGTATGGTACCCTTACCAGTTGGGTCTGATTCAAGAGATTGAGAAGGTCCAAAGAAGACCGGTAAGATTCGTGACTGGTACATTTAGCACATCGCGAGAGCGTTACAAATCTCATAGAAAGTTTGAAGTGGGACACACTTGCAGATAGACGACGCGCTAAACAGAAGGAGGTGCTCACTAAATTTCGAAATCCAATCTTCGCCGAGGATGTAGAGCACATATTATTACCACCAACTTTCAAATCGCGTAGTGATCATCATTCAAAGATAAGGGAAAGAAGAGCTCGTACTGAGGCGTTCAGACAGTCGTTTTTCCCTCGCGCGATCCGCTAGTGGAACAGAGGGGGGGGGGGGGGGGGGGATATGACTTTAGAGCGAATTGTGCCCTCTGCCACACACCACCTGGTGGCTAGCGGAGTATATATGTAGATGTAGATGTTTGGAAAAAGAGAGAAATATATAAAATTACTGGTAACTGTGGCAAATTTTAAACTGCTCAGACTGGCAGGCAGAAGTGTATCCGCTTGAATCAATAGCCCAGAAGCTCGAAACTTAAGAAAAGGAGCTTCTACTTTTGCGTACTACCTGCTTACAGAACGGAATAGTAACGAGGTGCAAGTTGAAGCATTACATCACATACATAAAGATAGGAAGATGGACTCATTTGAAATAATGGAAATTATAAACATACACCCATCAGCCCCACATTATTACTGAATGACCACACACAGTTCCCTTACTGGCCGCTTCTAACTGCAAATACACTCCTGGAAATTGAAATAAGAACACCTTGAATTCATTGTCCCAGGAAGGGGAAACTTTATTGACACATTCCTGGGGTCAGATACATCACATGATTACACTGACAGAACCACAGGCACATAGACACAGGCAACAGAGCATGCACAATGTCGGCACTAGTACAGTGTATATCCACCTTTCGCAGCAATGCAGGCTGCTATTCTCCCATGGAGACGATTGTAGAGATGCTGGATGTAGTCCTGTGGAACGGCTTGCCATGCCATTTTCACCTGGCGCCTCAGTTGGACCAGCGTTCGTGCTGGACGTGCAGACCGCGTGAGACGACGCTTCATCCAGTCCCAAACATGCTCAATGGGGGACAGATCCGGAGATCTTGCTGGCCAGGGTAGTTGACTTACACCTTTTAGAGCACGTTGGGTGGCACGGGATACATGCGGACGTGCATTGTCCTGTTGGAACAGCAAGTTCCCTTGCCGGTCTAGGAATGGTAGAACGATGGGTTCGATGACGGTTTGGATGTAGCGTGCACTATTCAGTGTCCCCTCGACGATCACCAGAGGTGTACTGCCAGTGTAGGAGATCGCTCCCCACACCATGATGCTGGGTGTTGGCCCTGTGTGCCTCGGTCGTATGCAGTCTTGATTGTGGCGCTCCCCTACACGGCGCCAAACACGCATACGACCATCATTGGCACCAAGGCAGAAGCGACTCTCGTCGCTGAAGACGACACGTCTCCATTCGTCCCTCCATTCACGCCTGTCGCGACACCACTGGAGGCGGGCTGCACGATGTTGGGGCGTGAGCGGAAGACGGCCTAACGGTGTGCGGGACCGTAGCCCAGCTTCATGGAGACGGTTGCGAATGGTCCTCGCCGATACCCCAAGAGCAACAGTGTCCCTAATTTGCTGGGAAGTGGCGGTGCGGTCCCCTACGGCACTGCGTAGGATCCTACGGTCTTGGCGTGCTTCTGTGCGTCGCTGCGGTCCGGTCCCAGGTCGACGGGCACGTGCACCTTCCGCCGACCACTGGCGACAACATCGATGTAGTGTGGAGACCTCACGCCCCACGTGTTGAGCAATTCGGCGGTACGTCCACCCGGCCTCCCGCATGCCTACTATACGCCCTCGCTCCAAGTCCGTCAGCTGCACATACGGTTCACGTCCACGCTGTCGCAGCATGCTACCAGTGTTAAATACTGCGATGGAGCTCCGTATGCCACGGCAAACTGGCTGACACTGACGGCGGCGGTGCACAAATGCTGCGCAGCTAGCGCCATTCGACGGCCAACACCGCGGTTCCTGGTGTGTCCGCTGTGCCGTGCGTGTGATCATTGCTTGTACAGCCCTCTCGCAGTGTCCGGAGCAAGTATGGTGGGTCTGACACACCGGTGTCAATGTGTTCTTTTTTCCATTTCCAGGAGTGTAGTACTCATAATCCGATCCGTGCCGTGCTGTAAATTATCCTTGAAAAATTTCACGGCCACTCATATTTGTCTCGATACCTGATGATGGCGTAACAGCCGGAAACGCATTTGCGAAATACGTAATAAGTACTGCAGACTATTACACCAGCGTTGTGTCGTCCATAAGGAGGTAGCACGTCCGAATGGCTGCTCAGATGGTCCGAGATGGCCGCCTCGTGTAGCACTGGGACAGAGTGCCCTGCCCCAGTCGCTGGGTGCATCGAGGCCAGCAGTTTGAGAGGCGTGGTGCTGTGCCGCAGACGGCGAACGACTCGCTCCTGCGGCGGCTGTACCTGCGCGGGCTGGTGGGGAACACGGGCGTGCACGACTCGTCGGAGGGCCTGCGGCGCGCCGTGCGGGGCGGCTACGCCTTCTTCGTGAGCTCGCGGCTGGCCCGGCGCGCGCTCGCCTTCACCGTGGAGCTGCAGCGCCGCTGCGACGTGCGGGAGCTGCCCGTCGAGGCCACCCGGTCCTCCGTCGCGCTGCCGATGAGCCGCACCTCGCCGTTCCGCCGCCTGCTCAACCTGAGGCACGTAGCCGCCGCCGCCGCCGCCGCTAGCACGTGCCCAGCTCGTGGGTGTCGGCCACCTTCACGAACGTCTTCCGTCCCCAAACCAAAAGTGGTCCACATTTCTGTAGTCACTCCAGTCTTAAATACCCATGAAGCTTCACGTCTTTCTACTTCCTACTACATTTCTCTTTTATGTCCATTCTCCAGAACGTTCGCACCACTATGGGCGGTGTCCTCCGTTCTTCAGATATACAGGGTCCCCTAGTACGTGCCGAGCTCGTGGGTGTCGGCCACCTTCACGAACGTCTTCCGTCCCCAAAGCAAAAGTGGTCCACATTTCTGTAGTCACTCCAGTCTTAAATACCCATGAAGCTTCACGTCTTTCTACTTCCTACTACATTTCTCTTTTATGTCCATTCTCCAGAACGTTCGCACCACTATGGGCGGTGTCCTCCGTTCTTCAGATATACAGGGTCCCCTAGTACGTGCCGAGCTCGTGGGTGTCGGCCACCTTCACGAACGTCTTCCGTCCCCAAAGCAAAAGTGGTCCACATTTCTGTAGTCACTCCAGTCTTAAATATCCATGAAGCTTCACGTCTTTCTACTTCCTACTACATTTCTCTTTTACGTCCATTCTCCAGAACGTTCGCACCACTATGGGCGGTGTCCTCCGTTCTTCAGACATACAGGGTCCCCTAGTACGTGCCGAGCTCGTGGGTGTCGGCCACCTTGACGAACGTCTTCCGTCCCCAAAGCAAAAGTGGTCCACATTTCTGTAGTCACTCCAGTCTTAAATATCCATGAAGCTTCACGTCTTTCTACTTCCTACTACATTTCTCTTTTATGTCCATTCTCCAGAACGTTCGCACCACTATGGGCGGTGTCCTCCGTTCTTCAGATATACAGGGTCCCCTAGTACGTGCCGAGCTCGTGGGTGTCGGCCACCTTGACGAACGTCTTCCGTCCCCAAAGCAAAAGTGGTCCACATTTCTGTAGTCACTCCAGTCTTAAATATCCATGAAGCTTCACGTCTTTCTACTTCCTACTACATTTCTCTTTTATGTCCATTCTCCAGAACGTTCGCACCACTATGGGCGGTGTCCTCCGTTCTTCAGATATACAGGGTCCCCTAGTACGTGCCGAGCTCGTGGGTGTCGGCCACCTTCACGAACGTCTTCCGTCCCCAAAGCAAAAGTGGTCCACATTTCTGCAGTCACTCCAGTCTTCAATATCCATGAAGCTTCACGTCTTTCTACTTCCTACTACATTTCTCTTTTATGTCCATTCTCCAGAACGTTCGCACCGCTATGGGCGGTGTCCTCCGTTCTTCAGATATACAGGGTGGTCCACTGATCGTGACCGGGCCAAATACCTCACGAAATAAGCCTCAAACGAAAAAACTACAAAGAACGAAACTCATCTAGCTTCAGGAGTCGAAACCAGATGATGCTGTGGTTCACCCGCTAGATGGAGCTGCCATAGGTCAAACGCATACGGCTTCAAATGGCTCTGAGCACTATGGGACTTAACATCTATGGTCATCAGTCCCCTATAACTTAGAATTACTAAAACATAACTAACCTAAGGACATCACACACATCCATGCCCGAGGCAGGATCGAACCTGCGACCGTAGCGGTCAAGCGGTTCCAGACTCAAGCGCCTAGAACTGCACGGCCACACCGGCCGGCTCAAACGGATATCAACTACGCTTTTTTAGATAGGAACCCCCCATTTTTATTACATATTCGTGTAGTACGTAAAGAAATATGAATGTTTTACTTGGACCACTTCCTTCGCTTTGTGACAGATGGTGCTGTAATAGTCACAATCATATCGCTCACAATTTTAGACGAACAATTGGTAACAGGTAGGTTTTTTAAATTAAAATATAGATCGTAGGTAAGTTCGAACATTTTATTTCGGTTGTCCCAATGTGATACATGCACCTTTCTGAACTTATCATTTCTGAGAACGCATGCCGTTACGGCGCCATTACCTGTAAATACTACATCAATGCAATAAATGCTCAAAATGATGTCCGTCAACCTCAATGCCTTTGGCAATACGTGTAACGACATTCCTCTCAACAGCGAGTAGTTCGCCTTCCGTAATGTTCGCACATGCAGTGACAATGCGCTGACGCATGTTGTCAGGCGTTGTCGGTGGATCACGATGGCAAATATCCTTTAACTTTCCCCACAGAAAGAAATCGATGGAAATCACATCCGGTGAACGTGCGGGCCATAGTATGGTGCTTCGATGACCAATCCACCTCTCATGAAATATGTTATTCAGTACCGCTTCAAACGCACGCGAGCTATGTGCCGGACATCTATCATGATGGAAATACTTCGCCATTCTGTCACGCAGTGAAACATCTTGTAGTAACATCGGTAGAACATTACGTAAGAAATCAACATACATTGCACCATTTAGATTGACATCGATAAATTGGGGGCCAATTATGCTTCCTCCCATAATGCCGCACCATAGATTAACATGCCAAGCTCGCTGATGTTCCACTTGTCGCAGCCATCGTGGATTTTCCGCTGCCCAATAGTGCAGCGCATATTACGCAACTATCTGACGAACGGTCCGGACACTTGAGATGATGTCCTCCAGGATAGTTACATAGCACAATAGCCATACATTAACACGATATCGACCTTTTCCGCAATTGGTAAACGGTCCATTTTAACACGGGTAATGTATCACGAAGCAAATACCGTCCGCACTGGCGGAATGTTGCGTGATACCACGTACTTATTTCTTTCTGACTATTACAGCGCCATCTCTCACAAAGCGATAAAAGTGTTCCAGCTAAAAAGTTCATATTTCTTTACGTACTACACGAATATGTAATAAAAAATGGGGGGTTCCTATTTAAAAAAAAAACGCAGTTGATATCCGTTTCACCTATGGCAGCGCCATCTAGCGGGTCAACCATAGCACCATCTGGTTTCGACTCTTCAAGCTAGACGAGTTTCGTTCTTTGTAGTTTTTTCGTTTGATGCTTGTTTTGTGAGATATTTGGCCCAGTCACGATCAATGGACCAGTCTGTATAGTAGAAACAACGGGCTTTTCTGGTATTACTTCACCATAAAATGTTTCTTCTTCTTCCACTAGCGATGCATAGGCTTTCATTCTGCCTCTCCTCCTACTTCTCCTGCTACACTTTCCCACTTTCTTTTCTCCTCCTTTTCTTCTTTTTCCTCCTTCACCTAACCTCTTGGTTTCTTCTTCTTCTTCCCATTTACCTTCTCCTCCTTCTTCTCCCCTTCTCTGCTCTTCTGTTTCTCTCTGCCTCCTTTTCTCCCTTTCCTTCTCTCCTTTGCCTTTTCTACTCTCCTTCCCTTTGCCTTTCCTCCTCTCCTTCTTCTAGTTCTCTCCTAGTTCTCGTTCTCTCCTCCTTCTGATTCTCTCCTTCTCACCTTCTTCTTCTTCTCTCCTTCTTCTGCTTCTCTCTTTATTCTCGTTCTCTTCTTCTTTTTGTTCTCTACTTCTCTTCACGTTCTCATTCTCTCTTTCTCCCTCTCTTTCTCCATTTTGTACTCCTTCTCGTTCTCCTTCTCATTCTCCTTGTGATCCTACTCCTCCTCCTTCTCCTCCTCCTTCTCCTCCTCCTTCTCCTTCTCCTTCTCCTTCTCCTTCTCCTTCTCCTTCTCCTTCTCCTTCTCCTTCTCCTTCTCCTTCTCCTTCTCCTTCTCCTTCTCCTTCTCCTTCTCCTTCTCCTTCTCCTTCTCCTTCTCCTTCTCCTTCTCCTTCTCCTTCTCCTTCTCCTCCTCCTCCTCCTCCTCCTCCTCCTCCTTTCTCCTCCTCATCCTCCTTCTTCCCCTTCTCACCTTTTCCTTTTCTCCCTTTCCTTGCCTCCTTCTCTCCTTCTCCTTTTCACTCTCTTTCCCCTTCCCATTCCCCTTCTTCCTGTTTCTCTTCTCATCATCGATGTGCCATGACAAGTACATCAAATACTGGTCTAGGATTTGTTGATCTTTTGCTACACATTGTAGATGATAAACGATTTCTACATTCGTTTAGAATGTCCTTATGACAGAGGGTTTTTCTTTTTCTCATTATTATACTTCGTTAACTTCCTCCTTTTTCTACTCTTCTTCTTCACCCTTTTCTATGATTTCATCTTCTATGGCTCACAGTCTATTACCAAACACTGATGATCGAGTTGTACAGTGCACGTCGATACCTGTTACAGCAGAAATAATGATCGACATTTTTGATGCTACATCGATCGATTCTGTTCTCAAGTCGTACTGCTATTCTCCTTTTGCTTCCTCTCTTCCTTCTTCTGTTCGTAGTTCAGTGTGACAGTTCCACTCTGTCAGATGTTGATGAACAGAAGTCCAATGTGAGAAGCCCGTGTGGGACAAAGTCACAGCCCTTCCTCAATAACATAAGGCAGTTAGCTGCTTGTTCAAAAAAGATAATTTTAAAACAATATTTGACAAGCTCACTTAATCAAAGAGAAAGGTTTATTATTTGCATATGAAGACTTATAACTACAGCACCTGTGAAAGTAAGCACAAAAATAATGCTGCTGCCTGTCTGTTAAGTATATTCATTCTTTTCTGTTAGTGTGTCAGAAAACCCAATGCACTATCCTTTCTTAATCAATGAGGTCGTTGAGCTCAGGATAGTGAGCGAGGCCAGATACTTTTACCACATCGAAACTACAGAATAAGATTGCACTCACTTTACTGTAATTACTGAACTTGCTTGGATACTGTTAATTTTTCATAAATTGGTAGGCTGTTAGTCTTCTTGGAAATACTGAAATCTCCAGTGTCCTGTATATGCGTGAACGGTGAAAATACGAAAATTTGTCGCTTAAGCTTTCCTAACACACACGTCAACTTCATCACGGTTGCAGCCTGCTGCGCATGCGCGAGGCGGGCGCGCTGGCGCGTGCGCGCGAGGCCCTGCTACCGCCGCTGCCGCGCTGCCACGACGAGTCGGCCTTCAACTCGGCGCGGCTGGCCGACGTCTACTCGGCCTTTCTGCTGCTCGGCTCGGGACTGATGGGCGCCGCGGCGCTCACCGTCGCGGAGTTCGTCTGGAAGCGGCGCCGCCTCCTGCGCAGGCTGCGCCACACACTCTGCGGCGACGCCGACGGCGACGCCGCGGAAATGTTGCGTCCCGTGGCGCCCGCGGCCGGCGCCCTCCCCACGGGGAGCAGGTGTCCGGCCATGGCGCTGCCCCGCCCTTCCGTGCAGTGGCTCGGTTAAAGCTACAGTCAGTCAGTACGCAAGGTGTCCTGGAAAGAACTGAGGCGCTTCAATTCGTGTAAGGCTCGCGCAGTATATCTCGGCACCTGTACAGAAACGTATTCTGGCGATGAGCAAGTGATCCCGTTGTTCTGAAGGAAAAAGGCCGATTAGAGCTTACTCGATGGCACTTCCTGGTCCCCACTGATACGCAGTCTTCTGCGATGCCCAACATTTTGCCCTGCAGCATACCACAGCCTCTCCTTCGCTCGGGAGGGCGCCTCCACTGACAGTGGGGTCTTTGAACTCGCCACGCATCGTGCAGCATTGTTGACCGGGAGGTCCCATCCGGGAAGTGCCGCCGCCGTGTTGTGAGTCCTATTTTAGGTGACGCCACATTGATCGGCGATGAGGATGATGATGATGAGGGCAACACAACATCGAGTCCACGGATGGAGAAAGTGTTTGACCCGGCCGGGAATCGAACAGGGTCCCGTCGAATGGTGGGCAAACACTTCACCACTCAGCTGAGCAGGTGGACACAAAGACGACATAACATAGGTGAATGCTGTTTGTTCTACCCACACTCTGCAGTGCACGGTACTGACAGAAATGGCTGAATGATGCTGGTGGCTAATGGGTCATGCCATCCATTAACCGTTTAAGACGAATATCAGAATGGGTCGTACTCCCTATCTAATGGCCTCATAGATGGGATGTTAAAGACTTACATTCTCTCCTTTTCTTATCTCTACCTTGGGAGGCATTCAGAAATGTAGAGGTGGTGAAATTGTGGCAGCGCTTTATGTCAGTGCGGAACTGGGTTGATATTCTAAATCGAATGTGAGCTACCAGCTAATACAGCTTTCTGAGTTGCTCTTTTCAGATACTTAAATCCTGGTACAGAGCAGTTCCCCAGCAGTTCACTCCCGGATACCTTGTGTACTTAGAGTAGTTGGCTACTTTATCCCGCTGAAAATTTGTAAGACGTGATTACTCGCTGATTTGCATTTTGTCTTTTCTGTATGTAATTCGTAAGGCACTGGCACGCTATTACATGTCAGACGATCTGTATTTAATTCTTGTTGCCTGTTACAGAATAGCACTTACTGTAACTAGTACTGTCTAAATGTTTGATGTAGGACAATAAACACCAACCAAATTCCGAGACGAATCGGATATTCTACAGCAGATTGTGTGCCTTTCTGAAACTTTCGCGTAGATTATAACAGTGAAATGGACTGGTACTCGTATCTCCCATTTTATCTTTAGGAGCCAACGCTCAAACTATTTTTCATTTTTGAGGAAGAACCTACGGGGACATTTCGCTGCAGCGTCACAGACGTTTTCAGGGAAAACTCGCTGTCTGCAGGTAAGGTTCCGTTCTGCAATACTCTTTCTGCGGGGAATGCTAATCCATAGAGGTATGCAGGAGAGGATGCGTGCAGTTTTGAAGAGTAGCAGATGAGTTACTGGAAGGTTGGAGTTTCATTTGTGTCTTATGTCTTGGATAGCTCAGTTGACAAGATCACTGCTCTCAGAAGGCAAGAGCCAATGTTCCAGCCGTAATACAGTCCACAGCTTCAAACTATCACGAAGTTCCTGAATCCGTATTTTGTTTATCTCTTGAAGTGTGCAACAAAACAATTTCTTCTCAGATAGTATACACTGACGCAAAAAAAAAAAGAATCTCCACAGCAAGCAAGAATTGTGCGACATAAATTATAGTTGGTAGGCATGTTTCTACATCTGAATGATGATGTCTGTTCCAATTACACGTCAGTCGCATAGGAGTGGCGTTAGTAACGCCAATGTGAGGATTAAAATGAAGTTTGCTTTAAATACACATAATAACGGTCGTGAGCGTTAGTTATCTCTGAGATTGGACTTGGTGAGTGGACGCTCGTCAGGAATGTCTTTAAGTCGACAGAAACGCTGTTATTAACAGCTCACTGAGTTTGAACGAGGTTCGTACAAAAGGTGTGCAAGAAAATGTATGTTACTTCTGCAATACTGCAGAAGTATTTGGCGGAAATAAAGCCACTTTACATAAATGCTGGCAGCAGTGGTCACAAGAATGGACGGTAGCAAGAAGACCGGGTTCCGGACGACATCGAGGCACCACCGAGAGGGAAGACCATCGCGTTCGGCGTACGACTCTGGTGCATCGTACTGCGCCTGCAGCAGCAGTTTGATGACCAGGTGGCACTAGGGTTATCAGACGTCCGCATTTACGCGGGCATGCCCTCATTTTCGGCGTGAAATGTAGCGTCCGCATACATTTCTGTTAACGTCCGCATTTTTTGGTTTTTTGTTTTCATATCGTGTAGTCAACAATTTATGTACTTTTTGCTACGTTCATTGTATTGCATCATTTGTTATTAGCTTAAATTCGATCTGTTACACTCACAAAATCGAAAATATCGATTTGTATTGCACACAAATTATATATCTTTTACCTTCGAGATAGCTGCTTCAACCATAGGTAGTATCTATGGTCAAAGCATAGCTGTGATTGTCTACGTGCTGTTTGTTTTTATGTGACACACGTGTTTTTAGCGAACTTGTTGATCATCCATGTGCATTTTTATTTTGCGTATTCATCTTATTGGGTAAGTTTCGTGAATTTCAAAATATAGCTTATGGCACAGAATTATAGTTAAGTCTTGTAAGTCAAAAATTTTTCATGGTTTAGCTGAACAATGCGTTTTGATCATTCTTTGTTTAACTTTTGTTTAAGAAAATTTCTCATTGAAGGTGAAGGATTTTAAGTGCCATGTTTGGTACCCTCTATGAGTGATGTTTTGAGCACCTGAATGTGTGGATGGAACCATTTTGTGAATTGTCTTGTTTTAAGTGGCTCGATTTTTCAGATATATCATGGTCTTACGTGGAGAATCAATCAAATTTCTCTTGAATAAATATATTAAAATTGACGATGAAAAGTTCTTTGATCAGTTTTCCAGTTTAAAAAAATTCATAGCCACATATGATGGAAAATCAGAACCGGCCCATAGCAAGTGGTGCAAGTATATTGAGTCGTGTAGCAGTGAGGAACAGTTTAGCTAGTTAATTAAAACTGCACAATTCTTCTTCGCGTTGTCAGCGCATAATGCTTGTGTGGAGAGGTTGTTCTCCTTAATAAAGGCACAGTGGACAAAGGAGAGAAATAGACTCACTATTGACACTATAAAGGGGATTGCAATGGTGAAATTTAATTTTAGAAATTTGAATTGCAAGAACTTTTTTAAATATTTGTGTCAAGAAAAGGAACTTTTAAAAAAGATTCAGTCAAATGAATAACACGTAGGTGTGTGAGATGTGTGTAATGTTTTATTTTTTTTCTATGTAATAAATTTAAGAAGTAGAAAGTGTCCTCTTTTTTTCATTCTAAAATATGGAAAATGTCCTGTTTTTGGCATTCCGAAATCTGGTAACCCTAGGTGGCACCACAGTGACACAACGAACTGTGTTAGAAATCCGTTACTTCTGGGACAGCTCCGAGCCAGACACTGACCCTAAACTACCGCCATTTACAGATTCAGTGTTGTCAAGCGATGATCCGTTGGAGGGGAAGGTGGAGATCTGTCGTCTTTTCTGATGAAAATTGGCCCTACCTCGTTGCCAGTGATGGAGGAGGTCAGTTGAGCGCTTGCGACCAACCTGTCTGCATGCTAGACACAATGGACCTACGTCTGGAGGTATGGTCTGGGTTCAAAATGGTTCAAATGGCACTGAGCATTATCGGACTTAAGATCTGAGGTTGGGTTGGGTTGTTTGGGGGGAAGAGACCAAACTGCGAAGTTATTGGTCTCATCGGATTGGGGAAGGACAGGGAAGGAAGTCGACCGTGCCCTTTCAAACGAACCATCCCGGCATTTGCCTGGAGCGATTTAGGGAAATCACGGAAAACCTAAATCAGGATGGCCTGACGCAGGACTGAACCGTCGTCCTCCCGAATGCGAGTCCAGTGTGCTAACCACTGAGATCTGAGGTCATCAGTCCCCTAGACTTAGAACTACTTAAACCTAACTAACCTAAGGACATCACACACATCCATGCCCGAGACAGGATTCGAACCTGCGACCGTAGCAGCAGCGCGGTTCCGGACTGAAGCGCCTAGAACCGCTCGGCCACAGCATCCGGCTATGGACTGGGGTGCGATCTGACATGCCAGGAGGAGTGCACTCGTGGTTATCCTGCGCCCACTAGCTGCACCATTGTATGTCAGTCTCGTGATTCGACCTGTTGTGCTGCCATTCATGAACAAGTTTCCAGGGGGGGGGGGGGGGGTTCCAACAGGATAACGGTCATCCACAGTCGCTTTTGCACCCCAACATGCTCCACAGTGTGTCGACATGTCTGGGTCTGGTGCGTCTCCAGATCTATCTCCAGTCGAGCACATATGGGACATCATCAGTTGACAACTCCAGCCAGCGTCTTCCACAAACAGCGTCAACTGTCCCTGTGTTGACCGACCAAGTGCAACACGCCTGGAACTCCATCCCACAAACTGACATCCGGCAACTGTAGGCCACAATTCATGCACATTATGGCGGTTACACAGTTATCATTGTACAAGCATTTCAAATTTCCAATAGCTTATTTCGCGCTTACATTAATATGCGCTCTCGCAATGTTAATGATTTAAATATGCTACCTATGTAAATCTATTCCCGAAATTTCATTAGTCTACGTTAATTATTTTTTGGTGTTTCGGGTTTCTTCTGTCGTGTACTTATTATAATTTAGTAAGTGACTATGCAGAACATAAAGAAGATAATGAAATAAAATAAACATCTGCAAGTTAGCCTCGTAACACCTGTATTTAAGAAAGGGGACAGAAAACACCATGAGAATTATAGGGCACTAATTTAACGCTGAATATAAAATAGTTTCTAAGATATTAAGACAAAGACGGCCACCAGTTTAAAGAAAATCTTGTTGGAAGAGCAAAGTGGATTCAGGAGTGGTAGGTCCTGTTCAGACAACAGGAAAATGTTGTGAGGAATAGTAGACTGCAGCGATATGTCGCACCAGTTACTAAGAGTGATCTGGTGGACGTACCAACACTCTGAAGTTTTCACAGTACAGAATCTATGTCACTAGAAGCAGTTTCTCTAATTTATCTAATTATCATTGAACTCCAATTATTTTGAATGTTGATGCAGTCCTTTCACATGGCACCTGGCGCTACGGTGACTGTTGAGAGTAAGTAGCGGGTCCCGGGTCTGTAAGTTACGATCACTTTAAAGTAATTTTGCGGGATTTTGGGATTTTACTTCTTCACAGTTTTATGTTGCCAACAGCGCCTCTGTAATGGTGTGGGCGTGTGCAGTTGGAGTGTTATGGTTCCCCTGATACGTCTAGATACGACTCTGACAGGTGACACGTACGTAAGCATCCTGTCTGATCACTTGCGTTCATTCATGTCCGTTGTGGATTGCAACGGACTTGGGCAATTCCAGCAGGACAGTGCGACACCCCATACGTCCAGAATTACTACAGAGTGGCTCCAGGAACAGTCTTCTGTTTTTAAGCACTTCCGCTGGCCACCAGTCTCCCCAGACATGAACATTATTGAGCGTAACTGGGATGCCTTGCAACGAGCTGCTCAGAAGAGATCCCCACCTCCTCGCACTCTTACGGATTTGTGGACAGCTCTGCAGGATTCATGGTGTCAGTTCCCTCTAACACTACTTCAGACGTTAGTCGAGTCCATGCCACGTCGTGTTGCACGAGGGTTCTACACGATATTAGGCACGTGTACCAGTACCTTTGGCTCTTCAGTGCATATAAGGTCCCACAGTAACTACACAAAATTTCTGGTTTAATAATTTTTGAGAAAGGCGGTTTGCCTAAAAATATTTTTTAAATGGACACAAACAGTCTCGACCGCAAAAACATTCATTTTGATGGTAACCGGTTTCGGTCAGTTTTTGACCATCCTCAGACCCTCATACCATGGTGGTAAGCGGTGGCGATGAACGGAGCGGGTGTTGTAAGCCCACAAACGTCAACTGCAGTGTCCATTTTTAAAATTTCGCCTTTGACCTCTAGCGCACGTTTTTTACCAAGAAGCTAATTATTTTAATTTTAATAACACATGTAATGAAATATTCACTCCACAGCGAAGTGTGTGCTGATATGAAACTTTCTGGGAGATTAGAACTGTGTGCCGGATCGAGACTCGAACTCGGGACCTTCGCCTTTCGCGGGCAAGTGCTCTACCAACTGAGCTACCCAAGCACGACTCACGCCCCTCCTGCAAGTTTCGCAGGGTAGTTTCTGTGAATTTTGAAGGTAGGAGGCGAGGTACTGGCGGAATTAAAGGTGTGAGTAGGGGGCGTGAGTCGTGTTTGGGTAGCTCAGTTGATAGTGCACTTGTCCGCGAGAGGCAAAGGTCCCGAGTTCGAGACTCGGTCCGGCACACAGTTTTAATCTTCCAGAAAGTTTAATAACACATATCTGAAAAAAACTAAATAGTTAATAATAAGAGATTCGAATTTCATTTATTATGGAGCAATTTGCCTTTAATTTTTGCGTAATTACTTGTACACAAAAGTGTCACACATCTCACAGAAAGGAAAATGATGGGCCTGTTGGTTTTGCGTATTTTTGTTCCAGGAATGGGAAAGTCTGAACATATATTACATATTATTTTTCAGCTTGTTACTGCAGTATAAGAATAAATTATAATATTTGATATTTACTACTGTAGAATATGAGAGTGTACGGATATTGTGTCGAGGTATATGCATTTGAGATGTGACAATCTTTGATGCTGACTCAACGTAGAGTGCCGTATGGCGAGTTTCGGTACTGTCTAGATTCTTTCCCATTGTGATCTATTACCGGAATATTCGTGAGCTCGTAAAAAATGAATCAACGCTAATTTAGTAGGAAGAAATCTTCACTGTACTGTCCGAGACATGTAGCACTAGTGTCCGACAGGGTTTTCGCATTGTGAAGTCTCATTTTACACGCAAACATAAGAATTGGTTTTGCGAAGGCTTGTCTGATAAGACTTGGTAGTCATGACAAGAGTTTCACGAGCGACTTTCCCGAAATAAACGCTGATTTTTAAGGTTCGTCACTAAAAAATTTCGTGGTGTTTACAAGGTAGATGCCTATGGTGAAAAGTGCTTCTCGTTAGACGCTCTTAGTTTACCGCCACTGTCACTGAATACAGAGAGCCACGACAGTATTGCGGCAGTAACGTAGTAAGCGAGACGTCGTTGGTTCGCCTGAGATGGGAGGGGAGTGAATGGGTGGGGTCGCTGGACTGTGTTGGACCGCGGCAGGTAGCGCTCTACAGCCGCCAGCAGACGATGCGCGTGCAGATGACGCGCAAGCGGGTGATGCTGTAGGTGGCCATCCTGGTGGCTTCCGCGGCGACGATGAGGGCGACCGCCTGCTTCTCCACCAGTGGGGGGTGCAGCGTGGGCACCTCGTCCTCCGACAGGTTGATGCACGACCGCAGCCAGCCCGAGTTCCTGCGGGACACGTACAGTGTGTTAACTGTAAGACGCAGAGTTGTTTGGGTAGTGCGGGAAGAGGAGGAAGCAAGCATTGGCTGCGAGGGGAGAGGAGAGGAGACGAGCGGTTGGGGGGGGGGGGGGGGGGACAAGGCACGCCTACCAGTTGCAGTGGGAGGATGCTAAGTCCACCGGACTTGGATACGATGTGACGTCATTATGACGTATACACGCTACATCGAAAACGATAGAAACCGTATATCGACTATTCGACTTTTGTGAACTTTCGAGAGGTTGTGACAGGGTAGCGCCATTCGTTTAAATGTGCTTTGCGTTCCTTGCGTTTAAATCGTGTATTGTACTGTGTTTGTGTCCTGTGCGTTGTTTTTCGTTTGCTCGTCTCTAATTATGTGTTCAGCATTCGAGAGACTAATGAGAGAAAAGCTGAAAGAGTTCAGCATCGATGACGACGGGCAACTGCGTGGTTATTGTGAATCTCAAGCAGAAATTGATGTACTTCTGACCCAGCTGAAGTGCGTCGGTTATTCGTACTCGGTGAGAAGAAGCACTCAGCAGCCAAAATCTTCAGATGCGTCAAGACACTAACGCCGGCCGCGGTGGTCTCGCGGTTCTAGGCGCGCAGTCCCGAACCGTGCGACTGCTACGGTCGCAGGTTCGAGTCGTGCCTCGGGCATGGATGTGTGTGATGTCCTTAGGATAGTAAGGTTTAAGTAGTTCTAAGTTCTAGGGGACTAATGACCACAGCAGTTGAGTCCCATAGTACTCAGAGCCATTTGAACCAAGACAGTAACCTTTGGTTAAGATTACATTGAGAAATCCACTTCCCCTCGTATTTCATCCCCGGTCGACGATTTTTCTTCAACAATGCCTCATATTTTTCTTTTTAAGTTCGAGATTCAATCATTCTACACACCAGTCATTACTGGACACTAAGGGACCTGTCTCTGCGGTCCGAGTGTAAAATTACTTGGAATTATGGTTGATAAAAGACTATCTTGGAATGGACATATAAATTACTTAGCTAACAAACTTGCACGAGTTCTCATTCAGCTATATAAATTAAGAAAAAAAAAAGTCAGCAAGACTGTGCTGCTACAATCAGATATGTACTGACAAGACCAATTGTATGAAACCATACTAAAATATTGATAATAAATAAATATTATTTTCGGCGTAAGCATTCAATACAACAATCACACAATCTAATCTGGTCGGGACATAAGAAGACTTCACTTTTTTTACGAAACGTTTTGTCCGTGGTGTTTTCAAGGCCACGGTCAGGAATATTTCTATTAATATCCAGCTCTTTTACTTTTATTTTGGCGAAATACATATACGCTGCCACACTGAGCTGTTATCAGAATCGCACGTGTCAAAATAAACCACTAGCTGACGACAGTTTAGAATCTCGAACGTTCGTAAAAATCGATAGGTGTGTTAATCGACTAAAGCGTATATACGTCATAATGATGTCACGTCATATCCAGATTGGGTGGACTTAGCATCCTCCGTTGCAGTGCTGGCACTACAAATTGCGTGTCATGCTTACACGAAAGCAGACGAAAGGCATGGAAGTAAAACTCGCTTTAAATGTTCGTAAACGAAACTGAAATCGTCATGTACATTAAAATATATATATGTATAAATAAATGAATGTATGTATGTCTGTCTACTATGCGCTCACAAACCATTCATCCGATTGCAATGAAACTTTGGTGAGTTGTTCTCGGAACGTCCGAAAAGAGTAATGCACAATGTTTCAACAGTTAGGTCACAATAGCAGGGCTAGCGCAATTGATTAGGCACAGGCTTGTCATGCAGGGGACCCGGGTTCGTTTCCCACTGCGCGCAATTTTATTTCATTCCCCGCAATGTTAAACTATTAACTATAAAATTTAAATATACTTATACAGGTAATATAGTATAACGTAACTGTAAATCTCTATATATAAAAATGAATGTACGTATGTCTGCCCTCTGTGCGTTCCCAAACCATTCATCCGATTGCGATGAAATTTTGGTGATTTGTTCTCCTTACGCTCACGAAAGTACCTAGCCGAATAAAAAGAAATAAGACACATTCGTGAGGAGATATGACGTCATAACCAATGAGATGCACCGCGGGAAAATACCCAGATTTATGGATCCACTATTTGAGAAAGAGAGCACTTAGTGACTGGCAACAACGGTTACATACAATTTCAAACCTTTTACGAAAATTTTCTCGCTGGCACCCCCCGCAAAATAATGAAAGGAAAAAAGGTTGTCGCTTACTACGTTTTCTCAGTACATACCGTAAATCTGCCGCAGTAGGAATGATGTTTTAATGTATTATTTTGTTACTGTTAACTCTAATCGCAACATATTTCGCACACAGTATCCACATATATCAGTAAATGCGCCAGCAAATTTATGTCTCTTCACGACATATAATTCAGGAGATATGACGTGGTAAACATCGAGATGCGTGAAAAGGTGCCGCGTCAGACATGACGTTTTATTCTATTATTTCTTCACTACTAACACTATTGTGTTGTACAAGGTAGCCATTGTCGTCTGCTTCTTTATTGTTTTGCGCTGTACTGTTCTGCGTGTTTTTTTTTTTTTTTTGTGCAGTTGTGCTAAACATTATTAAAATGAGTGAAGAGGCAGTTGCTGGCCCATCTCGGGAGTCGCCAACAATCCCTACCGGTAGGCCTACGGTTAGAAGGAAACCAGTATTACGTAGCGATGCTCACAAAATTATATTGCGTGTGATTGAATGCTGCGAAAGGGAAAGGGAGCAGTCAGCTACGTAATGTTGGCAGCAGTAGAAACTGCGCACCTACCGAAGCCTACCGACGTTTACCGACTTCTACCGATTCAGGACTAGGGAGAGGCCTGCCATCTAAAAGTTTACACACACTGTAATCGAGGCTCAGTGCTCGCATCACCGTGGAACTGTCTGTACTGTCGTGTAAGTGCGTGAGTACGGCAGCAGTGAGTGGCAGTAGGTGATGGCAGTGCACGACACGTTATAGCGTCCCCAGTGCTACATTACGAAAAGACTTAAAAAAACGATATTTATATAGAAGAGGCATTTAAAAATTGAATAATATAGTGTATATATTTCATAATGTATTTCTCTCTGTAAGTTTCGAGTGCAAAGAAATACAACAAAATGACCTAAAGAGACGACAAGATACGCTCTTTTGTTAATTTATTAGTCGTCTTCACTTCTTCTCTGGTCTTGCTTCCGTGTAGACGGACATCTTGCGAGTGCTGGCAAATGTAAGCATGTGTTGTTGTTGTTGTCTTCAGTCCTGAGACTGGTTTGATGCAGCTCTCCATGCTACTCTATCCTGTGCAAGCTTCTTCACCTCCCAGCACTTACTGCAACCTACATCCTTCTGAATCTGCTTAGTGTATTCATCTCTTGGTCTCCCTCTACGATTTTTACCCTCCACAGTGCCCTCCAATGCAAAATTTGTGATCCCTTGATGCCTCAGAACATGTCCTACCAACCGATCCCTTCTTCTTGTCAAGTTGTCCCACAAACTCCTCTTCTCCCCAATTCTATTCAGTGCCTCCTCATTAGTTATGTGATCTACCCATCTAATCTTCAGCATTCTTCTGTAGCAGCACATTTCCGAAAGCTTTTATTCTCTTCTTGTCCAAACTATTTATCGTCCATGTTTCACTTCCATACATGGCTACACTCCATTCAAATACTTTCAGAAATGACTTCCTGACACTTAATCCTATACTCGATGTTAACAGATTTATCTTCTTCAGAAACGCTTTCCTTGCCATTGCCAGTCTACATTTTATATCCTCTCTACTTCGACCATCATCAGTTATTTTGCTCCCCAAATAGCAAAACTCCTTTACTACTTTAACTGTCTCAATTCCTAATCTAATTCCCTCACCATCACCCGACTTAATTCGACTACATTCCATTATCCTCGTTTTGCTTTTGTTGATGGTCATCTTATATCCTGCTTTCAAGCCACTGTCCATTCCGTTCAACTGCTCTTCCAAGTCCTTTGTTGTCTCTGACAGAATAACAATGTCATCGGCGAACCTCAACGTTTGTACTAATTAAACAGACAATATACTGATTTAATATTATTGTTCACTTTTAATTTGTAAGAGGTGATCCCGATTTCATGTCCGCCTGCCTTTGAATTAACCTGCATTCGAGTAATTTACAGTTCAACAATCGCAGCAGCCGATGCAGCCAACGACGCCATTACGTGGCGATATTAACTTATAAAAAATTTGCGGAAGCGAAAAACTCGCCCGCCATTAATATAATATACATTTTTCTCCACAGCTGCCCAACGCTGCAGAAAATACGTAGCTGTAAGATTCTTATTTTCAGTGCAACAGCCGAGAGCCTGAGCCAGGACTCCCGACTACGATGCAGTGGTTAACGGAGCTAAGAAAAAATACTCTCGCGCGTGTGTGGGCCGCTATTGTAATTAATAACTAAAGATTTTTTGCTTTAAAGAGAACTGACTAGCCGAAGAAATTAATATGAAAAGTTTATTCCATTGTTGAACTTACAGGACGTGCTTGGATCAAGGAACAGTCGGAATTATAATTGTAAATTGTTGTAGTTGCGCTGGAAAAGTCCCTGAGCTCCAAGCGCTAATAGAAAGCACAGAAGCTGATATCGTTATAGGTACAGAAAGCTGGCTAAAGCCTGAAATAAGTTCTGCAGAAATTTTTACGAAGTCTCAGACGGTGTTCAGGAAAGATAGATTAGGCAGAATTGGTTGTGGAGTGTTTGTGTCTGTCAGTAGTTGTTTATCTTGTAGTGAAGTCGAAGTAGATACTCCGTGCGAATTGGTATGGGTGGAGGTTATACTTAACAGCCGAATTAAGTTAATAATTGGCTCATTCTACCGACCCCCAGACCCCGATGATACAGTTGCGGAACAGTTCAGAGAAAGTTTGAGTCTCGTAACAAATAAATACCCCACTCATACGGTTATAGTTGGTGGGGACTTCAACCTACCCTCGGTATGTTGGCAAAAATACTTGTTCAAAACCGGTGGTAGGCAGAAAACGTCTTCCGAGATTGTCCTAAATGCTTTCTCCGAAAATTATTTCGAGCAGTTAGTCCACGAACCCACGCGAATTGTAAATGGTTGCAAAAACACACTTGATCTCTTGGCCACAAACAATCCAGAGCTGATAGAGAGCATCAGGACTGATACAGGGATTAGTGATCACAAGGTCATTGTAGCTAGGCTCAATACCATTTCTTCCAAATCCATCAGAAACAAACGCAAAATAATTTTCTTTAAAAAAGCGGATAAAGTGCCACTAGAAGCCTTCCTAAAAGACAATTTCCATTCCTTCCGAACTGACTATGCGAATGTAGACGAGATGTGGCTCAAATTCAAAGATATAGTAGCAACAGCAATTGAGATATTCATACCTCATAAATTGGTAAGAGATGGAACGGATCCCCCGTGGTACACAAAAAAGGTCCGAACGCTGTTGCAGAGGCAACGGAAAAAGCATGCGAAGTTCAGAAGAACGCGAAATCCCGAAGATGGGCTAAAATTTACAGACGCCCGAAATTTGGCACGTACTTCGATGCGAGATGCCTTTAATAGGTTCCACAACGAAACATTGTCTCGAAATTTGGTAGAAAATCCGAAGAAATTCTGGTCGTATGTAAAGTACACAAGCGGCAAGACGCAGTCAATACCTTCGCTGCGCAGTGCCGATGGTACTGTTATCGACGACTGTGCCGCTAAAGCGTAGTTATTGAACGCAGTTTTCCGAAATTCCTTCACCAGGGAAGACGAATGGAATATTCCAGAATTTGAAACACGAACATCTGCTAGCATGAGTTTCTTAGAAGTAGATACCTTAGGGGTTGCGAAGCAACTCAAATCGCTTGATACGGGCAAGTCTTCAGGTCCAGATTGTATACCGATTAGGTTCCTTTCAGATTACGCTGATACTATAGCTCCCTACTTAGCACTCATATACAACCGCTCGCTCACCGATAGATCTGTACCTACAGATTGGAAAATTGCACAGGTCGCACCAGTGTTCAAGAAGGGTAGTAGGAGTAATCCATTTAACTACAGACCTATATCATTGACGTCGGTTTGCAGTAGGGTTTTGGAGCATATACAGTATTCAAACATTATGAATCACCTCGAAGGGAACGATCTATTGACACGCAATCAGCATGGCTTCAGAAAACATCGCTCTTGTGCAACGCAGCTAGCTCTTTATTCGCACGAAGTAATGGCCGCTATCGACAGGGGATCTCAAGTTGATTCCGTATTTCTAGATTTCCGGAAAGCTTTTGACACCGTTCCTCACAAGCGACTTCTAATCAAACTGCGGAGCTATGGGGTATCGTCTCAGTTGTGCGACTGGATTCGTGATTTCCTGTCAGGAAGGTCGCAGTTCGTTGTAATAGACGGCAAATCATCGAATAAAACTGAAGTGATATCAGGGAAGCGTCCTGGTTTCAAATGGCTCTGAGCACTATGGGACTCAACTGCTGTGGTCATTAGTCGCCTAGAACTTAGAACTACTTAAACCTAACTATCCTAAGGACATCACACACATCCATGCCCGAGGCAGGATTCGAACCTGCGACCGTAGCAGTCGCACGGTTCCGGACTGCGCGCCTAGAACCGCGAGACCACCGCGGCCGGCGAAGCGTCCTGGGACCTCTACTGTTTCTGATCTATATAAATGACCTGGGTGACAATCTGAGCAATTCTCTTAGACTGTTCGCAGATGATGCTGTAATTTACCGTCTAGTAAGGTCATCCGAAGACCAGTATCAGCTGCAAAGCGATTTAGAAAAGATTGCTGTATGGTGTGTCAGGTGGCAGCTGACGCTAAATAACGAAAAGTGTGAGATGATCCACATGAGTTCCAAAAGAAATCCGTTGGAATTCGATTACTCGATAAATAGTACAATTCTCAAGGCTGTCAATTCAACTAAGTACCTGGGTGTTAAAATTACGAACAACTTCAGTTGGAAGGACCACATAGATAATATTGTCGGGAAGGCGAGCCAAAGGTTGCGTTTCATTGGCAGGACACTTAGAAGATGCAACAAGTCCACTAAAGAGACAGCTTACACTACACTCGTTCGTCCCCTGTTAGAATTTTGCTGCGCGGTGTGGGATCCTTACCAGGTGGGATTGACGGAGGACATCGAAAGGGTGCAAAAAAGGGCAGCTCGTTTTGTATTATCGCGTTATAGGGGAGAGAGTGTGGCAGATATGATACACGAGTTGGGATGGAAGTCATTACAGCATAGACGTTTTTCGTCGCGACGAGACCTTTTTACGAAATTTCAGTCACCAACTTTCTCTTCCGAATGCGAAAATATTTTGTTGAGCCCAACCTACATAGGTAGGAATGATCATCAAAATAAAATAAGAGAAATCAGAGCTCGAACAGAAAGGTTTAGGTGTTCGTTTTTCCCGCTCGCTGTTCGGGAGTGGAATTGTAGAGAGATAGTATGATTGTGGTTCGATGAACCCTCTGCCAAGCACTTAAATGTGAATTGCAGAGTAGTCATGTAGATGTAGATGTACATGCTCATGTTTTAAGATTCAGCGAGTCTAACGTTCATTAATGTAAAAAATAATTTAAGATTAATATTGTTAAAAAGGAGAACTTCCTCAAAAGCATTTAAGTGTAAATCAAAATTGAATGAAATATCAGTTTTCTTAAGGCCCACCACGTAAGTCGGCAACAATCAAAATAATAATAATATATTAAATTACGACGGCTGACGGACGCGAGAACGTGTACTACGGAATACTTGGTGGCTCAGGTGTTTGGAATAACCCTTCTAAAACAAAAACATGTGAAGGAATAGCATTTGAGGGGTTGTGTTACCAATGTTGCGGCCATTTTGGAGGCTTCCATCTCGGATGCAAGTCGTAATTTTGGAATGGAAAGAGGGTAATGCGAAAAACCAAACCAGCAGAGAGTTAGACTGGAAAAACAATGGTATCCTTCATTTGAACATACACTGCTGTCCAAAATAAAAGCAACAAGAGAAAATTTTTGCAAGGTTGCGCTTATTTTGCCACAGAACAGTACAAATAGGCAAGAGTAAAGTAGAAACAATGTAACTAATACAGAATGTAAACAAATGCAACATGCATAACGGTAGACAAAAATGTTCTTCGTTTTTTTCCAACTTTGCGGATTTGCTCGCACATTTAGACAACAGGTTAATGTGTTCTGTGTGGGGTGTGACCACCTCTGGCAGCAATACAGGCCTGAAAACGATGGAGCATGCTGTGAATGATGTCATCAATCTCACGCTGAGACGATAACGCCCGTACTTCCTGCAGAGCTTTTCGCAAGTCTTGGAGAGTGCTTGGTGGGTCTCCCTAGTGCGTCTCAGACTTGCTCTATGGGATTCAGTCCACGTCTTGTTTGCAATATCGTCCGTTTCCAAGAAAACATCAATCACCCGTACTCTATAAGGTCGAGCATTGTCGTCCATCAGTATGGAGTCTGGGCCCCTAGCACCCTGCAAAAACGGAACATGAGGTCCCCAAGATCTCATCATGATACCTAACAGTTACACCAACTGCGACATGGTCACGTATACAAACAGTGATCCAATAGTGTCAAATGTTTTTTATTCCAGTCTTTGATCACAATATCAATTCTTTAGACGATGACCGATTTCAGTCCGTAATGACAATCAAAAATGGTTCAAATGGCTCTGAGCACTATGGGACTTAACTGCTGTGCTCATCAGTCCCCTAGAACTTAGAACTACTTAAACCTAACTAACCTAAGGACATCACAAACACCCATGCCCGAGGCGGGATTCGAACCTGCGACCGCAGCAGTCGCACAGTTCCAGACTGTAGCACCTAGATCCGCTCCGCCACTATGGCCGGCCGTAATGACAATCCTCAGATCTACAATATACAAATATATACACCTAGTAAGCAGTGTCTGTTTCAACATTATACAGCAATATGTATCACAATATACCACCATACAACCAGGGAAATGTACAGATAAAATACGGTAAAACGTACCTTTTTTACACCATGTCCTAAAGTGATACAGCCATCGCATCACCAAAACATATAAAAATAATCAGCACAGCATCGTCACATAGATCTAAAATAAGGTGTGGAATAGGCCACATCGTGCACACAGTCACTATTGCAACTAGCTACTGAAGTACAGTAGCTAACAGACATCTGTTCACCTACATCCTCCCTAGATGTCGCTACTGTGGGCTTAGATGTAGTCATCATTTACGCAAAAAACATAATCTGATAAAAACACCTTAGGTAAAATACATGTAGCAGACTTTTAAAATTGATAACTGTCATATAAACCAATTGTGATACATTAAAAGACGAATACAGTTACCCATATAAAATTATTAAAAGGAATTACATGAAGAGAATAGGACTGACCCTTTTTATGGTGAATTTACGGTGAACAATCATTATACGTAATAGTTTGCCTGTAGCAAGCTATAAATTGCCTATCAAAGATAAAATGTCTATGTGACAACCGAAAAAAAAGACAGATCAATGATCAGCGCCCTCTGTTGGGTCGGCCCCCAGGATGTTATGTAGGCGCACACCGATCTTAAGAACTTAACCACTAGAGGGCTTTACATACAACGTGTATGTATTATGTGCTGTATTATGCTGGGTGTGTATATGTCTATATTGTAGATTTGAGGATGGTCATTACGGACTGAAACCGGTCATCGTCTAAAGAATTGATATTGTGATCAAAGACAGGAATAAAAAGCATTTAACAACAGTTGCACCTTGCCGATCTACCCGTACAATTTCATGATGAGGTATCCGAGGGACCAGCATAATCCCTGTCCACACCATTAGGTATCCTCCTCGATATCGGTTCTCTTTCCACGATATTTGGGTCCAGAAATCATGTTCCACGTTCCCTACAGATGCGAATCCGGCGGGAATCACTTTCCAGACAAAAGTGGGTTTCATCCGTGCAAGGAAATTGGCCCACTGTTCGACTGTCCAGACGGCATATTGACCACCCTGCCCTAGACGTTCTCTTCAGTGAAGATGCGTCAGAGGTACGCATACAGTAGATCTCAGACAATAAATACCACTCTTTCGAAGCCTTCTGTACACTGTTTGCTTCGATTCAACATGTCCAGTGGACGCTGCGAGCTCCGATCCCAGTTGCCACGCAGTACTAAGGTGGTACTGTCATACCCTCACAGCAAATAATGGTCCTCTCTTTCTGACATCATACGTGGTTGACCCTACCCTGGTCTTCAGAATACAGTTTCGGTCTCTATAAGCTGTCGCCACATCTGAGGAACAACAAAAACTATTCACAATAAGGCATCGGGTCACATCAGTTTGTCACTGTCCTGGTTCCAGTCTCCCTATAGCCTTCCACTGCAAAGAGTCTAGTAGGTGTCTTCTCTGGGCTATACTGCACCGTCTGTAACTGTCTACACAGTGACTGCGGCTGTGGAAATACCTGTCAAACACTACCCCATTTGATAGGTGCCCTGACGTCATCTGAGACGCCATCTTCCGTGCAGAACACGATCGTACGGACATCTGTTGAGAGTTTATATCATTATCTCATAAATTAGACACAGGACGGGAAAATAGCGGTTTATTGCTTTAATTTTGGACACCAGCGTAGCTTTAATCATCCTCGAGTTATTTCCAATTTTGTACATGTTGTGCAGCAGGCATAAGGCTACCCAAAATCCGATGCACCACAGACATGCACACAGTTCTATATCAGCTGTTGAGATAGTTCACGCCAATGGTTGCAAGCAGCTTAGTACAGTTCTCTGCCGGACTAAATTCCGAGTTATAAGTCGCTGTTTACGGAGAAATATAGAGGAATCAAGACTGTTTCAGTCATGGCGTCAATATAATAAATTGCCAAGAAACAGAAAAGTCAGTTAGATATCATTCCATTAGGTATAGGAGATCAAATACCATGCACCAAACTATACCAGAGTTAAATACCATTTTGTAACAAGCTCTTAATAACTTTTATTGGTTATTTCTTATTGTGTTGCTACCTTTCTGTTCTGGTGCCATCCTGTTAAGAAAATATTTAATTAGTAAGGACCATAGCAGTAAAAGCACTTTTCTGCTGTTGTGGACTTTTGGGCTGAATTAGTATAACAAAGTTATAACATTCACAACAGTACAGAACAAGTGAAATGTTGGTGATAACACCAAAAGCTACAAGATGTGCTCAAAATATTGTCAACTGCGTTGTAAGGTTGTTCTTATTCGCTTCATGCGTTCCTCTTGGACAACTGCCAACACAAATACCAAAATGTGGACAGAACCATAGACAACCTGCTCACTGACATGTTTAATGGTTCTGATCTTCACCATACATATAATTGCCTTCACATGTCCGACAGACAGAAAAGTATTAAGCTTAAATCTGGGGAATGTGCTGCCACCTCATCAAACTTCTATGACCTAATCAGCAATGGAGAAACTAGATATCCAGGTATACCCAAATGATGGTGGGCACAGTCGTTTTGAAAGAAGGTTGGAAATGAAGTCTTGAGACAGCAACGGGCTGCTATTAGTGTACCCTGAATGAAGTGTCAAACAATACGAGAACCACATGTTCCTCACCACACCATTGCTTTCTGTGAGTCAACTGTTTTCGATGGATCCGTCCAGTGAGGGCTGACATCTGAACAGTGTCTGTGAGCCCGTTTATTTACCTCTCCTTTCACACAGAAATCAGCTTCGTCTGTAGACACTGTGTTACACGGATAACGATGGTTTTCGTCCATTTTGTGCGTCACCCATTCTGCAAACTGAATCCGACGATCCGGATCGTCCTCGGTGAGATTTGTGTTTTGTGAGGATGCTATTTACAGGTGGTTAAAATTCTCATCACTGATGTGCGGCTGCTTCCAGTTTACTATGAGATGCGGCAAGTGCTACGCTCTGTACTCTTATGCAACGATGGCAAAACAGCAACTGATGTTTCTTCATCCATAGCCATCTTCTATTGTGCAATTTTCGGTTTGTCTGGAACTTGACAAGATGTCTGACCCCTGCAGATGGTCTGTCTAGGTGGCGTTGGTCGAAATCCTCTGTGACACCACAAGTGCTCCTCCCTCCTTGTAGCAGGACCGCCTTAATGAGTTCGCCTTGTGTTAAAGCCATCAGCTTTCAAGTCATCTACAAGGAAGGAACTTTAGTCGTAGCTCGAGAATGAAGAGCGCTATGCTCAATTGAAAGGCACCATTGTTGTTCTCAAGCAATTAATTGGTTGATATATCATATGCCCCCCTTTCCAAATAAAAATTACGAGTTGCATCCAGGATAACGGTTTCCAAAATGGTCCCCATGTTGGTTACATAACCCCATTCTCTCCCACTTCATAACACATGACCTCAAATATCTTTTTATCCACCTGCGTCTGGTTTAGAAGGCTGCTTCTTCACCAATGAATCACTCTGTCGTTTGCATATACTTCTGGACTGCATTTTCCGTAACTGTATTATAATAATACAGAAAGTTTATGGTTGTTAGTTATAAAACATTAATTTATTTGTGATACATTTCACATCAACAGTTCTCATCTTCCGGAATCAAGACATATAAAATACTTAAATGTTTTTCTGTTAACTAGATACCGCTACTTAGTTCGGGTTGGATTGGGTTGTTTGAGGGAAGAGACCAAACAGCGAGGTCATCGGTCTCATCAGATTAGCGAAGGACGGGGAAGGAAGTAAGCCGTGCCCTTTCAAAGGAACCATCCCGGCATGTGCCTGGAGCGATTTAGGGAAACCACGGAAAACCTAAATCAGGATGGCCGGACGCGGGATTGAACCGTCGTCCTCCCGAATGCGAGTTAGTTGGGCTGCCAGGGCCTTCATTTGGTCGGTATCATATGCCTCCAGCATGTATAATGGATACTCGTTTAGCCGACCTCATTAATTCACATCTCCGGTTCATCCCGAGGTAACAGCGGTAACGATCCACTCTGCCAATCCAAAAAGTTTCGCAACTGGATTAATAAAAGATAGGGAAAAGATAGGCGGGTGATTTTTAACGATTCAGGTGTTCTGCATACTCTACACCAAAATGCGAAGATCGTTTGTGCGACCATGTGAAACTGCCAGGAAAGTCTATCTCTGGATAGAATCTAACCCACACGTTACATTCGCTTGAATGTCGGTTATATCATCAAACCGTTACACTTTAATGTTCTGGAGAATGTCTTGAGTACTTGACTTAGAGACGTTGCTCTGTTGGAAATTTGTGACAACAACAATGCTGACACATTAGGGTCACACTGCACAGACTTAACACCACCTGTTCATATGGGACTCGTCGAATGCACATACACTACTGGAAATGGAAAAAAGAACACATTGACACCGGTGTATCAGACCCACCATACTTGCTCCGGACACTGCGAGAGGGCTGTACAAGCAATGATCACACGCACGGCACAGCGGACACACCAGGAACCGCGGTGTTGGCCGTCGAATGGCGCTAGCTGCGCAGCATTTGTGCACCGCCGCCGTCAATGCCGTCGCATACGGAGCTCCATCGCAGTCTTTAACACTGGTAGCATGCCGCGACAGCGTGGACGTGAACCGCATGTGCAGTTGACGGACTTTGAGCGAGGGCGTATAGTGGGCATGCGGGAGGCCGGGTGGACGTACCGCCGAATTGCTCAACACGTGGGGCGTGAGGTCTCCACAGTTCATCGATGTTAACGCCAGTGGTCAGCGAAAGGTGCACGTGCCCGTCGACCTGGGACCAAACAGCAGCGACGCACGGACGCACGCCAAGACCGTAGGATCCTACACAATGCCGTAGGGGACCGCACCGCCACTTCCCAGCAAATTAGGGACACTGTTGCTCCTGGGGTATCGGCGAGGACCATTCGCAACCGTCTCCATGAAGCTGGGCTACGGTCTCGCACACCGTTAGGCCGTCTTCCGCTCACGCCCCAACATCGTGCAGCCCGCCTCCAGTGGTGTCGCGACAGTCGTGAATGGAGGGACGAATGGAGACGTGTCGTCTTCAGCGATGAGAGTCGCTTCTGCCTTGGTGCCAATGATGGTCGTATGCGTGTTTGGCGCCGTGCAGGTGAGCGCCACAATCAGGACTGCATACGACCGAGGCACACAGGGCCAACACACGGCATCATGGTGTGGGGAGCGATCTCCTACACTGGCCGTACACCTCTGGTGATCGTCGAGGGGACACTGAATAGTGCACGGTACATCCAAACCGTCATCGAACCCATCGTTCTACCATTCCTAGACCGGCAAGGGAACTTGCTGTTCCAACAGGACAATGCACGTCCGCATGTATCCCGTGCCACCCAACGTGCTCTAGAAGGTGTAAGTCAACTACCCTGGCCAGCAAGATCTCCGGATCTGTCCCCCATTGAGCATGTTTGGGACTGGATGAAGCGTCGCCTCACGCGGTCTGCACGTCCAGCACGAACGCTGGTCCAACTGAGGCGCCAGGTGGAAATGGCATGGCAAGCCGTTCCACAGGACTACATCCAGCATCACTACGATCGTCTCCATGGGAGAATAGCAGCCTGCATTGCTGCGAAAGGTGGATATACACTGTACTAGTGCCGACATTGTGCATGCTCTGTTGCCTGTGTCTATGTGCCTGTGGTTCTGTCAGTGTGATCATGTGATGTATCTGACCCCAAGAATGTGTCAATAAAGTTTCCCCTTCCTGGGACAATGAATTCACAGTGTTCTTATTTCAATTTCCAGGAGTGTATGTTGTTTACAACTGTTAGTTCAAGCTGTTGCCGTAGTTACTGCGCTGACGTCGCTTGTGTGGCAGGAATAAAATCACTCTTGGAACTTTTTGGAGGGAAGGTACATGACTAGAATTATTAAATAAAACTTTACCGATCCGTTAAAAAAATGGTTCAAATGGCTCTGAGCACTATGGGACTTGACATCTATGGTCATCAATCCCCTAGAACTTAGAACTACTTAAACCTGACTAACCTAAGGACAGCACACAACACCCAGCCATCACGAGGCAGAGATAATCCCTGACCCCACCGGGAATCGAACCCGGAAACCTGGGCCTGGGAAGCGAGAACGCTACCGCACGACCACGAGATGCAGGCTTACCGATCCGTAGCTGCCACAAATAGACATAGGCAAGAGTTCAGTTAGCCCTTTGAGTTTCAACATTCAAAATTTCTAAATATTTTACTGTATTAACCTTTATTATTTTATAGTAGTAAGCAACGAATACAAGAAGAAATTGGCAATAAGCAAAAATTAGTTGTTTTAATGACAGAGTTTCACTTTGGAATATAACTTCAAAATTTTTCAAAAAATTAACTGTTAATAAGAAGCAACAAATACAAGAAGAAATTGACAAAAAGTAAACAATCAATTGTTTTAAGGTCGTGGTTTTACTTTGCAACAATTGGAAGGTACAGTTTTTAACAAACATCATTTCATGAGATACTTTTGAAACCAATTTCGTATTTCATTGACATCCACAAAATGCTCCGCACGCCACCGTAAGGTGTGTGGCGGGGGTACACTGTGTCGTTTCTAGTCGTTACCTCTCCTGTTCTACACACAGATAGAGTGGGGGAGAAACGACTGTATACCTCCGTTAGAGCCCTAATGTCTCGTATTTTCGTGGTCCTTACGCGAAATGTATAATGGCGACAGTAAGATCTTTCTGCAGTCAGCTTCAAATGCCGGTTCTCTACATTTTCTCACAAGGGAACCTCCCCATCGCACCCCCCTCAGATTTAGTTATAAGTTGGCACAGTGGATAGGGCTTGATAAACTGAACACAGATCAATCGAGAAAATAGGAAGAAGTTGTGCGGAACTAAGAAAAAAACAAGCAAAATATACAAAGAGAGTAGACTATGTGCAAGATAGGCAACATGAAGGATAATAATGGCTCAGGAGTGTCGTGGTCCCGTGGTTAGCGTGAGCAGTCTGTCCGTCCGATGCGAGGTAACTGCACCGTAGTATGGGGACGCTACACCTAAACAAACATCGAAACACGCGACGATCTACACACGCAAAAATTTGAAAACTTTAAAAACGTTTGTTTTGACAGAGTACAGGGAAAACTGTGCGACTATGAAACTTGCATTCATTTGTTGCAGTTTATGCGACAAACTCTTATGTTTTCATCACTTTTTTGGGAGTGTTTATCGCATCCACAAGAAAACCTAAATCGGGCAAGGTAGAAGAATCTTTTTACCCATTCACCAAGCGCACAAGTTAGGTGGATCGACAACATATTCCTGTCACGTGACGCACATGCCGTCACCAGTGTCGAATAGAATATATCAGACGTGTTTTCCTGTGGAGGAATCGGTTGACCTATGACTTTGCAATCAAATGTTTTCGGTTCCCATTGGTGAGGCACGTCCTTTCGTCTACTAATCGCACGGTTTTGCGGTGCGGTCGCAAAACACAGACACTAAACTTATTACAGTGAACAGAGACGTCAATCAACGAACGGACAGATCATAAAGTAAGTAAACTTTTCACTCCAGGGAAGACGAACCAAGGACACCTCGTTCTGCAGCTGCTCACGCCAACCACGGGACCACGGCGCTCCTGAGTTCACACTATCCTTGATGTTGCCTATCTCGCTTATGGACTACTCAGTTAACATATTTTGCTTATTTTTTCGATAGTTCCACACAACTTCTTCCTGTTTTCTCGATTGATCTGTGTTCAGTTTTTCAAGGCCTATCCACTGTGCCAACTTATAACTAAATCTGAGGGGGGTGCGATGGCGAGGTTCCCTTGTCAGCAGTATTTTTCGAAAAGAACGTGACCTTGCCTCCAAGGATTCCCGTTCGAGTTCCTGAAGCATCTCCGTAACATTTGCGTTTCGTTCGAACATACCGGTAACAAATCTAGCATCCCTCCTCTGAACTGCTTCGGCGCTTCCCTTTAATACGACCTGGTGTGGATCCCAAATGCTCGGACAGTACTCAAGAACAGTTCGCACTATCGTCATATATGCCACACTTTCCTACTTTTCTCCTAATAAACCGAAGTCGACCAATCGCCTTTCCTATCGCAATCATCACATGCTCGTTCCATTTCATATCGCTTTGCAGCCTTACGCCCAGACACTACCAATGCCGAAGATTACAGGTTTGTTTCTCCTTACTTATAAAAGCAGTAGTACAAACTCACATTTTCGTTACGGTACGTTTCAGGTATACTTAGTGACACTGCCAATGATCTTCTCGATACGATCACTATAAAAAAGGGACAAACGTCACAGCGTGTTATAGTCGCGTAGCACAATCTCCGCGCCTACTGTTGCAAAAACCATTGGGCCTGAAAGGGTTCACAAGTTGACATTGAGTTGTATAGCACTATATTTTCCATGTTTGTTGGGACTGTAAAATTAAATCACAGGGAAAGGAGGTGGTTGTGTCCATGGGCAAACAATTGGATCGACTGTGTTGGATGGATAAAGGAGAATTGCTAAAAAACACAGCTACCGAAATTTGATGTTGAAGCATTTACTAAGATTGCAGACTGTCCCGACATAGGTGTTATAGGCGGAAATGACTGGCTACGAAATGACAATGACGCTGGCTACGGTATGATTTATGACGACGAAAGTCTCGCAGTTTATTCGTCTGCAGATAACAACGATAGCGCTTATGGATTAGGTGGCAAAATTGGTGCATGGTGTGAAGACATTATGTCACATACAGAGGCAACATCGTAGCTGCGAATGATCCGGAAAAATTGTAACGAAGTCCAGGTTCATCTGAATTAGAAATCTGTTATGGGGGTAGGTTTTCAGAAAAAAATAATTTCTTCAGACTCTTGTTTCAACATTTGTGCTGTCACTATATTCCCAGAAAAACTTTCACTCCATCCGAAAGGTGGCGTGTGCCATGACAAGATTTTTGTCTTTCCAATTAACCTTGGGTGGCTGCGAAGTAAGGCTCGTCATTGGGTAGCTTGCTGTTTACTTGTAGCACCTTTTCCTGCAGGATTGGATCGGATGTCGGAAAATAATGCTCTCTTTTCTCTTTTCTCTTTTCTCACTGAAACAAACAAATAATGCTTCGTCGATGTTTCAGTTCTTGCTTTCTCAATTGTCCGGTAATTCTGCAAACTGTCTTCAGTCATCCTTTCGAAGCAGAAGTCTTCAATTTCTTTTCGATTCTAGTTCCAGTCTGAGGGAGTTCATGTTCCTACACCATTTTCTGCAGCCAAATTTTTCAGTAGGTCCCGTTTGTCTACTCTGTTTAGCGCTGGTAACGTTTTGTCCATCGGAAAAGCCACTTATTTTCACTGCGAAGTCACCTAACTTATGCACTCTCAAAATACGGGGGAAGGAGGCGACAATATTATACAGCATGATAACTCTGTAAGAAACAGAGCCACACTGACCTCAATAACGACAGCTGGAAGTGTGAGACTGGCTATGTCTATGCTAAGTGCGGTGCCAACACAACAATTGTACATACAGTGAAAGGCCAAAAAGTTATACAACCTGCTTAATAGCTTGTTTGTCCGTCTTTGGAATGAAATACTTCACTGATTATGAGTATCAGGGATCCGACAATTTCTTCATAGGTTTATGCAGGTATGTGGCATTAGATGTCTAAGCGCAGGTCATGTAACTCGCGTTAATAACAGGCAATTGATTTGCATACGTGGTGATGCCGCCTGATAGCGGCCCAGGTGGGTTTCATAGGACTGACATTAGGCGAATCTGGTCGCTGAGACATCAACACCATTTCTCTACATGTTCCTCAAACCACTCATCATCAGAATGGGAAGAAATTAAATGTCGTGTCCCACAAGGATCCATCTTAGGGCCATTGCTGTTTCTTGTGTACATTAATGATCTCTCATCAGTTACACTGCCAGAAGCAGAGTTCGTTTTGTTTGCAGATGACACAAGTATTGCAATAAATAGTATGTCGAGTGTAGTTCTAGAAAGATCTGCTAATGATATTTTCATGGATATTAATAAATGGTTTAAAGCCAACTCACTGACATTAGACTTCGAAAAGACTCACTATATGCAACTCAGAACCTGTAAGAAGTCTCCACCCAGCATATGCATAAAGTATGAAGAGGAGCAGATAGAAGAGGTTGACAGTCTTAAATTCCTGGGATTACAACTTGAGAATAAATTCAGTTGGGAGGAGTACACCACAGAACTGCAGAAACGCCTTAACAAAGCTGTATTTGCAATTCGAGTGTTAACAGCCATAGGCGACGTAAAAATGAAAAAGCTTGCATACTTTGCCTACTTTCATTCCATAATGTCATATGGTATAATATTTTGGGGTAACTCTTCAAGTCAAACAAAAGTTGTCAGAGTCCAAAAGTGTGTAATACGTATTATTTGTGGATTAAATTCACGGACGTCCTGTAGAAACCTCTTCAAAGCACTGGGTATACCAACTACTGCCTCTGCCTCTCAGTACATTTACTCCTAACTGAAATTTGTCATAAATAATATATCTCTTTTTCCAAGAAATGGCTCAGTTCGTACATACAATACCAGGAACAAAAATTATCTGCACGAGGACTTAAAAGGACTTACTTCAGTTCGAAAAGGGGTCCACTACTCAGGAACACTCATCTTCAATAATTTGCCAGCAAACACAAAAAAAACTAAGTTACAAATAAAGATCAGTTTAAAAGGAGCCTGAAAGACTTACTTGTGTCCAACTCCTTTTCTTCCATTGACGAATTTTTTAATAGAAACAAATGATGTATTGTATGGACGATTGGTATTGTTATTTCAGCTTAAAAAAGATGTATTGTATATACTCACACTACTAGTATTGTTATTTCAGCCTTAAAAAAAAATTGACATGTTCCACACCCACAAGGATCTCCTCACCACGGATCTATGGAACGAAAAACTAATCTAATGCAATCTATCATAATCTAATCTACTGCAGCACGGTTCTGGCCTCGAGATATGGTCATTTATACTACTGAAAGATGACATCGCTGTCGGGAAAGACGTCAACCACGAAGGGGTGTAGGTGGTTGCAGCTGTCAGCGTGTCTTCGATTACTACCACAGGTCCCACAGCATAACACTGCTCCCACCAGCCCGCGTCCGTGGCGCGCTGCACGTTTCGAGCCGCCGTCCACCTCGATGACGGCGTCTGTGGGGACGACCATCGATCGAGTGTAGCCGACACATTTCGATCGATCGACGGTGGAATTCCGATAGTCCCGTCCCCACTACAGTCATAACTAACTTCGTTCTTGGATCAACAGGTAAACACGTAGGGGTGGTCTGCTGCGGAGTTCTGTGTTCAACAAAATAGTGAACGGCGTGCTCCGAAACACTTGTTCGTGCACCAGCATTATGCTCTTTCGGCAGAGATGCCACACATCATCACACATCATATCCACCGAATCCCACGTTCTATGGAGAGTCGTGGACGTCCAGCCATTTAGCAACTACTGATAGTTTTACTGTCCTTCTGCCTCTTTT
This sequence comes from Schistocerca gregaria, assembly GCF_023897955.1. NCBI lineage: Eukaryota > Metazoa > Arthropoda > Insecta > Orthoptera > Acrididae > Schistocerca > Schistocerca gregaria. The sequence continues at coordinate 878,715,856 of NC_064921.1, read as the reverse complement.
CGTAGATGCTCACGACAGTAGCACGTGAACATTCGACCTTCTTCGCCCTTTTCCAGATACTCATTCACATGCTCTGCATAATAATAATCAGTCTCTATGGATTTCCCCATCTGCAGCTCATATCTTTGCTCGGTTGATCTCCGGTCTGCGTCTGCTACCCTTACATACTCTTGTTATCGCGTCCAGTGCCTGCAAAGCCACCAGGCGATATCCAAAGTCGCGGTGGGCGGTGGTCATAATGTTTTGGCTGATCAGTACATGCTGTACCTTACCTCATATTTTCGTGTTAAGAAGAAAGGAAAAGGAAACGAAAAAATTCAGGGTAAGTGCGACTAGGACTCACGCACCGAGGGTTCTGCATCAACCTAATTATAAATGCAGGTAGTTCATCATACCGGGAATAAGGGTGTTATCGATATCGATACTCGCAAGATATCGCTCCCAGGACTTCCAAAACTTCCCGAATGAAAAAATACACTCCTGGAAATGGAAAAAAGAACACATTGACACCGGTGTGTCAGACCCACCATACTTGCTCCGGACACTGCGAGAGGGCTGTACAAGCAATGATCACACGCACGGCACAGCGGACACACCAGGAACCGCGGTGTTGGCCGTCGAATGGCGCTAGCTGCGCAGCATTTGTGCACCGCCGCCGTCAGTGTCAGCCAGTTTGCCGTGGCATACGGAGCTCCATCGCAGTCTTTAACACTGGTAGCATGCCGCGACAGCGTGGACGTGAACCGTATGTGCAGTTGACGGACTTTGAGCGAGGGCGTATAGTGGGCATGCGGGAGGCCGGGTGGACGTACCGCCGAATTGCTCAACACGTGGGGCGTGAGGTCTCCACAGTACATCGATGTTGTCGCCAGTGGTCGGCGGAAGGTGCACGTGCCCGTCGACCTGGGACCGGACCGCAGCGACGCACGGATGCACGCCAAGACCGTAGGATCCTACGCAGTGCCGTAGGGGACCGCACCGCCACTTCCCAGCAAATTAGGGACACTGTTGCTCCTGGGGTATCGGCGAGGACAATTCGCAACCGTCTCCATGAAGCTGGGCTACGGTCCCGCACACCGTTAGGCCGTCTCACGCCCCAACATCGTGCAGCCCGCCTCCAGTGGTGTCGCGACAGGCGTGAATGGAGGGACGAATGGAGACGTGTCGTCTTCAGCGATGAGAGTCGCTTCTGCCTTGGTGCCAATGATGGTCGTATGCGTGTTTGGCGCCGTGCAGGTGAGCGCCACAATCAGGACTGCATACGACCGAGGCACACAGGGCCAAGAGCCGGCATCATGGTCTGGGGAGCGATCTCCTACACTGTCCGTACACCTCTGGTGATCGTCGAGGGGACACTGAATAGTGCACGGTACATCCAAACCGTCATCGAACCCATCGTTCTACCATTCCTAGACCGGCAATGGAACTTGCTGTTCCAACAGGACAATGCACGTCCGCATGTATCCCGTGCCACCCAACGTGCTCTAGAAGGTGTAAGTCAACTACCCTGGCCAGCAAGATCTCCGGATCTGTCCCCCATTGAGCATGTTTGGGACTGGATGAAGCGTCGTCTCACGCGGTCTGCACGTCCAGCACGAACGCTGGTCCAACTGAGGCGCCAGGTGGAAATGGCATGGCAAGCCGTTCCACAGGACTACATCCAGCATCTCTACGATCGTCTCCATGGGAGAATAGCAGCCTGCGTTGCTGTGAAAGGTGGATATACACTGTACTAGTGCCGACATTGTGCATCTCTGTTGCCTGTGTCTATGTGCCTGTGGTTCTGTCAGTGTGATCATGTGATGTATCTGACCCCAAGAATGTGTCAATAAAGTTTCCCCTTCCTGGGACAAATGAATTCACGGTGTTCTTATTTCAATTTCCAGGAGTGTATTTTAAGCTTGATGTAATAAGAAACTAACAATTGTTGGATCTTTCTCTTTGGTTTTACAATGAAACCTTGCCTCTAGCCTAATTTCATGATTCCAGGTCAACAGGAAGTACCATATAAGTTTTGATGAGTGAGTGTGAAAGTATCCAAGTAGATGGCACAAATGGCGATATCTTCTGACTGTATTGACTTAGAATCTTAAATTTTAAACAACGCCAAGGGACAACAGACTTTAGTATGTGACATAAATTGGAAGTTGATACATCTACCCGTTCCTGAGAAACAGGTATCTTAAGAGGCAGGCATACAGTTGGAAAACAAATGAGAGGAAAAAATATTTCTGTCGGGTGATATAATTAAATATTAACAATTTTCGGATCTTTTTCCTTTAGTTGTACTCTGAAACCCCACCGCTTGGCAAATTTCATGATTCTAGGCCAACGGGAAGTTTCCTATAGGTTTTTATGTCTGAATTTGTGAGCATGAAAATATCTGATGCAACTCCGCGCGGCTAGACTCTGAGAAGCTCATCTGCAGAAACCAGCACGGTTTTAGGAAACAGCAGTCGTGCGAGACACAGCTGGTCCTCTTTGTGCATGATATACAACAGGCTCTAGATACCAAATCCCAGGTTGACGCCATATTTCTAGACTTTTGATAGGCATTCGACTCAGTTCCACACTGTCGCTTGCTCCAAAAAAGTGCGCACATACGGTCTATCAGATGACATATGCCGTTTGATAGAAAGTTTGCTAACAGACAGTGAGCAGTGAGTCGTCCTGAAGGGGGTGAGTTCAACAGAAACAAGGGTAACTTCAGGTGTGCCCCAGGGCAGCGTAATAGGTCCGCTGCTTTTTACGATTTACGTAAACGATCTGGTTGATGGTATTGACAGCGGCCTTAGACTGTTTGCCGATGATGATGTAGTCTACAGGAAACTAGTATCACATGAAAGTTGTGAACAAATCAATGAGGATTTGCAGAAAATGCGTGGTGTAATGACTGGCAGTTATCCCTCAATATTAGTAAGTGTAACCTACTTCGTATAACAAGACGAAAATCCCCATTAATGTACGAGTACAAAATAAATGCCCAGTCTCTGGAAGCGGTAACATCCGTCAAGTATCTGGGTGTGACTATTCGAAATGATCTCAAACAGAATGATCAGATTACACAAGTAACGGGCAAGGCGAACTCTAGATTTCGGTTTATTGGTAGAATCCTGAAGCGATACAGTCCTTCAGCTAAGGAAATTGCTTACAATACGTTAGTTCGTCCAGTGTTAGAGTATTGTTCGTCTGTATGGGACCCTTACCAGTTGGGTCTGATTCAAGAGACTGAGAAGGTCCAAAGGAGAGCGGCAAGATTCGTGACTGGCACATTTAGTCATCGCGAGAGCGTTAAAAATCTCATTGAAAGTTTGAAGTGGGACACACTTGCAGATAGACGGCGCGCTGAACGGAAGGGGCTGCTCACTAAATTCCGAGATCTGATCTTTGCCGAGGATGTAGAGCATATATTACTACCACCAACTTTCAAATCGCGCACTGATCACCATTCAAAGATAAGGGAAATTAGAGCTCGTTCTGAGGCGTTCAGACAGTCGTTTTTCCCTCGTACGATCCGCGAATGGTACAGAGGGGGGTCGGGGGTGGGGGGGTGGGGGGTATATGACTTTGGCGCGAATTGTGCCCTCTGCCACACACTGCTTGGTGGCTAGCGGAGTATATTTGTTGATGTAGATATGTAGATGTAGACTGAGGCAGGGAACCCTAACGAATACAAATTAATAACATGATAGTGCAGCAACAGCTTTTATTTTGATATTGTTTTATGAGGCAACTAGTTTCGTTGTTGCAAACACATGTTCCGGACTGTCACATGAATGACAGCAGGTACCACTCGTGCACGTATAAGAAAAGGCACTAACAGTCGTGTCTGGTTCCGCAGATATCCGAAATTCACAGATGTGACAGCAACTGTCATGCGTGAAGATCACACATGCTCATGATGTTCGGATATCTACGGAACCAGATACGACTACTGGTGCCTTTTCTTATACGTGCACGAGCGGTACGCGGTGTCATTCATGTGACAAGGCTGAAGACCACATGATTGGACCGTCGACACTGGTTTCCTAATACAACGATATCAAGGTAACGGCTGTCGGAATAGAATTATTATATTTCATTGAAAAGCTTCTGTCTCACTCCCCTGAAGCCGGAAATGGAACTACATTTACCCAATGGTTACGGATAAACGGGGAATATGGATTAATAAAGGTCGGATAAACGAGGTTCTAGTGTAATGGTTTATTTGAAATGCCACACTGAAACATCTTCAGCCTAACTGTTGCCTGCGAATCGTGCTACAGATGACATACAATCTGGTTCAGAATAAAGTTCTGACCATTTCGGTGTACGAAAGTTACTGTTTTTCTCCAGTAACTGGTAAATCTTTTTGTGAAAATAACGTAAAGTTTGTGTCTTTTTTGTGAAAATAAATATAACGCGTGAGTATGAGGCATTTAATGCATGTTTTCCGATGTTATTTTCACTTTTCGGGTTAGCCGGATGACCTACTGCCCTATTTTGTCCAGGTAATCGAGGCTCCACTGTTCGTCCACTGGCTGCTACACTACCGGCCATTAAAACTGCTACACCAAGAAGAAATGCAGGTGGTAAATGGGTATTCATTGGACAAATATATTATACTAGAACTGAGATGTGCTTACATTTTCACTCAATTTGGGTGCATAGATTCTGAAAAACGGCCTTGATACACCTGGGCATTGAGTCGAACAGAGCTTGGATGACGTGTACAGGTACAGCTCCCCATGTAGCTTCAACAGGATACCACAGTTCATCAAGAGTAGTGACTGACGTATTGTGACGAGCCAGCTGCTCGGCAACCATTGACTAGACGTTTTCAATTGCTGAGAGATATGGAGAATGTGTTGTCCAGGGCAGCAGTCGAACAGTTTCTATATCCAGAAAGGCCCGTACAGGACCTGCAACATGCGGTCGTGCATTATTCTGCTGAAATGTAGGGTTTCGCAGGGATCGAATGAAGGGTAGAGTCATGGGTCTTAACACATCTGAAATGTAACGTCCACTGTTCAAAGTGCCGTCAATGCGAACAAGAGGTGACCGAGACGTGTAACTAATGGCACCCCATATCATCAAGCCGGGTGATACGCCAGTATGGCGATGACGAATACAGTCTTCCAATGTGCGTTCACCGCGATGTCGCCAAACACGGATGCGACCATCATGATGCTGTAAACAGAACCTGGATTCATCCGAAAAAATGACGTTTTGCCATTCGTGCACCCAAGTTCGTCGTTGAGTACACCATCGCAGGCGCTCCTGCCTGTGATGCAGCGTCAGGGGTAACCGCAGCCACGGTCTCCGAGCTGATAGTCCATGCTGCTGCAAATGTCGTCGAACTGTTCGTGCAGATGGTTGTTGTCTTGCAAACGTCCCTACCTGTTGACTCAGAGATCGAGACGTGGCTGCACGATCCGTTACAGCCATGCGGATGCTAGTGATACGAGGCCGTTGGGATCCAGCACGGCGTTCCGTATTACCCTCCTGAACGAACCGATTCCATATTCTGGCAACAGTCATTGCATCTCGACCAACGCGGGCAGCATTGTCGCGATACGATAAACCGCAATCGCGATAGGCTACAATCCAGCCTTTATCAAAGTCGGAAGCGTGATGGTACGCATTTTTACTGCTTACACGAGGCATCACAACAACGTTTCACCAGGCAACGCCGATCAACTGCTATTTGTGTACGAGAAATCGGTTGGAAACTTTCCTCATGTCAGCACGTTGTAGGTGTCGCCACCGGCGCCAAACTTGTGTGAATGCTCTGAAAAGCTAATCATATCCATATCAAAGTATCTTCTTCCTGTTGGTGAAATTTCGCGTCCGTAGCACGTTGTCTCTGTGTTTTAGCAATTTTAATGGTCAGTAATGTATATTGGTCGAGTACCTCTCATCCTCTTGAAGCACTTACAGTTCATCTTGGGTTAAGGAAAAGAGCAGAGAAATTTATCACTCTGTGTTAAAAAGAAAAAGGACTTACTTGCAGAGGAAGAGGTCCAGGCGCTTAGGGGGGAAGGACAGCATCCCCCTCCACTGGCGGTACATCTCCTGCTCGCCCACCTCCTGCAGGTACCACCGGCACTCCTTCCGCAGCCTGGACACACACACGCACACCAAGCAACGTACCAGTGGGTGTCGCTGGAGGAACTCATCTCTATCACCTGCTGATACAAACTATCTGACTGTATCGGGACACCAATCCGTGAGGCGGAATTTACAATTAGACGACACAACAGATAGGATTGGCAGCTAATGAAAACCCAACTCCCGTCATGGAATCATTCCAGTCAATAGTAAAAACCACTCGCGTTAAGACATTTATGTCACATGGAGACAGGGCGAACAGTTCCTGTTTCAGCGGTCAGCCGCTGGCGCATTCGTAGCTGCAGCCAATCTTGCACATCCTCGTCCGGCTGAAACCGACTTCAGGTCGCCAAAGAGGTGAAAATCACACTTGAAAGATCTGAGCTGTACAGATGTTGTTGCAGTGCTACCAACCAAATCGCTGAAGCGTAGAGTTCATCCGATTGGAGGGTGGGAGTGAGCGATGTAGTGAGACAGGATGATTCCGTCCGACAGCAGTTCTGGGAGTTTTGACTCTATGGTGCGTCGAAGTTTCTGTGCATTGATTTCGAGCACAAGGTCCATGCAGTCAAAGGAGGTCATCACGATCTTACGTGGTGCCACCACGTCGATACCGAGGACAAGCGGGAAAGCCAACAACGGAAACATCCCGCCAAAGAAATGCAAAGTTGTAATTCTTCATGCTTTCCCGGCCATCTGTTGACATCTTGGATATTCGGCAATCCAGCTGGGTGTTCGCGTCGATCTCGTACGATATTTCAACAGCGTGCCTCGATTTCTTCTTCAGGTGCTACCTGAGACTGGTCCTTGGGTCGATTGAGTCCAGTATTTATGCCTGGAAGGAGCTGGGCGTTCCCTAATCGGTCCGCGCCGAGTAGAGTGTTCCGCCTGTGGTCCGCGCCCGCCAGACTCGGCTTCAATGGACCCCTCCAGTCACGGATGTTCTCAGATAGCACCTGAAGAAGGCGCTGTTGAAATAACGTGCGAAAACGACGCGAACATCCGACTGGATTCCCGAATATCCAAGATGTCAAATGCAAATTCCTGTAAGTTGCACCATAACGCCCGCCCCTATACTGCCAATCCGTCGAAGGCTACACTGTAGTGACTTGCGTGCGAAACACCGCAGCACTCTCCGTACAGCCCGGATCTATCACGCGTGATTTTCACATATTTGGCGACTTTAAGAAACACCTGATTGGACGTCGGTTTCGTTGGACGAGGAAGTACAGGAGTGGGTGCGGTTCTGGACACATCTCGTCTCTGGTATAAATGTTTGAACTTATGTGTGATTACTTTTGAATGGATCCATTCCATGACCCTGTTGTAGCAGATACTCAGTTCTAATTTTACTGCCCCTTATACATGCAAAAAAGCTGATGGCAGGCTTAAAATATCATCCGAAATTGTACTGAATGTTTTCGCCGAAAAGTATTTTGAGCAATAGGGGCCCACTCAATGTGTAAACGGCTGAGAAAACATACTTGACCTCTTAGGGACAAATAATCAAGCGAAAATAAAGAAAAGAAACTCAAAATATAGCTATTTAAAAAAGCAGATAAAAATTTGCTTGGTGCCTTCCTAAGAGAGAGTTTCCAGTCCTTCCAATCTGACTGTGTAAGGATAGATAGACCAGATGTGTTTTAGATTCAAAGAAATAGTATCTACTGCAATTGAAACTTATATAACAAATCAATTAATAAGAAATGGCACTGATCCCGCATAGTACATAAAACAGGCCAGAACACTGTTGCGGCAGCAACGAAGAAAGGATACCAAATTTGAAAGAATATAAAATCTCCAAGATTGGCCACGTTTTACTGAAACTCAAAATTTAGTTCCAACTTCATTGATAGATGCACTTAGTAATTTCCACAACGAACCTCTGTCTCGAAACCTGGAAGAGAATCCAGAGATTCTCGTCGTATGTAAAGTACACCAGTGGAAAGACACAATCGATATCTTTAGTACGCGAAGACAATGGTGTTGTTACGGCTAACAGCCCCACTACAGCAGGACTACTAAATACAGTTTCCCGAAATTCGTTTACGAAAGAAGTTGAAGTAAATATTCCAGAATCTGAATCAGGAACAGCTGCCAACGTGAGTAACTTAGAAGTAGATATCGATGATGTAGCAAAGCGGCTTAAACACTTAATAAAGGCAAGTGCTCGGGTCCAGGCTTTATACCAGCTGGGTTCTTTTCAGAATATGTCGATACAATAGCTTCTTACTTAGCACTCATATATAACCGCTCGCTCGACGAAAAACTAAAAAGTTTACGGGTCACACCACTATTTAAGAAAGGAAATGGGAATAGTCCGCTGAATTACAGACCCATATCACTAACGTCGATTTGCAGTAGAATTTTGGGACACGTATACTGTACTCGAACATTATGAATTACATCGAAGAAAACGATTCATTGCCAAATAGCCAACACGCTTTCAGTAAACATAGTTATTGGGAAACGCAACTGGCTCTTTGTTCCCATGGAGTAATGAGTACTATCTACAAGGGGACACCAAACTGATTCCCTACTTTTGGGCTTTCCGAAGGCTTCGGTGACACTGTTCCTCACAAGTGACCTCTACTCAAATTGCGTGTTTAGAGAGTATCGTCTCACTTGTGCTACTGTATTCGTGGTTTCTTGCCAGAAGGGTCACGAAAAGTCATTGAGAAAAACAGAAGCGACATCTGGCGTTCCCCAAGGAAGTGCTGTAGGGCCCCTGCCGTTCCCAATGTATATAAACAATTTAGGAGACACTCTGAGCAGCACTCTTAGATTGTTTGCAGATGATGCTGTCATTTACCGTCTTGCAAAGACATAAGATGATCAAAACCAATAGCAAAATGATTCAGAGAAACCATTTGTATGTTTCGAAAAATGGCCATCGATTATAAATAACGAAAAGTGTGACGCCATCCAATGATTACCAAAAGGAGACCACTAAATCTCGGTTACACTATAAATCACGGAAATCTAAAGGCTGTGACTTCAACTAAATACTTAGGGATTACAAGTACGAACAACGTAAACTGGAAAAATCACACAGATAATGTTCAGGGGAAAGCTAACCAAAGACTGCGATTTATTAGCAGAACACTTATAAGATGCAACAATAATACATTTTCTAGAGACCGAAAAGCTCATGTCCGCGAATCAGTACGGCTTTAGAAAGCATGGCTATTGCGAAAGTCCACTTATTCTTTTCTCACACGATGTACTGCTAACTATGGATGAAGGGCAACAGGCTGATTCCATATTTCTAGATTTCCGAAAAGCGTTCGACATCATACCCCACAGCAGACTTTTAAAGAAGATACATGCATACGGAATACACTCCCGGATGTGTGATTGGCTCGAAGACTTTTTAAGTAACAGAACCCGGTATGTTGTCCTAGACGGCGAATGTTCATTGGAGACAGGTGTAACAGCACGAGTGCCCCAGGAAAGTGAGATAGGGCCGTTGTTATTATGTATATGTAAATGATGTCCGCAGCTCGTATTCTTGCATATAAATGACCTGGAAGACAGGGTGGTTAGCAATCTGCGGTTGTTCACTGATGACGCTGCGGTGTACAGGAAGGTGTCAAAGATAAATAACTGTAGTTTAATATAAGATGACTTAGACAAAATTTCTAGTTGGTGTGACGAATAGCAGCTGGCTCTTAGCATAGAAAAATGTAAGTTAATGCGGATGACCAGGAAAAACGAACCCGTAATGTTTGGATACAGCATTAGTAGTGTCCTGCTTGACACAGTCACATTGTTTGATTATCTGGATGCAATGTTGCGAACCGATATGAAATGGAATGATTATCTGAGGACTTTGGTAGGGAAGGTGAACGGTCGACTTCGGTTTATTGGGAGAATTTTAGGAAAATGTGGTTCATCTGTAAAGGAGGCCGCATATAGGACGATAGTGCGACCCCTACTTGAGTACTGTTAGAGTGTTTGGGATCCGCACCGGGTCGGACTCAAGGAAGACAATGAAGCAGTTCAGAGGTTGCTAGATTTGTTACTGGTAGGTTAGATCAGCATGCAGGTGTTACGGATATGCTTCGGGAGCTAAAGTGGGAATCCCTGGATTCAAGAAGACATTCATTTCGAAGAACACTACAGATAAAATTTAGATAACCGGCATTTGAAGTTGACTGCCGCCAACATACGTTTCGCGTACGGGTCGCGAGACATTAGCGCTGTTACGGGGGCATACAGACTGTCGTTTTCCCTCTCTTTATCTGCGAGTGAAACAGGAAAGGAAAGGACTAATACAGAGTACCCTCCGCCACACACCGTACTGTGACTTGCGGAGTATGTACGTGTGTAGATGTAGATGAAGTCCACCGAGACGCACATCAGATAGGATTGACGGTGACATCCCCGGATGGAGTCGCCGAGCGGTTCTAGGGGCTACAGTCTGGAACCGCGCGACCGATACGGTCGCAGGTTAGAATCCTGCCTCTAGCATGGATGTGTGTGATGTCCTTAGGCCAGTTAGGTTTAAGTAGTTCTAAGTTCTAGGGGACTGATGACCTCAGAAGTGGAGTCCCATAGTGCTCAGAGCCATTTGAACCATTTTGACGGTGACATCGAAAAAGTTCGAAGAAGGAAAGCTAGTTTTGTATAGTCGCGAAATAGGGGAGAGAGTGTCATGTACATGATACACGAGTTGGGGTTGTAATCTTCAAAATGAAGGCGTTAGTCGTTGCAGCAGAATCTTTTCAAACAGTTTCGATCACCAACTTTCTCCTCCGAATGCGAAATTATTTTGTTGGCACCCAACTACATAGGGATAAATTGTCATTGTAATGAAGTAAGAGAAATCAGAGCTCGCACGGAAAGATTTAAGTGTTTGTTTCTCCGCGCGGTGATCAGGTGTGTAACAGCACAGAAATAGCATCAAGGTGGTCCGATGAACCCTCTGCCCGGCACTTAATTGTGAACTGCAGATGCAGATGTAGATGTAAATGTAGGTGCACAGGTGGTGTTGTCATTAGAGAAGCAGGTACAGCAGAATCTGTCGCTATGGAGGACTCAGTGAGTTCGAACATGGAATGGTCCCAGGATGTCACCTGAGGAACAAATACGTCACGCGTATCTCAGCCTTTCTAAAGCCGCACAAGTAATAGTTGGTGATGCGACTGTGAAGTGGAAACGCAAAGGAACAACCATAGCTAAACCAAAACCGACGGACAGGGACGGTCGACCATTGTGGAGGACGTTTGTAAAAAAATCACTTGAAAATATCAGGAAAAAATCACTTGTGCGCTCCAAAGTGCGGTTACCAGTCCTGCTAGCACATTGCCTGTACGTAGGGAGTTACGAGGATGAGGTACAGCGTCGAGCAGCGCCCCTTAAACCACACAGTTCTAAGCGATGCTTGAGATCATGTGAAGAGTTACGCCATTGGACAGTGGACGACTCGAAACGAGTGATTCGATCACGCTATACCCGGTGGAAGCCCAATGGAAGTGTTTGGGTTTGGCGAATGGGTGGGAAACCTTGCCTGCTACCGTGAATGGTTGATGACGATGATGTTTGGTTTGTGGGGTGCTCAACTGCGCAGTCATCGGCGTCCGTGCGAAGTCCCAATAGTTACACAGTCCAATTTTTTTCACCGTCCACTCTAGCCACTGCCACAAATGATGATTAAATGATCAGACAACATAATCACCCAGTCTACAGACAGAGAAAATCCCCAACCCGGTCGAGAATCGAACCCGGGACCCCGTGATCCAGAGGCAGCAACGCTAGCCACTAGACCACGAGTTGGGAACACCGTGAGTGGCGCCAATAGTGCTGTACGGAGAAGGGTGGTATTACGGTATGGTGGTGTTTTTCGTGGTTAGGGTGTGGTCCCTTTATTGTGCTTAAAAAAACGCTAAACCCGGAATGATATGAACACATTTTGCACCACTCGGATAGTTTTGGTAAGATAGTCTATATGCTGTTAGTTCCTCATATCATTGCTTTAACCTGCACTCATGCACATAAATTAAGGATAATTGCAGAATGTGGTGCCAAACAACGTGGCACTATACAAAACTTCCGCTAATACCATAGGCACATAGGGAACACACACGACACAGATCTGTAAGTCAACGGAATTGGTGATAAGTTGAGAAAACCGTCCCTAAACACATGGGCTACAAAACGCCAGTGCCTGTCGGAGCTCCTGAAGTGTCCTAGGGGTGTGAAGACGTGAAGCGATACGTCAACCGAGAGCATCCCAGACGTGCTCGATGGGGATTAGGTTGGGAGAACAGGCAAACCACTCCATTCGCCTGATATCTGCTGTTTCAAGGTACTCCTCCACGATGGCAGCTCGGTGGGGCCGTGCGTTATCGTCCGCCAGGGGGAAGGAGCGACCCCCTGTACCCCTGAAAAGGCGGACATACTGGTTCAAAATGACGTCCCCATACACCTGACCTGTTATAGTTCCTCTGTCAAAGACATGCAGGCGTGTACGTGCACCAATCATAATCCCACACCACACCATCAAACCACGACCTCCATACAGGTCCCTTTCAAGGACATTAAGGGGTCGGTGTCTGGTTCGTGGTTCACGCCAGATGAAAACCCGGCGAGAATCACTGTTCAGACTATACCTGGACTCGTCAGTGAACATAACCTGCTACCACTGTGTAAGTAGGCTGTTTAGGCTTTTTATTGGTAACGCCGCCGCTACGTAGCGATCTGTATGAAAATCACTCGCTGTGCCGTGTACAGTCTGTGGCTGGTTTGCATTGTTGTCTGCCATTGTAGTTTTGGGCAGCGGCAGCTGGATGCTAACAACGCGTAGCGTTGCGCAGTTGGAGGTGATCCGCCAGCTGTGGTGGATGTGGGAAGAGAGATGGCAGAGTTTTGAAATTTGTAAGAATGGATGTCATGAACTGCTATATATATTATGACTATTAAAGTAAATACATTGTTTGTTCTCTATTAAAATGTTTCATTTGCTAACTATACCTATCAGTAGTTAGTGCCTTCCGTAGGTTGAATCTTTTATTTAGCTGGCAGTAGTGGTTCTCGCTGTATTGCAGTAGTTCGAGTAACCAAGATGTTCGTGTGGTAAGTGATATGTGAAACGTATGGGTTAATTTTAGTCAGGGCCATTCTTTTATAGGGATTTTTGAAAGTCAGATTGCGTTGCGCAAAACTATTGTGTGTCAGTTTAAGCACAGTCATGTATAATTTTTCTAAGGGGACGTTTCATATGTCGACCCTTAGCCGAGGATACCTCACTGAAATCTTCAGATTTTTTTCTTGTAGTTTGTGTAATTAGTGTAGATTTTGTTTATTGCTAGTGCGTAATTGTAGAGAGAATCTCCTTTGTAGTTGTAGTCTTTCATTGTTGTACAGTAAAACAGTTGTGGCATGCATGTAGAGTTGCACCAAGTATTTCGCAGCTGCGCTTGCAATTAACTAGATATTATTTGCTATGTTAATGTGTTCTCTTATTTTTGCTCTTCAAATTGTGTTTTTCTGTGTTGTCGTGTGAAATATTGTGACAATAATGGCGTGTGAAAAACGTAATACTAGGCTCCAAAGTAAACTGAGAAATGACAATGAAAACGAAAACAGTGTGTTAGCGCCACCATGTAATGAATTAACTAATGTTCAAAGTAGTAATTTGGTAATTGTGCATAGGGAAATGGAGCGGGCTGCAAATAATGGTGCAGGCAGTGAAACAATTAGTGAACAGGGAAGCATTATCGATCGATCGGTCGGCAACAGCTCGCGTCAGGAATCCGAAACGACAGGACACAATCTAGGAAATACTGTACATTCAGGTTTAGCGTCCTCACCGTTTTCTCAAATAAGTCAAGACATATTTTCTGCTTGTCAAAATGTGAATGTTGCCGGTGGAAATGCACTGCCGAAAAGCATAGAGGAACAGATTCCCGACACTAATACATTATTATTGCAATTAATGCAACAAATGGAACAAAATCAGAGACAAACACAGCAAAAGCTTCAAAAGTTAGACACCACACTTGGACAACACGTGAAGATTTAACTACTGAGTTACATAACATTGAATCGAAATGTCAAAAAGTCTGTAATGACGTAAAAACACAGATTTGTGAGCATTTTGAACCTATTTTTTCGATGCATGAAAATGCATTACAGATTCACGAAGCAGCCATAAAAGAACTGCAAACTACTGTTCATGAAAGTCATAAGACCTTGCAAGCTAAAATTGACTCAGTTGCATCCACCGATTCGGTTACGCAACTTGCAAGAACTCAGGAAAACTTAAAGGACACAGTAGATTCGATTTCAACTCAAATGGACACTCTGAAACTTGGTTCAGTAAAACACACTGAGGAAATGTGTTCACTATCGGAGAAAGTAGCCGAACTTTCGGATCAGTCCACTAATCTATCTGCAAAGGTAGATGATGATCTGAATGACACAAGACCTGTAGCCATCACTGACACAGAAGAGTATGAACAAATTAAGAAAGTCAAACAAAATCAGAATCAAATTAATACGCAATACAAAAGAGAAATCCGGGAATTACAAGATCAGTTGACGTAGGTAATACAAAAATTACATATTTCAGAGGACACTCGCACTCCAATACGGGAAGACGAACTTAGAAATACAGAACAACCACAAAATAATAACACAGGACACTTCGGAAATTATGAAAGAAATTGGCAAGGCGCATTGAATTTTGCGATGGAACCGCCGAAACGATGTAACAATGACCGACATGCGACTCGCCGTCATGATGATTTTGACTATAAGCTGTTCATTACTACACGTAAATTCAAAACATTTAAGAATTCTGGCAACGACATTCATCCACAAGCGCGGCTCCATCAATTCTCTCATTGTTTTCCTCCTAACTGGTCATTGGAGCTCAGATTAGAATTTATGTGTGGCTACTTAAAGAATGAACCAGCTGTAAGAATGCGATCGGTCATTCACCATTGTCACAGTGAAGGAGAATTTTATCGTGCCTTCCTCTCAGCATATTGGTCTCAAGCTACACAAGACCGCGTAAAACATAGCATCATTATGATGAAACATTTCGAACAATCTGAATTTTCCAGTCTTGTGAAATATTTTGAAGACATGTTACATAAGAATCAGTATCTTTCAAACCCATACAGCCCCTCAGAACTCATCCGCATTTGCTTAATCAAATTGCCTGAACATTTACGACATATTATTTTGGCAGGACGTTGCAAAGAGGACATTGAAGCTTTTCAGGGACTGTTACAAGAATTGGAAATTGACACTGACAATCGCGGAACGCGAAAACAGGAACACAACAATTACAGGTTACATCCGTCACAATTCTGCGATGAAAGAAATAATAACTGGACACGACAAGGCTATTCTCACAATACAAATCGTGACCAAAACAGACACCACCCGTATGACAAACGTTGGCAGAGTAGTAATAATTACAGGGAAAGATCACCTCTCCGCGGTAGTGACTATCACAGAGACAATCAGAGAAACAGACAATATGGGAACCAAAATAATTATTATCAAGGGAGACAGATTAACTTCAGACGCAACGGTCCAGCGCGCAGTTACGATTCAGGGAGAAATTCTCCACCACGTGACCGACAAACAAGAAACTATGTAAACTACCGACAAAACGACACACCTGAATTCCATCAGAACTGGCGAGTTTCAAACAGGGCAGGGCCTTCTCGTCAAGGTGAATTTGTAGAAGTTAGGTCTCCTAATCCCAATAACGGCGCACGCCAACAAAGAGACAGACAATGATTCGCACCGCAGGCAGCCATGTGCGCCGGCTGGCTCAGCGAAAAATAACATAAGCTAACCTTGAGCAAAATTCCAGTGTTCCTAACCGACTTAACCACATGATAATTGCGTTGAAACTGAAACTCTGCGTACTAGGAACACTAAAAGATCGCATTACATTTCACATGTAAAACCGTTTATTGAAAGATAATCTGCTTTTTAACTTTGTCTTTCCCATAAAACTTTTCACTTCACACTACTAGTATGCTTTGTCACACTGAGAAACTGTTAACATGCAACAACGTTTTGAAGTTAACTATCCAGTCTAGAACGTAGGGAACATTTTTAAACAGAAATTACGAATGCATTGTTATAGTGAACAGACGACACAGTGTTGTTATTTGTACATTCTTGCTTGTTAGTTGCACGATTACGTAACGACTATAAGGCTTACATATTTCGAACATATACTGTTAATGAGATTTTAATGCAACATTTTGGTTTAGTTGAAAAGACATTCTTTATTTGAAGTACTTTCTGTGAGATTAAAGATGACTTAGCATTTGGTTTCTTTGATAGCTACACGATTATATCACGACGCTGCTAATGTGTGACACAATTTACATTGTGCTTTTGCGGTGTAACTTTTTTAAATCTGCACAGTTTTACTGAATTCTTTTGGAAAGGAAAACATGTTTTAGTAGTAACTTTGTGGTATAGCTACAATGAGATAGCCTTTTCTGTAGCACAACAATACGTTACAGTACAGTACTTACTTCATCACGGCAATAAGCGTAGTAACTACGATATCTATACGCAAAGCATTTCACTTTTGTTTATGATGAGGTAAATACATTGACTTCTGCAGAACTTAGCTTTCGGAGGACGATAACTACGACACTTCCACAGAGATTATCTTACAACAAGACGCACAGTTTAGCGCTACAGTACATGTATTTGAGTAATTAATTTTGTACTTAAAACATTTATTTTTAAAGATATTTGAAGTACAATGATACAAAGATTTTCCGTGATACATTTCATTCCATTGCTGTAATTTGTAACACCTGAGGATATAATTACATTAATCCTCAGGGGGGTACACGCCTACTTTGTGTACCATGTGTCTGTCAAGCACAAGGGGCCCTAGATAATATGGTATTTGCTTATACAACTTTACACATCGGTACCATATTTCTCTAAGACATAAATAACACAGCTATCTGATCATTTAACTGAGAGAAACAAACATTTATTATACTACATCAGTGACAGATGTTTACGTAATTACACAGTTGGATAACTTCACACTTACGAAATTGTATTTTGTCTGTACTTTGTGAACTGTTCATACTTTTTCGGAACCATTGTGTTACTATGAGAGCTTTGAATGACATATTTGGTATGAGATCGTGATTTTTAAAGTACGTTTGAGGTAGATGACACTTTTGACATGAGCAGAGAATTTTTTTTAGGTTTTGAAATTATTGGAAGAAGCTACGACGATTTTGAGATTTGGCTGAGGTTTTATGATGTTATGATGACGATGTGTATTACGCTCTTGCGGTATGTTTATGATCAATAAGCTGATGTTATATGAGTTATATGATTCTGCTACATATCTGTTGTGATGAAATATTGAAGAAGTGTCGACGAGTAAGGTAAGGAATAATGAGTAGTGGTTAGGGACTCTGGTTTGTGATAAAGGATGTTGGAAACCGAGAATGTACTTTAAGAGTTATGAAACGTGTGTATATGCGTGAATGTATCACTATGCTGGCGAAATTTTTTGGACACTGTTATATTTATAGGATTTTGTTTCTACACATTTGTAACGCAAATTCTCGACCTGTGAAATTTTTTTATATGAGACTATCACTGTAGTGCAAACTGGTGCCGTAAATATTTCGGTGAGAAAGTTAAGTGACCACCTTCACGTAATGCGTCGTGGGCACCCAGCTGCGCGACAATCGCCTCGAAAAAAGCCATTAGTGTGTGCCTTTCAGAGGCACAGGTAAAAAAAAAGAGGCCATTATCCTCGCTATTGACATTAATTCCTTTGTAGAAAGCATCGCAAATACGACACGCTCAAACTTGAAAACATATGATTATACTGTGGAGCTCTTAATCGATTTTATTCATTAAAATGCCTAATGAAACGACGAGAAACATTTCACGTCTATTGTCATGCTAGTTGAAAGATTGTTTATTGCATTATGAAACGCCATATGGCTAGTGAATGACGTTTCATGCCTTGCTTTGCCTATTTTGTTTAATACCTAGTTTCTAGCTGCACTGCAGCATTGGTTACTATAAAATTTAATGGATGTACTAATATAAATATTTTATGCCTACAGATCCAGTAAATAATAACTTTATGATGTACTTAAAAAAAACGGAGCTCAAAAAGACATTTCCCTTCATAGGAGTTGCATACAGAATTTTCTTTTCAAGTACATGGTAATATTTTTTTTACAATAAGTTTTTGTGGTGCACCGCTTTAACTATATAGACATTAAGATGTGAATATACATTTCCCTTATCTGCAGTGTTGTCTTTAGTGTAATATTTTTGCTGCTTGAGCTTTGTCATGTTTAGATATAAGTTATTGTATTTGGTGCTGCTGTTTGCCAGGCATAGTGCTACTAAATTTCACTTTGTATTACTCTGTTAAGCTAGTTTTACTACTGATTTATTTTTCTTGTTGCTGCACATTGGTTCATATCAGTTGTAATGTTGCATTGCTTGGTAATTTATATTTACTGTAGCTTGCTTTGCCAACTGCCATTTTTTGTCATTGCTGTTTGTGTTAATTGTTTTGTGCTGCTGCATTGCGTCGTCCTTTAGTTTAGAATCTGAGCTCAGTAGGTTTAACTTAGCTTAAGAGGTGGTAGACTATATAAGAAACTAACTATGAGGAATTTGAAGAAATGCATTGAGAAGCTATAAGAAAATGGTTTAGCCAAAAAAAGTATTTCGAAATAGGATATGAACAAAACAGTAGGGTTTAGAGACAACAGGTTTAGGTAGGATTTTCTTGGAAATAAATGACGAGGTAAGATAATGGAAAATAAATAATGAGGTAAGAAATATGTGAACATATAACTACAAAAAGCATGCTTGGATAGGATTTTTTTGGTGGAAACAAATTTTGAAATAAGACGAAAGATCTAAGGAATGAAGTTTTGGGTTGGACTGTAGTACCAAATGTTACCCTGCAAACAAACCCTGTCCTTTCCTTTGTGTTATCCCACTATGTGTTTGTGTACCCTTGTGTATTTATTTTCTTTCTGTCTCTGTGTACTGTTTCATAGAATTTTTTCTCTTCTAATACTAAGCTACATTCACTATGATGAGGAATACTGTTATCCTCAAATATAATTTGCATTAATAACATGTTATTTACTTCGTAAAGATGTTTACACATTATTTATTCTGTTTTGTTCTAATGATCATGTGTGAAATTGATGTTTGAAAAGTTATTCTGATCTTTTATGTATTTACTTATGTCATAATTCCTGTAACACTGATGTATATGTTTATTTCTATTCTTTTGTAAAGCCCGTTTTACTACAAATGTTATCTGTATTGTTATGTTCTTTAATGATGTATTTTGTGCCTTTGTAATTGTATTTTTATGTTTTAAATTTATAATTGTATAGACACCAGTTCTTCAAATTAAGTATCATTTCACTGCACATGTTTCTGTTGGTCATAGTATATGGACAATATGTGAGAAGTAGGGACTGTTAGTGTTTGCACATGTGTTGATAATTCAGCAAGGGACTGGTTAACAGCATTGCTGGTTCTAAGGACAATTCCAAAAACTTTGTGCGTGCACAAGTGGTGGTTGATGGACTTGCTATATTCTCCGCAAGACTCTTCGATGGTGATTGTGCACCTGCACAGTCGCAACAGATGGCTGCTGGCTATCTCTACAAGGATTGAAGTGGGTCTACACCTTTGATGACTCACCAATACCATTATTTCTACAAGGACTGCAGTGGGTCTGCACCTCTGGTGGCCCACCAATACCGTAATCTCTACCAGGACTACAATAGGTCTACTCTGTGTTGACCTATCTACCAATATTCTTCAAAACTTCGACTGACTCTCCTGTGGGTTTGCTCTGTTGTGGCCCATTACCTGTGTGCATGTCAAGAGTCAGCACTGTCTTTCCGTTGGAAGGACAACACTACTTCTTCAAGACTGCATGGAAATCCACTACTTCCGTGTGCATTTTCTTTTACTACTCAGACTTTGAGAAAAACACTGCAATTTTACTTTGATGAATGATCAGGACTGTCTTTATGGACTGTGAGAAAATTTTAGCTTTTGACCAACATTGTACCGATAAGTGTGTGCATTTCATTTCTTTGTTATTGTAACTATGAAAAATTTTTTCAAATCTGTATTGGCCACTGCCCAAAACAATTTGTAAATTTTTTGTGGGGAGCATGGGGGCTATGTAAGTAGGCTGTTTAGGTTTTTTTATTGGTAACGCCGCCGCCACGTAGTGGTTTGCATTGTTGTCTGCCATTGTAGTTTTGGGCAGCGGCAGCTGGATGCTAACAGCGCGTAGCGTTGTGCAGTTGGAGGTGAGCCGCCAGCAGTGGTGGATGTGGGAAGAGAGATGGCAGAGTTTTGAAATTTGTAAGAATGGATGTCATGAACTGCTATATATATTATGACTATTAAGGTAAATATATTGTTTGTTCTCTATTAAAATGTTTCATTTGCTAACTATACCTATCAGTAGTTAGTGCCTTCCGTAGTTTGAATCTTTTATTTAGCTGGCAGTAGTGGTTCTCACTGTATTGCAGTAGTTCGAGTAACCAAGATTGTTGTGAGGTGATATGTGAAACATGTAAGTTAATGTTAGTCAGGGCCATTCTTTTGTAGGGATTTTTGAAAGTCAGATTGCGTTGCGCAAAAATATTGTGTGTCAGTTTAAGCACAGTCATGTATAATTTTTCTAAGGGGACGTTTCAACTGTTCCAGTGACCATGTACTGTGTACCTGACACCAGGTTTTACTGGCTCTCCTGTGACCAGGGGTCAGTGGAACGCACCTTGCAGGTCTTCAGGCGAATAAAACATATCTGTTCAGTCTTCTGTAGACTGTCTGGAGACAGCTGTTCCAGTGGCTGCGATAGGGTCCTGAGCAAGGCTACCTGCGGTACTCTGTGGCCGTCTGCGGGCACTGATGGCGAGATGTCGGTCTTCTTGTGGTGTTGCACACTGTGTACGTCCCGTACTGTAGCGCCTGGACACGTTTCCTGTCTACTGGAATCGTTACCATAATCTTGAGATCACACTTTGTGGCACACGGAGGGCCCTTGCTACGATCTGCTGTGTTTGACCAGCCTTCAGTCGCCCTAGTATTCTACCCCTCATAACGTCATCAATATGTGTTCTTTGAGCAATTTTCAACACACAGTCACCATTAGCACGCCTGAAAACGTCTGCCCACTTACACGCTGCACCACACTCTGACGAGCACCAGCACACCTCTGCGTATGTGGACTGCTGCCAGCGCCATTGTGCGAAGGCCGCAGGTCAAATGAACCGCATGGTCATACCTCGAGGTGATTTAAATCCGCAAACCGCCCACCAGAGCGTTGTTTCACCATGTATCAGCATTATCCTTAATTTATGAGCATGAGTGTATAATCTGCACTATAATTCCCTCTTTCGAGTTTTTATTTAATTGCACTGCTAAGTAACTTGTGTACCATTACTAGTTGGCAGGATCTCTTTCCTGTTTTTATAAAATGACACAGGCTACTTGCAGTATGACTGGCTGGATAACTCACTCCAAAAGTTGAAGGGAGGCAAGACCACAAATAAAACATGTGTAGCCAACTACTGTGTTGTTCAAACCAAAGTTTTTCATTAGGACAGTTCTATTTTTCTTCATCCAGGAAAGCGATTTTTGATTATTGGTCTCGAATATTAGTTTTGGATGTTCCCTCACAACATGGTGAATGTCAGTCTTCAGCAAATAGTAACAAAAGGAAATATTCACAATATAAGTTTATACCGACTTTCTCTATTTTAGTGTGCGAAGCCTGTACTCAAAATTTGTAAAAAATCATTTTTCTTAACTCCTGCGTTTCTACAAGTTTTGTCTGGCACTATCAGTTAGTACGGCGCACCTGTGCTTCCAGCTGCCGGGTGGAGGTGAAACGCCGCAGACTTGGACTCGCTTAGCCGGCTCTATAGTATCCGTCTCTTCCAGCAGCGGTGGAGGCCACAGTTCATACCTGTCCAAACAGGAAAAAGACAGTCTCTGCATGGTTTTAATCTTTCTTTGTAGTCAGTCTAATGTTGACAAATTTGTTTCATAATCTATCTGTCTTGTGTTAATGACGACCAGCGACTACAATGCTCGCTATTATCCACACTACTACATAAAGACAAGTCATTGTTTAACGTTCTTACCAAACATCTCCAAAAGTTCTTCACCAATTTACTTAGCATTTTTACACGATATTCTAATAAACGTTGATAAGGACACGGAAATGATGTTAGCGACCGACTTACATCAAATTTTTGTACGATACTTTTATAAATATTCAAATTGACATATGCTGTGTATTTTCTAGTATATAAATATATATAGATATATATATATAAAGTATGGACCATGGACCTTGCAGTTTGTGTGGAGGTTTGCGTGCCTCAGCGATACAGACCGCAAGTGTAAGCACAACGGAGTTGTGTTTGTTGAGAGGCCAGACAAACGTGTGGTTCCTGAGGCGGGGCAGCAGCCTTTTCAGTAGTTTCTGGGGAAACGGTCTGGATGATTCACTGATCTGACATCGTAACATCAACCAAAACGGCCTTGCTGTGCTCATACGGCCAACGGCTGAAAACAAGGGGACACCAAAGCCATAATTTTTTCCGAGGGTATGCACTTTACTGCATGGTTAAGTGACGATGGCGTCCTCTTGGGTAAAATATTCCGGAGGTAAAATAGTCCTCCATTCAGATCTCCGGTGGGGACTACTCAGGAGGAAGTCGTCATTGTTGTTGTTGTTCTTGTTCTTGTGCTCTCCAGCCCTGAGACTGGTTTGAGGCAGCTCTCCATGCTACTCTATCCTGTGCAAGCTTCTTCATCTCCCAGTACCTAATGCAACCTACATCCTTCTGAATCTGCTTAGTGTATTCATCTCTTGGTCTCCCCCCTACGATTTTTACCCTCCACAGTGCCCTCCAATGCTAAATTGGTGATCCCTTGATGCCTCACAACATGTCCTACCAACCAATCCCTTCTTTTAGTCATGTTGTGCCATAAACTTCTCTTCTCCCCAAACCTATTCAGTACCTTCTCATTAGTTACGTGATCTACCCACCCAATCTTCAACATTCTTCTGTAGCACCACATTTCGAAAGCTTCTATTCTCTTCTTGTCCAAACTAGTTATTGTGCATGTTTCACTTCCATACATGGCTACACTCCATACAAATACTTTCAGAAACGACTTCCTGACACTTAAAACTAGACCTGATGTTAACAAATTTCTCTTCTTCAGAAACGCTTTCCTTGCCATTGACAGTCTACATTTTATATCCTCTCTACTTCGACCATCATCAGTTATTTTGCTCCCCAAATAGCAAAACTCCTTTACTACTTTAACTGTCTCATTTCCTAATCTAATTCCCTCAGCATCACCCGACTTAATTCGACTACATTCCATTATCCTCGTTTTGCTTTTGTTGATGTTCATCTTATATCCTCCTTTCAAGACACTGTCCATTCCGCTCAACTGCTCTTCCAAGTCCTTTGCTGTCTCTGACAGAATTACGATGTCATCGGCGAACCTCAAAGTTTTTATTTCTTCTCCATGGATTTTAATAGCTACTCCAATTTTTTCTTTTGTTTCCTTTACTGCTTGCTCAATATACAGATTGAATAACATCAGGGAGAGGCTACAATCCTGTCTCACTCCCTTCACAACCACTGCTTCCCTTTCATGCCCCTCGACTCTTATAACTGCCATCTGGCTTCTGTACAAATTGTAAATAGCCTTTCGCTCCCTGTATTTCACCCCTGCCACCTTCAGAATTTGAAAGACAGTATTCCAGTCAACATTGTCAAAAGCTTTCTCAAAGTCTACAAATGCTAGAAATGTAGGTTTACCTTTCCTTAATCTATTTTCTAAGATTAGTCGTAGGATTAGCATTGCCTTACGTGTTCCAACATTTCTACAGAATCCAAACTCATCTTCCTGAAGGTTGGCTTCTTCCAGTTTTTCCATTAATCTCTAAAGAATTCGCATTAGTATTTTGCAGCTGTGACTAATTAAACTGATAGTTTGGTAATTTTCACATCTGTCAACACCTGCTTTCTTTGGCATTGGAATTATTATATTATTCTTGAAGTCTGAGGTTATTTCGCCTGTGTCATACATCCTGCTCACCAGGTGGTAGATTTTTGTCAGGACTGGCTCTCACAAAGCCATCAGTAGTTTCAATGGAATGTTGTCTACTCCCGGGGCCTTGTTATGACTCAGGTCTTTCAGTGCTCTGTCAAACTCTTCACGCAGTATCGTATCTACCATTTCATCTTCATCTAGATCCTCTTTCATTTCCATAATACTGTCCTCAAGTACATCGCCCTTGTATAGATCCTCTATATACTTCATCCATCTTTCTGCTTTCCCTGCTTTGCTTAGAACTGGGTTTCCATCTGAGCTCTTGATATTCATACAAGTTGTTCTCTTATCTCCAAATGTCTCTTTAATTTTCCTGTAGGCAGTATCTATCTTATCCCTAGTGAGATAAGCCTCTACATCCTTACATTTGTCCTCTAGACGTCATAATGAGGAGAAACAAAACTGGCGTTCTACGGATTGTCAGACCCCTTAAACAAAAATTTAAAATAGAAATGGATAGGTTAAATTTACATAAAGTGGGAGTTAGTGAAGTTCGGTGGCAGGAGGAATAACATTTCTGGTCAAATAATACAGGGTTATAAATACAAAATCAAATACTGGTAATGCACGAGTAGGTTTAGTAATGAACAAAAAAATAGGAATGCCGGTAAGCTACAACGAACAGCATAGTGAACGCATTATTGTGGCCAAGATAGACACGAGGTCCACACCTGCCACAGTAGTACAGGTTTATATGTCGACTAGCATCGCAGATGATGAAGAGTTTGAAGACATGTATGACGAAATAAAATACATTATTCAGATAATTAAGGGAGACGAAAGTGTAATAGTCATGGGGGACTGGAAATCGATAGTAGGAAAGGAAACAGAGAGAAAAGTAGTAGGTGAATGTGGACTGGGGATAAGGAATGAACGAGGAAGCTGCCTTATAGAATTTTGCACAGAGATAACTTAATCACCGCTAACACTTGATTAAAGAATCGTGAAAGAAGGTTGCATATGTGGAAGAGACCTGGAGACACCGGAAGGTTTCAGGGTTATTATATGATGGTAAGACAGAGATTTAGGAACCAGGTTTTAAATTGTAAGACATTTCCAGAGGCAGATGTTTACTCTGACCGCAATTTATTGGTTATGAACTGTAGGCAAAAACAGAAGAATCTAAAAAAAAAGATGGGAATTTAAGAAGATGGAACTTAAGTAAACTGAAATAACCTGAGGCTGTAGAGAGTTTCAGAGGGAGCATTGTGAAGGATTGACAATAACGAGGGAAAGGAATACCGTAGAAGAACAATAGGTAGCTTTGAGAGATGAAACAGTGAAGGAAGCACAGGATCAAGTAGGTTTAAAGGTTAGAGCTAGTACAAATCGTTGGGTAACAGAAGATATATTGAACTTAATTGATGAAAGGAGAAAATATAAAAATGCAGTAAACGAAGCAGGCGAAAGGGAAGCAAGGTGGTGGAAGAAGTATATAAAGGGTCTATACAAGGGCGATATGCATGGGGGCAATATTCGGGAAATGGAGTAAGACGTAGATGAAAATGAGATGGGAGATATGATACTACGTGAAGAATTTGACAGAGCATTGAAAGAGCTAAGATGAAACAAGGCTACGGGAGTAGACAACATTCCGTTTTAACTAATGATACCCTTTGGAGAGCCAGCCATGAAAAAACTCTTCCATCTGATGATCAAGATGTATGAGGCGGGCGAAATATCCTCAGACTTCGAGAAGAATACCAATTCCGAAGAAAGCAGGTGCTGACATATGTGAGAATTACCGAACTATCAGTTTAATAACTCGCGCCTACAAAATAATAAAACGAATTCTTCACGGACGAATGGAAAAACTAGTGGAACACGACCTCGGGGAAGATGTGTTTGGATTCAGTAGAATTGTAGGAACACGCTAGGCAATACTGTCCCTTCGACTTAGGTTAAGGAAAGGCAAACCTAAATTTATAGTATTCGTAGACTTAGAGAAGGTTTTGACAATGTTGAATGGAATACTGTCTTTAAAATTTTTAAGGTGGGAGGGGTAAGATAAAGGGAGCGAAAGCCTATTAACATTTTGTACAGAAAGCAGATGGCAGTTTTATATAAGGGTTGAGGGGCACGAAAGGGAAGCAGTGGTTCAGAAGAGAGTGAGACAACGTTTTAGCCTATCACCTATGTCATTCAATCTGTATAATGAGCAAGCAGTGAAGGTAACAAAAGAAAAATCTGGAGTAGGAATTAAAATTCAGGGTGAAGAAATAAAACCTTGAGGTTTGTCGATGACACTGTAATTCTGTCAGAGGCAGCAAAGAACCTGGAAGAGCAGTTTTTAACGGAATGGACAGTGTCTGGAAAGGAGAATATAAAATGAACACCAACAAAAGCAAAACGAGGACAATGGAACGTAATCGAATTAAATCAGGAGATGGTGAGTGAATTAGATTACGAAATGAGACACTTAAAGAAGTAGATGAGTTACGCTATTTGGGGAGCAAAATAACTGATGATGGTCGAAGTAGAGAGGACAAGAAATGTTGACTGGCGATGGCAAGGAAAGCGTTTATGAAGAAGAGAAATTTTTTAATATCGAGTATAGACTTAAAAGTCTTTTCTGAAACTATTTGTATGGAGTATAGCCACGTATCGATGTAAAACATAGACGATAAACAGTTTAGACAAGAAGAGTATAGAAGTTTTTGAAATGTGGTGCTATAGAAGAATGGTGAAGATTAGATGGATAGATCACGTAACTAATAACTAATGAGGAGGTACTGAATAGAATTGAGGAGAAGAGGAATTTGTGGCAAAATTTGAGTAGAAGGCGGAATCGGTCGGTAGGACAGGTTCCGAGGCATCCAGAGATCACCAGTTTAGTACTGAAGGGCAGCGTGGAGGGTAAAAATCGTAGAGGGAGGCCAAGAGATTATTATACTAAACAGATTCAGAAGGATGTAAGTTGCAGTAGTTAATCGGAGATGAAGAGCCTTGCACAGGACAGAGCAGCATGGAAAACTGCATCAAACCAGTCTTTGGGCTCAAGACCACAACAACATGTTGTTAGAAAATGTTTCGAAAAGTTATTGAGCGACTTATTTCAAATTTTTATGTGATACTCTAACAAATTTTTGGACAGACACAGCACAATTTTTTTCAAATATATAGCCAATAAACAATTAAGTAATAAATAATAGGAAAACGCTCTTAGCAAAAATTTCGAAAAATTCTGGACCTGCTTGCTTCAGATTTTTATACGAAATTCTAATAAACACTCAGCAGACACCGGTGATATATTCTTTAAATATTTTTAATATATAAATATGCATAATATGCAGATGTTTTTAGGAAAAACCTCGGAAAGTCCCTGACCACTTTCCTGCAAATTTTACCCCCTACAATAACAAAACATTCAGACGGAGATACACAATATACTTTTTTAAACAACAATGTATAGTTCGCTCTTAAAACAGTCTGTGAGAAACAAAATGTAGTGGTATATCAAGTTGTGAAAATATTTGGTTTTGTTTTCTTTCTCGCAGTAAGTTCAACTATGACAACTGGGTATTTAAACTACATATATTTTAAACAAATATTGTATATACAAGTATGTGATGATTTGCTTTCTTCCTCCTAGTGAGCTTTAATAAAAAACAGGAAAGAAGTGTCTACGACTTGTTGGCTTACGATTGAAATACTACCACGTAATCTGTATCGTCTGAAACTTCGTAACCCTACCCATTTACAGACTAAAACTTTGCGAAATACTGTCATTGAAGCTATTAACCTTACAGAACCAGCAGCGGGAGAGATGTCCCTCATACCCCATATGCCACTGGTCGCAGCAGATTTACCCATTCATGTTAAGCGACTTCAGTTCCCAGTCAACGTTTCGTCGGCAGTAACTGTAAACGCCCACATGTGATACCAGTGAAAACGGGTCGTGTTACAGGCACGAGACTCCTGTGCCCGTCGCTGGATTCGAACGTTGGTTCTCTTCTGGATGTGAGGAAGGCGATGGTGGTGGCGTGTCCACAGATGGCTCCTGGTGCCAAAAGTCTGGAACACGTATTATGTTCGAGTATAATGACTTTTCTGGAGACTAGAAATCTACTCTGTAGGAAATAGCACGGGTTTCGAAAAAGACGATCGTGTAAAACCCAGCTCGCGCTATTCGTCCACGAGACTCAGAGGGCGATAGACACGGGTTCCCAGGTAGATGCCTTGTTTCTTGACTTCCGCAAGGCGTTCGATACAGTTCCCCACAGTCGTTTAATGAATAAAGTAAGAGCATATGAACTATCAGACCAATTGTGTGATTGGATTGAAGAGTTCCTAAATAACAGAACGCAGCATGTCATTCTCAATGGAGGGAACTCTTCCGAAGTAACAGTGATTTCAGGTGTGCCGCAGGGGAGTGTCATAGGACCGTTGCTATTCACAATATACATAAATGACCTGGTGGATAAAATCGGAAGTTCACTGAGGCTTTTTGCGGATGATGCTGCAGTACATCGAGAGGTTGTAACAATGGAAAATTGTACTGTAATGCAGGAGGATCTGCAACGAATTGATGCATGGTGCAGGGAATGGCAACTGAATCTCAATGTAGACAAGTGTAATGTGCTGCGAATACATAGAGAGATAAATCCTTTATCATTTAGCTACAATATAGCAGGTCAGCAACTGGAAGCAGTTAATTCCATAAATTATCTGGGAGTAGGCATTAGGAGTGATTTAAAATGGAATGACCACATAAAATTAATCGTCGGTAAAACAGATGCCAGACTGAGATTTATTGGAAGAATCCTAAGGAAATGCAATCCGAAAACAAAGGAAGTAGGTTACAGCACACTTGTTCGCCCAATGCTTGAATACTGCTCACTGGTGTTGGAACCGTAGCAGATAGGGTTGATAGAAGAGATAGAGAAGATCCAACGGAGAGCAGCGCGCTTCGTTACAGGATCATTTAGTAATCGCGAAAGCGTTAAGGAGATGATAAATAAACTCCAGTGGAAGACTCTGCAGGAGAGACGTTCAGTAGCTTGGTACGGGCTTTTGTTGAAGTTTCGAGAACATACCTTCACAGAGGAGTCAAGCAGTATATTACTTCCTCCTACCTATATTTTGCGAAAAGACCATGAGGATAAAATCAGAGAGATTAGAGCCCACACAGAGGCAATCCAACAATCTTTCTTTCCACGAACAGTACGAGACGGGAATGGAAGGGAGAATCTATAGAGGTACTCAAGGTACCCTCCGCCACACAGAGTCAGGTGGAGTATAGATGTAGATGTAGATAACAACAGTTTTCGATCAAGTGCAATTGATTGGTTGTGGGCCTCCTGGGCAAGGTTTGCCTTCTCTTGTAATATTATTGTCAGCGACAAAGATGTCGGCAGATAACTGGAATCTGCTGCCTCGACGCCGGCTGGAATCATGCGGCGTGGGCGTCTGTTGTGGAGGTGGCTCGGGGGGCGTGGCAGCTGGACAGGTCAGTGCCTGTCTCAGCGGACAACCCCTGCTGCGGCTACCTAGCGTCAGTGGTCCAGGGTCCTCGGCTCCGACTCCGGTCACGGCCTTTGTGGAGGACGACGGCCACAGTGCGTTACCACAATGCATCCCAAGGGATGATTGTATTGACAGGCGGCTGACGACGGCGTCCGACGATAGCATACCTCTGGCGCCTCATAGAGGACGACATGCATTAAGATGGTGATTATTATGATGGGCGTGATGACAGTGACGACTCCGAACTGGTGGCACCTCACGACGGACCATGTTGACGAGATGGCTGCAGGTCCTTAAATATGGCTTTCTGCCACTGACTTCAGAGGTTCTTCTTCCCCAGGTAGAACATTCTGGTGTCGCTCGGCTGGCGTAACTGGCGCGATTACCACCCTCGATGTCGACATCCCGGTGTGCAACGAACTGCTTCTTGTCACGTCCTCTGCTGCCTGGTGACACAGCATTTATACTGACTCCTAAATAAAGAGACTTATTTCCGACAGTATGCTGCCAGCCCGCCCCTGATGGGGAACCGAAATGACAATAAAGGAAAAAAAAATCGAAAGTAATAAACGTCCTGTCAAGGTCGCCACTTTATAATATAATAACATAATGGAATAAATGATAATAAAACGTTGAAATGCGTGGCTTTTTAAAATGTATTGAATTAAGGAGATCAATTTTTCGGCATGAATGACAAGCACAATAAGCTGAGCTATGCCTGGAAATAAGTTCGTATTATTTTGCAGGGGGGAGCAGTTTCTTTATCCGCTGTATATTTGTGCTTACCCTTCTTTGTAATGTTACGTTTGGTCGCCGTGTTCACCTTCGAAGTCTTGACCGTGTTCCCATTGAGCTTATCGGACCTTCGTAATTTTCCAAAGTACACAGATGGGTTTCAGTTCTTGTCATTATTGTACTGTTTGAAATAACAGCTCACGCGACCTTTCTGTTAATAAAACAATACTCTATTTTTCTAAACGAAACTTATATGAAATACACACTCCTCACTTTTTCATAGCGACCCCAAAATGACGGTTTACAGTTACTCGCTAAGAAATGGCGTGCTTCTCACCCGTTCACTAGTTGAACGCGAATGCTTCCTTCCTCCTGCTGGTATAAGAAAAAACTCCTCCGTTTTTTAACAACTGGAAGTCAAAAAATACATGACAGTAGGCATAGGCTCTACGCAGGGCTACCGCTTCATCTTTTCTCTTTGCCTTAAAAGAAGACGAAAACATAAAACAAATGCATAAGGTTTATCACAAATTCTCCTTCGTGTTGATGAACTCGGCGCTCCACCGACCCAATTACGCCATGGTGTCATAGCACTGAACTGCGCAGCGGA
The DNA here is from genome assembly GCF_023897955.1 of Schistocerca gregaria. NCBI lineage: Eukaryota > Metazoa > Arthropoda > Insecta > Orthoptera > Acrididae > Schistocerca > Schistocerca gregaria. The sequence continues at coordinate 878,684,778 of NC_064921.1, read as the reverse complement.
ATGTAACACACATACTACTTCTGGCTCCCAATATTCCTTCACATTTTACTAACTTCATTGCCGTAAAACTCCTAGCTTTAACGAACTTAATCCCTCTCATCATTTGACCCTCTACATAACAACAAACAAAGCTAAAGGTCAGAGAGAGAGAGAGAGAGGGGGGGGGGGGGAACAGGAGGTGGGCAGGGAGAGGGGGAAGGAGAGGAGGTTATGGACAGAGATAGGGGGAGTAGGAGATGGCCAGGGAGTGAAGGAAGCAGAAGGACATAAAGACAGGGGGTAGGAGAAGACGGACAGAGAGGGGGGGGGGGGGAGAAAGGAGATTAAGACGTATATCCAGTCCCCATACATATTTTGCAATTGTGAAGCACTGTCAGGTTCCCTAGTGTAAGTCATTCGCACAAAGGATAATGCATCTGAAGTGTCTTCTCAAGCCCAGAGTGTTAACCAGATATTCTGTATAAACATGAATCTGGCCCTGTAAGGTAGCTAATGTTAGGTGTGGATCGTAGCAAATTAATGGGAAGTGCTGCTGTCACGTAACTAGAATGCATGAATTAATAAAAGTAAAGGTTTGGGATCTAACCTAGAAAGACAAAACAGCTGTTCCTCTTTTTCATTATACATGCAGGGTGTTTCAAAAATGACCGGTATATTTGAAACGGCAACACAAACTAAACGAGCAGCGATAGAAATACACCGTTTGTTGCAATATGCTTGGGACAACAGTACATTTTCAGGCAGACAAACTTTCGAAATTACAGTAGTTACAATTGTCAACAACAGATGGCGCTGCGGCCTGGGAAACTCTATAGTACGATATTTTCAACATATCCACCAAGCGTAGCAATAATATGGCGTAGTCTCTGAATGAAATTACCTGAAACCCTTGACAACATGTTTGGCGGAATGGCTTCACATGCAGATGAGATGTACTGCTTCAGCTCTTCAATTCTTTCTGGATTCTGGCGGAACACCTGGTCTTTCAAGTGTCCCCACAGAATGAAGTCACAGGGGTTCATGTCTGGCGAATAGGGAGGCCAATCCACGCCGCCTCCTGTATGCTTCGGATAGCCCAAAGCAGTCACACGATCATCGAAATATTCATTCAGGAAATGCCGTGCGATGTGGCCGGGTACCATCTTGCATAAATCACGAGGTGTTCGCAGTGTCGTCTAAGGCAGTTTGTACCGCCACAAATTCACGAAGAATGTCCAGATAGCGTGATCCACTAATCGTTTCGGATCTGAAAAATGGGCCAATGATTCCTTTGGAAGAAATGGCGGCCCAGACCAGTACTTTTTGAGGATGCAGGGACGATGGGGCTGCAACATGGGGCTTTTCGGTTCCCCATATGCGCCAGTTCTGTTTATTGACGAACCCGTCCAGGTAAAAATAAGCTTCGTCAGTAAACCAAATGCTGCCCACATGCATATCGCCGTCATCAATCCTGTGCACTATATCGTTAGCGAGTGTCTCTCGTGCAGCAATGATAGCGGCGCTGAGGGGTTGCCGCGTTTGAATTTTGTATGGATAGAGGTGTAAACTCTGGAGCATGAGACGATACATGGACGTTGGCGTCATTTGGACCGCAGCTGCAACACGGCGAACGGAAACCCGAAGCTGCTGTTGGATCACCTGCTGCACTAGCTGCGCGTTACCCTCTGTGGTTGCCGTACGCGGTCGCCCTACCTTTCCAGCACATTCATCTGTCACGTTCCCAGTCTGTTGACATTTTTCAAACAGATCCTTTATTGTATCGCTTTTCGGTCCTTTGGTTACATTAAGCCTCCGTTGAAAATTTCGTCTTGTTGCAACAACACTGTGTTCTAGGCGGTGGAATTCCAACACCAGAAAAATCCTCTGTTCCAAGGAATAAACCATGTTGTCCACAGCACACTTGCACGTTGTGAACAGCACACGCTTACAGCAGAAAGACGACGTACAGAATGGCGCACCCACAGACTGCGTTGTCTTCTATATCTTTCACATCACTTGCAGCGCCATCTGTTGTTGAAAATTGAAACTACTGTAATTTCGAAAGTTTGTCCGCCTGAAAATGTACTGTTGTTCCAAGCATAATGCAACAAACGGTGTATTTCTATCACTGCTCGTTTAATTTTTATTGCCGTTTCAAATATACCGGTCATTTTTCAAACACCCTGTATAATTTATCAACTGTGATTTCAGGGGTCAAGTGATACCCAACAATCATGTTTAATTGCTTCCAACACTCAACAACAAAATACAGTCCTGGAAATTGAAATAAGAACACCGTGAATTCATTGTCCCAGGAAGGGTAAACTTTATTGACACATTCCTGGGGTCAGATACATCACATGATCACACTGACAGAACCACAAGCACATAGACACAGGCAACACAGCATGCACAATGTCGGCACTAGTACAGTGTATATCCACCTTTCGCAGCAATGCAGGCTGCTATTCTCTCATGGAGACGATCGTAGAGATGCTGGATGTAGTCCTGTGGAACGGCTTGCCATGCCATTTCCACCTGGCGCCTCAGTTGGACCAGCGTTCGTGCTGGACGTGCAGACCGCGTGAGACGACGCTTCATCCAGTCCCAAACATGCTCAATGGGGGACAGATCCGGAGATCTTGCTGGTCAGGGTAGTTGACTTACACCTTCTAGAGCACGTTGGGTGGCACGGGATACATGCGGACGTGCATTGTCCTGTTGGAACAGCAAGTTCCCTTGCCGGTCTAGGAATGGTAGAACGATGGGTTCGATGACGGTTTGGATGTAGCGTGCACTATTCAGTGTCCCCTCGACGATCACCAGAGGTGTAGGAGATCGCTCCCCACACCATGATGCCGGGTGTTGGCCCTGTGTGCCTCAGTCGTATGCAGTCCTGATTGTGGCGCTCACCTGCACGGCGCCAAACACGCATACGACCATCATTGGCACCAAGGCAGAAGCGACTCTCATCGCTGAAGACGACACGTCTCCATTCGTCCCTCCATTCTACATCTACATCTATCTACATCTACATTCACGCCTGTCGCGACACCACTGGAGGCGGGCTGCACGATGTTGGGGCGTGAGCGGAAGACGGCCTAACGGTGTGTGGGACCGTAGCCCAGCTTCATGGAGACGGTTGCGAATGGTCCTCGCCGATACCCCAGGAGCAACAGTGTCCCTAATTTGCTGGGAAGTGGCGGTGAGGTACCCTACGGCACTGCGTAGGATCCTACGGTCTTGGCGTGCATCCGTGCATCGCTGCGGTCCGGTCCCAGGTCGACGGGCTCGTGCACTTTCCGCCGACCACTGGCGACAACATCGATGTACTGTGGAGACCTCACGCCCCACGTGTTGAGCAATTCGGCGGTACGTCCACCTGGCCTCCCGCATGCCCACTATACGCCCTCGCTCAAAGTCCGTCAACTGCACATACGGTTCACGTCCACGCTGTCGCGGCATGTTACCAGTGTTAAAGACTGCGATGGAGCTCCGTATGCCACGGCAAATTGGCTGACACTGACGGCGGCGGTGCACAAATGCTGCGCAGTTAGCGCCATTCGACGGCCAACACCGCGGTTCCTGGTGTGTCCGCTGTGCCGTGCGTGTGATCATTGCTTGTACAGCCCTCTCGCAGTGTCCGGAGCAAGTATGGTGGGTCGAACACACCGGTGTCAATATGTTCTTTTTTCCATTTCCAGGAGTGTATTTAACGCTTGGGCATATTGAAATGGCAATTATTAAATCGTTATCTCTACAAATAAAAGTGTTATCACAGGCAAGATGATCAAAAATCTTCATGTATTAAATTTACTTCTATGATATCGTAGCTGGTCAAGGCACTAAGTTGGTGGAGAATAAATTTACCTTTTAAACCAATGAAAAAACTCTAATGTACTCAATGTGAGGTTCAAAATGGCTCTGAGCACTATGGGGCTTAACAGCTATGGTCATCAGTCCCCTAGAACTTAGAGCTACTTAAACCTAACTAACCTAAGGACATCACACACATCCATGCCCGAGGCAGGATTCGAACCTGCGACCGTAGCAGTCACGCGGTCTCAATGTGAGGGTAGGTTAGTATTCTAGCTTTTGATATTAAATGGTAGGGCGTACACGGGTTGGAGTTAGCAAAATCTCAACTCAACATTTACCGTGGCCTAATGCGTGATAGTACTTTACCAATCGGGTTTGTATCGAAGATTTAGTTGGAAGAAATTGATAGATACCTTGAAGGGTCTTGTAATGATTCTTGAGGGGAAGGTACTATAGGTTGCGAAGTTGCTGTTACTATAACTCTAAATACGAGGTATGTCCACAATGTAAGTTCCATTTGGTTATATGAAACAAACGTGTACAGACACAGAAAAAAAAATTCTTGTAGAAAAATCTACAACTGCCAAACTACTTTTCTACATAGGTTCCGAAATTTTGTAGGCACTTGTCATAGCGTGGCACACGTTTTTGTATGCCTTCTTCATAGAAGGTTGTCGCCTGTGTGTTCAACCATGTGGTAACATGTTCTTTCAGCTCGTCATCATCGTTGAAGTGTTGACCACTAAGGACAGATTTTAGGTTCAAATGTGTGTGTATTCCTAAGGAACCAAACTGCTTAGGTCATCGGTCCATAGACTTACACACTACTTACACTAACTTACGCTAAAAACAACACACACACCGATGCCCGAGGGAGGACTCGAACCTTCGGCGGGAGGGACCGCGCAGTCCGTGCCATATCGTCACTAACCACGCAGTCAGTCCGCGCGGCACATTTTAGGTGTAAGAAGAGACGAACGTTGCTAGGAGCGAGGTCCGGGCTATACAGAGGATGATCAAATGCGCCCCAGTGAAATTCCCGTAAGAGTTGTTTGTCGTAAGAGTTGTTTGGTCGGGTATCACGGGGATGTCAACCTCGTCCCGTCTGTCCCCAGATCGGTCCACCGCTGTGGTTTCCTCGGTTGCTGCCCGCAGTGGGGCTGAGCCCTCGCCTGTGGTTGATTGGGAGGTCGTTCCAAGGCGTGGCAGGCAGCGAAAGGCGTCCCCGGAGGCTGATCAGAAAGCCTCCCCGGTGCGTCTGACAAACCGGTTTCAGGCACTGTCTCTGGCTGAGCCAGATGCAGCCGCCTGCCCTGTTTCAGAGGATCATTCTCAGCCTTCAAGGTCTGGGCAATCGCAGAGGGTGGGCTTACTGGTAGTTGGGAGCTCCAATGTTAGGCGCGTAATGGGGCCCCTTAGGGATACGGCGGCTAAGGAGGGGAAGAAATCCAGTGTGCACTCCGTGTGCATTCCGGGAGGAGTCATTCCTGATGTGGAAAGGGTCCTTCCGGATGCCATGAAGAGCACAGGGTGCAGCCAGCTGCAGGTGGTGGCACATGTCGGCACTAATGACGTGTGTCGCTTTGGATCTGAGGAAATTCTCTCTGGATTCCAGCGGCTATCTGATTTGGTGAAGGCTGCCGGTCTTGCTAACGAGATGAAGGCAGAGCTCACCATCTGCAGCATCGTTGACAGAACCGACTGCGGACCTTTGGTGCAGAGCCGGGTGGAGGGTCTGAATCAGAGGCTCAGACGGTTTTGCGACCGTATTGGCTGCAGATTCCTAGACTTGCGCCATAGGGTGGTGGGGTTTCGGGTTCCGCTGAATAGGTCAGGAGTTCACTACACTCAGCTGGCGGCTACACGGGTAGCGGAGGCTGTGTGGCGTGGACTGGGCGGTTTTTTAGGTTAGAAGGCCTCGGGAAAGTGCGGGATGGGCTGCAATGTCAAAGGGTGCTTGGCAATTACAGGACGTGCTTGGATCAAGGAACAGTCGGAATTTTAGTTGTAAATTGTTGTAGTTGCGCTGGAAAAGTCCCTGAGCTTCAAGCGCTAATAGAAAGCACAGAAGCTGATATCGTTATAGGTACAGAAAGCTGGCTAAAGCCTGAAATAAGTTCTGCAGAAATTTTTACGGAGTCTCAGACGGTGTTCAGGAAAGATAGATTCGGCAGAATTGGTGGTGGAGTGTTTGTGTCTGTCAGTAGTGGTTTATCTTGTAGTGAAGTCGAAGTAGATACTCCGTGCGAATTGGTGTGGGTGGAGGTTATACTTAACAGCCGAATTAAGTTAATAATTGGCTCCTTCTACCGACCCCCAGACCCCGATGATACAGTTGCGGAACAGTTCAGAGAAAGTTTGAGTCTCGTAACAAATAAATACCCCACTCATACGGTTATAGTTGGTGGGGACTTCAACCTACCCTCGGTATGTTGGCAAAAATACTTGTTCAAAACCGGTGGTAGGCAGAAAACGTCTTCCGAGATTGTCCTAAATGCATTCTCCGAAAATTATTTCGAGCAGTTAGTCCACGAACCCACGCGAATTGTAAATGGTTGCGAAAACACACTTGACCTCTTGGCCACAAACAATCCAGAGCTGATAGAGAGCATCAGGACTGATACAGGGATTAGTGATCACAAGGTCATTGTAGCTAGGCTCAATACCATCTCTTCCAAATCCATCAGAAACAAACGCAAAATAATTTTATTTAAAAAAGCGGATAAAGTGTCACTAGAAGCCTTCCTAAAAGACAATTTCCATTCCTTACGAACTGACTATGCGAGTGTAGACGAGATGTGGCTCAAATTCAAAGATATAGTAGCAACAGCAATTGAGATATTCATACCTCATAAATTGGTAAGAGATGGAACGGATCCCCCGTGGTACACAAAAAAGGTCCGAACGCTGTTGCAGAGGCAACGGAAAAAGCGTGCGAAGTTCAGAAGAACGAGAAATCCTGAAGATGGGCTAAAATTTACAGACGCGCGAAATTTGGCACGTACTTCGATGCGAGATGCCTTTAATAGGTTCCACAACGAAACATTGTCTCGAAATTTGGTAGAAAATCCGAAGAAATTCTGGTCGTATGTAAAGTACACAAGCGGCAAGACGCAGTCAAGGTTCCACAACGAAACATTGTCTCGAAATTTGGTAGAAAATCCGAAGAAATTCTGGTCGTATGTAAAGTACACAAGCGGCAAGACGCAGTCAATACCTTCGCTGCGCAGTGCCGATGGTACTGTTATCGACGACTGTGCCGCTAAAGCGGAGTTATTGAACGCAGTTTTCCGAAATTCCTTCACCAGGGAAGACGAATGGAATATTCCAGAATTTGAAACACGAACATCTGCTACCATGAGTTTCTTAGAAGTAGATACCTTAGGGGTTGCGAAGCAACTCAAATCGCTTGATACGGGCAAGTCTTCAGGTCCAGATTGTATACCGATTAGGTTCCTTTCAGATTACGCTGATACTATAGCTCCCTACTTAGCACTCATATACAACCGCTCGCTCACCGATAGATCTGTACCTACAGATTGGAAAACTGCGCAGGTCGCACCAGTGTTCAAGAAGGGTAGTAGGAGTAATCCATTTAACTACAGACCTATATCATTGACGTCGGTTTGCAGTAGGGTTTTGGAGCGTATACTGTATTCAAACATTATGAATCACCTCGAAGGGAACGATCTATTGACACGCAATCAGCATGGCTTCAGAAAACATCGCTCTTGTGCAACGCAGCTAGCTCTTTATTCGCACGAAGAAATGGCCGCTATCGACAGGGGATCTCAAGTTGATTCCGCATTTCTAGATTTCCGGAAAGCTTTTGACACCGTTCCTCACAAGCGACTTCTAATCAAGCTGTGGAGCTATGGGATATCAACTCAGTTGTGCGACTGGATTCGTGATTTCCTGTCAGGAAGGTCGCAGTTCGTAGTAATAGACGGCAAATCATCGAGTAAAACTGAAGTGATATCAGGTGTTCCCCAGGGAAGCGTCCTGGGACCTCTACTGTTCCTGATCTATATAAATGACCTGGGTGACAATCTGAGCAGTTCTCTTAGACTGTTCGCAGATGATGCTCTAATTTACCGTCTAGTAAGGTCATCCGAAGACCAGTATCAGCTGCAAAGCGATTTAGAAAAGATTGCTGTATGGTGCGTCAGGTGGCAGTTGACGCTAAATAACGAAAAGTGTGAGATGATCCACATGAGTTCCAAAAGAAATCCGTTGGAATTCGATTACTCGATAAATAGTACAATTCTCAAGGCTGTCAATTCAACTAAGTACCTGGGTGTTAAAATTACGAACAACTTCAGTTGGAAGGACCACATAGATAATATTGTCGGGAAGGCGAGCCAAAGGTTGCGTTTCATTGGCAGGACACTTAGAAGATGCAACAAGTCCACTAAAGAGACAGCTTACACTACACTCGTTCGTCCTCTGTTAGAATATTGCTGCGCGGTGTGGGATCCTTACCAGGTGGGATTGACGGAGGACATCGAGAGGGTGCAAAGAAGGGCAGCTCGTTTTGTATTATCGCGTTATAGGGGAGAGAGTGTGGCAGATATGATACACGAGTTGGGATGGAAGTCATTACAGCATAGACGTTTTTCGTCGCGGCGAGACCTTTTTACGAAATTTCAGTCACCAACTTTTTCTTCCGAATGCGAAAATATTTTGTTGAGCCCAACCTACATAGGTAGGAATGATCATCAAAATAAAATAAGAGAAATCAGAGCTCGAACAGAAAGGTTTAGGTGTTCGTTTTTCCCGCTCGCTGTTCGGGAGTGGAATAGTAGAGAGATAGTATGATAGTGGTTCGATGAACCCTCTGCCAAGCACTTAAATGTGAATTGCAGAGTAGTCATGTAGATGTAGATGTAGATGTCACATTCACCGTGTGAGGTCGGGTATTACCGTGAAAAAAAAAAAAAAAAAACGCCTTTTAACAGTAATCCTCGGCGCTTGTTCCGTATAGCGCGGCGCAATTTCTCAATGGTCCCGCAGTAACCATGTGCATTAATTATTTGCCTCGAGGTAAAAAATCAATCTGCAAAATGCCTTTTCTGTTCCGAAAAACGGTGCACATGACTTTTCAAGGTGTCAATATTTGCTTAGGCTTCGTTAGGGACGAAGTGTGCCTCCATTCCATTGATTGCCGTTTTGTTTCAGGGGTGTCGTACGATACCCAAGTTTCATCCCTGTGACTATCCGAGAAAGAAAACCATCGCCTTCTTGTAAACGTAGGCTTCCGCTGCCGCTGTCACAGTCAATAAAATTCTTATGGGTTTGAGGCCGCATTGTCATCTGTAAAATTCCGATGTTTCGGCGCCTGTTGCAAGGTGCCTTCCTCATGGTTTATTGCTAACTGCTGAATGAGCTTTTTTCTCGTTTATTGAAATTCAATTCCTCCCCCCCCCCCCCCAAGGGGGCGAGCTGGCAGCAGCTTAGTACGTTGCTCTACGGCCTACGGACTTTTTAAAAAACGTAAGAAGAGAAGAAACAAGAAAAGCAGGCGATAAAACGGTGACTTAAAATGTAGAACGGCGGAAAATTGGGGAAAGTTAAAACATAAAGCAAAGGGGTTGGCAATGTTAATAAAATACTCAGGAATCAGACAAGTAATATAGTAGACACACAATTAAAAAACATGGCGACAGTCTGGTTTCTGTTCGCAAGAGATAAAAAATCACGCCGTGCGACAGTATGACGGCCGTTCGCAACAATTCCCAAAAGACATACAACACGAAACACTTACTGTAAAACACTCACTGTAAAACACTTCACGAAAATGTCGGCACAAAGATGACACTCCCTAGCCAAAGGCAGATGGGGGTGAGGTGGGAAGGACCTGGATGAGGGGGAAAACAAGGAGGGAGGAGAGGAAAAGACGAAGGGGGGACTGAATGAGCAGTAGTTTGGACACTTATATACTATGTAGGAGTGCCGTCATTGGATATGAGGGGAGGAGGAAGGGTATTAGGAGTTCATTTTATTGGCCTTTGCTTTGCGTGTTGGCGGAAATAGGCGGTTTCCATTGGAGTTTCCTTTACTGCTTGCCATTGGTGGAAATCGGCGAATAGGAAACTGAGCGTCAAATACAGCGTAGCGTTGTTTACTAACTGCCTAGTATCGATTAGGCTACGTCAGCGCTCTGTGTACCCTCCACCGCTGTGGCATACCGCGCACCTGTTGCTCTGCGAGAGCTGTCCTTTCGCAAAGCGGCCACTGCTGGCAGCCAAGACGCTGGAAGTCGGTACCCGTCCTTTCTATTCATGTTGTCGGGTCGCTTGGCTATTTCTATAGCCTCTCTAATCTTCCTCCTCAAACTAAACGGTTGTTTCGCAAGTACGTGGGCCTCTTCGCTTCGATCTTCATCCTGCACTGTTCCTGATGTTTTGCCACCGCTGATTTGCTGTATTGTCTGAGGCGGGTACATCTCTCGTGTTCAGTTAACCTTGTGCTTATTGGACGTCCAATGTCACCTGCAGACACCAGTCCAAATTCGCACCTGATTTCATAAACTCCATCGTTTTAATAGCTAATGAAATTTTTTCCCCTATGTGAAGACATATTCCATGTTTTTTATGTCCGAATAGTTCAAATTAGGCTGTCAAAGTTTTTCAACCTATTCAATGAACTGAGGATGAAGCCCGACCAACAGGCATTACATGCATTGATCAAAAGCGATAGTGCATTGAGAATGGCTACTTCCTAGCTGAAATCTAGATCTGCCAATAAAATTTAAAATGGACGACTGATGGCTGAAATCTATTATTTACAAGTCAGTATAACAGTCACTGCGTGCAACAGCCTTCTGAATGGATAATTTCAGATACCTCGTCGAAAAGAAGCTATATTTACGTAATAAGTTGCGAGGAAAGCATTCATTCATTACTTAATTCTTTAGTTCGAACTAAAGCATTATTCAGGCAGTCCATAAGATCTGCATAAAATAATAGCTAATGAAATTTTTCCCCTGTGTAAAGACATATTCCAGGCTTCTTGTGTCCAAATAGTTCAAATTAGGCTATCAAAGTTTTTCAACCTAATAGGAAAACCAATTTTTGCCAACCATTTAGTAACTGGTTATAATAAATAGATATAATAGAGCGCGTGGTACTTCATAAGCAGGAGGCATTTGCGAACTTCTGTATGATTGCAGTGACATCTATGTGGCAAAACCAGTGACACAATTACCACTCGCATATCGGGTCATGAACGTTATGTGCAGCCGGGGCAACACAGAGAATCAGCAATAACCGATCGCTATTTGGACTGTAGCGGATGCAAGAAAGCCATGTACTTGTCCAGCAGGTATGGATGAAGCAACGGAAAATAAGAGAAGCTATGTATATTGAACAAGCAGTAAAGGAAACAACAGAAAAATTCGGAGTAGGTATTAAAATCCATGGAGAAGAAATAAAAACTTAAAGGTTCGCCGATGACATTGTAATTCTGTCAGAGACAGCAAAGGACTTGGAAGAGCAGTTGAACGGAATGGACAGTGTCTTGAAGGGAGAATATAAGATGAACATCAACAAAAGCAAAACGAGGATAATGGAATGTAGTCGAATTAAGTCGGGCGATGCTGACGGAATTAGGTGGTGGTGGTGGTCAGTGTTTAACGTCCCGTAAACAACGAGGTCATTAGACACGGAGCGCAAGCTCGGGTTAGGGAAGGATTGGGAAGGAAATCGGCCGTGTCCTTTCAAAGGAACCATCCCGGCATTTGCCTGAAACGATTTGGGGAAATCACGGAAAACCTAAATCAAAAATGGTTCAAATGGCTCTGAGCACTATGGGACTCAACTGCTGTGGTCATTAGTCCCCTAGAACTTAGAACTACTTAAACCTAACTAACCTAAGGACATCACACACATCCATGCCCGAGGCAGGATTTGAACCTGCGACCGGAAAACCTAAATCAGGATGGCCGGAGACGGGATTGAACCGTCGTCCTCCCGAATGCGAGTCCAGTGTGCTAACCATTGCCCCACCTCGCTCGGTGAGGGAATTAGATTAGGAAATGAGACACTTAAAGTAGTAAAGGAGTTTTGCTATTTGCGAGCAAAATAACTGATGATGGTTGAAGTAGAGAGAATATAAAATGTAGACAGGCAATGGCATGGAAAGCGTTTCTGAAGAATTGAAATTTGTTACCATCGAGTATAGATTTAAGTGTCAGGAAGTAATTTCTGAAAGTATTTGTATGGAGTGTAGTCATGTATGGAAGTGAAACATGGACGATAAATAATTTGGACAAGAAGAGAATAAAAGCTTTCGGAAATGTGGTGCTACAGAAGAATGCTGAAGATTAGATGGGTAGCTCACATAACTAATGAGGAGGCACTGAATACAATTGGGGAGAAGAGGAGTTTGTGGCACAACTTGAGAAGAAGAAGGGATCGGATGGTAGGACATGTTCTGAAGCATCAAGGGATCACCAATTTAGTATTGGAGGACAGCGTGGAGGGTAAAAATCGTAGAGGGAGACCAAGAGATGAATGCACTAAATAGATTCAGAAGGATGAAGAAGCTTGCACAGGATAGAGTAGCATGGAGAGCAGCATCAAACCAGTCTCAGGACTGAAGCCCACAACAACAACAACACGTAAATAATTAGATATCCGAACAACATGAACAGGTAGTATGGGTGTGAGTTACCGACCACATTTCTTCCAGCGATCCCAATCCAATGGAGCACATGCTTTCACCAAGCCAGGAGCTCCTCGAGACCTGAGCCAACAAGCATGCGCAGGATCGAATCCTTGGTGCAGGAAAACGCAGTCCCAGGAGACAAGCTGCCGATTCATTGTTGACTGGCAATAATCTGCTAGAGTAAAACAGGCAATAGCTTTTTGTGCAGCAGTCAATCACAGGCAACTTCACTTTGAACAGTTCGATGAGGTTCCAACTTACATTGCGAAGTCACATTAATGTGACAACCTGTAAAAAGCCTTAATAATCATCTTTCGCAGCACGGCCTGAAGTGAGATGTGCACGAAGAGACCCAGTGCGGTTTTGGAAGGTACCCAGATGTATGTGAAGCCATGCTGACTCCAATGCTGCGGCCTTCTGCTCCAGGTTTCTCGGTTGAGGGTCCATGGCGCGTATAGCCCGATCCAGGTGGTTTACATCGGTGACCAGGAGATTACAGTAAACTCATCCTGCTGCTGTTGGAACAAAATGGTTCAAATGGACCTAAGCACTATGGGAGTTAACAGCTGAAGTCATCGGTCCCCTAAACTTAGAACTACTTAAACCTAACTAACCTAAGGACATTACACACATCCACGTCCGAGGCAGGATTCAAACCTGAGACCGTAGCAGCCGCGTAGTTCCTCACTGAAGCACCTAGAACCGCTCGGCCACCGCGGCCGGCCCTGTTGGAACCACCCACGTACACTGCGAGCTGTGTGACATGCTGTATTGTGTAACAGAACCTATTAAAGGCTTTACTTTACCGAAGTATGTGATACCCTTCAAATTCAACCAGTTTAAGGAGTATTTATGATTAAAGAAAAGTTATTGTCTATGTTAACAATTATTTCATAATTCATGTTACTTACTTATTTATGCAAATTAGAGAAGTCAGTTGACAAACTTCTAAAAAACGGCCTTTTTGTACCAAAGAATTATTCTGTCAAGTCAACAAATCTGTCTGTCATTTTAATAACATGTTAAATTATGTCACTCGATGTAAATTAATAACCTTTCTGCACAAATTATGATAACAGATGTACATGTGACTTATAAACTATATCTCGTTTTAGTAGTTCTTTGACAAGGTTATAAATAAAAGCAGCAAGAAGGGTCGGGAGCGCAGTCGGATTGTCACTTTGGTAAAGTGTGTATGTGTGTTATTGTTCGAGGTGGATAAACAACGCAAAGAAATGTGAAAGAAGTACTTCTTTATGTTGTGTCATTGTCTTTGGTGGACAGTGGAATGAAGATGGCCACCAGAGTAATAAATAATTGACGTTTAAATATTTATTGGTGTCGCTCGTTATTTATCATCAAAAGCACATCAGAAACACAGGACCTCATCGTTTTACCCCTAGACAACCAGATTTAGAGCCAGCATCAACATCGAGACAGAGCAGCGATCCAGCAAGCAGCAGCGATTACTACAATGCATTTTAATGGCGCCAACCTAACATCAAGTGCTAACAAGCTCCGTAAATGGGAGTTAAATAGTGCGGTTACAGCAATTAGCAATATCCACGACTAGGCGATCATTACAGTTGTCGCACTGGTAGTTTCCATCATGCCGAGGAAAAAAAACTGCATCTAGAAGTGGACATGTTCTCCAGATATAGCTTCATACTTGTGCCTTCCAGGACGACGAGATCACTGGGAGAATAGAAAAAAACATTCACCAGACCAAAACTCTCCATCCTCCGTCCTGGACTCTCCTGACGATTCTTGCATGATGTTTGTTTTCTGATGTTTTTGGTGTACACGCCAATGCCCATCTGTCCAGTCGAGGAGAAAACGTAATTCAACTACAAACTCCACCTGTCACCACTCACTGGACGTCCAGTCGTGGCATTGGCGTTCAAATTTCAGCCCTCATCGCTGATGAGCAGTAGTCAGAATGGGTGCGTGAACCAGTCTCCTGCTGTTGAGGCCAGTATGCAGCAACTATGGCTGAACAGCCTTTGAGAAGACACTGTTGGGAGCTCCTTGGTGGAGCTAAGTGGTCAGTTACTCACAGCTGCAAGTCTATTCGCCCGTACACATCTCCACAGCAGTCTTCACCCCTACCACTTATGGTCGATTGAGCACCATAGCGGGCCTTGTAGCCGAGCGGTTCCAGCCGCTTCAGTCCGGAACCACGCTGCTGCTACGGTCGCAGGTTGGAATCCTGCCTCGGGCATGGATGTGTGTAATGTCCTTAGGTTAGGTTTAACTAGTTCTAAGTCTAGGTTGCTGGCCGGTGTGGCCGAGCGGTCCTAGGCGCTTTAGTCCGGAAATGCGCGACCGCTCCTGTCGCAGGTTCGAGTCCTGCCTCGGGTGTGAATGTCTATGATGTCCTGAGCATGGTTAGGTTTAACCAGTTCTAAGTTCTAGGGGACTGATGACCTCAGATATTAAGTCTCACAGTGCTCACAAGGGAACCTCCCCATCGCACCCCCCGCAGATTGAGTTATAAGTTGGCACAGTGGATAGGCCTTGAAAAACTGAACACAGATCAATCGAGAAAACAGGTAGAAGTTGTGTGGAACTATGAAAAATAAGCAAAATATACAAACTGAGTATTCTATGCACAAGATATGCAATATCATGGACAATGTGAGCTTAGGAGCGTCGTGGTCCCGTGGTTAGCGTGAGGAGCTACGGAGCGAGAGGTTCTTGGATCAAATCTTCCCTCGCGTGTAAAGTTTAATTTCTTTATTTTTGCAAAGTTATGATCTGTCCGTTCGTTCATTGACGTCTCTGTTCACTGTAATAAGTTTAGTGTCTGTGTTTTGCGACCGCACGGCAAAACCGTGCGATTAGCAGACGATAGGACGTGCCTCTCCAATGGGAACCGAAAACATTTGATCGCAAGGTCATAGGTCAACCGATTCCTCCACAGGAAAACGTGTCTGATATATTCTGTACGACACTGGTGACGGCAAGTGCGTCACACGACAGGAATATGTTGTCGACCCACCAAACTTGTACACTTGGCGAATGGGTAAAAAGATTCTTCTACCTTGTCCGATTTAGATTTAGTTTGTCACATAAACTGAAAATAAAAAAATAAACTTTTTACTTGAGGGAAGACTTGAACCAAGGAACCTCTCGTACCGCAGCTGCTCACACTAACCACAGAACCACTTTTTTTTATTTTTATTTTATTTTTTATACCTGACCTCTTCCACTTCAGGCGTTGGCTCCTATCACCCTTAACACCCCCCGCCCCCCCCCCCCCAATCCTAACTAGCATTAAAAAAAAAAATCTCTTGCCACCGCAACTTTCACCCTAACTTAACCTACTCTCTTTGTAATTTTTTTGTAATTTTTGTTTTAAATAATATATAAAGAAACTGAATAAATCTTTTTTCCGTGACAAAACTGTCCAATACCCATAAAACAGAAGAACACGAAATCAAGCAAGCACTTCTGATTTCTTTTATGTTACAGCTTCTGGCAAAATTAGTTTTCCTGAGACACTTTGACTGCCATACTACAAAAATAAATAAATACCAACTTAATTATAATGAAGCAAAATTAGTATCGACTCGCTGTAGTGGTGTGCATCAACCAAAATTGCCGCTTCATTATGGGAAAGTGTGAAGTAAGAAATTTTGAAACAAAACTTTGTATTTTCGACTCGTTTTAAGGTTGTGGTGCTCTTCCATTATATACTGTATGTAGTCGTCTATACTCGTATGCGTATACGTAACTGCAAAATATGCAAACTGGCCGATGATCCAAGTGTAGCTATTGTGCTTTGTTGCAGGAAAGAAATGCCATTCTGGTTGAAGTACATCTTTAAGTGTTGTAGCAGAATCTGTAGTTCTAGTAATTATTGCGAGTTTTTTCCTAGTCCAGTTCCATATGTGGTATTGGTCTCGGCAAAAGAGAATGTGTGTCAAGGTATCTACAGTATGGCAATGATCGCAGTATGGACTCTGCTTCATTTTGATATTGTGCAGCTTTTCACCTGTTGGGACCTTCTCGTTTACGATGTCATACCATGTGGTCACAACTGTGGAGTGGAGGATGGGGTTGTTAATGTTTTTCCAGACGTTACTCCAGTTGACAGCTGGATATTTGGCTTCCATTGGGTTTTGCCTATGGTGTCTCGTGAGGTGGTAATAGGTCCTTCTGGTGTTAAGCAGCTGTGAAGTATCTTGAATATAGCTCATTTCCAGGTAGTAAGTCCGGACGTGATCGAGTTGAGCGCTAATGCGACCAACATCGACTGGGGCCTTTGTGCTCGTTGGGGCTAACCTGTTGAATAACGTTTTCGTAATTGTCGGATGGGGTGTCTGCAGTATTTTGCGGATTCGGTCCATATATATGGCAATGCATTGTTTCTTGATGTCTTTGACTCCCAAACCACCAGCGGCGCGTGTTAACACTATGGTTGGCATGGTGACTTCAAAGATGTTTCCGCTCCATATGAACCAATACGCTGCAGCTAAAAGCTTTTGCGCTGTATCTTGGGGTACTGGTAACCCTGGCGCGAAGTGATATACACTCCTGGAAATGGAAAAAAGAACACATTGACACCGGTGTGTCAGACCCACCATACTTGCTCCGGACACTGCGAGAGGGCTGTACAAGCAATGATCACACGCACGGCACAGCGGACACACCAGGAACCGCGGTGTTGGCCGTCGAATGGCGCTAGCTGCGCAGCATTTGTGCACCGCCGCCGTCAGTGTCAGCCAGTTTGCCGTGGCATACGGAGCTCCATCGCAGTCTTTAACACTGGTAGCATGCCGCGACAGCGTGCACGTGAACCGTATGTGCAGTTGAAGGACTTTGAGCGAGGGCGTATAGTGGGCATGCGGGAGGCCAGGTGGACGTACCGCCGAATTGCTCAACACGTGGGGCGTGAGGTCTCCACAGTACATCGATGTTGTCGCCAGTGGTCGGCGGAAGGTGCACGTGCCCGTCGACCTGGGACCGGACCGCAGCGACGCACGGATGCACGCCAAGACCGTTGGATCCTACGCAGTGCCGTAGGGGACCGCACCGCCACTTCCCAGCAAATTAGGGACACTGTTGCTCCTGGGGTATCGGCGAGGACCATTCGCAACCGTCTCCATGAAGCTGGGCTACGGTCCGGCACACCGTTAGGCCGTCTTCCGCTCACGCCCCAACATCGTGCAGCCCGACTCCAGTGGTGTCGCGACAGGCGTGAATGGAGGGACGAATGGAGACGTGTCGTCTTCAGCGATGAGAGTCGCTTCTGCCTTGGTGCCAATCATGGTCGTATGCGTGTTTGGCGCCGTGCAGGTGAGCGCCACAATCAGGACTGCATACGACCGAGGCACACAGGGCCAACACCCGGCATCATGGTGTGGGGAGCGATCTCCTACACTGGCCATACACCTCTGGTGATCGTCGAGGGGACACTGGATAGTGCACGGTACATCCAAACCGTCATCGAACCCATCGTTCTACCATTCCTAGACCGGCAAGGGAACTTGCTGTTCCAACAGGACAATGCACGTCCGCATGTATCCCGTGCCACCCAACGTGCTCTAGAAGGTGTAAGTCAACTACCCTGGCCAGCAAGATCTCCGGATCTGTCCCCCATTGAGCATGTTTGGGACTGGATGAAGCGTCGTCTCACGCGGTCTGCACGTCCAGCACGAACGCTGGTCCAACTGAGGCGCCAGGTGGAAATGGCATGGCAAGCCGTTCCACAGGACTACATCCAGCATCTCTACGATCGTCTCCATGGGAGAATAGCAGCCTGCATTGCTGCGAAAGGTGGATATACACTGTACTAGTGCCGACATTGTGCATGCTCTGTTGCCTGTGTCTAAGTGCCTGTGGTTCTGTCAGTGTGATCATGTGATGTATCTGACCCCAGGAATGTGTCAATAAAGTTTCCCCTTCCTGGGACAATGAATTCATGGTGTTCTTATTTCAATTTCCAGGAGTGTATTTTGCTTAGCACGCAGCTGTTAATCAAGAGAGCTTTCTGTATCCGATTGAGCGTTCTGGATTTGTGTTCACGGAGAGTAGCCCTGAATATATTTAGTTTATTGTCCCAGTTGGCTACTGTCATCTCTATTGGGTTTGCCATTAGAATCATACCTAAGTGGTTCGTCTTCTCTGTCCTTTGTAGCCATGTTCTTTGAATTGTCTCCATATGGGGTGCGACAGGTAAAATTTTCGATTTGTGTTCATTGAGTTTGGCTTCGGAAGAAGTGGCGTAAGCGTCGATTTTTTGTTGAACGACTTCCATTTTTGAGTGCGTGTTAACTACTACACTGATGTCATCAGCATAAGCGTGACACACGGTTTTTGTACCCAACACCTGTAGACCTTGTAACCTGTGATGCAGGGTTAACAGTAACGGTTCTACGGATATTGCGTATAGTGCCATAGAAAGGGGACAGCCTTGTCTCACTGATTGTTTGATCGAGACTGGTGAACTTCGCTGACCATTAATTTTGATTCGAGAGGAAGTTCCGACTATACATTTGAGTATGATCTGAATAAAATGAGCACTGAATCCCATCCGTTGCATTACAGTTAGTAGAAAGTGATGGCTTGTGCGGTCAAAAGCCTTATCGAAGTCTAAAAACATGAGACCAACATTGCATTTACATAGCCACGACAAATATATTATGTCCCTATACTCACATAATGCATTCGACATTGATATCCCTGGGACAGCACTTATTTGGTAAGGTCCATGTACTTTCGGCAGTACCGTCTTCAGTCTAGAATTCATGAGTCGGGTGAAGATTTTATAGTCGGAATTGAGCAGTGTTAGTTGTCGAAAATCCTTGACCGTAGTGCTACGTGGTTTTTTGGGAATCAGGACAATCAGTCCTTCGGTAAACTGACATGGCATCTGCACGTCTCCCAATAATTCATTGCATATTTTTGGTGAATTCCGGTCCTATGATGTGCCAAAAACAAGCATAAAATTCTATGGGTAGGCCATCTAAACCAGCAGATTTCTTTGTAGGCGAATCTTTGATTATGGCACATACTTCGTCCTCTGTTATGTGGACTACAAGGTCGGCGTTGTCAGTCGGATGGACCGTGGCTTGAATGTTGGATAAAAGCGGCTCACTAGTCGCCGCATCAGTCGCCGACGCGGCGTAAAACTCTGCATAATGTTGCACCACGTAGTTTTTTACTGTGACTTGTTGATCGTATTCGTTCCCCTCTTCGTCACTGAGAGTGTGGACCAACTTTTGTTTACCTCTCTTGGCTTCCCGTACCATGTGATATACGGACGTATTCTCCTGCGTCAGTTCAATCGGAGGACGTGATCGAACTTTTTTTCCCTCCAGTGATTGTCGTACCAACGCCGTTATTCTTGCCTTAGTGCGTTTTATTCGAGAGCTGTTTACTACTAATCCCATGGGATCATCATATAGTTCGCGGAGACAAAGAAAGTGATTCTCCAAGGTGCGTTTTCGCCAGTACGCTTTCATGCGACCGTATAGTGCGATGCATTTTGTTATCTGTGGTTTCGCAGACTGTAGCCACTAGATGAAGCGTGTTGGATATCTGGATTGCGTCCGAAGACAACGTTGCCATGTATCATGGATCTCCTGTTTCAGTACGGCGTCCTCCAAAAGTGACACGTTTAGCTGCCATGCGCACCTTCCCAGGAATGTTTTTTGTTTAGTGTGCTGCGCGGTTATATGAAATGCGCAGTGATCCGAGAAGTTAAGAGGCCAAATTTCGCAGTCAGTTACATTATGGATTAAACCTTCCGTTACATACAGCCTGTCTAGTCTGCTTGCCGAAGTACTGGATACGTACGTGTATCCTCGGGTGTGCGGTCGAAGATGGCACCAAGCATCTATTATGTCTAGTCCGTTAGTCAACAACAACAGCTCCTCACAAAAGTTGAAGTTCGGGACTTGATCTTCTGGACGCGATACGCAGTTAAAATCTCCACCCAAAATTATGTGCAGTCGAGGATCCGTTATTAATGGGACAATTTCGTCCCGGAACAGGTTGCCCCTTGCTCTTTTTCCGCTGGATCCAGAGGGAGCATATATATTGACAAGAAGCAGAACATATATTTGTGCAGTGATGCCTCGTCCAGATTCAAGTATTGCTTTTGCTGTACATGGTATGCCGTGTTTGAACAATATTCCCGTTCCACATTCATTGCCTATGTTTAAGACCGCCTCATATCCGTACACATCCGCTATTTTGGTCGTAACTACCTCTTGTAACATCGCTATGTCAATGTCGGCGGCATATAAGTAGTCCTTCACAGATTGTAACTTTACTTCCGAAACTATTCTGTTTACATTTGAGCGTAGCGGTTTTATACGCCTGCGTCATTCGGTAGTCCAACTAAGCGCATTCAGTGTCGTCAGACCATGCTGTCCCCGTATCAGGTCCACAGCGGTCAACAGTGTCCATTGGTTCTTCAATTGGAGGGGCGGGGTTCATCTGTACGTCCTCATTCGGGTTGGGGATGTCTGGTTTTCCGATGTCTGCCACGCCTTGCTTGCCGCTTCGATCTGTTTTAAGGATTTTTTTGGTACGGGAGAGTTTTTTTTCCAGTTCTTGAATCTCTTCAGGGCTCTGTTTCCGTGTTTACCGTTTAGGTTTCACCGGCTGCTGTCTGATGTTGTCTTCCTCAGCATTCTTCAAATCTTCTAAGCGGGTGGTGTTTCGAGCCAAATTGTCGACCGTGCTCTTGGTGGATGATAGTGTCAATAGAGAAATCGGTTCACTATGAGGTTGCTCATTCCGGGATGGTTCTTGCATGGTTCCCAATATCTTTCGGTGTCTGTTGTGTTGAAACCGTTACCGCTGTCACGATTTCCTTAGGTTCGGGTGGTCTAGCTTCTGCTGTGTCAGTGGTGGCAGTCTGGCCTTCTTCTCGGGGTGGATGGTTCTCCGTGTGCCCATCAGGGCTTGGGGTCAGGACTTGGCCGCGCGCAGCCGTAGCGTGTCGCTGGCAGCGCAGTCATAGCCGGCGGTCGCGGCGCCTCGCCAGCCGGCAGCTGCGCCACTCGCCGCTGTGAACACTCAGCGCGGACGTGGCCGGGAGAGTTGCACGCCGCGCACGTCCTCGGCTGACCGTCGTATGTTACGATACCTCGGTATCCACAGACGCTGATGTATGACGGTACATGCCTGTGCAAATCGACCTTCAATTGTCTCACTCCGTTGAGAACTGGAATTTGCTCGCGTTGGACCACCGTTCGGCAACGTTGCTGAGAACTTTACCGTACGGCGCTATCACTGCGTTTATTTGTTCCGCCGGTACTTCGAATGGTAGTTCGAATATCCTGATAGTTCGTATTCCAAACCCTGCATGTGTTACGGTGACTTCGCCTACGTTTCCATCGCAATGTTTAAACTTCATAATTCCTCCGCAAGACTCAATTATTTTGTCACATAAGTTAGCATTCCTCAATTTCACAAATACAAAGCTGCTCACTATCGAAAGATGAATTCCAATGACATCCTCTGAATCAACTCTCACTTCGTATTCCAACCAATCTTCGATTTCGTGTGGTTTAGATCGGGCGTAATTACGATCAAACGAGAATTTCAAAGTATCTTGTCTGTTCATGTGGGCCATCAGGAATTCATATTTCAAATTTCAATATGCGTAGACTTTCTGCAACGCTGCAAGAAGCACTGCTACTTACCACGCCGAAGCACAGCAGACCGCGGCGCACGAAACTCTGCACACGTCCGCACATCAGGACTGACGCGGCACTCCTGAGCATACTATCCCTGATGTTGCACATCTTCCGCATGGACTACTCAGTTTGTATATTTCGCTTATTTTTTCATAGTTCCTCACACATTATTCCTGTTGTTTCGATTGATCTGTGTTCAGTTTTTCGAGGCCTACGCACTGTGCCAACTTATAACTAAACCTGAAGGGGGTGCAACGGGGAGGTTCCCTAGTCAGAGCCATTTGAACCATTTTCTAAGTCTAGGAGACTGATGACCTCAGTTGTTAAGCCCCATAGTGCTTGGAGCCATTTGATTTGGGCATCAAATCGGCGCTGTTTTGGATACCGCCATTTCGCCATGCATGGCATGCTTTGACCATGGTAGCTCGCGAACAGTTTACAAACTTAGCCACTTGGGAAATGCTTCCGTGCTTGCCCCAAAAGACATTGATCATGCCCTTTTGGACATCAGATATATCGCTCCATTTCCGCATTACGAAAACGACTGCATTTTATACACCCTCAACTGCTAGTGCTGCCATCTGACATCTGTGAGTGATTATTGCACGTTGACGTCGAACATAGGCGGTAGGACAGTATATAGTGGAGTTTAAAGTCAGTTTGTTCGCCCTGGAAAGGAACACAGCGAAGATGGTCGAAATGTCGGGATTACAGTGCCGAAAAAAAAATTAGTGCACCTTCACCAATCCATTTATTGTTGCAACAGTGCGGATGGAGAACATGAATTGATTAAATTTGCAGATCAATAATAGCAGCGGTTCTGAGAAGCCAGGTATCGATCCATGCTGAAACACTCATATTAGTACGTGAGCAATCCGCGTGGGCAGCTATGGAGGCACTGACTGGCATCCAGTCAATCGTACAGATGACAAATACTGTCCTGGGATACGTTATGCCACGCTTGCTCCACGTATTCACGCAGTTTTGTAACAGGTGTTGGTTGACGAGTTTTACGAGTCACTCCTCGTCCCATAAAATTCCAGGCGTTCTGGAACGGAAACAAGTCTGGAAATTGTACTGGCCAGGGAAGCTGCTGCACGTCTTGCAGAGAACGTAGAATTTCACTGGCAGTTTGTGGGCGAGCATTATCCTGTTCGAGAAACATATCAACTTCGTGTTGCAAGAACGGAAGAAGATCGGGTGTAACAACATTCTGCATTTTCCGAGCGCTGATTAGTGTCCCCTCCAGAAACACCAAAGGTGAATGGGAGTTATAGCTGACCGCATCCAGCCCATAAGGCGCCAATGTATCTTGGACGAATGCACTAGGTCTAGGCCGTATGCACAAAGAACCATCATTTTAGTGCAGGCAGAATCTCCTTTCATCGTTGAATACCACAGCGGGCCATTCCATCTTCCAAGCGATCCACCGATGGCACCAGTTGACCTGTGCACTTCGATGCTGTGGCGTGAATGGTAAATGGGCTGGAGGTGCGTGTGTGCCCATACTCCCACTGGTAATAAATGGTTTGTAACACTTCGTGTTGACAGGTCTGCGCTCACAAGTCCTCTTATCTGTGCTGCGGTAGCTGTATGAACTGCCACTGCTGTCATTCGATACGACGGGCCTAACAGGCGACTGTGTTGTGTGCACTTCCAGACCCTCGTCTACGGGTGTGAGACTACTCAGGTGACCACTGATACCAGCAACGTTGGAGAACTGACGCAGCCAAGTCCAACTTGCGTGGCAATTCTCCGAAAGGATCATCTCACCATTTGGAAGGCCACAATTTGACCCCTTTCAAATCCGCTCATTTGGCTGTAGAAACACGAGTGCATCTCGCAAGGGAACCTCCCCATCACCCCCCCCCCCCCCCCAGATTTAGTTATAAGTTGGCACAGTGGATAGGCCTTGAAAAACTAAACACAGATCAATCGAGAAAACAGGAAGAATTTGTGTGGAACTATGAAAAAAATAAGCAAAATATACAAACTGAGTACTCCATGGACAAGATAGGCAACATCAAGGATGGTGTGAGCTCAGGACCGCCGTGGTCCCGTGGTCAGCGTGAGTAGCTGCGTTACGAGAGGTCCTTGGGTCAAGTCTTTCCTTGAGTGAAAAGTTTACTTTCTTTATTTTCGCAAAGTTATGATCTGTCCGTGCTTCTTTCTGTTTTCTCGACTGATATGTGTTCACTTTTTCAAGGCCTATCCACTGTGCCAACTTATAATTAAATCTGAGGGGGGAGGTTCCCTTGTCAGTAGCATGACTGCCTGCTTGCATCACACGTCTGCACCACACTGAGTCTTCTAGCTATGAGTATTCCCCAATAAAGGGTATGATCTGTTGGCGGACGACGCTGAAACCAATGTCAGTACATCGACCATTCCCCAGGTGGAATATGGCATCATGGGATCAAAATCGACGTCGTCTTTCCAGGTGTACTAAGTTTTTTTCCCCGACAGTGTATTTTATTCAAAATGATGGGCGTAAATTGGAAAGCTCGCTATGAGAAAAGGAGAAGTGTAATCAGGAATACTTTTCTTATCTAGCCACGCACTTGGGGCACCAGGACCGAGCCTCACCCCTCGAAGCCGGAGTCGCAGGCGCCAGCGAGCACGGCAGAGACCTCTGCGTGGGTTAGGCGCCACCTCCTTGTGCACCTCCGTCTCTGGTGGGCCTCCACCAGGCTGGTGTTGATCTGCGCATCAGATGGGCCGAGGTCACAACTCGAAACTCAGGACGTGTTCAGCCTGTTTCCTGTCAGCCGCTGTGCAAACATACGAAGGACAGGTGAAAACATGTAGACCTTACAAAGAGAGACATCGATATCAAGAATATTGTTGTGACAGGTTGATCTGCGAGATACACAGAGGTGGTAAAAGTCATGGCATAGCGATATAAATTTATGCACTACTGGCCATTAAAATTGCTATACCACGAAGGTGACGTGCTACAGAAGCGAAATTTAACGGACAGGAAGAAGATGCTGTAATATGCAAATGATTAGCTTTTCAGAGAATTCACACAAGGTTGGCGCCGGTGGCGACACCTACAACGTGCTGACACGAGGCAAGTTTCCAACCGATTTCTCATACACAAACAGCAGATGACCGGCGTTGCCTGGTGAAACGTTGTTGTGATGCCTCGTGTAAGGAGGAGAAATGCGTACCATCACGTTTCCGACTTTGGTAAAGGTCGGATTGTAGCCTATCGCGATTGCGGTTTATCGTAACGCAACATTCCTACTCGCGATGGTCGACATCCAATGACTGTTAGCAGAATATGGACTCGGTGGATTCAGTATAGTAATACGGAACGCCGTGCTGGATCCCAACGGCCTCGTATCACCAAGAGTCGAGATGACAGGCATCTTATCCGCATGGCTGTAACGGATCGTGCAGCCACGTCTCCATCCCTGAGTCAACACATGGGGACGTTTGCAAGACAACAACCATCTGCACGAACAGTTCGACGACGTTTGCAGCAGTATGGACTATGATCTCGGAGACCGTGGCTGCGGTTACCCTTGATGCTACATCACAGACAGGAGCGCCTGCATTGGTGTACTCAACGACGAACCTGGGTGCACGAATGGCAAAACTCAAATTTTTCGGATGAACCCAGGTTCTGTTTACAGCATCATTATGGTCGCATCCGTGTTTGGCGACATCGCGGTGAAGGCACATTGGAAGCGTTTAGTCGTGATCGCCATGCTGGGGTATCACCCGCCGTGATGGTATGGTGTGCCATTGGTTACACGTCTCGCTCACCTCTTGTTCGCATTGCCGGCACTTTGAACTGTGGACGTTACATTTCAGATGTGTTACGATCCGCGGCTCTACCCTTCATACGATCAATGCGAAACCCTACATTTCAGCA
Source organism: Schistocerca gregaria (assembly GCF_023897955.1). NCBI lineage: Eukaryota > Metazoa > Arthropoda > Insecta > Orthoptera > Acrididae > Schistocerca > Schistocerca gregaria. Next base: position 878,658,774 of record NC_064921.1, on the reverse strand, counting down.
GGATAAAGCACGACCGCATATTGCAGGTCCTGGATACAGAAAATGGTCAATGGTGGCCGAGCAACTGGCTCGTCACAATACGCCAGTCACTACTCTTGACGAACTGTGGTATCGTGTTGAAGCTGCATGGGCAGCTGTACCTGTACACGCCATCCAAGCTCTGTTTGACTCAATGCCCAGGCGTATCAAGGCCGTTATTACGGCCAGAGGTGGCTGTTCTGGGTACTGATTTACCAGGATCTATGCAGCCAAATTACGTGGAAATGTAATCACATGTCAGTTCTAGTATAATATATTTGTCCAATGAAAACCCGTTTATCATATGCGATTCTTTTTGGTGTAGCAATTTTAATGGCCAATAGTGTACATATGGCGGTTGTACCGCGTACACAAGGAATAAAAGTGCATTGCATTGGTGGAGCTATCACTTCTACTCAGGTGACTCATGTAATAAAGTTTCCAAGTTGATTCTGGACGCACAACTGGTCTCAACACACTTTGAACTCGGAATAGTAATTGAAGCTAGACGCAAGGGACATTCCATTTTGGAGATCGTTAGGGAATTTAGTATTCCGATATTCACAGTGTCAAGAATGTGTCGAGAGTACGAAATTTCAGGATTACCATGGCGACCGTGAGCAGCGGCAATGCGCAGAATTGTTAGTGCTAACAGACGAGCATCACTGCGTGAAATAACCGGAGAGATCGATGCGGAACGTACGATGAACGTATCCGTTAGGACAGCGCGGCGAAATCTGGCCTTAGTGGGCTATGGCAGCAGTCCACCTATGCGAGTACCTTTTTGTAACAGCACGACATCGCCTTTAGCGCCTTTCCTTGGCTCGGGACCACATCCGTTGGACTCTAGACGACTTAAAAACCGTGGCCTGGTCAGATGAGTCCCAGTTTCAGTTGGTAAGAGCTGATAATAGAGTTCGAGTATGGCGCAGACCCCGCGAAGCCATAAATCAAAGATGTCAACAAGGCACTACGCAAACTGATGGTGGCTCCATAATGGCTTGGGATGCATTTATAGGGAGTGAACTGGGTGCTCTGGTCCAGCTGAACCGTTCGTTGTCTGGAAATGGTTACTGTCGCCTACAACGAGACCATTTGGAATAATTCGTGGTCCTCATGTTCGCAAACAGTGATATCATTCACCAGGACACAATTGTTTGCGGTTGGCTTGAAGAACATTGTGGAGAGTTCGAGTGAATGACTTGGCCACCCAGATCTCCCGACATGAACCCTATTCAGCAATTTTTAGACGTAACAGAGTGGAGAAAATGCTGCACCGGGAGCACTTTCACAATTATGGACGCTTATAGAGACAGCGCGGCGCAATATTTCTGAAGGGAACTTCCAATGACTTGCTGTACGGGTAAAAGGAGGTCCGGTAAGATATTAGGATCCAATGACTTTTGTCGCCTCAGTGTACGTTTCTTATGTACTGTCAGATTTGTTGTTGTTGTTGTTGTTGTGGTCTTCAGTCCTGACACTGGTTTGATGCAGCTCTCCATGCTGCTCTATCCTGTGCAAGCTTCTACATCTCCCAGTACTTACTGCAACCTACATCCTTCTGAATCTGCTTAGTGTATTCATCTCTTGGTCTCCCTCTACGATTTTTACCCTCCACGCTACCCTCCAATACTAAATTTGTGATCCCTTGATGCCTCAGAACATGTCCTACCAACCGTTACCTTCTTCTGGTCAAGTTGTGCCACAAACTTCTCTTCTCCCCAATCCTATTTAATACTTCCTCATTAGTAATGTGATCTACCCATCTAATCTTCAGCATTCTTCTGTAGCACCACATTTCGAAAGCTTCGATTCTCTTCTTGTCCAAACTATTTATCGTCTATGTTTCACTTCCATACATGGCTACACTCCATTCAAATACTTTCAGAAATGACTTCCTGACACTTAATCCTATACTCGATGTTAACAGATTTCTCTTCTTCAGAAACGCTTTCCATGCCATTGCCAGTCTACATTTTATATCCTCTCTACTTCGACCATCATCAGTTATTTTGCTCCCCAAATAGCAAAACTCCTTTACTACTTTAACTGTCTCATTTCCTAATCTAATTCCCTCAGCATCACCTGACTTAATTCGACTACATTCCATTATCCTCGTTTTGCTTTTGTAGTTGTTCATCTTATATCCTCCTTTCAAGACGCTATCCATTCCATTCAACTGCTCTTCCAAGTCCTTTGCTGTCTCTGACAGAATTACAATGTCATCGGCGAACCTCAAAGTTTTTATTTCTTCTCCATGGATTTTAATAGCTACTCCAAATTTTTCTTTTGTTTCCTTTACTGCTTGCTCAATATACAGATTGAATAACATCGGGGAGAGACTACAACCCTGTCTCACTCCCTTCCCAACCACTGCTTGCCTTTCGTGTCCCTCGACTCTTATAACTGCCCTCTGGTTTCTGTACAAATTGTAAATGGCCTTTCGCTCCCTGTATTTTACCCCTGCCACCTTTAGAATTTGAAAGAGAGTATTCCAGTCAACATTGTCAAAAGCTTTCTCTAAGTCTACAAATGCTAGAAACGTAGGTTTGCCTTTCCTTAATCTTTCTTGTAAGATAAGTCGTAAGGTCAGTATAGCCTCACGTGTTCGAGTATTTCTAGGGAATCCAAACTAATCTTCCCCGAGGTCAGCTTCTACTAGTTTTTCCATTCGTCTGTAAAGAATTCGTGTTAGTATTTTGCAGCTGTGGCTTATTAAACTGATTGTTCGGTAATTTTCACATCTGGCAACACCTGCTTTCTTTGGGATTGGAATTATTATATTCTTCTTGAAGTCTGAGGGTATTTCGCCTGTTTCATACATCTTGTTCACCAGATGGTAGAGTTTTGTCAGGACTGGCTCTCCCAAGGCCGTCAGTAGTTCCAATGGAATGTTGTATACTCCGGGGGCCTTGTTTCGACCTAGGTTTTTCAGTGCTCTGTCAAACTCTTCACGCAGTATTGTATCTTCCATTTCATCTTCATCTACATCCTCTTCAATTTCCATAATATTGTCCAAAAGTACATCGCCCTTGTATAGACCCTCTTATACTCCTTCCACCTTTCTGCTTTCCCTTCTTTGCTTAGAACTGGGTTTCCATCTGAGCTCTTGATATTCATACAAGTTTTTCTCTTATCTCCAAAGGTCTCTTTAATTTTCGTGTAGGCAGTATCTATCTTATCCCTAGTGAGATAAGCTTCTACATCCTTACATTTGTCCTCTAGCCATCCCTGCTTAGCCATTTTGCACTTCCTGTCGATATCATTTTTTAGACTTTTGTATTCCTTTTTGCCTGCTTCATTTACTGCATTTTTATATTTTCTGCTTTCATCAATTAAATTCAACATTTCTTCGGTTACCCAACGATTTTTACTAGCCCTCGTCTTTTTACCTACTTGATCCTCTGCTGCCTTCACGACTTCATCCCTCAAAGCTACCCATTCTTCTTCTATGTATTTCTTTCCCCCATTCAACAGTCCTCAAAGACACCTACTGTTAAAAGCAAAGGAGAGAATGAAGAGGTGGAAAGAGTACTTTCACCCGCATCCACATTTCTATTCTGCAATTCACACTTAGTACTTGGCAGAGGGCTCAACTGAGCAATATTGAGGGTCTCTGCGTGTGGAGGAACTGCCTCATGACAACAATCTGTTGTCTGTTTGTAAGACAGGATCCAGTGTTTGAGCCAGAATTTGACAGCGGACTTGGAATCAAAAAAGGCAAAATGGATACCTAAAAGTACTACGGAATTTGTAAAATCGTTCGGGGATGTGGTAACCGAACGCTTGTTCAGGTTAGTATGTAGGATCCGTGGCACTGTTGTTGAACCAACAGGCTTTCGGGACGCTGCCATCCGCTCAGTCCTGAAGAAGCAAAGGCATACAAATCGCACAACTGTCTTAACGATTCATTTATCCAGGTTACTGACAAGAAGAGTATACGGAAGAATTGAAATAAACTCGAAGGTTATCTCATTTGATTATCAACTTGGCTTTAGGAAACGTAAATGCACCAGAAAGACAGTTCTGATAATACGGTGGATAATGAATTAGGAAAAATCAAGTCTACTTCATATGATTTGTCGACTTACTAATAGCATTAGACAAAGTAAAAAGTGCAAGATGTTGGGAGTTTTCAGAAAATACGCATAAGCCATATGTATAAAAGCACCATCGAAGAAGACCGATAAAGGTTTGCTCCTAATACAAAGGACATAAATGAGGGATGCTCCTTTGCTCCCATCTATATAACGGTGGAAAAGTTCATAAGCTGGATTACAGTCCAGATTCAAAGGACATTAATGATAAGATTCGCTGGTTTCATTGCTATACGTACTCAGAGAAAGCTAGGAAGTATTAGAGGGTCTGCTGAATGGAATGACGAGTCTAATGAGCACAGATATAGACTGAGAGGAAATGAAAGAAAGATAGAGTACGAGTAATGAGCAGCAGAGGTGAGAGTATTGATAAGCTTAACATCAGAATTGGGGACAACAAGGTGAGCGAAGTAAAAAGAATTTTGTATCACAGGCGAAGAGAGTGCTCTTTGTCAAATAAAGAAAGTAAGTATGCATCTCGAGCACAAAACTGTTTCGATATGAATCACTGACTGTGAGAAAAAGCGGGAAAAGAAGACGATAGAAGCGTTTGGGGGTGTGGTGTTCCAGAATGATGATGAAAATTAAGTGGGTGATGAGGTAAGAAATGAGGAGTTTCTCGCAAGAATCGACGAGGAGAAGAAGATGTGGAATATCAAAAGGAAGGGACAAAGGGATAGGACATGTGGTAAGACATCACGGAATAACTTCCATGGTACCAGAGGGAGCTGTGGAGGGCAAAAATTACAGGGGAAGACAGAATGGAATATATCCTACAAAGAATTGGGGAAGTAGGGTGTAAGTGCTGCTCCGAGACGAAGAGGTTGGCATATGAGAGGAAGTCGGGGCATTTCCCATCAAACCAGCGAGAAGACTGATGACTCAGAAAAATAAGATTTTAAAGTACGATTGTGTGTCTTTCGTTTACCTGGATAAACTGGTACGCTGTGCCATCATGGAATTCCTTTTTTGGTCTCTTTATGACCAATGGAACTTCCTCCAAAGCTGGTGAAGCTCTTCTAGGCAATGTACTCTCATATTCAAGATTAATAAATGGGTAGGTGAATTAAATGTGAGTATACCCCTCTTCAAAATTTTTATTTTTCAGTTCATTTAGTCGTTTGGTATCACAAAATCATACACATAATTCACGAAGTGTAGAATATACCATTTGAAAAGCAGAATAAATACGAATCTCCTCTTTCTCGCCTCAAGGTGATACATTTAACTGACTGCACATAACTATAGATGTAAACATAAGGGATAATGTAGAATATAGTATCGGCCAGTAGACGATTAAAGGTACACAAAACAGCTATCCTCTTACACTTTTAATTCGAAAAATGCTGAAGAAGCAAAGGCTGTTGCACTCTCGGTTTAAAAGGGAACGCACAAATGATGACAGGTATAAGTTAATGGACATTCGTGCGTCTGTAAAAACATGCGCGAAGCCCTCAAAAATTACCACCGTCATATCTCAGCAACAGAGCCAAGAATCCGACAATATTCTGGTCCTACATAAAATCGCTAAGTGTCTCTGAGGCTTGCATCCAATTAGTCACTGAACAGCCTGGTGTGGCAGAAGAAGACAGCAAAAGTAAACGCAAAGTTTTAAATTTCGCATTTTATAAATCGTTGATGCAGGACAATCGTACAAGCATACCATCGTTTGAACATCGTACAGACTAACATATGTAGCACTCACTCTGTCTTCAGGCCACAAGTGGCCCATCGGGACCATCCGACCGCCGTGTCATCCTCAGATGAGGATGTGGATAGGAGCGGCATGTGGTCAGCACACCGCTCTTCCGGTCGATATGTTCGTTCTCTTTGACCGGAGCTGCTACTATTTGGTCGAGTAGCTCTTCACTTGGCACACAAGGCTGAGTGCACCCCAAAAAATGGCAACAGTGCATTGCGGCCCGGATGGTCACCCATCCAAGTGCCGGCAACCGAACGCGTTTGACTTCGGTGATCTGACGGGAACCGGTGTATCCACTGCGGCAAGGTCGTTGCCACAACAGACGTAGGACACAGTAATAAATATTGCTGCTGTGGAGAAACAACTGAAAGAGTAGAAAACCAATAAGTCGCCGTGTTCTGATGGGATCCCAGTGCGGTTTTACAAAGAGTACTCCATTGGCCCCACACTTTGCCCGCAGTTGTAGCTAATTTCTCGCCCAGCGCAAAGTCCCAAGAGACGGGTGAAGCGCAAGCGACTTCTGTATATAAGAATGGTGAAAGAACGGACTCTCAAAATTACAGACCAATACTTTTAACATCGGTTTCCTCTAGAATCCTTGAACATATTCTTAATTCAAATATGATAAATTCCCTTGTGGGAAAACCTTCTGTCCACAAAACAGCACGGCTTTATAAAGCGAAACTCAGCTTGCTCTTTTCTCACATGGGATCCTGCGAACTATGAATGAAGGGCAACAAGCAGACTGCATTTTCTAGATTCCCGTAAAGCATTTGACTCGGTGCCACACAGCCAACTGTTAACGAATGTACAGGCATACGCAATAGGTACGTGAGTGGCTCGAAGCATACAGTATGCTGTCCACGACAGCAGCTGTTCCTCAGACTCAAAAGTATCGTCAGGAGCGCCGCAGAGAAGTGTGATAGGGCCGCTGTTTTTCTTTATATAACTTTGTGTTCTGCCTTATGGCAGGTCTTGTCAGGGGGGTGCCTCGTCAGAGAGGTCCACCACATGAGCGTCTTGGGAAGTGATTCCAGTGGTGGCTTCCCGTTGCATTCCACTGATGATAATGAAATGGGGACAACACAACATACAGTGCCTGAGCGGAGAACATCTCCGACCCAGCCGGGAATCGAAACCGGAGCCCTTGGAGTGACAAGCCGCCGCGCTGACCACTCAGCTATCGGGGCGGACTTTCTTTATATACACATCAAAAAAAAAGTTTTGCATCACCTCGATTCCGAGAGTTCCGGAACCTGTACAGAAAACTGGAATAGAGTTCAACATAAACATCATTTCCTCCTTTTTTATTGCTCATGAAAACCACACATTGCATGTTTCTCCATCATACAGGAAGAACTTCAGAGGTGGTGGTCCAGACTGATGTAAACACCGGTACCTCTAATACCCAGTAGCACGTCCTCTTACATTGATGCATACTATATTCTACGTGGAATACTATCCACAAGCTCATCAAGGCACTGTTGGTCCAGAGTGTTCCACTCCTCAACGGCGATTCGGCATAGATTACTCAGAGTGGTTGGTCGGTCACGTCGTCCATAGACAGCCCTTCTCAAACTATCCCAGGGATGTTCGGTAGGGTTCATGTCTGGAGGACATGCTGGCCACTCTAGTCGAACGATGTCGTTATCCTGAAGGAAGTCATTTACAAAATGTGCACGATACGGGCGCGAACTGTCGTCCATGAAGACGAATGCCTCGCCGATATGGTTGCAGAATCGGTCGGAGGATGGCAGTCATGTATCTAACAGCCGTTACGGCGCCTTCCATGACCACCAGCGGCGTACGTCGGCCCCACCAAATGTCACCCCAAAACAGCAGGGAACAACCACCTTGCTGCATCTGCTGGACAGTGTGTCTAAGGCGTTCAGCCTGACCGGGTTGTCTCCAAACACGTATCCGACGATTGTCTGGTTGAAGGCATATGCTACATCATCGCTGAAGATAACGTGATACCAATCCGGAACGGTTTATTCGGCATGTTCTTGGGCCCATCTGTAACGGGCTACATTGTGTCGCGGTTGCAAAGATGGACCTCGCCATGGACGTCGGGGGTGAAGTTGCGCATCATGCAGCGTATTGTGCACAGTTTGAGTCGTTACACGACGTCCTGTGTCTGCAGGAAAAGCATTGATCAGCATGGTGGCGTTGCTGTCACGGTTCCTCCGAGCCATAATCTGTAGGTAGCGGTCATCCATCGCAGTAGCAGCCCTTGGGCGGCCTGAGCGAGGCATGTCATCGACAGTTCCTGTCTTTCTGTATCTGCACCATGTCACAACAACACCGCTTTGATTCACTCCGAGACGCGTGTACACTTCCCTTGTTGAGAGCCCTTCCTGGCACAAAGTAACAATGTGGACGCTATCGAACCGCTGTATTGACCGTTTAGGCATGGTTGAACTACAGACAACATGAGCCGTGTATCTCCTTCCTGGTGGAATGACTGTAACTGATCGGCTGTCGGACCCCCTCCGTCTAATGGGCGTTGCTCATGCATGGTTGTTTACATCTTTGGGCGGATTTAGTGACATCTCTGAACAGTCAGAGGGACTGTGTCTGTGATACAATATCCACAGTGAACGTCTATCTTCAGGATATCTGGGAACTGGGGTGATGCGAAACTTTTTTTGATCTGTGTATATATAAATGATTTGTCGGAGACGGTAGGCAACAATCTGCGGTTGTTTGCTGATGACGTTGTGGTGTATCTGGAGGTGTCGTCGATGAGTGACTGTGGAAGGATACAAGATGATGTAGACAAAATTTCTAGTTGGCGTGATGAACGGTAGGTAGCTCTAAACGAAGAAACATGTTAGGTAATGCGAATGAGTAGGAAAAACAAACCAAAAATTTTCGAATGCAGCATTAGTAGAGTGCTGCTTGAAACTCTCATGTCAATTAAATATCTAGGCTTAACGTTTCAAAGGAATATGAAATGGAACGAGCATGTAAGGAGTGTAGTAGGGAAAGCGAATGGTCGACTGCGGTTCATTGGAAGAATTTTAGGAAACTGAGGCTCATCTGTAAAGGAGACCGCGTGTAAGACACTAATGGGAAGCATTCTTAAGTACTGTTTGAGCGTTTGAGATCCGCACCAGGTCGGATTAAAGGAAGACATGGAAGCAGTTCAAAGACGGGCTGCCAAATTTGGTACCGGTAGGTACGAACAAGACGAAGGTATTACGGAGATGTTCCGGGAACTCGAATGAGAATGACTGGAGGGGAGGCGACGTTCTCTTCAAGGAGCACTAGTGAGAAAATTTAGAGATCAGGCATTTGCCGCCAATATACATTACGCTTAAAGACCATTAAGGTAATGTTAAAGAGACTTGGGCTCTTACGGAGGCATACAGATAGTCGTTTTTCCCTCGCTCTATTTGCGAGTGGAACAGAAAAGGACTAGTAGTGTTACTGGGTACCCTCCGCCATGCACCAATTGGTGGCTTGCGGAGTATGTACGTAGATGTAGATGTAGACGAAGATGTGAGATACGCAGTGTATGTTTTACAGCTACAGTATATTTGATTTAGTATAGTTGTAATAAGGAGTTACGAGTACGGTATATTTGAACAGGCTGAGCTCTGCTTTTGTTGAATTGTGACGAAAAGCAAACGAATTCCTCATCAACATTTGGCCTCTTACTACGTGAAATGCAACTTATTGTACAGGTAAACTTATTATTTTGGTATTACTGGGCCCACCACTTTACTCTAGAAAAAAAGACAGCAACAAAAGCAAAGGATTATTACAGCGATCCTATATAACATTACGTCGGGGAAAAATGCACTTGGTTACTAGTCAACATGTAGCGTGGCACCGAGTTGGGAGTGTATGCTCCATTCCGTCTCATCCATCTGGATTACTGGGTACTTAATTTCAGGGGTTTAATGTAAGCTCGATTTATTGAGATTCAAGAAAAAGAAGACGTGGCAGAAAACATTTACTTTGTTTGCATATAATTAATTTTATGAGACAATGTGAATGCGAATAATGCATCAGAGGAAGACGTAAATGTCAAAGCGCGATAATAAAATTGTCGGCTTAACGGAATATTTTCGCCAGAAAGGGATGCATGGCCATGCGGTATCTCCAGGGTAATACTGTCGCCACTTCCTCACTTTAAGGCACAGATTTTCTGCAAGGACACCCATTCCAGGCAAGAATGGGGCCGTCCCTTTTTACGGGCAAGGGACAAACGCCAAAGGGTTGTCTATCTTTTTTAGATCTGACGAGCGCCCTTTTTAGAGTTTGAGAACAGAACAGGAGGCAAGTTGCAAAAGTTTATTAAGCTCCCTAGGCTCTTATAGAAAAAGATCTAGGAAAAATAGTACTGCTCAGTGAAACGAGATTGTAAGTACGAGCCTCTTTTCGTTCTCTGAGAGAAGGCGTTGCGACCGAGCACTCGACGGAAGCCTGTGTGCGTGCTCTATGAAAACGACGACATAGCTGAAACGGATTTTGTGAAGTTAATCACGAAAAGAGTTACAGAGAAGCTAGCAGACTCTCAATCACTCTGTATTATTTCGTGGTCGGCGCTTCATCCCAACAGCAGCCGTAACGCCATCCCCTTGGGCCGGTGATGGCGACGCGTCTCCACAGCTTGCCCCAAGCCCCACGGCAAGTCACCGATGTGCTGTCGCCACGTGTTTGCGTTTCGCGTGTAGTACTCAAAATCGCTGTGGGCCACAGGATTGTCAAAAATAATATTCTAAAGTGCTTCACACTGGACTCGCATTCGGGAGGACGACGGTTCAATGCCGTCTCCGGCCATCCTGATTTGGGTTTTCCGTGATTTCCCTAAATCGTATCAGGCAAATGCTGGGATGGTTCCTTTGAATGGGCACGGCCGATTTCCTTCCCAATCCTTCCCTAACCCGAGCTTGCGCTCCCTCTCTAATGACCTCGTTGTCGACGGGACGTTAAACACTAACAACCAACCATCTAAAGTGCTTGAGGAAATCCTGCTTGTTGAGAAATAATGTGTAAGACCCGTGTGGCTCTCTCTGCTTTGGTGTCACGGACAGTTGTAATTGGGGACAGGATTTACTTTGACTACTGTTTCAGGAAGCCACTGCGCTTCTACGTAAATGTTGTTTTTTGTAAAAAGTTGAATTTCTTCTTATTCTCCCATCGATCGAAAATTGTCCCTATCAAAAGCAAGTGCTTTCCCCTTTTCTACCTGTGTTATGAAAAGAGTGCGTCGCGTGCTCGCGATTTTTTGTCAACGACAGCAGGTAGATGTTGCAGAACTACAGTCGGCGATATGACACATAGTGCCATAGCAAGTACGTTTAAGTGGAGGTCCGTTAGCACGCTGTCTTGGCACCAGCAAAAATGTGAGATTAGATGGCTTACTCACTCGGCCTACTGCACAGGACGCAATGAACTAGAAAAAAAAGCGCGTGGGAAGAATGCTAAGTAGAAAATAGGCAAATACAACATACTGCTTCTTCAGTACTATCACCCGATGATGACTTGCTAAAAAGTGGAAACCTTAAATGATGCCATTTGTGTGACTTGAGGCTGAAATACACTGATCAAAGAATTGGGGGAACGTAACTTTGGGCGTCTGCCATGTTCCATTGAACAATAATTGAGGACTAAAACATCATTACATTTTCGATCGTTTGCATAAAAAGAACTGAAATGTTCCACAGGTGCCGACCGCGGTGGCCACGCGGTTCTAGGCGCTGCAGTCTGGAACCGCGCGACTGCTACGGTCGCAGGTTCGAATCCTTCCTCAGGCATGGATGTGTGAGATGTTAGATAGGTTTAAGTAGTTCTAAGTTCTAGGGGACTGATGACCTCAGATGGTAAGTCCCATAGTGCTCAGAGCCATTTGAACCATTTGTTCCACAGGTGTCGAAAATAAACTGGAAACAATCTTTCATTTAATCATTTTAGTAGCTTTGCATTGGACTTTTAGAGCTTCAACAACGTGTACGCACACCGTGAGCGTTTATTTCTGCCTGACACCTACGTGGCATGCTCCGTATAAGTCTATGGTCACCATGTGATATCCATTCCCATTCTTCAATGAGAGCCCATGAAAGTTCTTGGAGAGTGTGTGGTGGAATAGAACGACCACGAACATATCTCTCAAGTTTGTCCCACAAACGCATGATGAGGTTTGGGTCGGGAATCACCGCTGTCCATTCCATTACTTCAATATCCAGGCTTTGCCAAACAACCCTGCTGACGCCTGCCATATAGGGCCTTGCATCAGAAGGAATTCAGGGCCACCAGCGCATGCAGTAGTCACTACATGGTCCAAAAGCGTCTGTTCGATTTATTGACTGGCGGTAAGGCGACCATGGACAACAAGATCCGTATGGCTGTCAACACTGAAGCTTCCGCCTCCCCAAAACATTTCCTGGACACCATTTGATAGGCAGTGCTCAGCAGGGGAATCCACACACGAACGCGGCCATCACCTTGCATCAGAGAATATCTGAACTCGTCTATCAATAAGACGATTCCCCAGTGACGAAGTGGCCAGTTGACATGGGAACGGCAGAACTGAAGGCGAGCTACAAGATGTGGCAAGTGGAGTACTCGAATAGGACGTCTGAGTGGTAAGGTTCCTTCTCGCAACTTGTTCGTTGCAGTGTGATCGAACACAGCGGCTCCAGTGGCCCTTTTGACACTGTCTTGCAATGCTCTCGCGGTATCCGTAAAGATGCCGCAACTAAGAAATGGGCAGATCCTTGTGTGCTCACCTGTCTTCCTGTAGCGTGTCCACAAGCTATGGATGGCACATGAACCACCTGCAGCAACACAACCGAAAGTCCATCCTTTTTGGGATAAACAGACCGCCATTGCAATTTGCGCAGCATTACGATGTCGCATTGCATGAGCTTGGTTGAATAAAACGTCCATAAATGACAACTGCCACCTATGTAGCTCACTAGACAACACCGGGATACCAGTACTAACTTCCTTATGAGAGGTCGCCAGACACTGTAATGCATAACACAGCCAAGAGATGGCGAATGATTTTAATTGTTGCCTACACTGACACAAAAGATCTCAAACTACTCGTTAACACCGCAGGTACCGCGTATATCAGATTAGATTTAACGAAGCGGATGTTGATTCACATAACCCTCTAATTCTTTTGGACTTGATGTTGTTGTTGTGGTCTTCAGTCCAGAGACTGGTTTGATACAGCTCTCCATGCTACTCTATCCTGTGCAAGCTTCTTCATCTCCCAGTACCTACTGCAACCTACATCTTTCTGAATCTGCTTAGTGTATTCATCTCTTGGTCTGCCTCTACGATTTTTACGCTCCACGCTGCCCTCCCATACAAAATTAGTGATCCCTTGATGCCTCAGAACATGTCCTACCAACGGATCCCTTCTTCTGGTCAAGTTGTGCCACAAACTTCTCTTCTCCCCAATTCTATTCAAAACCTCCTAATTAGTTATGTAGCACCACATTTCGAAAGCTTCTATTCTCTTCTTGGCTAAAATATTTGTCATCCATGTTTCACTTCCATACATAGCAACACTCCACACAAATACATTCAGAAACGACTTCCTGACAATTAAATATATACTCGACGTTAACAAATTTCTCTTCTTCAGAAACACTTTCCTTGCCATCGCCAGTCTACATTTTATATCCACTCTACTTCGACCATCATCCGTTATTTTGCTCCCCAAATAGCAAAATTCATCTTCTACTTAAAGTATCTCATTTCCTAATCTAATTCCCTCAGCATCACCCGATTCAATTCGACTACATTCCATTATCCTCGTTTTGCTTTTGTTGCTGTACATTAAGAAAAAATTTGTATTTCTTGCATCTAACACGAAAATTATCTAGGCGTTGGTAAAATGAGGACTGCTCGCAAGATTGCGAACTCATGATTTCTACCTACCTCCTCAACTAAAGAAATTTTTTGGTTGGGACATTTTCTGATCTCAATACTGAAACTACGTCAATTGTAGGTGGGTATTTTACAAAGTTCTGCGACAGAACCATCTCAGTGGGAACCACTTGCCGAAGTGCATTGAGCTGCAAGAAGACTATGTCGAAACATAAATGCGTTTTAAACAAAAATACCACAGTCTGCTACTGACAAGATACCCTTACCTTCATAAAGACCGAATTTTATGCAGAAAGTATCAGCTTGTGAGTTTAATACGCAGTGTAAAGGTAGAGACAAACGCTGTAACCTTCGCTTCAACTGAATCCTTGGACATTGTTACGAGGAATGTCGCGAAACAGTCACATGAGGTCCAGTTAGTGTGGAATCTACAGTACGACAGTTGCAGAACAGTAAGAGATCACAAGTTAAATGAGATTCAATTACTTCTGTACATTACCGGATCTTAATAATAGTGAAATACTCTTGATGAATGTGGCAACCACATTATGTGAGAAACCACGGATAACAATGGCACTTATTGCTTGTGAACGAATCACTGTGACACTTTTGTCTTGCGAATATTTTAGTTGGAACTACAATTGATCAATGACTAAGTCAATCATTGCGAATGCGTTACAGTAGTTATTATCTAATGTTCTTCATTGTTGTCAACATTGTTGTCGCTATTGTATTGCTTTTGTAAAAAAGAAAACAAACCGCACCAGTCGTGATTTTTCTTAAACATGCGATGCATTTCGAGCCTGGGGGCTCCATGCGTGACCAGTTTACATCGTTTTTTGAAAAAAGCTACTACTTGTCTCATTGAGAGTACACGGTTTTATTGCAAGGTGAAGCAGTTGTTAGATAAACTAGAAATACTGTTAAACAGAGAAAACATTTATGAAAACATTTTAAACGAACAAACTGATTTTTGCAGCCATAGCTTTTTCACCAATTTCAAACGTTTATTTTTCCTAAAGTAGCCAGAATTTAACAGCTTTGCAAAATACAGTCACGTAAGGTATCTGCAGCAAGATTTAATTTAGGAAATAATATCTGTCCATAGATAAAAATGTAACATCTCTATATCACGTTATAGATAAAAACATGTGCATTTAGATACTCTTTGACTTAATTAAATTTTTCTGCAAATGTGCTACTGAATTAAAATGTTTGTATGCATACAAATATGTTTACACACGCTTTTCCTAAAAACTAAGTAACCACTGCTGCTGATAATGAAGTCACAGAACTCGAAACGCATCGTGCATTGAAATAAAAATCACGATTAATGACTAAGGGGTTTTTATTTTTTATTTTTACGGCAGTTATTAAGGTCACAGCTCAGACTAAATATGTAGGTATTGAAGCAATGATCACTTGGCCAACACAATGATAAACTGAGTGCACTAAAGGTACGATAAGTGGTGATAAGGCACATGGTGTAAAGATAGTACTAAAACAGTCATTAGCAGTTGAATCAGAGATAGTGCCGTATCACGTGAAGCATATCACCAGACTCTGTACTGGCTGGTGACGTGACAGTCACGAGCGAGATGAGCAATGCACGTGATGTCAGCGCCTTTGATCGCGGACAGGTCGTGGGTGCCCGTCGCTTGTGATACAGTCTCTGACGCATTGCTCTTTCTAGGCTTATGACGCGTCAGGAGTGTACCGTGAGTACCGCAGTTCGAGGGAAACCGTTGGCATCACAGTCAGCTTGTTGGTGACAGGGTCGGCGCTGACTAACGCAGATTGCAACGGCGACAGCAGCGGCCATAAGATGGTAAATAAGGAACATGCACACTCTCTGCTCAAAAGTATCTGGACACATATTAGTGGATACTGTTATGAGGTGTCCCCATTCCTGGCCTTGATGACGACGTGAACTGTGCTGGGGACACTTAGAGTGACGTATCTGATTGTCTGTGGAGGAATGACAGCCCACTCTTCCTCAAGAGTTGTATCTGATGTTGAACACAAGGTCCTGGAGCGAAGTCGACGTTTCACTCGTCCCAAAGGCGTTCCATTGGGTTCAGGTTGGAACTCTGGGCAGACAAATCCATTTCAGGAATATTATTGTTCACAAAACCTGTGCCATGACAGAGTGCTTTGTCATGCTGATACAAACAACCACCATCTCCAAACTGCTCCTCTACTCACAGTGCCCGCCTAAAGAGGGTTGGTAGATGACATTAGGGAAGGTGGAAGAGCTGCACGTAAACATTCGCCTGAAGGCTGTAATTCATGGAGAGATACTGCAACTGACATGCATATTACAGTAGCAACCCGCTCCAGCTTCGCACGGGTAGCACTAAGTATTTACAGCCGGACGACTTGTGTTGTGTAGCATTAATAAATTACATAAACAAACATTTTTCGTGAATCAGTCAATCTATTAGTGAAATCATATCAAAATCCCTGCAGTGGTTCTTGAGGCTATCCCTCACATACAGACAGAGAAACGGTGCGGGAGCCTTTAATTTGTAACATTTATAGAGGCTGGCCAAGCTTCGCTGCTTACTGGAGATACAGACAGAGAAACGGTGCGGGAGTCTTCAATTTGTAACATTTATAGAAGCTGGCCAAGCTTCGCTGCTTACTGGAGTTGCTAAGGTTGTTTACTTTGCTGCTTTTCCCGCCAGATACCGCCTCCTCTCTAACTAACCAGCTGGTAGCTCTTATCATTTCCAAGAGATGTCACTCCAAACAACATTTAAGTATGCAACAGGTAAGAATGCAACAGGTAACAATAAGTATTTTACACCCTTATCATTGCTGTAATTGAAGAGCAGAAATGGGAAAGCTGGAAAGTGCTAAAATTGGATATTTACCGTTTTTCCAGTAAACCACTGAACATGCCGTAGTAACGAGCTGTAGATAGTTTGGAAGTACCAGAGAAACCATCTTACACTAGTAGCGCATAAGTTCCTTTCTTCGTGACATGAGGAAAGTTTAGTCTGTCTAGCATGCCTGACTGAGGCAGTAAACGTGTTACAACCTATTTCTCGCTCGCTTCCCTACAGGCAACAAGCAAAAGTATGTTTTACTTCATTCACTTGTTTTTGGCATGAATATTTTCTGTCATGTCGTTTACTTTATGATGCAATGGATGATGATGATGATGTCTGGTTTGTGGGGCACTCAACTGCGTGGTCATCGGATCCCATACAAATTCCTAGTACGTACAAAGTCCAATCCAGCCTCTTTCAAGAATGATGGAATGATGAGGTCAACACAAACCAGGCCGGGAATCGAACCCGGGACGCAGTAATCCAGACGTTGCAACGACAGCAGCTGGACTACGAGGTACGGACATGGTGCGATGGAACCGCAAGATCAGAAATGTAAGTGAGAATACGGAGCTAAAAATTCAAGGGAAGTCATGTATAACAAACGAAGAAACAGCTGCTGCTCAGAAAGAACATCCAGTATGTAAGCTGAATTCATATTATGCAACATAATGAAGTAGTACGGAATATCGTGTAATTTTGGGATTCAGACTGCATGATCTTCCCAAGCTAGAAAGCTTTCCTTTACTTCTGTTTATCAGCAAATTGAGTATTGTTTTTACTGGGATAGAAATGGAGTGTGATAATGAAGTCGTGTGGTCGCGTATAACAGGTGTAGGTGAATCTAAGTTAATTGTTGGAAGTTTTTAACGGCCATTGGATTCCTCTGTGGCTGTTCTAGAGTCATTCAGAGGAGGACTACTGTCAATAGAGCGTAAATACTCAGATCATGCAATACTAGTTGGTGTCGACTTTGACCTGCCGAGTATAGACTCGGATGTCTAAGTTTCATTGCGGTGGCGACACTTCATGCTAAATACTTTTGAACACGATTTCTGAAAATTGTCGTGAGGAGCTATCTCGGCAGCCCACACGCAATGGAACTATCTTAGACATTGTAGATATAAATAGGCCGGACATTATCGACAATGTCAGTATAGCAACGAGAATTAGCGATCATGATGTCATTATAGCAACTATGTTACGAAAGTTAATAAATCAGTTAAGAAGTCTAGAAGAGTGTTTCTGCTAATAAGAGCAGATAAGCAGTTATTAACATTTTACTTAGACAGTGAACTGGCATCACCTAGTCCCAGTAAGATGGATGTGGAGGAATTATGGGCAAAGTTTAAGCAGATTGTGCTTAGTAAGTGGATAAAGAATGGAAAAGACCCCGTGGTTTAATAAGGAAATTCGTAAGACGCTGAAGAAGCAGAGGCTGTTGTTGCACTCTAGGTTAAAAAGAGGACGCACAAACGACGACGAGAGGAGGTTAGTAGAGATTCGTGCGTCTGTGAAAAGATCTATACGCGAAGTATACAATAACTACCACCGTCAGAACTAAGCAAAAGATCTGGCAGAGAATCCAAGAAAATTCTGGTCCTATGTAAAATAGCTAAGCGAGTCTAAGGCTTTCATTCAGTCCCTTGTTGACCTGCCTGTTGTAGCAGTTGAAGGTAGCAATACGAATGCTGAAGTTTTGAATTTCACGTTCAAGAAATCGTCCATACAGGAAAATCGTACAACACACCGTCAATTCACCATCGGACAGACTTCTTTATGGACGACATAGAAATAAGCGTACCTGGCGTAGAGAAGCAACTTACAGTTTTGATAACAAATAAATCACCAGGTTCAGATGGAGCCCAGTTCGATTTTAAAAAGAGTACTCTACGGCATTGGCCCCTTACCTAGCTTGCATTTATCGTGAATCTCTCGCCCAACAAAAAGTCCCAAGCGACTGGAAAATAGCAAAGGTGACTCCAACACACAAGAAAGGTAAAATAACGGACCCACAAAATTACACACCAACACCCCTACTTTGCTCCAGAATCCTTGAAAGCATTCTCCGTTCGAAAATAATAAACTTTCTTGAGGCTAAGCAGCTTATGTCCACGAATCAGCATGGTTTTAGAAACGATCGGTCGTATGGAACTCAGCTTGCTCTCTTCTCACATGATGCATCAATAACTATGGATGAAGGGCAACAGGCAGATTCCATATTTCTAGATTTCCGGAAAGTATTTGACATGGTGCCCCATTGCAGGCTGTTAACGCAGATATGAGCATATGAAATACGTTCACAGACATGTGAGTGGCCTGAAGACTTCTTAAATGGTAGCACCCAGTATGTTGTGCTCGACGGAGACGAAGGTATCATCAGGAGTGTCCCAGGGAAGTGTTCTCTACGTACATAAAAGATTTGGCGGACAGGGTGGGCAGCAATCTGCGGTTGTTTGCTGATGATGCCGTGGTGTCCGGTAAGGTGTCGAAGTTAAGTGACTGTAGGAAGGTACAAGACGACTCAGACAAAATTATCAGTTGGTGTGATGAGTGGCAGCTAGCCCTAAATGGGGAAAAATGTAAGTCGATGCAGATGAGTAGGGAGAACAAACCTGTAATGTTCGGATACAGTATTACTAGTGTATGGCCTGACACAGTCAGGTAGTTTAAATATCTGGGTGTAACGTTGCAAAGCGACGTGAGGTGGACCGAGCATCTGAAAACTGTGGTAGGGAAGACAAGTGGTCGACGTCGGTAATTTGGAAGAACTTTAGGAAAGAGCTGTTCACCTGTAAAGGAGACCGCATATAGGACTCTGGTGCGATCTATTCTTGAGTACTGCTCGAGTATTTGGGATCCGTACCAGGTCGGATTGAAGAAACACATCAAAGCGGTCCAGAGAAGGACTGCCAGATTTGTTACCAGTAGGTTCTAACAACACGTAAGTGTTACGCAGGTCGTTCGAGAATTCAAATGGGAATACCTGGAGGGAATGCGGCTTTCTTTTCGGGAAACAATATTGAGAAAATTTAGAGAACCTGCATTTGAACCTAGCTGGAGAACGATTCTGCTCCCGCCAACATACATTGCGCGTAAGGGCCACAAAGATAGGATACGAGAAATTAGGGTTCATACGGAGGCGTAGAGACAGTCGTTTTTCCCTTGCTCTATTTGCGAGTGGAATATGAGGGGACCCTCCGCCACGTGCTGTCTGGTGGCTTTCGGAGTATCTATGTAGATGAAGATGTAGAAGAAGTGCCCACTAGTCATGGTCCATTTTCTTGAAGTGAAATACAGGGAATTTTATTTCTCATTATGCCAATGACATCAGTGATGTATCCTTTGTTACTGCTCAGAAATATGTGAGTTGATGCTGCGCACATTAAGCGATTCTTTGGAATTTTTTAATTTCTAAACTCAGACCATTTTTATGTGAAATTGCCATGGCTTATCCTGTTATCTTATGTCGCATGACACTTTATCCCCAGACTGTCCCTTAAGTTGTCTTATAATTTAATATACAGATTCATACAGTCAGTCAAGTCAAATCCTTAATCCTCAATGAAAACTGCACAGAGTATTCATTACTGCCAATGACTAAATTGCTAATTATTTCTACATCTTCTTTCCTCTGTTATACGGCGAGTGAGTATTGTTATTTCAGCAGCCTTGGGGACTTTTAGCTGGCGTGCAATAGGGAAATTAACTTAGGTGAACATGGGTGTGCCGGCCGAAGTGGCCGAGCGGTTCTAGGCGTACAGTCTGGAACCGCGCGACTGCTACGGTCGCAGGTTCGAATCCTGCCTCGGGCATGGATGTGTGTGATGTCCTTAGGTTAGTTAGGTTTAAGTAGTTCTAAGTTCTAGGGGGCTTATGACCTCAGAAGTTAAGTCCCATAGTGCTCAGAGCCATTTGAACCATTTGAACATGGGTCTCATAAAGCTGTTTGGAGCTGAAATCCGTTTTCTGTGCAGTTAAAGAGAAAGGGAAGGCAATCAGCCGCGTCAGCACAGTAGGAACGTTGACGAGAGCCTGCTGGATTGTTTGTTCAGATTCTGGCAAGGGATTGTCTGAATGGCTAATGGTAATTATTATGGTATAAGGGATAATTACTATGAATGCATGTGTGCAGAGCTTTTGGTTGGGCATGACTAAAAATCTGTAATGGAGTGGGAGACATTTTCTGTCTTCTTCCGTGCACCTCACCTGATTGGTTAACCATGACAAAATCGCCTAGAGTAGGAAATTGTTGAACTTGTTTATAAAATCATCATTGGTCAAAGCCCATGAAGTTGACTGCAGTAAGCTGGCGAGATTCTGATGCTAGCAGAACCACCTAAGTTATCATTAGGATGCCGTCCAGAATGCTCTTCGCCTTGGGCAACTGTAGAGGATACTTGCAGGGAGAGATATCTTAAACTCAAAGCGGAATGAATGCTGAACTTAAGAGTTTTCAGGCAGTACTGCGTCTGACTTCTTCTTTACACAGCTTAAGAGTGATAAGCATGCATCGACACGAGGCGATTATGATGTTAGTTAATTGGCATCAGGGTTTCTTTTTACAGACGTAATTTTCACAGCCAGCTAGTTGCACTTATCATGAAGTTGGGTGGAAGTACTGGTGTTCGTTCATGCTTTTCTGAGACCTTTCTCTAAATCACTAACTTTTTCTGCAATGATTGGCCGTATTCTCGACATTGTTTCAAGTTGTGCTTTCACGTATACCCCACCCGCGCCAAGGCTATAGTACGTATTTGCAACCCCTTGTCCACTTATTAAATGTTTAACTTCTTGATTCATTGGGTAAATCACGTTTTTGATGTGTTTTAGCAATAAATCAGGTTTCAATAGTGACCACATATTTCCTTTCGTAGTTTGATGATTCTCTTTACTAATGTGTCCGTGTGAGGTCTGGTAACGATAGTTTAATGCTTAATTGGACCTCCGCTAGCAACGTCCGCTTAATAAGACGTTACCCATTGCGCGACCTAGTTTCTTTTAAATTTGCGTGATTTTATGGGTAGCTCCCCATCCCTGTAGGTCACTGTGGATCGGATCTGTAGCGACATAGGGGTGTGCTAAGCTGCAACCTCACACTTACATTTTTTTCTCTCTTTCAGCGTTTCCCATTCCCATTTTGTAATTATAAATTACACATACAAACCTCCCTCGTGAGTCAGTGGACCTTTTACCAAAAACTGTATCAAAATCCCTACGGAAGTTTCTGAGATTAAACTTCACGTTCACAGTTAGTGATATATATACATACACACATTGATGTAAGTAACGTAAGAGCCTTAATATTTTGTAAACTGTTCTAGGTATGGAAACGAAGTTTCTGGCAAATTATAGTAGCGTTTGTTAAAGTTTGCACTCTTTGCTCCACTAAAGGCATAAACCTGGGATCGGCCCATCACCAGAAACAATGGAAGAAAGGTAGCGTCTAGCAGCTTGCCTTGGCGTTTACCTAGTTGTAATTGTGAAGTTACAGAGTGCAACTTAAAAAGTCCTATCACCGAACTCTGCTTTTCAATAGGTTTCGAATGTCAAAGACAAAAGTACATCTTTCAATTAAAAAATAAAATTCTTTCAATATCACAGTAGGTGAAAAAATGCAACAAATTGACTATAACTTCTAAGGAAACGTTATCTGCATGTCAAGAATATTTTAAGAAATATTTGGGGTGTCCGAATTATGTAAGTTTTCTGTCAGACACCCTGGCAAGTTAAGCTCACCGAACAAAATATTCGTCAACCCATTAATAGAGCAAAGTGGATGTACTGAAGTGCTGTCGGTAGTGCAGAACTGGCACGAGGCTGTCTTTTGAGCCTACACCATGGACGTGAGTAATGGTAGTGAGGGGGTGTTTAAGTTTCAGTCAGCTGTAATGGCAATAGCGCAGTAACTGGGTAGACTTAGAGACGTGTCTGAATGGTAGATAGAAGCCATCGTGTTTCGACGTTTCTATGAACACGCTATGAATGGTGTACCAGATTTGTTGATGTATCTACGACGGTTGTCTAACATAACATATCTACAAGGAATGGTGTACCACCTTCAGCCATGTAACTCGGTGTGGGTACGGCAGTCGTAAAAAGATCCGAACTGACGTGAATTGGAAACGAGTGTCATGCCTTTCAATGACAGTCGATTGCAAAGGTAGAGAAAATGCCGCCATCAGTGAATGCAGGCCTCCATAAACCAGTTTTTGAGCGAACAATGCAAAAGGAACGGTATGCTGTGAACAAGTTGGTTCTTTCTAAAGAAAGCTATTGTCACTGACACATGAATCTGCTCTTTCAACACCTGTCGGTTTCTAATGATACTCAACTGGACTTTAAATATGGTAAACTAATCAATATTATTAACAATTATGAAAAGGAGAGATTGCTACTGACCGTAAAGATAACACGTTGACTCGCCGACAGGCACGTCGAAAAGACTGCTGCGCACTAAGCTTTCGGCCAAAGCCTACTTCAGGAAAGAAAGGAAGAGAGACACGCTGTCACACAGGCAGGCAGAGTTCACGCACACATGACCGCTATCTTCAGTAGCTGTAGCCGCACTCCAGTAGCTGTATCTTCCGCAAGAAGCAGAGGTAGTGCTGGGAGATGTGTTTTTGCCGTACCGGATTTGTGAAGGACGGAGACTGTCGGAATATGAAAAGATGAAGCTCATCGTGAAAGGAGGGGTGGGAGGCAGAGAAAGGAATTTTTATGCTTAGGTCGTTGAGGGGATTCCATTGTATAGGCAGCATTTAAGGTACAAGTGCAGGAAGACGGAGCTGGGGTCAATTGTGGAAGGGTTGACGTTGGGGAAAGAGGAAATGACGTAGGAAATGGGTAAATGGGCATAAGTAGGCGTTAGATGATTGTGAGGGAAGTGGGATAACAGAAAAAGGCAAGCGAAAATACGTACAGATGCTTAAAAATGCATATAAATTATAAATACACACTAATGTGTAAAAATACGAACAAATACGGACCAGTACGTGGAAATAGGTAAAAATACGCCCAAAAATACGTGAAAAACATGGGAAAAAGGACGGGACGGGTGAGTTCCCGTATTGGATACTGGAGGAAAGAGCGGGGAATTGGTTAGTTCGAGATTCACAAATTCGTGTTGCACTATGCGATAATACGTGAGAGGGAGGGAGGAAACAGGATCAACGGGAATAATCTAACTATCGGTGAGAAGAATTTGGGGCACGAGCAGCTGCACCAACAGTCCGCGCGGTCACGCAGCCGCGTGTTGTGCGTGGTTTGGGGGGGGGGGGGGGAATAAAGAAACGACAAAGAGCTGAGGAAGGCTTTAGAGATAACAGGGTTGTGGGATGGAACAAAGGCCGGTAGGCAGCATCAAACAGTGGAAAGTCCAGGTTGAAATAGCAACAACTGTGAAAAGAACGCTGTAATGATATCACATTGAGTCGCAGACAGGCGCAACGAAAGGACTGCTGCAAACTATGCTTTCGGCCAAAGGCTTCTTCAAAAAAGAAAGGAAAACGCACATACATACGCACAATAAGGCAAACGTCACCCGTACGTGACCGCTATCGCCAGGCGCTCTAGCCATGATTGTTGTTATTCTTAACGCCCTGTAATTAACATTATTAATGCCAATAATTATGATTATTCACTGCTATTATGTGTGTCGGGAATTGTAATTGTACTCTTAATCATTTTTCAGAAGTAAGTAATGGGACCAGACGTACACATAGATACTAAGAACGTTTTGTAACATTTTTTTTAAGTGTTGTTCTTGGTCCGAAATCAGACGGCCTTAAGGCCTAATCCGGTCTGGCTAAATAAACAAATTACACTCATGCTCATAAATTAAGGATAACTGCAGAATTTGGTGCCACACAACGTGGCACTACACAAAACTGCCGCTAATAGCATAGGCACATAGGGAACACACGCGACACAGATCTGTAAGTCCACGATATTGGTGATAATTTGAGAAAACCGTCCAGAAACACATGTGCCATAAAACGCCCCTGTTTCCTGCGCATGTACGCCGACATCAATATGGGATATGATCACCATGCACACGTGCACAGGCCGCACAATGGGTTGGCATACTCAGGGTTAAGTGGTCCAGCAGCTGCTGGGGTGTATCCTCCCATTCTTGCACCAGTGCCGGTCCGAGCTCCTGAAGTGTGCAGCCATACGTCGACCGAAATCATCCCAGACGTGCTTGATAAGTTTAGGTCTGGAGAACAGGCAGGCCACTCCGTTCGCCTGATATCTTCTGTTTCGAGGTACTCCTCCACGATGGCATCTCGGTGGGGCTGTGCGTTATCATCTATCAGTAGGAAGGTGGGAGCCACTGAACCCCTGAAAAGGCGGACATACTAGTGCAAAATGACGTCCCGATACACCTAACCTGTTAAATTTCCTCTGTCAAAGACATGCAGGAGTGCACGTGCACCAATCATAATCCCACCCCACACCATCAAACCACGACCTCCATACAAGTCCCTTTCAAGGACATTATGGGGTTGGTATCTGGTTCCTGGTTTACGCCAGATGAAAACCCAGTGAGAATCACTCTTCAACATACATGACGGTAGTATCTGTTCCCGAAAGAACAGTTACCGTTGATGACGATGCAGCTTTGCTAGAATGAAATGATAATTAAATGGACACCCTAGCTGCAGCCAGGTCTTGATATACTTCATTGGGGACATGTTGAAAATGTCTTGATATACTTCATTGGGGACATGTTGAAAATGTGTGCCCCGACCGGGACTCGAACCTGGGATCTCCAGCTTACAAGGCAGACGCTCTATCCATCTGAGCCACCGAGGGCACAGGGAATTATCGCCTGCACGCTCCCCGTGAGACCCACATTCCCAACATGTCCACACCACTACATTCGTAGTGCTCTTAATAGATATTTGCCCATCATACTCATTGCTCGAGGCAGATTAACCTACCAAGTCCCGTACGAGTTCGGGCATAGCACGTGCGTTCGCGCAAGAAGGTCAATGGGCGGGAAGCCATACTTTAACTATATATGACGGTAGTATCTGTTCCCGAAACGGTAACTGTTCTTTCGGGAAGTCGTTCGTGAACATAACCTGGGACCACTGTTCTAGTGGCCATGTACTGTGTTGTTGACATCAGGCTTTACGGGCTCTCCTGTAACCAGGGGTCAGTGGAATGCACCTTGCAGGTCTCCGGCGAATAAACGATGTCTGTTCAGTCGTCTGTGTGTCTGGAGACAACTGTTCCAGTGGCTACGGTAAGGTCCCCAGCAAAGCTACCTGCAGTAATCCGTGGCCGTCTGCGGGCACTGATGGTGAGATATCGGTCTTCTTATGGTGTTGTACACTGTGGACGTCCCCTACTGTAGCGCCTGGACACGTTTCCTGTCTGCTGGAATCATTGCCTTAATCTTGAGATCACACTTTGTGTCACACGGAGGGCCCCTGCTGTGTTTGACCAGCCTCCAGCCGCCCTAGTATTCTACCCTTCATAACGTCATCGAAATGTGTTCTTTGCGCCATTTTCAACACACAGTCACCATTAGCACGTCTGAGAACGTCTGCACACTTACTCGCTGCACCGTACTCAGACACGCAACAACACACCTTGGGTATGTGGACTGCTGGCAGCGCCACCGTGCGACGACCGCAGGTCAAATGCAGGGCATGGTCTTACCCCGAGGTGATTTAAACCCGCCAACCGCCGACCAGACCGTTGTTTCACCATGTGTCAGCATTTTCCTTAATTTACGAGCGTGAGTTTAGTTCGGTGTCTGCTAGGGGTGACTTGAGCTTTGCCGTACACCAGTGGGGAGTCACCCGTCTGCTCCTACTGTCAAGGCAACCTTCCCATCGCACCCACCTCAGATTTAGTTACAAGTAGGCACAGTGGATAGGCCTGGAAAAACCGAACACAGATCAATCGAGAAAACAGGAAGATGTTGTGTGGAACTATGAAAAATATAACCAAAATATACTAACTGAGTAGTTCATGTGCAGGATAGGCAACATAAAGGGTTGTATGAGCTAAGGAGCACCGTCGTCGCGTGGTTAGCGTGAGAAGCTGCGGAACGAGACGTCCTTGGTTCAAATCTTTCCCTCGAGTGAAAAGATTTTTTTTTATTTTCAGACAATCGCACATCCACAAGAAAACCTAAATCGGGCAAGGTAGGAGAATCTTTTTACCCATTCGCCAAGTGTACAAGTTAGGTGGGTCGACAACATATTCCTGTCGTGTGACGCACTTGCCGTCACCAGTGTCGTATAGAATATATCAGACGTGTTTTCCGGCGGCGGAATCGGTTGACCTATGACCTTGTGATCAAATGTTTTCGGTTCCCATTGGAGAGCCACGTCCTTTCGTCAACTAATCGCACACTTTTGCGCTGCGGTCGCAAAACACAGACACTAAAGTTATTACAGTGAACAGGGACGTCAATGAACGGACAGATCATAACTTTGCAAAAATAGAGAGGGTAAGCTTTTCACCCGAGGGAAGACTTGAACCAAGGACGTCTCGTTCCGCAGCTGCTCACGCTAACCACGGGACCACGGCGCTCCTGAGGTCGTACAACTCTTGATGTTGCTTATCTTGCGCATGGACTACTCAGTTTGTATATTTTGCTTATTTTTTCATAGTTCCACACAACTTCTTCCTGTTTTCTCGATTGATCTGTGTTCAGTTTTTCAAGGCCTATCCACTGTGTCAACTTATAACTAAATCTGAGGGGGGTGCGATGGGGAGGTTCCCTTGTGAGAGGTGAGGTGAACGGACGCACCCTGTCGGCGACGGCGAGGCAGAGCGCGCAGGCCAGCGGGGCGTTGCGCTGCCCCTCCGGGTCCCGGGTGTCGAGGGAGGTGCCGTGGTGTCCCGGGGTGTGCACCGTGGACCGCCGAGGATGTGCCGCCGCCACGGGCTGTGACGCTGCCATCAACACCAGCGCCGCCAGCACGAGCATCACCTGCAAACACGGCGTGTCAAAAATGGTTAAAATGGCTCTGAGCACTATGGGACTTAACATCTGTGCTCATCAGACCCCTAGACTTAGAACTACTTAAACCTAACTAATCTAAGGACATCACACAACACCCAGCCATCACGAGGCGGGGAAAATCCCTGACCCCGCCGGGAATCGAACCCGGGAATCCGGGCGTGGGAAGCGAGAGCCAGTGGTGTGTTGGAGCGAAATGCGGTTGGCATCACTGCACACGCCTGTGCTTTATGTTCATTGTTGTATGTCTGTTAGTTATTGTTCAGTGCTGTACTGAGCACTGTATTGTGTCACATACAGGGTGTTTCAAAAATGACCGGTATATTTGAAACGGCAATACAAACTAAACGCGCAGCGATAGAAATACACCGTTTGTTGCTATATGCTTGGAACAACAGTACATTTTCAGGCAGACAAACTTTCGAAATTACAGTAGTTACAATTGTCAACAACAGATGGCGCTGCGGTCTGGGAAACTCTATAGTACGATATTTTCCACATATCCACCATGCGTAGCAATAATATGGCGTAGTCTCTGAATGAAATTACCCGAAACCTTTGACAACGTGTCTGGCGGAATGGCTTCACATGCAGATGAGATGTACTGCTTCAGCTGTTTAGTTGTTTCTGGATTCTGGCGGTACACCTGGTCTTTCAAGTGTCCCCACACAAAGAAGTTACAGGGTTCATGTCTGGCGAATAGGGAGGCCAATCCACGCCGCCTCCTGTATGTTTCGGATAGCTCAAAGCAATCACACGATCATCGAAATATTCATTCAGGAAATTAAAGACGTCGGCAGTGCGATGTGGCCGGGCACCATCTTGCATAAACCACGAGGTGTTCGCAGTGTCGTCTAAGGCAGTTTATACCGCCACAAATTCACGAAGAATGTCCAGATAGCGTGATGCAGTAATCGTTTCGGATCTGAAAAATGGGCCAATGATTCCTTTGGAAGAAATGGCGGCCCAGACCAGTACTTTCTGAGGATGCAGGGCGATGGGACTGCAACATGGGGCTTTTCGGTTCCCCATATGCGCCAGTTCTGTTTATTGACGAAGCCATCCAGGTAAAAATAAGCTTCGTCAGTAAACCAAATGCTGCCCACATGCATATCGCCGTCATCAATCCTGTGCACTATATCGTTAGCGAATGTCTCTCATGCAGCAATGGTAGCGGTGCTGAGGGGTTGCCGCGTTTGAATTTTGTATGGATAGAGGTGTAAACTCTGGCGCATGAGGCGATACGTGGACGTTGACGTCATTTGGACAGCAGCTGCAACACGGCGAACGGAAACCCGAGGCCGCTGTTGGATCACCTGCTGCACTAGCTGCGCATTGCCCTCTGTGGTTGCTGCATGCAGTCTCCCTATCTTTCCAGCACGTTCATCCATCACATTCCCAGTCCGTTGAAATTTTTCAAACAGATCCTTTATTGTATCGCTTTTCGTTCCTTTGGTTACATTAAACCTCCGTTGAAAATTTCGTCTTGTTGCAACAACACTGTGTTCTAGGCGGTGGAATTCCAACACCAGAAAAATCCTCTGTTCTAAGGAATAAACCACGTTGTCCACAGCACACTTGCACGTTGTGAACAGCACACGCTTACAACAGAAAGACGACGTACAGAATGGCGCACCCACAGACTACGTTGTCTTCTATATCTTTCACATCACTTGCAGCGCCATCTGTTGTTGAAAACTGTAACTACCGTAATTTCGAAAGTTTGTCCGCCTGAAAATGTACTGTTGTCCCAAGCATATTGCAACAAACGGTGAATTTCTATCGCTGCTCGTTTTTTTTAGTTTTTATTGCCGTTTCAAATATACCGGTCATTTTTGAAACACCCTGAAGTTTGCGAATTTTGAGATGACAAAATTAGAGGAGGAACGCGTCTGTATTAGATTTGGCGTCAAACTCAAGAAAACCTTTATAGAAAAACATCAGATGCAGGAAGCCGACGGTCACCGGTTACATACCGTTGTTGTGAATAGTTCACACAGTTTAAAAATGGCCAGACGGATGTTAAAGATGACCCACGTTCAGGACGCCTTTCGGTGTGTACCGAAGACGCTCATGTCAGGAACGTCAGCGTAACTGTGTGTGCCACTCGAAGAGGTTGCAGAAGAATGTAACAATTGAGTTGGATCATGTCATGAAATCCTGATACAGTATCTTCGAATGCATCGTTTTTTGCCGCCAGATTCGTCCCATTGCTCAAGAGTCAAGGTCAGAAAAGACCATCGGCTCGCAAACTGTGAAGAAGTTTTGGATCCCGCAAACGAGAACGAGACGTTCCTTAAGAGAATCATAAGTGGTGATGAGACGTAGGTCTACGGTTATGGTTTTGAGACTAAGGTTCAGTCTTCACAATGGGTTGCGAAAGGTTCTCTAAGACCAAAAAAGTCTCATCAGGTCGGATCAAATGTCAAAACCATGCTGAAAGTGTTCTTCTACCAGAATGAGATTTTCACTCTGCAACGGAGTGTGCGCTGATATGAAACTTCCTGGCAGATTAAAACTGTGTGCCGGACCGAGACTCGAACTCGGGACCTTTGCCTTTCGTGTGCAAGTGCTCTACCATTTGAGCTACCCAAGCACGACTGACTCCCCCTCCTCACAGTTTTACTTCTGCCAATACCTCGTCTCCTACCTTCAGAACTTTACAGAAGCTCTCCTGCAGCGCACACTCCGCTGCAGAGTGAAAATCTCATTCTGGAAACATCCCCCAGGCTGTGGCTAAGCCATGTCTCCGCAATGTCCTTTCTTTCAGGAGTGCTAGTTCTGCAAGGTTCGCAGGAGAGCTTCTGTAAAGTTTGGAAGGTAGGAGACGAGGTACTGGCAGAAGTAAAGTTGTGAAGAGGGGGCGTAAGCCGTGCTTGGGTAGCTCAAGTGGCGCCGGCACGGTAGCTCAGCGTGTTCGGTCAGAGGGTTACGTGCCCTCTGTAATAAAAAAACTGAGTCAATCGATCAACAACGAACACAAATGGATGTCTAACGACGTCCGCCCCAAGCAGAAGCAACGAACAAAAGCGAACAAAATGAGATTAAAAAAAAAAAAAAAAAAAGAAGAAGTCGGTAGAGCACTTGGCCACAAAAGGCAAAGGTCCCGAGTCCGAGTTTAAAAAAAAAAAAAAAAAAAAAAAGTGGTAGAGCACTTGCCCGCGAAAGGCAAAGGTCCCGAGTTCCAGTCTCGGTCCGGGACACACTTTTAATCTACCAGGAAGTTTCAGTTTTTTTCTACTTTAAATTACTAGTTCGTCATGAATTCGTGCCACAGGGACAAACTGTTAATCGATGGTACTACCGGGACGTGTCGCGTCTTCTGCGAGAAAATGTGAGAAGGAAACGGCCTGAAATTTGACGAGACAGTTCATGGCTCTTGCATGACGATGTCACTCCCGCACGTTCATCCCTGTTGGTGCGTGATTGCTGCACAAAATACGCAATCACTGTGATGCCTCATCCACCGTGCTCTCCATACCTGGCCCCGAGGACTTTTTTTATTTCCAAAGTTGAAAACCCTTTTGAAAGGAAGAAGATTTGCAGCGATAGACAAAATAAAGAAAAAAATTGCGGACGGTGCTTCGCGCGATCCAGCAAGAGGCGTACCAAGTCTGCTTACGGAAGTGGAAACGAAGTTGGGAGCTGTGTATTAATTGTGGAAGAGAGTATTTCGAAGCAGACCGTGCGCAATTAGTAAAAGGCAAGCGTAGAAAAAATTTGTGGACAAAGTTCCGGAATTTTTTGAACAGACTTCGTACACTTGAAACGGAAAATGAAAGTCGATCTTTTTCTTATCAAATTTCGAACATTTCACCCCGAAAACCGCGCAGTTCCTAACATCGGCAACAAACGGTACTCCCAACATCAGTGTAAACCGCTTTCCACTGTACACAATTTCGGAATTAACTTCGGCCAGATATGAACAGTGCTAGACGACACCGCAGTGACTTCAACTTACGCATCCGTAGAACAAGATGTTCTGTTATCAACGCTGTAAATTAAAAAAAAAAAGAAACTACTGGTTATCTGCTGCCATGTCAGTCGCGCGCTCGAAATATAACGTTTCCAAGTGATCTTGGAAAGTGCCCACAATGCTTTCAGGCAGAACAAAGAATTAGTATCATAAAAGGCAAAGTAATCACACAATACTGCGGCAACTACGCCTTTTCCCGACCACTGCTCGGCTGTCACTCAATGTAATAACTCTAGCTTATGATAAAAAAGTACTCCGCTGTTTCTACCACCAACGAAAAATTTGGGGGCCATAATTGTTACATGACACAGTCATCCTGCTTTGGTTTGATTTTCCCTAGTAATTCAGCAGATGCCAGGGTCGCCACTATCAATATTTTCTCACTGGATGATTACTTACATGTATTGGCATCCTTCAAAGGATGGCGTTTAAATTTTACTTACAGCAGCGGCGGCGTAGTCTGCTGATGCTACAACGACCGATGAATGCTCGGAATTGTGTGACGTTCACATTAACGAAAATGTTTGTTATGGAATATTTACTTTAAGATGATAATTAATTTACTGAGCGGACAAAGGTAAGTAGGAAAACCTGTCAACCACAGAATAGGAAGAGGACTGATTATTTACTGAATGCACACGACGCTGCCGTAAGTACAGTTTGATCAGGATAACAATTATATACCTGACTTAAGAACAGAAGTGTGCCGTCAACTTTTCGGAACTGCAGTGCACGTCTGCTGGACTGGGGCTTTCACGTGCCTGTTCCACCTTCTGAACGTAGCAAGAGTCTAGTAATAATCATTTCGTGCCAAAGATGGTATTCTACTCACAATATAGTCCTCTACAGCACAATATCTCACCTGCGTCTAGCACGTTGACGGTTCTTATGCGTCGCCTGCTACCTTCGACGCGCGGGAGTACCTTCGCGGCCACAGTTTGTCAGCACTCTATTGTTTGTGACAGGCCCAAGGATTAGGTATCACAGCCAGAGAGTTTACTACATCACTCTCAAAGATATTGTTGTGTCGCGTCCAAAGCAGCTCTAATGAAATTGTATACCTATGAAGTATCGACTCATTTTTGCTATTGAGTTGGTGATTTGCTGTCAGAAGGGTCACAGTTCGTTGTAAATGTCGGAAAGTCATCGTGCAGCTTCCCTGAAGCCAGTTTTGTAGGTGCTCCACAGCTCCTAATCTACGAAAACGATTGAGGAGACAACTTAAGCAGTACTATTACATTGTTTGTAGATGATAATATCACTCGCTGTGTAGTAAAGTCATCAAAAGATCGAAACGAATTGCAAAATTATTTAGACAATATATCTATGTGGTGTGAAAAGTAGCAATTGAATATAAATAAAGAAAAATGTGACGTCATCCAGATGAGCACAAAAAGGAATCCATTACATTTCCGTTAAATGATAAATGACGAAAATCTGAAAACTATAATCTGAACTAAATACTTACGGGTTGCAATTACGAACAACTTAAGTTGGAACAATCACAAAGGTAATGTTATGGAGAAGGCAAACCAAAGACAGCATTTTATTGACAGAACACTTAGAAGGTGCAACAAATCCATTATTGAGATTACGTACACTACGGTTGAAGATCCTCTGCTAGAGTAATGCAGTGTGGTATGGGATCCTTATCAGATGGAATTGATGGAGGTCATCGAAAAAGTTGAAAGAAGGGCAGTTCATTTGTGCTCTCGCGAAACAGGGGAGAGAGTGTCACGCATATGATACGCGTGATGGAATGGCAGACATTAAAAC
The DNA here is from genome assembly GCF_023897955.1 of Schistocerca gregaria. Taxonomy (NCBI): domain Eukaryota; kingdom Metazoa; phylum Arthropoda; class Insecta; order Orthoptera; family Acrididae; genus Schistocerca; species Schistocerca gregaria. Next base: position 878,625,530 of record NC_064921.1, on the reverse strand, counting down.
AAAGGCGTGTTTGCTGCGGCAAGATATTTTCACGAGACATAGATCACCAACTTTCTTCACCGAATGTGAAAATATTCTCTTGACGCCCACCTGCATAGGTAGAAATCATCCTCTTGATAAAATAAGAGAAATCAGAACTCACATCGAAGGATTTAAGTCATTGATTTTTCCGCGCAGTGTTCGAGAATGGAACGGCAGAGAAATATTGTCAACCTGGCTCAGTGAAGCACCTGCCAGACGCTTAAGTGCGAATTTCTGAGTTTTCATGTAGATGTAGTAGTAGATATTACACTACTGGCCATTAAAATTACTACGCCACGAAGATGACATGCTGCAGATGCGAAATTTAACAGACTGGAAGAAGATGCTGTGATATGCAAATGATTAGATTTTCAGAGCATTCACACGAGGTTGGCGCCGGTGGCGACACCTACACCGTGCTGACATGAGGAAAGTTTCCAACCGATTTCTCATACACAAACAACAGTCGACCGGCGTTGCCTGATGAAACGCTGTTGTGATGCCTCGTGTAAGGAGGAGAAATGCGTATCATCACGTTTCCGACTTTGATAAAGGTTGGATTGTAGCCTATCGCGACTGCGGTTTATCGTATCGCGTCATTGCTGCTCGCGTTGGTCGAGATCCAATAACTGTCAGCAGAATATGGAATCTGTGGATTCAGGAGGGTAATACGAAACGCCATGCTGGATCCCAACGGCCTCGTATCACTAGCAGTCGAGAAGACAGGCATGTTATCCGCATGGCTCTAACGGATCGTGCAGCCACGTCTCCATCCCTGAGTCAACAGATGGGGACGTTTGCAAGACAACAACCATCTGCACGAACAGTTCGACGACGTTTGCAGCAGCATGAACTATCAGCTCGGAGATCAAGGCTGCTGTTACACTTGACGCTGCATCACAGACAGTAGCGCCTGCGATGGTGTACTAGCCGACGAACCTGGGTGTATGAATGGCAAAACGTAATTTTTCGGATGAATCCAGGTTCTGTTTACAGCATCATGATGGTCGCATCCGAGTTTGGCGACATCGCGGTGAACGCACGTTGTAAGCATGTATTCGTCATCGCCATACTGACGTATCACCTGGCGTGATGGTATGGGCTGCCATTGGTTACACATCTCGGTCACCTCTTGTTCGCATTGTCGGCACTTTGAACAGTGGACGTTACATTTCAGATGTGTTACGACCCGTGGCTCTACCCTTCATTCGATCACTGCGAAACCCTACATTTCAGCAGGATAATGAACGACCGCGTATTGCAGGTCCTGTACGGGCCTTTCTGGATACAGGAAATGTTCGACTGCCACCCTTGCTAGCACATTCTCCAGGTATCTCACCAATTGAAAACGTCTGGTCAAGGGTGGCCGAGCAACTGGCTCGTCACAATACGCCAGTCACTACTCTTGATGAGCTGTGGCGTCGTGTTGAAGTTGCACGGGCAGCTGTACCTGTACATGCCATCCAAGCTCTGTTTGCCTCAATACCCAGGCGTATCAAGGCCGTTATTACGGCCAGAGGTGGTTGTTCAGGTCACTGATTTCCCAGGATCTATTCACCCAATTTGCGTGAAAATGTAATCACATGTCAGTTCTAGTATAATATATTTGTCCAATGAATACCCTTTTATCATCTGCATTTCTTCTTGGTGTAGCAATTTTAATGGCCAGTAGTGTATATCGCTTGCGGCAATCCAAGTCTGGCGCTTGTTTCAAATCCGTTATTGGGTTATTATTCGTTTGGTTGATCTAAAGACAAGGGTACGAAATCTGGTTGCTGTTCGTGAGTCTGCTGCTTTAATAGATCGAAGAATTATAGTTTTCACAGTCTGCTCTAAACTGAAATGTTTGTTTGTCTATAATGCGAATTCTGTGCTATAATTTCTCGTCTGAACACAGAGAAGTTGTACATACTAACATACAACAGAAATCAAGTCAAGAAATACTGCTTCGATAAGGAAATAGCAACAGAACTAACGAACTACAATGGAATGACAGTTGCAACTGTTAAATAAAAACGAAATTAGGTACACAACGCACACAGTATGGTATCTAAGAACAGACCAGACTGTCATGTAATTTGTTTTCGGTCGCTAACGCATCTGGTTGCGTCCTTCGTGAGTCAACTGCGTCCAAAGGTAGCATTCGTTTGTCATCGGGAGAGATGTGTGGTATCATTTGACTGAGAATTCCCACGACTGCTTTAGAAAAGCTCAGAGGCAATTTGAAGTAGATAAGAGCTAAATACATCAGAATCTTTGCGTTATCTGATTAAAATGAGCATGCCGCTCCAGGAACGCAGGGCGCTATCGGTAGTGTGCTGACACATCCGTGTATCACGAGAAATGTTTCAGACAAACAGTACGGTACGCGTTGATAACGGAATTGCTCTCCACCAAATCTGAGTACTTGTTTACCATGTATTTCTTTTCGCACCTCTGCCTCTTCTATCATTGCTTACACATCGACATTTGTTTTTAAGAAACAACAATGGGTTACATAATCTTAATGAAATGTTCCCTTTTCTGGTCACAGATGAAAGGTATGAAGATTTCTTGCACATCTGCGTCGATACGTGCTTAAAGTGATCAAATTATTCGCCTTTATTTTACTTGAATTTCGCAAGCTACTAAACATTACATCATGAAGGATGATCGATCACTCTTTGTAAGTCTTGACCCTACAGCTTCAAGGAAACAAACAGGCTCGTGGGCATATTGAAAAAATGACAAGATGTGAGAACTTACCAAATTCGTGGAAGCAGTAGCGGTTCTCATTTGTTAAGCGATTCCGCATACAAAGAACTTGGAAGGTTTTGTGTTGCATCCGAGAGAATGTAAACATTGATCCGCGTTAGTTTACCTAGCAGTCGTCATCGAGAACGCTCTATTTCCTCTACAGTTTGCTTTGAGTGACCCTGAGCTATCTTGTAACATTTTCATGTGCAATAAATAATACAGGTCAGCAATAGCACTAATTATCTGAATTCCTTGAACCTCGTCATTCAGTTAGACTTAATGGGGATATGAAGCAAACACACACCAGGATAACTGCAACACAACTCTGTAGGCAGCATCCTTTGCAGATTGATCAAATGAACTGTTACAACAGATAATTGCAATCTGCGGAATAATTTTTCCTGCAAGGCTTTGTTTTGTTCAACAATTTTTTAAATGCTGGACGACATGTGTGTTTCGATGTCATTTCAGTTTACAAGACCACTATCAATCACAAAATTGCATCCACAAGCATAATTTCTTAACAGGTAGTACATTGTGCTAGTAAAATGTTTAAAAATATACGATACTGCATGTCTTGTGAATGCTACATGTGGTCTGTCTAAGACGGCATGCTTGAATGTACAACTACATAAGTGATAGTGGGCCTGAAAATGCAGTAACGTCGAAACAGACCAGCCGCGAGGAAATAGTACAAAGAAAAAAAAAAGGATACTGCCTTGCAAGGAAAAAATATTTCATTGAACGAATTCGTGAGGGCTTCAAGCGTAAAATACAATTACATTCGTTCCGTGTTATTTTGCTTCGCACTGTTATTTGTAGACACTTTATGGAAATGGGTACGCCACCCTATTTCTGATACTAGAATTGACTGCAATAAATTGTAGTATTTTCTTCTTCTTACGTTGCAATTATATCGACTTTGAAGCTAGCTACCGTTCACAACAGGTAATATTAATTATTCGAAATTTTTGAATTTTCTTAGTTTTAGTTAACATTGTTTTACTTTCTTGTACATAGATAACATCTTGAAAGAAACCTGAGTGTGCTGCCCACTGTCATAAATATTGCGAGTCTTGACCGTTGTACATCCTTTTTTTATTTTTTATTTTAGAAAACATCCTATATAACTCTGGTTTCCTAATATGTATTTGGCATCAGTATTAACGACCTGACTTGTGCTTCACCACATTTCTCCAAAACATTAAAAAGCACTTCGCCTTCAGGCCACAAATGACCCATCGGGAACATCCGACCGCCGTGTCATCCTCAGCTGAGGATGCGGATAGGAGGGGCGTGTGGTCAGCACACCACTCTCCCTGTCGTTACGATGGTTTTCTTTGACCCAAGCCGCTACTATTCGGTCGAGTAGCTCCTCAGTTGGCATCACGAGGCTGAGGGCACCCCTAAAAATGGCAACAGCGCATATCGGCCAGGATGATCACCCATCCAAGTGCCGACCACGCCGGCAGCACTTAACTTCGGTGATCTCATGGGAACCGGTGTGTCCACTGGACAAGGCCGTTTCCTCAAAACATGAACAGACTTGTAAAGCCGTCCAGACAATCTTCGGAACCGATGTATCCAGTGCGCAAGGCCGTTGCCTCAAAACATGAACAGAATTGCAGAGCCGTCCTGACAATCTTCCGAACCGATGTATCCACTGCGCACGGCCGTTGCCTCAAAACATGAACATACTTGTAAAGCCGTCCAGACAATCTTCGGAACCGATGTATCCACTGCGCAAGGCCGTTGCCTAAAAACATGAACAGACTTGTAAAGCCATCCAGACAATCTTCGGAACCGATGTATCCACTGCGCAAGGCCGTTGAATCAAAACATGGACAGACTTGTAAAGCCGTCCAGACAATCTTCAGAACCGATGTATCCACTGCGCAAGGCCGTTGCCTCAAAACATGAACAGACTTGTAAAGGCGTCCAGACAACCTTCGGAACCGATGTATCCACTGTGCAAGGCCGTTGCCTCAAAACATGAACAGACTTGTAAAGCCGTCCAGACAATCTTCGGTTCACTACCCACGATTTCCATCTTAAATTCTATGCAAGAATAAGACTAGTTTTCCACTGGGTTGAGTGTGCATCCTACATGATTACTCTGGTGTCCTTTTGCATTATTATACTCCTGGAAATTGAAAATAAGAACACCATGAATTCATTGTCCCAGGAAGGGGAAATTTTAGTGACACATTCCTGGGGTCAGATACATCACATGATCACACTGACAGAACCACAGGCACATAGACACAGGCAACAGAGCATGCACAATGTCGGTACTAGTACAGTGTATATCCACCTTTTGCAGCAATGCAGGCTGCTATTCTCCCATGGAGACGATCGTAGAGATGCTGGATGTAGTCCTGTGGAACGGCTTGCCATGCCATTTCCACCTGGCGCCTCAGTTGGACCAGCGTTCGTGCTGGACGTGCAGACCGCGTGAGACGACGCTTCATCCAGTCCCAAACATGCTCAATGGGGGACAGATCCGGAGATCTTGCTGGCCAGGGTAGTTGACTTACACCTTCTAGAGCACGTTGGGTGGCACGGGATACATGCGGACGTGCATTGTCCTGTTGGAACAGCAAGTTCCCTTGCCGGTCTAGGAAGGGTAGAACGATGGGTTTGATGACGGTTTGGATGTACCGTGCACTATTCAGTGTTCCCTCGACGATCACCAGAGGTGTACGGCCAGTGTAGGAGATCGCTCCCCACACCATGATGGCGGGTGTTGGCCCTGTGTGCTCGGTCGTATGCAGTCCTGATTGTGGCGCTCACCTGCACGGCGCCAAACACGCATACGACCATCATTGGCACCAAGGCAGAAGCGACTCTCATCGCTGAAGACGACACGTCTCCATTCGTCCCTCCATTCACGCCTGTCGCGACACCACTGGAGGCGGGCTGCACGATGTTGGGGCGTGAGCGGAAGACGGCCTAACGGTGTGCGGGACCGTAGCCCAGCTTCATGGAGACGGTTGCGAATGGTCCTCGCCGATACCCCAGGAGCAACAGTGTCCCTAATTTGCTGGGAAGTGGCGGTGCTGTCCCTTACGGCACTGCGTAGGATCCTACGGTCTTGGCGTGCATCCGTGCGTCGCTGCCTTCCGGTCCCAGGTCGACGGGCACGTGCACCTTCCGCCGACCACTGGCGACAACATCGATGTACTGTGGAGACCTCACGCCCCACGTGTTGAGCAATTCGGCGGTACGTCCACCCGGCCTCCCGCATGCCCACTATACGCCCTCGCTGAAAGTCCGTCAACTGCACATACGGTTCACGTCCACGCGGTCGCGGCATGCTACCAGTGTTAAAGACTGCGATGGAGCTCCGTATGCCACGGCAAACTGGCTGACACTGACGGCGGCGGTGCACAAATGCTGCGCAGCTAGCGCCATTCGACGGCCAACACCGCGGTTCCTGGTGTGTCCGCTGTGCCGTGCGTGTGATCATTGCTTGTACAGCCCTCTCGCAGTGTCCGGAGCAAGTTTGGGGGTCTGACACACCGGTGTCAATGTGTTCTTTTTTCCATTTCCAGGAGTGTACTTTCCAGCCACGTAAATCAGTGGCTGCACAGAATTGCAATCAGCCTTGGGAGAAAGTGATTTTTGATATTGTGTGCGCAATTTTTCTTAGGGGGCAATACCCATTTTGTTTCAGATTTCTGACGCGTTACGTGGGTCAGAACGTTACGCATCTCCCTTGAGTGAACTGAACAAAGAGGGATCCAGTGCTGTTTCTCTCCGTTTCTCTCATGCTCGTTCCTAGCGACTGAATACTGCATCTCTCATGAATCACTTCACGCGAGGTACCTAACAGCAGTAGTGGATGACTAGGTGGCCCACCATAAGAAAAACGCGAGACAGATTTCATTATTCATTTAGAACCAATTAATCTTATTCACTGCCTTAAGAGGAATGAAACCACAACAGACGAATAGTCTGATCGTCTTCTGCACAACATGGACGAAGAGAAGAGACTGGGACGGTACATGAGAAAAAAGTACCTTTCGTCCGCACAATGGAAGGAATACTGTCAATGCGATGACTTTGGCTTAACTTTTTATTACGAAACATCTGTATGCCTGTGCATAGCATAAATGTCGTACTGCCTTTAATGAAGGATGCACTGTTGGCAAATATTTTGCAAGGAAATACATATTATGAAAATTATACGTATTGAAATATTTTAGAAAGTTTAATTATATCAGTGAACCAATAAATACCTTAAAAATAGTGGACTCGTCCTTATGGGGATGTATCTCTTTTGAGGTGTATTTCCAGTTTAATGTAAGCCCTAGAGAAATTACTTTTTAAAGGGCTCCTTACAAAGATAATAAACAAACCTGTATGAAAGGACACAACGAAACCGACACAAAAATGTACATTTAATTTATATGACAGTGAAACTGTCCAACCATTTACTAACTAGGCCCTTGCAGTGAGTGCAACCTCTTATTGTTTAATTTCTGCCTCTCTAATAGAAACGGAGTTAGCAAGGTAATAATAACTAGCAGAAGCAAACGCAGAAGATCAATGCGTGAGACTTACGTCATCCCATCGTGTGATTTTAATGTACCTGTATCTCCTTGTCTAAGCATAGTATGACTAGCTTCATATCTCTTGGTAGAAGAGAATAGAACCTGGGACAAAAAAAGAATACACGCACCGGGAAGGAATTATCCGAATGGGACGGAAATTGTTAAATGTGATGTACATATACAGACACACAAGTGTTTCCAGTTTCAAAAATATGGGTGATTTGTTCGCCAGAAGGCGCTTCACAAATTAAGCAAGTCAGTAATGTGTTGGTCCATTTCTGGCCCATATGAAAAAAATATGATTTTCATCATGCAAAGCCACTAACCAATAGGCCTACATGCAACCTCATGAGAGCCAACAAGAGCTTCGTCCTTCACGAAGATCCATCCTCAAAGAACTGCAACTATACGTGCTAAAGAAGTTCTTTGATAAACGACGGCGATGCTGTATAGTTACATGAAGATGATGTGAACACGTCGAATGTTCCTAACATTATCCAAATCGAGGATGAAGTTATTGCTAAGCCAGTCATAAATAATGGAAAGGAATGGGTTCAAAGTCCTTGGACACCAGATGGTTAAATTTTGTATCTTTCATTTGATCTGTAATTTTTCTAAATCGCCTGATTTAGACATGGTTTAATGAAAAAAAATATTTTATGTAGAAACATATATACGATTTTTGAATTGTTTATTTTCTGGAATTGCTTTAAGTTAATAACTTCTAAATTTAAAACTGCAAAATATGCTACGACACACCAGGGGAGGGGCGGGGGTGTCACACAAATGTGACCACTTGTGACATGGAGGGCAGGGGGCTCCAAAAATCGTGAAATTCGTGAAAACTTAATTTACGGATGGGCGCCTACATTTGAGAAAGGTGCGGTTTTGAGCTAAAGAAACTAGTCTTTAATTACGAGACAGAGAACGTTTCACCTTCACCCAGTAGATAATTCTGTTGTCTTCAAACTGTCTCACGGTGCAGATAACGTTATCTGCCACGTCATAAATGCAAAGTAAAACAGCACGCACTTCACGTGATGCCTCAATCTAGTGTACAGAGATGAATCACGGTACAACAAAGTGCATATTGCGTCTCAAGCAACATTTATTGCAGCAATGAAACTCTGATGTAAACGGTACAAAACTCTATATTTTAATTGTTATCTATAGCCTAACTGTTACTCAATAGGTTTTTGAAATGCAATAAACACAATGCATCTCGTTCAATGGACCTAAACTTACTGTAAATGCAATTGCATATTGTGAGACCTTACGAAATGTCATTTGATTACTGTGTACCACAGAGTTACCTCAACTAATGTATTTATATTCATGTAGTTAAATCATATAGTAGTGGTTTATTCATCCTTAGATAATTATTTAGAAGGATAATCAACATGCCTTGGTATTGGAATAAAAAAAGTATTTTCATTGATTCAACTGTGGTTTGGTTCAAATTGCTCTCAGCACTATGGGACTTAACATCTCTGATAATCAGTCCCCTAGAACGTAAAACTACTTAAACCTAACGACATCACACACATCCATGCCTGAGGCAGAATTCGAACCTGCGACCGTAGTGGCCACGCGGTTCCAGACTGAAGCGCCTATAACAGCACAGCCACACCGGCCGGCAACTGTGGTTTCTTGGAGAAACACTGTATTAACTAAACGAAACACTTTTTTTAACCTTATTCCCTTTAGTTAGTAAGAAAAATAACGTAATTCATAAGTACAGGCATTTACATACTCGAACTTAGAGGCCGCGCGGGATAGCCGCGCGGTCTTAAGGCCCCCACACACGCTACTGCATGCTTGACAATCACATTTGAACAAGCGTGCTTGCTCAAGCGTGCATAAACTCCTCGGGCCTCCACACGACTCAAGCACGCACGTACGAGCATCAGTTTGTTTACCACAGAACAGGTCTGTAAACTTCTTCTGCTGCAGCCCCTGATTTGTAAGTGCTTTCACGTTTCCTTTTTTCTCGTCTGTAATTCGTTCGTATGTATTAATTTTCTTAATAACAGTATCTTTAGTTGCTGATGGCTCTATTTCTTTGTACTTTGTGAGAAGCACCTCGTATGCCACGTCTCTTTTCGTTTTATTCCGATATACCCTTAAACATGGGTGTCTTTCTTAGCACCTAATAAATTCATCCAACACTTCCCGGTCCTACATCAGAACGAAGAAGGAAACGACACAAAATCTAAATAAACGCGCGCTCTCCACATTCTGTGTCCGAGTGACAGATGTGTGCTTGTTCAAGCCACCTTACTCTACGCAAACACGAGCAAGCGTGGACACGCTTGGAGGCTTGCACAAGCACGCATAATCGAAATTCGGTTAAGCGTCAAGCTGCTTGTGCAAGCCTGATGCTTGGCGCAAATTTATCCTGTACACGCTCAAGCATGCAGTAGCGTGTGTGGGGGCCTTTAGGCGTCACGGTTCGCGCTGCCCCTCCCCTTTCCCCCCCCCCCCCCTCTTCAGTCGGAGAGATTCGACTCCCCCTCGGGCATGAGTGTGTGTGTTGCCCTTAGCGTAAGTTAGTTTAAGTTGGATTACGTGGTGTGCAAGCTTAGGGACCGATTATCTCATCAGTTTTTTCCCATAAGACCTCACCTCAAATTTCCAAAAATTTCCAAACTTGGAGGTCTAGTTTGACAAGGTTCGGTCATGTAGTACGACTAGGTGGGGCCGTAGATTATCCAGATTATCGAAAATGCGGATAAACCGAAAATTCTGATAAACATTAGAATGACTTATTAAATGCTACAAACACATACGTTCTACTTATTTTGTCGTAAACATTTTAATTAAACATCATTTACTCATATATTTTGACGAGGTACTGAAAAAACAATAAGTTTTGTACACAGCAAAATAATCAATAAGTTTCTTTCGAGCTAGAGTCGTATAGCGTGGCCATTAAGGTCTTGCAAGCGTTTCATCGACACTTTTCTAACGAACTGGTGCAGTTCCAAATATACCAGTATTTTGTCCGGCTGCTATCTTGTCACTGTGTGTGTCTATGTCTTTAGACTGATCAACAACTTGATCAACTAATCCTTCAACACTGACGTCATTGTTTGTAGACGAACCACCGGTTTTAATTTCATCATGTCGCATCCAGCGTCATTGTCATTTCTCAGCTATTCACTTACTGTGTCATTAACACCTGTGTCTGAACATCCTGGAATGTTAGCAAACGCTTCGATGAACTCCGACAGGTCGAGATGTTAAGCACTTTGTTTATTCAACGTGAAAACTGTTTCAGTGGACTCGCAAATGGCTGGCCATAGATTTTTCCTGGACTGCGTTATTGTAATCTTGGCAGACTGTTCCTTGTCATAATTTTAAAACAGAAGCCTTCAGTTACCTTCCGATTATTTATAGAATTGGACACCGTATAAGTTCCAACACCAGCTCGTTCTATAACAGTTCTCTTTTTATCCACTGAGTGCTGTGCATCTAAATTATTGTCCATGGACACTGCCGCCTACTTTCTACAGTACAACACAACTCAATGTTAATGCATTAGATCCAAGTATGGCGATTGGCTGTATTTATATCAAATGATTGACGTCGTCAATTGTTGACCCTATTACATCCGGACAATAAAAAAAATCGGATGAACCTCAGATTCAGTTTAATGGCGGTCACAAAAACAAAGTTCCACTGTAATGGGAAGGACTCCTGTGTTTATGTGGATATGTCAATAGGCTTCCGATTTGCGGTAATTCATACAGATTCAGTCGAAAATTAGACACGAAAAATATCAGTGACTTCCAGAAATTGTTTTATTTTGTGGAGTCATGAAATGAAAACGACTTTTAGTTTTGTAACAAGTAATACTTTTCGTTATAGAAAAGGCTATGTATTACGGCAAGTTTTTCAGTTTTCAGATAGGCAATGAAATGATTAGACGACGTAATACAAATACAAACGGCTTGACTATATTATGTACGTAACAAAGCTTTGTCTCTCATATGTACAGCGAAATGTATTCCGTTACCCGGCGGACTTTGTCAGTTATTAAACCATTTCAATATGCGTAATTCCGAAAATTTCGCATTTTTTCTTCGTAATATTGTGTGAGCTTGAGTAAAATAAAAGAAATGAATTAAAGAAGTATGTATTATTTATTGTGTATACATGACGCGAAGCTGTATTCCGTTTCTGCATAATCACCTACACGGTCCCAATCAGTGCAAGGTCTTCAACTCTAATAAAATGACTGAATTTCCGAGCAGAATCGTCTGGCAGTGTATGCTGAAATGGACCAATACGCAAAAATGTGAGAATAGAACTTATTTTTTACTTATATAGAAGCTACTATTTTTGTTTTTTCAGTAGTGTTTAATATACTTTGTTTTCATCTTATCCATCGCATTTTTCTAATTATTTCCTGACTGATTCATTCAGAAGAGTTCACAGAGGTAATATTCAGTAAAATTCTGTACCACTTTTCATTTTCCACATACATTTCATTCTACGTTTCGTTGCTGTTACGAAGTTGCTACTTATTTTATTTTCGTTTCTTAGTACGCCAAGCAGCGGTATAACTTTGCTGAATGAGGCTTTGTATGCCACCTGGTGAGAGCCCAGTTAACTACGTACCTCGACCACAACGGCCTTTAGAGGAAGCTGCAGGCAATACCTGAGAATTCTTGTTCCTTGAATACTTGTTTTCAATTACACCGGACTATCTTTGACGAATGTCCAGTGTGCTGTGATCTTATTCTTAAAATGACACAAATTTTGCTTTTGCTACTTCTTGAGCGACATCTCTTAAGGTAATGATGTTGCTGTTGTTGCAGACTTCATTCAGTCTGAAGACTGGTTTGAAGCAACTTTCCACCGTATTTTGTCCGTTGTATGTCTCCTCATCTCCGAGTAACTACTACAACATGCAGTCATTTAATTTTCCTTTTGTATTCACTTCTTGGTCTCATTTTCATTGTCCCTCTACACTACTCTCCAGTAAAAAAACTGACGATTTCTTCACGCCTTCGTTTGTCAACTGACTCCTTCTTTTATTCAAATTGTGCCATAAATTGCTTTTTCCTTGAGTTCGATATAGCGCCTCCTCGTTATTTACTTGACCTACCCGTCTAATCTTCAACATTCATCTGTAGGAGCACATTTCTAAAGCTCCTATTCTCATCTGAACTGCTTATGTTTCACGTTTCACTTTTGTGCGAGTACGTAGTCAGACGAATACTCTTAGAAAAAGACTTCCTAATACTTATATTTATATCAGAGGGTAACAAATTCCTCTTTTTCAGAAATTATTTTCATACTATAGCCAGTCTGCATTTTATGTCCTTTCTACATTGGCCGTCATCAGTTATTTTGCAAACGTTATAATGGTCTACCCATCATTTTCATTTGCAGCTCCTTGTACTGGCCGTGTTTTCAGTTAAAATTGTTGGATGTGAGGTCCGTCAGTTATGCAAAACACCGTTTTTCTCAGTATCCAAACATGTTTCGTCACCACTGTGCCATCATCAGTGGGTTTTCGTTTTTATTTATTCTGCAATGTGAGCATTTTTGGTAAATGACTATAAAATTATGCACATTTTTAATTCAAACAACAGATCGTTTCTTTTTGTAAATATCTTTATATCTGGAGTGCATGAATTTTCTGGATCACTTGTGTGTTAATTACTACAGGTAGCCTGTCATCTGCAACCAAACGATGTTGACGAGAAATTTTTTTCTGGGAGTTAACCTGGCTTATAGAATGTAATTCAGTTTTTCGCGATGTTTTCGCGCCTATATTCGTTTTTACTTACGTTTTCGTGTGGCAAGTACTTCCGTTGTCCGCATAATGCTGAGGTGTTGTGATGCACACGTAACTATGACAAGTATTTTTCACAAATAACGTAGTAAAACACTTTTCACTTCACCAGAACACAGTGTGATTATGGTTTGCTATGTGTCCCAGACCAGTCAGTGTTCATTTGTTGACCAGAGAGTTGGCGCCAAATTTGAATTTTGTTTGCATTTTATCTTTGTGTGTATGTGCGTGTGTGTTTGTGTGTGTGCTTGTGTGTGAGTTTTCTGTGCGCTTCTTAGTTGTATGTGTTGACTTTCATATGGTATTCCTTTTGTGTGTAAATGGCGCGTCTTTGAAGATTTTAGTTTATCTGTTTTTCGTGTGTGTGTGTGTGTGTGTGTGTGTGTGTGTGTGTGTGTGTGTGGACTTTATCTGTTTGTGCTATTTTATTTGCAAAGATCCAACAATTTATAATGGTCTGTTTGGTAATAAGTTTTGTAACAACTGATATAAGGGCAAGTGACAGGAATCTGCTGAATATGAATACGCAGTTGAAATCAAGAATTTGCCAACGTTTTTATAATATTGGGAGGAATAAGGATTTTTGTCTATCTTTGTACGCACCTTTTTGCGATTGTTATAAAATATAAGACTCAAATGTTTTCTCCCTGATCTAGGTCGAAAAAATCTCAAAATTTTATCACTCAAACGGGTGTTTGCAGTAATTTTGTGTTTAGAGTAATTTTTATTCCCTGTGGCATGACATGCAGTTTGATCAAGGCGCCATGGATTTTAAGTATTTTTCTGTTACGTAAAGGTATCTTTATGTAATTGAAAAGTACTTAAAATCCACAGAACAGAACTATAATGCACTAGTGTACGAAATTTAAGGATGAAAGTAATTCTCGCATAATGTATCACTGGCAAGTAACATGGCCAAACATAGAAACAACTGTCACAGTATAGTACCAAGGAACGTGAAGAAAATAAGCAGTGAGACGACCAGATATGACACCCCCATTCAAAGAAAAAATTACACTGAAGTCACCATGGTTCACGGTGGCCCCTGGGCATTACAAAAGATGCAACATAGTTCTTAACAGCGTATGCGATCACCGCAGTCGACAGTCTATGCTCTGCAAAGGCACTAGGCTGGTAAGCGAGTTCTTGAGACAGGGCGTTCCATTCTTCTAACATCGCAGTTGAGATCTGCTGGGTGGCCGTTGGCATGTGGATGGCTGCAACGCATCCAACATGTGCTTGATGGAATTTAAATTCGGAGGAATGGGCAGGCCATTCCATACTCCGAAAATCCTCTCCTTCCAGGAGCTCCTCCATCTGCGCTGTTTGATGTACACTGAAGAGCAAAAGAAACTGGTACACCTGCCTAATATCGCGTAGGACCTCCACGAGCAAGTAGAAGTGCGGCAACACGACGTGGTATGGCCTCGACCAGTGTCTGAAGTAGTGCTGGAGGAAAATCAACTGACACCATGAGTTCTGCAGGGCTATCCATAAATCCATAGGAGCACGAGGGGGTGGAAGTCTCTTCTGAACAACGTTGCAAGGCATCCCAGATATGCTCAATAATGTTCATGTCTGGGGAGTTAATTGGGAAGCGGAAGTGTTTAAACTCAGAAGAATGTTCCTGGAGCTACTCTGTAGCAATTCTGAACGTGTGGGGTGTCGCATTGTCTTGCTGGAGTATCCTAAGTCCGTCGGAATGCACAGTGAACATGAATGGATGCAGGTGATCAGACAGGATGCTTACGTACGTGTCACCTGTCAGAGTCGTATCTAGAGGTATCAGGCGTCCCACGTCACTCCAATTGCACACGCCCCACATAATTACAGAGCCTCCACCAGTTTGAACAGTCCCCTGCTGACGTGCAGGGTCCAGAAATTCATGAGGTTGTCTTCATACCTGTACCCGTCCACACGCTCGATACAATTTGAAACGAGAATCGTCCGTCCAGGCAACATGTCTCCAATCATTAAAACTCCAATGGCGGTGCTGACTGACCCATGCGAGGCGTGAAGCTTTGTGTCGTGCGGTCATCAAGAGTACACGAGTAGGTCTTCAGCTCCGAAAGCCCATATCGATTATGTTTCATTTAATTTTTCTCGCGTTGACACTTGTTGATTGGCCAGCATTGAGATCTGCAGCAATCTGCGGAAGGGTGGCAGTTCTGTCACGTTGAACGATTCTATTGAGTCGTCGTTGGTCCCGTTCTTGCAGGATTTTTTCCGGCCACAGCGATGTCGGAGGTTTGATGTTTTATGGGATTCCTGATATTCACGGTACGCTCGTGAAATAGTAGTACGGGAAAATCCCCCCTTCATCGCTACCTCGGAGACGATGTGGCCCATCGCTCAAGCGCCAACACTACGTTCAGACTGACTTAAATCTTGGTAACATCCCATTGCAGCAGCAGCAACTGATCTAACAATAGCGGCAGACACTCGTTGTCTTCTGTAGGCCTTGCCGACCGCATAGCTGTGTTCTGCCTTTTTACATGTTACTGTATTTGAATATGCATGCCTATACCATTTTCACCATTTTCTTTGACACTTCAATGTAGTAACGCGCTGCAGTCCATGAAAATAAAGTCAACACCAAATGATCCCATGAAAATATGCACTTAGAAAAGGAGTACAGTGTCATAATACGGTTGATCAATGAGGGACTATGTTCAAAGATTTGGAAGTGAGTATGACCACGCAATATTGTCTCCCAACTCTACAACAACTGGACCACCAAACCGATGTACTCTCACATGGAAAAAGATGGGAACACACAATGCAACCAGGAACCTGAAGGTTGGTCAGGGTACTAGGCCGCTGAGTTGCAGTAGTCTACTCCAATTGTATCGGCAGGTCAAGAACAGCACCTGGTGGAAACAGTTATGAATGTCCTAGATTCTGTACTTGAGAGTGGCTGCATCTCTTACTGTTGCTCTTTCTGTCCCGAAGAAAAATCTACTGCTCCAGATTTATTTTGTAATCTGGCTGCAACGTAAACACAGATATGAGGGTTGCCCAGAAAGTAATGCACCTCACTTCTTTTCTCAGTTGAAAACAATGCTAAGAATCCGAAACGTTACGTATGTATTATCTGAAGTCTTCTGGCTGAGTGCGCGAAGTTTCTGTCACTTCCGACAGATAGCGTAGCTGCAGGACAGTTTGAAAATGGCGTCTGCAGGCGATGTACGTTTCAAGCAACGTACCGTCATTGAATTTCTGTGGTGAATATTCACAAACGCTTGTGCAACGTCTATGGAGCATCTGCTCTTGACAGAAGTACAGTTAGTCGCTGGGGCCTGACGGTGAGGTCATCAGAAGCAGATTCGCCGGAGCTCCACGATTTGCAGCGGTCGGGAAGACCATCCACGGCTGTCACACCTGACATTCTGCAGCGAGCTGATGTTGTCATTCGCAAGGCCAGGCGCGTTACGACTCGGCAGTTGGCGTTGCATCTGTCATTCAGCAAAGGAAGTGTGGATGCAGTTATCTGCACTCTTGTGTATTGAAGAGTGCGTGCAAGATTGATCCTGTGGTGTCTGAAGGTGGATCACGAATCGCACAGAGAAACATTTGCCTTGATTTGTTGCAACGTTTTGAAGCTGATGGCGAGGCCTCCTTGTTCCAGATTGTGACAGGTGATGAACCTGGGTTCGCCATTTTGAGCCCGAAGCAAAACGACGATCGATGGAATGGCACCATTCCCACTCCCCAGAAAAAAATCAAGGCAACTGCTTCCGCCAGTAAGGTCATGATCACCGTGTTCTGGGTCTGTGCAGGTGGGATTCTCATTGATGTGGCGTCAAGAGGCGGTAGCCTTAATTCAGAAGCATGTGTCAACACATTAACAAAACTCAAGATGCGCCTCCAGCGACTTCAGCGTCACAGCAACCCAGGAGATGTTTTGCTTCTACACGATAATGCTCAGCTCCACACAAGTCTGGGGACTACTGAACACATAGCAAAACAGGGTTGGACAGTGTTACCCCATATACCCTACAACCCTGACCTAGCCTGCTCGTACTTCCACTTGTTTGGGCCATTAAAGGATGCCATTCGTGGAAGACATTTGAGGACGGTGAGGATGTTATTCACACAGTGAAACACTGGCCCCGCCACCAGGACAAGGATTGATACCGACAGGACATACACGCCCTTGTTTCGTGCTGCAGGAAGGCCATAGTACAGGTAAAGATTACGTGGAAATATAGGGTGTGAGAGATTCTCAATATGTTCAATAAAGAACAGTTGAAGAAAAAATGCGGTGTATTACTCTCTGGGCAACCCTCGTACATTTACATATTGTGTCCTTCTGCATTAGACACAGTGTTGTTTTATACACTGTAGGCGCCCAGAGTGGCCGCCGGGTTTGAGGTGCCATGTCTCGGATTGCGCGGCCTCCTCTATTGGAGGTTCGAGTCCTCCATTGGGCATGTGTGTGTGTGTTGTTCTTAGCATAAGGTAGTTTAAGCAATGTGTAAGTCTATGGACCGATGACCTCAGCAGTTTAGTCCCTTAGGGATTCACACACACATCTCCTTTTCAGTAGTTGAAAATTTTATATCTCTTTATGGACATGTTTTGACGTATATGCTATCGCATGTTCTAGTTCATTTATCTCCTGACTTGAAAAAAGCATCCCAAGGCAAAATTGCTGGTATCACATGATAGTAGAAATTGGTTTTGGTAGCATGAAAAAGTGCAAATTGGGGTAAAGCTCAATAAATCTTCCAGACCAACAATTACACGTGCTGTTTCACAGTCCAGAGACCACTGAAATTTTAATATATTCATAATCGTAACTATGTGTGGGCCTTGCGATTTCAGTGAATTTTCTGTAATTGGTGTTAGGAAGTTTCTCACAGTATGAACAATTCGCAGATTGCTGCCTACGCCGTCCTGACAAAAATATGAGTCAAATAACGCTCGTCCTGTAATGTTAAATGGCACTTTTACAGATTGCATGTTAATCATGCAACACGTAAACTGCCAAATACTTTGCATAAATGCACTATATGTTCCTGGATATCCTAGGAAAACACAACGATCTCATCTGACTATACCATGCATTGTTTTGGTTTCACCTAACAGATGGTGGCGAGTTGCTGATGCATTTTTCAGTCAAAATAGCATGCGACGATACTGATAACGACCAGTCACAACTGAGAATACAGCTTTCGGATGATCTAATTAATGGTACCTACTTCTTACATCTATAGTTTTAAAATAACCATATATGCCTATATTGTGTGAAGCCTTTGTTATGTACAGCATAAGGTGGCACTGGTGTAATTAATGTTAGTCACTAAACAACATAAGCATATATGCTTTACTGCCATCTGATGATTTCTTTGGTATGACAACCAGTGTGGCCCAGACGCTATTGATCTCTTCAGTGATCCCATAACGAAGTTGTTGATTTATGAACGCTTCCATGAAAAGCTGTAAACAAGATTTCTTATAGACAGGCAATTCATCTCCAGTGGAAATATGATACTGATTTTGCGCCATGGCAAGCAAAGGACCAGGAGGATCAAATAACCCAAAATATTCCTAAAACATTTTCTCCAGTTCCTCCTTATCTTATCCCTCTAAATGTGACACTTGCCTCCTCAGCGTACTTAAATTGAAGGACTGTCCGTGTGTTGCACAGATTTACATGAAATCCCTATCTGATTCATCCTCATTCAGTACTTCTAAGCTGGCCATCAGAGTCTCCACATTGTAGCTTTATCCTTTTGGAAAGTGATCAGTACTTCAAGAACAACTCAGCATCCATCAATTTTGCATATGTAAGACAAACTACATTACGTAATTTTTTTTGCTGAATCTATCTCTTCATTTCAGGCAAAGGCTCAACCATACACCAAGAGTCAACCAACAGAAAAAAGCTTATATGTTTCCCCATACTAATTTTCCTTCACCTTTTGGTATGATATCCTGCAAGTAGACTTTAGGAACCCTGTATGCAGTCGAGCTGGCTACCACTGTCCTACGGGTTATCCTTGCAGTAGTGTTGGGCCTCAGGACATGAAACCTTGATGAAACATTATTCCACCCAGTTATACTACACTCCAGTCTAAGTCAACCTTGGCATAACACAAAACCAAGAGATCTAAACCATGTATAACCTTGTAGCTACTGCCAACTATACTCTACACTAACTTGGAAGTTACTTCCCTCCCCTGAGAATCCTAGCACTGCTGAAAAGAGTGAATGAATAGCGCCTCCCCCCCCCCCCCCCTCCTTAAACTGCTGAGCCTCCAGTGTGCCGGTATAAAATAAAAAGCTATACAGTTTTCTCTCACATAAATGTCCAGACGAAAATGTGTCTCTGATTCCACACAGAAGTGACCTTTGCTGACTCTTACTGAGAGCAATTCATGGTGGACACACTACCCTCAGCCCCATAATGGAAGGGATGTGAGGTTAAACCTGTGACCAAGTTTCTCGTCTCTGTGAACCTCTGTTTCTACAATTCGGTTTGGAGTTCCCAAACCACTTACAGGCTTGACATTGTTCTTCCCCCACAATTACGCTTAATATGACATGGACTACCACATATAAAACACTTGACTTCTACATTAAATGTCAATTCCTTTTTACTGTGGTTTGGTGATCACATAAATTTAAACTAGTGGTGACACAGCATCTAACACTTCGTTGAAAATCTTTGGGAATTCCTTACGTAACCTACATGACATCGGCGTTGGTAGGCCCCGCAAAAAAGCATGAAGTACGCTCTGTTGAGGTTCCGATAATATGGCCTAATTTGCTTTATCATCCTCACTCATATCATATGTAATAATATTAATTTTCTGACTGCATTCTATAAAACTCTCTACTGATCCTCCGTGTTTCCGATGTGTCCAATAAATCTGCTCGCAGTTGTAGCCTGATATATAACTTCTCCTTTATCTTCAACTAACCGTTCCCTTAAGTCGTCAGACGACCATGTATTCCTTAATTTCTCGTTGCACATTACGTAAGTGCCAGCATTCTCCACTAATTTCAGTCTAGTTACACTTAATAATTGCTCATTATTCAAATTTTCCAACCTGGCACCTGTATCCAAATAATCTGGAAAATGGGATTGACGAGAAAGCGGCATTAGTATCAAGGACAGGCAAACTAGGATGCGACAGTTCCCTCCTTCCCTTCCTTAGTTTTCCTCCGTTGGCCTGCAACTGAACTACTTGATGCAGCATCCTTAGCCGTCACTTTTTTACACTCTTGCACGCTTTCTATCGTCACAAGTACACAGTATACCTAAAATAAGGAAGCAGCTATCTCTTAGACAGAAAAACACACATACAAGCCCAAGAAAACTGTAACGTTGATACTGGCACAAGAAAACTGTAAAGTTGGCATTTCCTTATATTGCTGCGTAGGATACCCTACTACGGCAACATTGAACTGGCTGCTGACATCCTTTGGTTGTCCATTGTCATCTTTAGTAGTTCTTCTGACACCAAATGTAATGGGGTATCTAGAATGGCTTGATGTGTACGATGAGGTGGGAAATTGATGTGGGAGAAGCAGAAGAGTGAAGCATGTGGATACAAGAAAGCCTTTATTGCTGTCTATTTACATTCATCAGTCTTCAATGTTGTTAGTTTTGATCCGATCTTCCAAGTCTTTCGTTGTCTCTGACGGAATTACAATACCATCGGCAAACTTCAAGGTTTTTATTTCTTCTCCCTGGATCTTAATAGCTACTCTAAATTTTTATTTTATTTCCTTTACTGCTTGCTCAGTATACAGACTGAATAACATCTGGGATCGGCTACAACCCTGTCTCACTCCCTTCTCAATCACTCGTTCCCTTTGGTGTCCATCGACACTTATAACTGCCATCTGGTTTCTGTACAAATTGTAAATAGCCTTCCGATCCCTGTATTTTACCCCTACCACCTTCAGAATTTGAAAGACAGTAATCCAGTCAACAGTGTCAAAAGCTTTCTATAAGTTTACAAATGCCATGAACGTAGGTTTGCCATTCCTTAACCTATCTTCTACGTGAAGTCTCCGGAATACGAACTGATCCTCCCCGAGGTCGGTTTCTACCAGTTTTTCATTCTTTTGTAAAGGATTCGTATTACTATTTTGGCTCCATGACTTATTAATCTGATAATCCGTAATTTTCACACTTGTCAGCACCTGCTTTCTTAGGAAATCGAATCATTTTATTCTTCTCGAAATCTGTGGGTATTTCGACTTTCTCGTACGTCTTGATCACCAGATGGAAGAGTACTGTCATGGCTGGCTCTCCAAAGGTTATCAGTAGCTCTAACGGAATGTTGTCTAGCCTCGGGGCCTTGTTTCGTCTTAGGTCTTTCAGTGCTTTGTCAAAATCTTCACACAGTCTCATATCCTCTTTCTCATCTTCATCTATGTCCTCTTCCATTTTCATAACATTGCCCTCAAGTACGTATCCCTTGTATAGACCCTCCATTTATTCCTTCCACCTTTCTGCTTTCTCTTCTTTGCCTAGGACTGGTTTTCCATCTGAGCTCTACTCACACAGGTGGCTCTCTTTTCTCCTAAGATCTCTTTAATTTTCCTGTTTGCAACATCTATCATACCCCTAGTGTATATGCTTCTACAGCCTTACATTTGTTCTCTAATCATTCCCACTTAGCCATTTTGCGATTCCTCCAAAATGGTTCAAATGGCTCTAAGCACTATGGGACTTAACATCTGAGGTCATCAGTACCCTGCAACTTAGAACTACTTAAACCTAACTAACCTAAGGACAACACACACATCCATGCTCGAGACAAGATTCGAACCTGCGCCGTAGCGGTCGCGCAGTTCCAGACTGAAGCGCCTAGAACCGTTTGGCCACACCGGCCGGCTTTGCAATTCCTGTCGATCTCCTTTTTTATGCGTTTGTGTTCCCTTTCGCCTGGCTCATTTACTGAATTTTTGTATTTTCTCCTTTCATCGATTAAATTCAGTATCTCTTGTGTTGGCCAACGATTTCTACTAGCCCTCGTCTTTTTACCTACTTGATCCTCTGCTGCCTACACTATTTCATCTCTCAAAGCTACCCATTGTACTTCTACTGTATTCCTTTCCCTTGACATTGTCGACTGTTCCCTAATGCTCCCTCTGAAACTCTCAACAGCCTCTGTTTCGTTCGGTTTATCAAAGTCCCATCCTCTTAAATTCCCTCCTTTTTGCAGTTTATTCAGTTTAATTCGCAGTTAACCACTACTAAATTGTGGTCAGAGTCCACATGTGCCCCTGGAAATGTCTTACAATTTAAAATCTGGTTCCGAAATATCTGTACCTGAAACCTTCCGATGTCTCTAAGGTCTCTTCCACACATACAGCCTTTTTTCATGATTCTTAAACCAAGTGTTAGCTGTGATTAAATTATGCTCTGTGCAAAATGCTGCCAGACTGTTTCCTCTTTCATCCCTTTCCCCCAGCCCATATTCACCGGCTACTACCTCTCCTTCTCTTCCTTTTCCTACTGTCGAATTGCAGTCTCACATGACTATTAAATTTTCGTCTCCCTTAAGTATCTGAATAATTTGTTTTATCTCATCATACATTTCCTCTATCTCCACCTCATCTGCGGAGCTAGTTGTCATATAAACTTGTACTTCTGTGGTGGGTGTGGGCTTCGTGTCAGTCTTCGCCACAATAATGCGTTCACTATGATGTTCACAGTAGCTTACCCGCATTGCTATTTCTTTTTTTGGTCATCAGTCTACTGACTGGTTTGATGCGGCCCGCCACGAATTCCTTTCCTGTGCTAACCTCTTCATCTCAGAGTAGCACTTGCAACCTGCGTAGTCAATTAATTGCTTGAAGTATTCCAATCTCTGTGTTCCTCTACAGCTTTTGCCCTCTACAGCTCCCTCTAGTACCATGGAAGTCATTCCCTCATGTCTTAGCAGATGACCTATCATCCTGTCCCTTCTCCTTATCAGTGTTTTCCACATATTCTTTTCCTCTCCGATTCTGCGTAGAACCTCCTCATTCCTTACCTTATCAGTCCACCTAATTTTCAACATTCGTCTATAGCACCACATCTCAAATGCTTCTATTCTCTTCTGTTCCGGTTTTCCCACAGTCCATGTTTCACTACCATACAATGCTGTACTCCAGACGTACATCCTCAGAAATTTCCTCCTCAAATTAAGGTCGGTATTTGATATTAGTAGACTTCTCTTGGCCAGAAATGCCTTTTTTGCCATAGCGAGTCTGCTTTTGATGTCCTCCTTGCTCCGTCCGTCATTGGTTATTTTACTGCCTAGGTAGAAAATTCCTTAACTTCATTGACTTCGTGACCATCAATCCTGATGTTAAGTTTCTCGCTGTTCTCATTTCTACTACTTGTCATTACCTTCGTCTTTCTCCGATTTACTCTCAAACCATACTGTGTACTCATTAGACTGTTCATTCCGTTCAGAAGATCATTTAATTCTTCTTCACTTTCACTCAGGATAGCAATGTCATAAGCGAATCGTATCATTGATATCCTTTCACCTTGTATTTTAATTCAACTCCAGAAACCAACTACAGGCCACATGTCCTGTGGATACACGTTACGTGTCTTTAATGCAGTGGTTTCCATTGCCTTCTGCGTCCTCATGTCGTTGATCGTTGCTGATTCTTCCGTCTTTAGGGGCAATTTCCCACCCCTAGGACAACAGAGTGCCCTGAACCTCTATCCACTCCTCCGCCCTCTTTGACAAGGCCGTTGGCTATTTCTTTACTCACTATTAAACGTACTTCTGTATTATCCCTATTTGATTTTGTGTTTAAACCCTATATTCACCTGACCAGAAGTCCTGTTCCTCCTACCACCGACCTTTAGTAACTCCCACTATATCTAACTTTAACCTCTCTATTTCCCTTTTTAAGTTTCATAACCTACCTGCCCGATTAAGGGAGCTGACATTCCACGCTTCGAACCGTAGAACGCCAGTTTTGTTTCTCCTTATAACGGCATCCTCCTGAATAGGCCCCGCCCTGAGATTCGAATGGGGGATTATTTTACCTCCGGAATATTTTAACCAAGAAAACACCGTCACTATTTAGCCGTACAGCAGAGCTGCATGCCCTCAGGAAAAATTACGGCTGTAGTTTTTTCCCCTTGCTCTCAGCAGTTCGCAGTACCAGCACAGAAAGGCCGTTTTGGTTGTTGTTCAGTCAATCATCCAGACTGTTACCCCTGCAACTACTGAAAAGCCTGCTGCCCCTCTTCAGGAACCACACGTTTGTCTGGCCTCTCAACAGATACCCCTCCGTTGCGGTTGCACCTACCGTACGGCTATCTGTATCGCTGAGGCGCACAAGCTTCCCCACCAACGGCAAGGTCCATGGTTCTGGGGGAAAGAACAGATATATGCTTGAAAATGACCATAGGTCGGACTTGGAAAATCACATAAGTAATAAAAAGAAACACAGGCTACCTGGACCATGTTTTCATTCACACAATATGTGTATTGGATCATTGTTGTCATTAAGGAAGTGAACTTAAACGACTTAGCAAATATATACTAAAAAAAGGGGGCCAGGTGTAAACAGGACAGGCGCCCTGAGGTTTCTGTACGAACTTAATTATATATATCGATTGTTCATCCATACCAGGGATCAAGAATGTCGAGTGTTATTAGTATACTGCTAAGATACCGGCCGCGGCAACTCCAAGACTCTCGAGTATGTATTAATTTACATTTGAAGTCGGATAACAAACGAGAAAAGAAATAAAATTACAGATTAACAATCTGAACTGTGAAACCATGTTTATTGCCAAATTTCATGATTCTAGGTCAACGGGAAGTGTGCTACAGATTTTGATGATCGAGTTTGCGAGCATCAGAACATGTGACATAAATGGCCGTATCCTTTCATTGCATTATCTTAGAAGCTACAGTTTTGTTCATCAACTTAAAACGGCAATCCGTTCCTGAGAACAATCGTTTTTAATGGACAGACAAGACACACAGACCGATGAGCAGTAGTACCTTATGAGGGTTCCTTTTTCACCGACTGAGGTACGGAACCATAATAAGTAACAGGCTCACATACATTTTGCACTAAGCGCTGTGCCGAATGACGAGAAACATTTACCGCTGCTGCTATCTTCTTTCTCGCAGTTTTCAGATTGCGATAGTGGAATGAAGTTGGAGGTGGAATTGATGAAAATAAGCTTTGAACTTAATCATTTGCATTTGCATAACATCTTATAAAAGTTTGTTTGGTTTACGTTTTAACTGTTGTAACTCTGGAACCTATAAAAAAAATTGGATACATGTTACGTAAAATGTTCTATTCGAATTAGTCTGTACTGTCACCTCTTAATACATTTCGTGCTCCTCTTGAAAGCCCCCGTACAGCCTCCCGTTTCCTTTGTCTGTATTTTCGAAGATTTAGGATTTATCCGAAATTTTGAAGTAGTAGACGCTATCTTTTGGATACAACGCCGTAATAAACAGAAATATGCGGTGCTGTTTTGGGACGCATTATGACTTCGTCCTTTTTCGGGGGATGTCCTTGGTTAAGAATCCTCTTTCTGTTATAAGTGAAACAGGAAAGAAAATGACTAATAACGTTTCAGGTTAACCTGCCTCGCGCACCGTACGGTGGCCTGTGGGGTATTTACAGGGTGTTTCAAAAATGATCTGTATATTTGAAACGGCAATACAAACTAAACGAGCAGCGATAGAAATACACCGTTTGTTGCAATATGCTTGGGACAACAGTACATTTTCAGGCAGACAAACTTTCGAAATTAGAGTAGTTACAATTGTCAACAACAGATGGCGCTGCGGTCTGGGAAACCCTATAGTACGATATTTTCCACATATCCACCATGCGTAGCAATAATATGGTGTAGTCTCTGAATGAAATTACCCGAAACCTTTGACAACGTGTCTGGCGGAGTGGCATCACATGCAGATGAGATGTACTGCTTCAGCTGTATAATTGTTTCTGGATTCTGGCGGTACACCTGGTCTTTCAAGTGTCCCCACACAAAGAAGTCACAGGGGTTCATGTCTGGCGAATAGGGAGGCCAATCCACGCCGCCTCCTGTATGTTTCGGATAGCCCAAAGCAATCACACGATCGTCGAAATATTCATTCAGGAAATTAAAGACGTCGGCCGTGCGATGTGGCCGGGCACCATCTTGCATAAACCACGAGGTGTTCGCAGTGTCGTCTAAGGCAGTTTGTACCGCCACAAATTCACGAAGAATGTCCAGATAGCGTGATGCAGTAATCGTTTCGGATCTGAAAAATGGGCCAATGATTCCTTTGGAAGAAATGGCGGCCCAGACCAGTACTTTTTGAGGATGCAGGGACGATGGGACTGCAACATGAGGCTTTTCGGTTCCCCATATGCGCCAGTTCTGTTTATTGACGAAGCCATCCAGGTAAAAATAAGCTTCGTCAGTAAACCAAATGCTGCCCACATGCATATCGCCGTCATCAATCCTGTGCACTATATCGTTAGCGAATGTCTCTCGTGCAGCAATGGAAGCGGCGCTGAGGGGTTACCGCATTTGAATTTTGTATGGATAGAGGTGTAAACTCGGGCGCATGAGACGATACGTGGACGTTGACGTCATTTGGACCGCAGCTGCAACACAGCGAACGGAAACCCGAGGCCGCTGTTGGATCACCTGCTGCACTATCTGCGCGTTGCCCTCTGTGGTTGCCGTACGCGGTCGCTCTACCTTTCCAGCACGTTCATCCGTCACATTCCCAGTCCGTTGAAATTTTTCAAACAGATCCTTTATTGTATCGCTTTTCGTTCCTTTGGTTACATTAAACCTCCGTTGAAAACTTCGTCTTGTTGCAACAACACTGTGTTCTAGGCGGTGGAATTCCAACACCAGAAAAATTCTCTGTTCTAAGGAATAAACCATGTTGTCCACAGCAGACTGGCACGTTGTGAACAGCACACGCTTACAGCAGAAAGACGACGTACAGAATGGCGCACCCACAGACTGCGTTGTCTTCTATATCTTTCACATCACTTGCAGCGCCATCTGTTGTTGAAAATTGTAACTACTGTAATTTCGAAAGTTTGTCCGCCTGAAAATGTACTGTTGTCCCAAGCATATTGCAACAAACGGTGTATTTCTATCGCTGCTCGTTTAGTTTTTATTGCCGTTTCAAATATACCGGTCATTTTTGAAACACCCTGTACGTGAATGTAGATGTTGTCTGCTTGTCTCCTTGGCCACCTTGTCGTATTGGATAACGAGAACTGGCCACAAAAACATTTTAAGTCTCCACGTTGTCCACTAAAATGGTTCTATTTGTGAGGATATCAGTTTATAATGATTGTGGGTTTCATATTTCAATTAACCTACTTGAAAAGTTAACAAATTGGAAAATTTAGTCAAACAGTAATTGCTAGATATACATAATGGCGGCGGTGGCATGTATGTTGCTGTCAGAAGTATCTTATCTTGTAGCGAAATTGAAGTAGATAGTTCGTATGCGTTACGTAGTATGGGTGGACGTCATTCTTGGCTACCGAAATTAAGCAGTAGTTGGATGCTTTTACGGACCTACCAACTCAGATGATACAGTTGTTGAAAGTTTCATAGACAACTTGAGTCTATTTTCAAACACGTACCCGACTCACGGAATTATAGTTGGTGGTGACTTCAGTTTACCCTCAATATCGTGGCGAAAACACATGTTTAAATCCGGAGGTACTCATGGAACATGATGCGAAATTGTGCTAAGCGCATTCGCTGAAAATTATTTCGAGCAGTTAGTTTATGAACCCACTCGTATAGTCAATGGTTGTGAAAATACACTTGACCTGTTAGCAACAAATAATACTGATCGAATAACGAGCATTAAAACGGATACATGGATTAGTGAACAGAGGGTTGTCGTAGCGAGACCGAATACCGCAACTGCAAAATCTACCAAAAATAAACGAAAAATATATCTATTCAGAAAAAAGCAGATAAAATTCGCTTGACGCCTTCATGAGAGACAATCTCCAATCGTTCCAAATTGACAGTGTAAATGTAGACTAGATGTGGCTGAATTCAAAGAAATAGTGTCGACAGCAATTCAGCGATTAATGCTAAATAAATTAACAAATGACGGAGCTGATCCCCCTTTGTACACAAAACGGGCCAGAAGACTGTTGCAGAAACAACGAAAAAACATGTCAAATTTAAACGGACGCAAAACCTCCAATACTGAGGATCATTTACAGAAGCTCGAAGCTTAAAGCACTTAAATGCGAGATGCTTATAATAGTTTCCACAACGAAACTTTATCTCGAACCCAGGCAGAAAATCCAAAGAGTATCTGGTCGTATGTAAAGTATGCTAGCGGCAAGACACAATCAATGCCTTTCTGATCGATAGCAATGGAAATGCTATCGATGACACTGCTGCTAAAGCAGAGTTACGTAACACAGCCTTCCGAAATTCCTTCACCAAAGAAGACGAAGTAAATATTCCAGAATTCGAATCAAGAACAGCTGCCAACATTAGTAAATTAGAAGTGGATATTGTCTGAGTAGTGAAGCAACTTTAGAAAAGGCAGTCTTCCGGTCCAAAATGTATACTAGATATGTTACTTTCATTTTATGTTGATGCAATAGCTCCATACTTAACAATCATGTACAACCGCTCGCTCAACGAAAGATCCACACCTAAAGACTGGAAAGTTGCACAGCTCACACCAATATTCAAAAAAGGCAGTAGGAGTAATCCACTACGTTACCGGCCCCCATCATTACAACCGATATGCAGCAGGATTTTAGAACATATACCGTGTTCGATCATCATGAATTACCTCGAAGAGAACGGTCTATTGACACATAGTCAAAACTTATTTAGAAAACATCGTTCTTGTGGAACACAATTAGCTCTGTACTCACACGAAGAATTGAGTGCTGTCGACAAAGGATTTCAAATCCTTATTTCTAGATTTCCAGAAGGCTTCTGACACCGTAGTTCATAAGTGACTTATAATCAGATTCCTTGCTTATGAGATATCGTCTCTTTTAAGAGACCTGAGTTCTTGATTTCCTGTCAGAGAGGTCACACTTCCTACCAATTGAGGGAAAACAAAGGGTAAAATGGAAGTATTATAGGTAGTGTTATAGGCCGTCTGCTATTCCTTAGGAACTTAGGAGACAATCTGAGCAGCCGTCTTAGGTTGTTTGCAGATGGTATGAAACGTCCCCTTAGAAAAATTATACAAGACTGTGCTTAAACTGACACACAATATTTTTAGCACAACGGAATCTGACTTTCAAAAATCCCTACAAAAAAAAAAAAAAAAAATGGCCCTGACTAACATTAACCTATACGTTTCACAAATCGCTTACCTCACAAAAATCTTGGTTACTCGAACTACTGCAATACAGCGAGCGCCACTACTGCCAGCTAAATAAAAGATTCAAACTACGGAAGGCACTAACTACTGATAGGGACAGTTTGCAAATGAAAGATTTTAATAGAGAACAAACATTGTATTTACCTTAATATCATCAAAAGTCATAATATATATAGCAGTTCATGATATCCAGTCTTACAAATTTCAAAACTCCGCCATTTCTCGCCCCACATCCACCACTGCTGGCGGCTCACCTCCAACTGCGCAACGCTACGCGTTGTTAACATCCAGCTGCCCAACACTACAATGACAGACAACAATGCAAACTAGCCACAGACTACACACAGCACAGCCAGTGATTTTCATACAGAGTGCTACGTGGCGTTACCAATAAGAAAACCTAAACAGCCTACTTACGTAGCCCCCATGCTTCCCACAAAAAATTTTACAAATTTTTTTGGGCACTGGCCAATACATATTTGTTAAAAAAATTTTCACAATTACTATAACAAAGAAATCAAATGCACACACTTATCGATACAATGTTGGTCAAAAGCTAAAATTTTCTCACAGTCCATAAAGACAGTCCTGATCATCCATCACAGTAAAATTGCAGTGTTGTTTTTTTTTCTCAAAGTCTGAGTAGTAAAAGATAATGCACACGGAAGTAGTGGATTTCCATGCAGTTTTGAAGAAGTAGTGTTGTCCTTCCAACGGAAAGACAGTGCTGACTCTTGACATGCAGACAGGTAAAGGTCCACAACAGAGCAAACCCACAGCAGAGACAGTCCAGGTTTTGAAGAATATTGGCACGTAGGTCATCACAGAGCAGACTCACTGTAGTCCTCTTAGAGATTATGTTATTGGTGGGCCATCAAAGGTGTAGACCCACTGTAGTCCTTGTCGAAATAATGGTATGGTCATAGCCTTGGAAAGCCTAGGGGCCCCAGCTGCCCAACACTACAGTGGCAGACAACAATGCATACTAGACACAGACTGCACACAGCACAGCCAGTGATTTTCATACAGAGCGCTACGTGGCGTTACCAATAAGAAAACCTAAACAGCCTAGTTACAGGTACTGTCGTTAATCGCCTAGTAAACTCATCAGAATATCAAAGCGCATTGCAAAACGAAGTAGATATATACCTGTATGGTGCGGAAATTGGCAATTGACCCTAAATAATGAGAAGTTTGAGTGCTAAAAGGAATTCGTTAAACTTCGGTTACACGATAAATCAATCAAATCTAAAGATCGTAAATTCAACTAAATACTAAAAAAGTACAATTACGAACAATGTAAATTGGAAAGAAGACATAGAAAATGTTGTGGGGAAAGCGAACCAAAGACAGCCCTTGATTGGCAGAATATTTAGAAGATGCAACAGACTGCTAAAGAGACTGCCTACACTACGCTTGTCTGTCCTCTTTTGGAGTACTGCTGCGCGGAGTACACCGAGAAAGTTCAAAGAAAGGCGAAATAGGGGAGAAGGGGATAGAGTGTTACGGACATGATACATGATTTGGGGTGGACCTCAATAAACAGTGAGATTTCTCGTTGCGGCGGGATCTTCTCACGAAATTTCAATCACCAACTTTCTCCTACGAATGCGAAGGTAACTTGTTGATGCCGACCTACAAAGGCAGAAACGATCGTCATAATAAAATAAGAGAAATCAGAGATCGCTCGGATAGATACAGGTGTTCGTCTCTTCCGCACGCTGTTTGTGTGTGGAATAACAGAGAATTATTGGGAATGTTGTTTTATGAACCCTCTGCCCAGCACTAAGTGTGATTTAAAGAGTAGCCATGTAAACGTACAGTTGATGTAGAGTAAGGTACGTTCATGTAGCTTTGGCAGAAGCTGGAAGATATAGAAGGTGGTGTCACAAATCACTCAGAAACTCGGTCAGACAGCTGGAATGTCACTGAGAAAACAGCGTAAAGTCCGTAGAATGAAAGAATGAGAAAGAATTGAATTTCATTGTTTGAGAGGGTGTTTGATGATATTTCAGTGATTACAAAATCGAGTCACATTTACATGTAACATGGTGAGCCGTGCTCACCATGTTACTATGCGTTTTCGTGCCCAGCTATGCGTTTTCGTGAACTTTGCTGTCTATATGTGTTTGGTTTCCCGCCCTTGTTGCGGTTATGTCGTGGTTCTTCTTCCGTCTATGTGTGGCAGCAGTGATGTCCCCCTGGTTGGGTTCCGACGGATCAAGTATAGTTGGGCTCATCACCTGTCTCGCCTAAGTGAACGAGAGCAGACCGACCTCCCTGGAGGCTTCTGAGTGCCACCGGTGTTTAATTATCCGTTGTCAGCTACTTTAAATTAAGTCTTATGGTTTTTTTCTTAATTTTCTTAAAAATTTTGCAAATTGAATTTATCTTTCAAGCTTAATCATTGCGGCCTTTTGCCTTTAAAAGATTATGGTAATATATTTTAAAATTTTGAAACTTAATTGTGGCCTTCAGCCATTGATATTGCACCTTGCATATGTATGTTCTATCTGCTTAGCCTTAAGGCTTTCCACGTAGCCGTGATACGTTTCTTTATTTGTTTGATTTGCGTCTTTAATTGCATTTTAATCTTGCTGATTTTTAAGATTTCTTGTTGTTAAACATTCTGGCCTTCTGCCTTCACAAGTCTATGGTAATACATTCCAAAATTTTGAAATTTAATTGTGGCCCTCAGCCATTTGTATTGTACTTTGCATATGTTTTCTTTTTAAATTATTTCATAGCTATCTTAATTGGATTTTTATCTTGTTGATTTGTTAAGATTTCTTGTTTGGAGGCCTTCAGCTGTGAAAGAGTTGCATTTGGTAAAGGTCCGGCTATGTGCCGCTTTGGTTGTAAAGGTTATTAAATTGCAATAAATGACAATTAGAAGGAGAAACTGAACTCAACCTTTGGCCCTTTCCACAATCCTTTTACCTGTTCTGCCCAGGGAGTTAGCGGGCGTATCACTTGGCAGTATGACCTAACTTATCTGAATGACGCTCTGGCCTCGATACATGCACTTAGTCTGTTGGAATGAGTGTCAGAAAGGTGTTATTCTCTCCCGAGGAGAGCTCAGCCACGATCATGTGACCTGGTCCTTGATATCCAGGACAACGGCACTGGAACGGTGTTGACGTCGGTGCTGTTCCAACATATGTTCTGTCGGTTACTGCTTTAGAGGCCTCGTTGGCCATAGGATCACCCCAACGTTAGGCAGACAGATCATACCGACAGGTGCCACGAGTTGAGGGGCATTGTCCTGTTGAAAACTGGCACCACGGTTTTGTCACTTGAGAGGTAACAGATGAGGGCGCAAGAAGTCCATGACGTACCGCTGTCGCCGCCATATTCGTCGGCGGGGTAAGGTGGTCGTCACTGAGCGCAAAATGACGCTATTCATCAGAAGCCCATCCTTCTCATACACAGCAGCATTCCAGCCGTTTGTGTTGTGGTGTTGATGACAGTTTACGCATGGGACGATAATTCCCCACTCTGGCTGCGGCTTGTCTCTGGCCAGTGGTGTGTGATGACACAGAATGTTGAAGGAAGTCCATTATTTGTTTTCGGGTGGCAGGCGTAGGGATTTGATGTGCTTGGTGCAAATGCGGCGATCTTACCTTCTGGTGATCATACGTGGCCGACAGGACGTTGACAACGATTTTGCCTCCATTCACATTCCTATGCATCCCGCATCAGGCCACTGTCACATCCAAATGCTCCCCAAATTCGGATATTACACGCTTCGATCAACCAGCCAAATGGAGTCCCACAATGAGACCCCCTTAAAACTCTGTCAGTCTGTCAGTTGCTGGTGTCTGTCTCTGGCCCTGTTGACGCCCCTTGCACACCTTATTAGTGCTGCCAACAACGCTAAACATGAACAACCCTAACGTACTTCAGTGTCCGTACTTTCTGTCGCAAAGAATTGCAACTGTAATCGTTTACACACCCGCAGAAAATAATTGTTCAATTGGCTCTGAGCACTATGGGACTTAACATCTGAGGCCATCAGTTCCCCTAGACGTAGAACTATTTAAACTTAACTAACCTAAGGGCATCACATACATCCATACCCGAGGTAGGATTCGAACCTGCGACCCTACATCCACCGATGGAGTCTACTTGAATGAAGTTACATTCACATCCGAACACGTCTACCGGGTGCTTCTCATTTTTCTTTTCTTTTTTTCTTTTTTTTTGCCATACAATGATTGCGGTGGCGAGGATGAATGATGACATATCGGATGACTATGTGCCGGGGCACAATTCAGATGCCGGCCGCGGTGGTCTCGCGGTTAAGGCGCTCAGTCCGGAACCGCGCGACTGCTACGGTCGCAGGTTCGAATCCTGCCTCGGGCATGGATGTGTGTGATGTCCTTAGGTTAGTTAGGTTTAAGTAGTTCTAAGTTCTAGGGGACTGATGACCATAGATGTTAAGTCCCATAGTGCTCAGAGCCATTTGAACCATTTTTTGAACAATTCAGATCTGTTATGAGCCGCATCAGACAGATAAATAGCTTTCTGTGTGAGTAGCCTTTTTTAATGGTTCGCGCCAAGCTGGGTGACACTGTTATTAGACAATGAACTCATACTTCGGAGGAAGGCAGATCCAGATCCCCATCCGGCTGTCTAGCTCCGGATTACTCGTGGTTCACCAAAATCGCTTAAAGCAAATGATTGGATTGTTCCTTAGTATGAGATAGTAGTTGCTCTTAAATGATCTCGTTGTCGACGGGATGTTAAGCCCTGAGGTTCTCTCCTTTCCTTTCGACCTCGACTACCCATCATCAGAATTAAACATGTTTCCTGCTGGGAAGTCAGTTTCACTGTGAATCAAGAGGAACACATAACTTTTATAATTAATGTATTTACTTACAATACAACATTATGAAGTAATCCTTAAGAAAGAAAAAAAAATTACAGTGTAAAAAAGAGATTATCATCAGCCTGAAGATTGGTTTGGTCGGCACATTGCTCTACTAGGCATGGCCCTACTGGAAATACCACGCCCTTGCAGGGAGACAGAAGTTAAATATCACTGATTATAGACTAGCATCATTTCCTTATAGAGGTTGTTTGTTGTTGTTGTGGTCTTCAGTCCTGAGACTGGTTTGATGTAGCTCTCCATGCTACTCTATCCTGTGCAAGCTGCTTCATCTCCCAGTACGTACTGCAGCCTACATCCTTCTGAATCTGCTTAGTGCATTCATCTTTTGGTCTCCCTCAACGGTTATTACCCTCCACGCTGCCCTCCAATACTAAATTGGTGATCCCTTGATGCCTCAGAACATGTCCTACCAAACGATCCCTTCTTCTAGTCATGTTGTGCCACAAACGCCTCTTGAATTATATTCTATACCTCCTCATTAGTAATGTGATCTGCCAATCTAATCTTCAGCCTTCTTCTGTAGCACCACATTTCGAAAGATTCTATACTCTTCTTGTCCAAAGTATTTATCGTTCATGTTTTTACTTCCATACATGGCTACACTCCACACAAACACTTTCAGATACGACTTCCTGACACGTAAATCTATACTCGATGTTAACAAATTTCTCTTCTTCAGAAACGCTTTCCTTGCCATTGCCAGTCTACATTTTATATCCTCGCTACTTCGTCCATCATCAGTTATTTTGCTCCCCAAATAGCAAAACTCCTTTACTGCTTTAAGTGTCTCATTTCGTAATCTAATTCCCTCAGCAGCACCCAACTTAATTCGACTAGATTCCATTATCCTCGGTTTGCTTTTGTTGATGTTCATCTTATATCCTCCTTTCAAGACCTCTCCATTCCATTCAACTGCTCTTCCCACTCCCTTCCCAACCACTGCTTCCCTTTCATGTCCCTCAACTCTTATAACTGCCGTCTGGTTTCTGTACAAATTTTAAATAGCCTTTCGCTCCCTGTGTTTCACCTCTACCACCTTCAGAATTTGAAATAGAGTATTTCAGTCAACATTGTCAAAAGCTTTCTCTAAGTCTACAAATGCTAGAAACGTAGGTTAGCCTTTTTTAAAATCTAGCTTCTAAGATAGAGTTAACATGGAAATAGGTATAGAGGTAACATGCAAAAAAAAGGACTTTCAATATATATAAAAGTTGGACACAAAGACAGAGATATTGACGTAAGCACTTTGTCTGTAGAGCAACACCTAGAAGCACGTTCTCGTGATCTGTTACTGCAGAATACTTCTCTTGTGAGTGTAACAGCGTAAATTTCGTACAATACTATGACAAGAAGAGTGATCAGGAACCATTACCCAGTTGTTTCAATCAGATTTCAGGTGTGAGTTCTCCAACTCGCCTGCAGCTAGATGACGGTACACTGGTTGATAACATTTTTACAGAGAAGGCTCAAGCTGAAACAATTAATGTTTACCAAATTGTTAATGGAGTATCTCAACATGATGCACAATTAATGGAAATACACGGTGTAGCAGCTTACAGCTCTGAGTATGATTATACACAGAAGTAAGGCTCATTAACGTGAACAGGCTACGTTGTTTTAGGTATAATTTCAAATGTCTGGGATGAGATGTGGTATATATAGAAAGATATGCTTATATGTAATTCTGTATGTTCCATAGTAAATTTGTTTCAATATTTGAAAGTAGAGTTCCTAAAATGTTGACCTGAAATCACATTACAAGAAAAAGAAAAAAAGTGAACAATAGATAAATGAAGGGATCAAATCTTGTATATGAGGATATGCGAAATGTACATAATGGCCAGAATACATCGAGACATGATATTCTGCAAAAATACGGCAATATTTTAAGGCAAATTATTAAAAACTACAGATAATGACAGAATTTAGTAATTCAAATAATAAAATTAAAAGTATATGGCACATTGTGTAACAGCGGACAGGACAAACACTCATTATTCAAGTACCATAGCAATATTGTGACTGATGATTCACAAGTTGTGAGTACTTTTAATAAGCACTTTTTAAATGTAGCAGCAAAACTAGACTAAATGGTTCAGCTGAAGTAATAACAGAATATGTTAAGAAAGGCAGTCCAAAAAACTTTAAGCAACTGGAAGTAGAAGCAACATCCTCCACTGAATTAACAGAGATATAAAAATTCTAAAAAACCAAAGGATCAGATGGTTTTGATGGAATCTTAAACAGCATTCCTAAATATCGTTATTAATCAATAGGTAATGTCCTTAGTGCTATATGTAATGCATCACTGACACAGGAAATTTATCCAGGTAGATTAGAATATGTAATTCTTAATCCCCTTCATAAGAAAAGCGAAAAGAAAGACTTAAATAATTATCGTACAGTTGCCCCATATCTCTTTCCAAAGCCTTCGAAAAAGTAATGTCCTCAATAGTAGTCTTACGTTATTATAGAAATATTTACTTACCACATAATTATTTGGATTCCAGGAGAGTTTGCCACTCGGAGTGGTTGCGCTGTTTGAGGCATCATGTCACGGACTGCGTGGCCCCTCCCGCCGGAGGTTAAAGTCCTCCATCGGGCATGGGTGTGTGCGTTGTTCTTAGCGTAAGTTAAAATTACTTTAAGTAGTGTGTAAGACTAGAGACCAAGGACATAAGCAGTTTGGTCGATTGGGAATTCACACATTCCAGGAGGGTTTCTCGGCTTAGAATACAATTTGTATAGTCAATTTGTATAGTGACTTACGATTGTTTCTGTAGATCATGTTACTCTCATAGAAAAACTTACGTTTTATGGAATTAATGGCCTTACACACAACTGATTTGAATCATACTTGACAAACAGAATGCGAAACTTGTGCTGAATAATTCAAACAATATTGGAATGGCAGAACATTTTAGTGACTGGGAATAAATCAGATAAGGAGCCCCACAGGGTTAAATTTTAGGTCCACTCCTATTCCTTGTATATGTAAATGACCTTCCACATAACGTAAGTCAAAGAAAATTTATTCTTCTTTCAGGTGATACAAGTGCAATAATAAATTCCATTAGAGAGAAAACAACAGAAGAGATGGTAAATTATATATTTCAAAGAATTATTAAGTGGTTCTCTGTAAATAGACTGTCCTCAAATTTTGAGAAAGCACACTATGTTCAGTTCTGTACAACTGATGTAGCACATGAACAAGGCTCAATAAACATGGCAGAATGCTGCAAATCGTTGGATGCACATACTGATAAAAATCTGAACTGGAACAAACACTGAGCTGCTCAAAGAATTAGCTTTTGCTTTTCGTATAACTGCTACTCTTGGAAACGACTGAATCAATGTACTGACATATTTTGTGTATTTTCAGTCAATAATGTCTTACAGAATGATTTTCTGGGGTAACCCATCACTTTCAAAGTCTTAGTTGCACAAAAGTGAGCAGTCAGAATGTGTGCTTTTCTAACCTGCTGACATCACTAGTGGCCGATGGTGCTCATGTGCTAATGTACTACAGCACATTGTAAATACCTCTGTACAGTTATGAAATTTCTCTTCGAATGTAAGCTGGAAATCGCACTAAAATTACGCTAATTCTTTTAGAATGCCTGCTGGTATGCAAATAAAACGGACGAAAACACGGTTTGTAGTGCTCTCTCTGTGATAACTTGAAACCAGTGTCGAGCACTGAAATTACTGTGAGCCACACTACGATCAACTCATAGAAGGGACACAGTTGTCTGTTTTGGACTGCACATGCTCTGATATGACGTCATCCCTACTGGCACTGAGGGTGCTATGTTCCTCATAGCTCCATTTCAATATTTTTCTTTGAGCACTGTGTGTAAAGTATGGTGTAAGTATAGTGTATGAGTTATTCTGGAGTAGTTTGCACACTGGCGCTGGGGCCGACTTTTCTAGTCTATACAAAAGCAATTCATTGGCTGGGGTTCGTATCCAACTGCTACCAATTTTTTTTTCATTTCTAACGCTTTGAGCGCTGCAGATGTGCTCTCTACATTCTGTGATGAGAGCAGCTTTGTTGTCACTGTACAGCTCACCTAATTCTGCTACATGTGTTGAGAGATGGTGTTTCGGCCACTATGAAATACTTACCACCGTATATTAAGAAAACTTTGAGGCAAAAATATTTGATTTTTGTACTTCTTACAGTCTGATATCTTCGCTCGATTAAGAACTCAATTTCTTTTCGATATTCTTTCATAGTTACTGTTCTGCATTAAATTAAGTAAACCAGGGCACAAAGTTTTAGAGTATGAAGAGATACAAACGCAATGCGTTAACCTTTCGTATGGTTGATTTTAGCCAAGACACTGCTGAGAGATGGTGTTTCGGGCACTATGAAATACTTACCACCGGATATTAAGAAAACTTTGAGGCAAAAATATTTGATTTTTGTACTTCTTACAGTCTGATATATTCGCTCGATTAAGGACTCAATTTCTTTTCTATATTCTTCATAGTTACTGCTCTGCATTAAATTAAGTAAACCAGGGCACAAAGTTTTAAAGAGTATGAAAAGGTACAAACGTAATGCGTTAACCTTTCGTATGGTTGATTTTAGCCCAGACACTGCTGTGTATGAAATATAGATACTATATCGAAATTTCATTTGAAATTGAGAGCAGAACTATGTATCATTTCATTTTAGAGCTATTGGTTTTTATCTGAGACAGACAGTTGGACGTGATAGGCCCATTTTCGTCACTGTACATTTGGAATCATATGGCCCTAACAATCGTCATATTTCACAAATGGTTCAAGATATCGAAATGAGTTTTGTTGCAAATGGTAGCACACAAAGAGCTACGTATAAAGAATCAAAACTCTTTTATTCACTGAGATATGGAAATAACTCTTTCACAGTACTGAGAGTGTCAGCGGAAAAGGGCGCGTATAACACCTAAGTTCTGTAAAGATTACTATTTAGAGTATCAGGCATTTTCGAACATCTACCCGTGTAAGAGTACTACAGCTGAATGGTCAACTACACACACTGCCAGTTCTATATCCTTGGCTCAGTACCTGATGGTACTGTTGATTTTCGTTTTCCTTTTTTTTTCATTTACTTTATTCCTCACAATGTTAGACTTACATTATAAAATTTAAATATATTTAATCAGTTGGGTATATATAAGCAAAATTGATATGTTCAATTTATTTACTATTACTACCATTGTAAGTCATATGGCTATATGTCACCATTGTACCACATTGGCAAAATTTTGCATGACCTGCCACTGGTCGTGACATAAGTACCTATTCAAGGAGTTGGGCATTTTAATTGCACCATCATAGTACGTATAACTGCTAATGAAATTCATTATAAATGATCCATCACAATTTGAGAAGAATATCAGTGTCCATACCAGCAACGCTAGAGGAAAAACTGAGCCTTTTACCCATTATTAAAGATGCTAGTGGCTCAGAATGGAGTTATATGTGCAGCAACAACAATATTTGATAATTTGTCTAATAACATAAAATGTTTGACACTTAACAATCTAATGCAAAGTCATTTCTCCTGGATAAAACTTATTAGCCTATAAAAAAATCTGGTTTTCTAGTTTAATCGCATAAGTGTACAAGAGCTGAAAAATAATGTACTCATGGATGTCAACGCTAATCATGTATTCGTACCTTGTAAACGGACTTATTCCACACCATTTCGATAAAAGAATCGTTGAAATGATGCTGGACGTGGAACTAATTTATTACTTAACCTGTAAATAGGCTTACCTAGCCAAGCACAGAGAGAAATAAGGTTTAACGTGAACTCTGTAGTTCGGTGTAATCAGACATTTTTCACATACAAAAATCCATTGCAGGAGCGAAAGAAACCGTGACTCAGTAAAAAAGTCCTGGGGAGCAACTGGAGACCAAATCCTGCAAGCCAGAATTGGTAATCTATCATTAACATTCTGGGTCATCGAGTGACACACATA
This sequence comes from Schistocerca gregaria, assembly GCF_023897955.1. Lineage (NCBI taxonomy): Eukaryota > Metazoa > Arthropoda > Insecta > Orthoptera > Acrididae > Schistocerca > Schistocerca gregaria. The sequence goes on along the minus strand of NC_064921.1, from coordinate 878,585,196 downwards.
CGTATCGTCGAAAGAAAAGTAAGAAACAAAATAAAAAAGTAATACCAAAGTTCAAGCACGCTTTTCAGGCTCTAAAAATACTTTCCTTTCACGGGAGAACTAGCTGTGTTCTTCCCATTTTTGCATTATTTCACACTTGATAGAGATATATTTTAGGATGAATTGAGTGAAAGTTCTTAAACTCGTACAGTATTTTAGTAATTTCTTTATACCTTTTTTATGTAAACTAAAGGATATTTACAGGCCCGCTTACTTGTGCAGGATTAGAATTATCCAGGAATGAGTAGGTAACTTAACGTAGTTGTGGGTGCCACTCAATGTGCTTAAATAAGAATAGGAGTCATTAACCTCACAGGCTTTTTCAACAATACATGGATTAAACATGCGTAACATGTGATAACAATGCTTCTTTATGTACGAGTGTGTGATTAATATGCTACAGTATATTTGTTTTTAAGAAGTTGGGCAAGATTATTATTTTAGTTTTCACAATACTGATCAACAGTGAAAAGCAGAAAATGACTGTTTCTGCCAAGAATTGTTAGAACAATAAAAAGTTGTGACCAGGTGACTAGAGGTGCTTTTACATTACTAAACATACCACACTCCAATACTTTTTTGTAAAAAAAAGTTAGACGATCAGTCTTGTAGCGAACATCACGATGGAAACTAGTTTTTGTACTCTTACTAAAAAGGTTAAAACTGTAAGCAAGTGAATGAAAGAACCAAAAAGAAAGAGAGTGTGTATTTTACAGTGTCTGATGATGCACACAAAACGTACACCACGCAAGAGGCATTCTAAAGTACAGAGAATGCTGAGTTACAAATATGCATGACGTCAGCTCTACAATTTACCTGTTGGCACACAGAGGTGAACACACATAAAAGGAGTACGGTGGTAAAAGTAAATAAAGGAAGTGTAAACTTTAATAAAATGTATTTATTGCAATAAATATGTTTATAAATTAATTGTGCGTGATTCAAATCAGTTGGTTACAGCTGAAGAATTCTCTGCTGCATAGGTACTCACATTGTAGCATTCATGTGAGAAGAGTGTCTCTTTGATCACAAATTACTGACCTGTCGTACTGCACAGTACAATACGAGTACATGTTTAAAGGCAGCTCATTCAGCTGCCTTGGGTACAAAAGACATGTGCTTTTACTTTTTCAGAAGAATCTGACTGTAACACGAGTGATAAACTCCATTCTTATGAAAAATCAGCTCACTTCAAAATACTGTCTTCAGACGTCTCCACATTTGCTAAAAAGCTTCATAAACTAGTATTTCAGTAGCTGTTACAGCCATTACATAGCAAGTCACCTCTATGTCTAACCTAATATTTGGTCGTGTCGTGACACTTTTGCATTTTCACCCGAATGATCCGATTTAATTGTTTTTTGGCATTTCATTCACGTGAATCAAGCTAATGTACACAGTTCTGCATTCTTGAGACTGAAATGAAAATTCATCGAAAACTGTCAGTTTTTAATATAAAATGTCGCTGTAATGGTTATGAAGGCTGGGATAGGAATTTGCTGCCTTTATGTTGCAAGATAGAGTCGATTTTTTGTTTCACGTGCCAATATCGAGAGCATGCACCTAACAATGCACAAATTAAAACTTACTTGGAGAAATATACATTTGGCATTGTTTTTCTTCAGTACTGCTGAATACTGACTGTTTGTTTGTTGTTGAATAACCACGCATTCTAGTCATTTTCTAGAGTCACACTTGTTATCAGAGATACTTGTATTACGACGAGTTTTTAATTCACACTTTCTTTGATGCACATAGCTTGAAATGGAGGTAAGGTCACAACACTCGTAGCTAAACTATTTCTGTTTGAGGTAAATGGTCAACAAGTTTCACACCAATTAAAGTCACTGTCGGAGATCAGCATAGCAGTGATCACATTCTGCTGCATAGGTTTGTTGACGCGTAAGGCGCTGTCTTGATAAGTTTGGACTATTATCCACGTAATTTTCACGCCTTCATATTGTGTAATCTACCCGATGCTGTTAGAAATATTTTCTTACAAATTATTGAGCAATTCAAATCCTCAGAAGGTTATAAACATTGTTTGTGTTGAAAAACCGTGACGTTATTACAAATGAAAGTCGTTTATAAATAAAATGCTTCTTAGTGCTAACGAAAAACCTTTTTTTGTACGAGGCAGCGTTTTGAAGGCCTGGAAGTCGAGATGTTATTGTTAAGGGGGTATTGATAATGAAGAATGGAAATGTGGAGTAGTGAATCTGAGTGTAAGCTCCCAGGCAAGGACAGCGGTTACCCTGAAGAGACGCTTTTGTTGAGTAAGCCCTGACTGAGTCCGGAAAAAATATCTAGAAGAGTAGCTTCGCTGCTATACTCGTTTAGAAGAGATACGACGGCATAGAGACATTGGCAGAATATTCACCGTTTTAAAGTTTTCCCCTCATTTGCGTTTCAAAGTCTGCATCAATTTACACGTCATACCGTGCTAATAGCTGTCTTGTGAGTTTATTCTAGTCAATGCGTTGAAGCACAGCAATATCGACACAGCTGTACGTCACATGTTTTGCATTCAGTTCAAAACAGAGTTAGGAAGACGCTGATGGAGGGACTGAGTTTTTCCTATCCGTGGCGGGCAGGCTTTGCTCCCGCGTTACTGCACCCTTCTGAGGTTCGGACCAGCCTCTGTTCCCAGGCGACCACTCCCTCCTGAGGACTGAGCCAACGGGGCGGGGCTATATCCTGGCGATGACCGCCCTCACGGCGGCCTTGATGGCGGCGAAGGTCTCTCGGCCCGTGGGGATGATCTGCGAGGCGGGCAGCAGGAAGCCGAAGTCGCCCCGGTCCCTCAGCTCCACGGCGTAGGAGTACTTGATGCCCGCCACGCCTTTGGCCCAGTCCTCCGAGCAACCTGCAACAACACCAAAACACACTGTTCATCTACCCTGACGTTCATTCTCAGGAGTATTCCTCATATGAGAATAATCCAAATTTGTATACTATAGGCGTCAACACGTTATCTGCTGTTCGATTTATTCGGTCAACTGTTGGAGCGGAACGAAAGCAAGAATCCCTAGAAGTCACACAACGGATTTTTATCCGAATTTTCATAACCAAACAAAGTGTGGGAGATGGACAGATCGGTCTCAGACTGACCAGCCTAAGGTATAGTTTTGCAAAGAGAGATTTAATGTTTCCTTTAATTTACGTCTATGGTCACAAACGTTTTGTTGACAGATTAGCGGTTTCGGTCTTTAATGACCATCATCAGATCTGTTTCATAAGAACGAAGTCCTAATGTACTGCACGCATAGTGGCATCGTCAAATGTTAAATACGGAATCAGCATCGTCAAATACATATAAATAACAAAACATGGGTGCACGTGATGTTATTTATATTTATTTGACGATGCTGATGCTGGGTTCATGTGATGTTATTTATATCTATTTGACGATGCTGTTGCTGATTCGGTATTTAACATTTGACGATGCCACTATGCCTGCAGTACATTAGGACTTTGTTCTTATGAAACAGATCTGATGATGGTCATTGAAGACCGAAACTGGTAATCTGTTAACAAAAAGTTTTTGACCATAGACTTAAATTAAAGGATACTTTATATATACATATACGGGTCACTGTTATTTCGCGACGATGTCGCAGCTTGTGAAAAAGAGAGATGTGATCGCCTGAAAGTAATCAGTGTAATTATGATAAACTTAATTAGTGTTTTGAGGAAAAACTGAAATATTTCAGAAACAGCTGCTGTCAGTTATCACTTAAAAGAAGTATCATATCTGTAAGGACTACATATATTGTTCACAAAAACTTATATTGGTGTAGAAATTGTGAGATTATTTCTTTCGCATTTAAGAAATGAAATAAATATCAGATGACAGCACAAATTGATATGATGATAATGGAACCGAAAGAAACCGTAATAACTGGTACAATGGAAAGTATCCTCCGACATGCACTGTCGTTTGCGAGTGCACGGATATAAATATTCCATCGTATTTCAGGCAAGAGTCTGGAGCTGTAAATTTCCTATCATTCCCAAATGCGATGAAGGAAAAAGTAACTGCATGCACTCTGTAATATAATGTGCGTCATTGTTACCATGGTAAAATGTATCCTGTGACAGAAAGAAATGCAAAGCTCTTTTACGTTATTTTTGCGGCCATCAGACTCGAGTACGGAAACTTTACAGAAATCACGCGCTTAGTTACTAAATAAAATTGATCAAGTGCCTAATATGAACACGTGTCTCTTATGCTTTTCAACGATTAAAGTTTCTCAATCGTAAACAGGAAATTGTCAAAAATTCAAATGGCTCTGAGCACTTTGGGACTTAACAGCTGAGGTCATCAGTCCCCTAGACTTAAAACTACTTAAACCTAACTAACCTAAGGACATCACACACACATCCATGCCAGAGGCAGGATTAGAACCTGCGACCGTAGCGGTCGCGGGGTTCCAGACTGAAGCGCCTAGAACCGCTCGGCCACACCGGCCGGCTGGAAATGTCACTTTGAAGTAATAACAGTGCAGATTAATAATATAACTTCTTTCTTTATCCTTTTGTCACGTAACACGTTCCCTAACAATGCCTACGCCAATCCACTCATGTATCAACAGTTACTCTCATCTTACATTCATGTTGAAGTAACCACGCTGCGTTGTACTCCACGCTAGTTTAGCAGGTAATTACTGATGGCTGAAGCCTTTTTGTATCTGTTTAAATAGGATTATGTTCAACTCCTTGAAGTTAATGAGCGACAACCACAACGCTGTTTTTTGCTCAGATTTCATAAATAATCATGCGCACCTTTCCGCATAAGTGACTGAATCATAAACCACCTTCACCCCATGAACCGACATAATCCCACGAGTTTATAACTATACTTTGTAACAAATTCTACAGGCAATTTATCCGCTATACGGCTATGTGTGACCGCTCCCTACGTGACACCAGCAGTTTTCCGCACACTAACTCCTCTTGTCATCAGTAGCGTTTGGACGATGTTCACATTAAAAGCAAGGCAGTACCCCACCATAGAAAAAACGCACTCAGCTTCGAAAATTCCAAAAAATGGTTCAAATGGCTCTGAGCACTATGGGATTTAACATCTGTGGTCATCAATCCCCTAGAACTTAGAACTAATTGAACCTAACTGACCTAAGGACATCACACACATCCATGCCCGAGGCAGGATTCGAACCTGCGCCCGTACAGTCCCGCGGTTCCGGACTGAGCGCCTAGAACCGCGAGACCACCGCGGCCGGCTCGAAAATTCCAGAAGCCAGCGATGAGTAAGGAGTACGGAGTACAATATCATTACATGAAGATACCAAAGATACTAGTGCTCCTTACAACAGTAGGGTACCGGCATTAATATCGAAAGACACTTGTTAACCAAGCTGTTCCTTAGTTTCTAGTCTGGAGACTGGTCTGATGCAGTTCTTAATGCTAGGCTGTTCTGTGCAAGTCTCTTCATTTCTTCATACTTCTGTACATACATGTTTTTCAGGTATCACATATTGATTACTATGCCTACTATTATTGTTATTACGTATTGTTATTTATTACGCGCATTTTAATTCTAATTCACTGAACATGCCTGATTAGATGCATGCGAGGACGTGAAACCCCTAGACTCGCCATGTGAAATAAGTATATTTACATGCAGTTTGAACGTATTTCTCTTCATCACAAGAGCTTTTCTCACTCTAACCAGTTTACATTTTATATCCTCTTTACTTTGGTCATTGTCACTTATTTCACTGTCGAAATAGGAAAACTAAACTACCACCTGTATCGTTTGATTTTATAGCCTAATTCTTCTAGCATCACATGCATTAATTCGACTACTCTCTGCTATCCTTTTTCACTTTTACTGATGTTTATCTAATAACTTATTTTCAAGACACTATTCAGTCCATTCAAGCGATTTTCCAAGTTCTATAGCTTCTCCGGCACACAGACAACACGAATTTAGAAAACATCGTTCTTGTGAAACACAACTAGCTCTTTACTCACACGAAGTGTTGAGAACTATTGACAATGGATTACAAATTCATTCTGTATTTCTATACTCTGAGAAAGCTTTTGACTTTGCCACACAAGCACGTACTGAAATTGTGTGCTCATGGAATATCGTCTCAGTTATGTGACTGGATTAGTGATTTCCTGTCAGAGAGGTCAGAGTTCATAGTAGCTCACGGAATGTCAGCAAGTAAAACAGAAGTGATTTCTGGCGTTCCCCAAGGTAGTGTTATAGGCCCTCTGCTCTTCCTTATCTATATAAACGATATAGGGAGATAATCTGAGTAGCAGTCTTAGGTTGTATGCAGATGATGTTGTCGTTTATCGTCTAGTAAAGTCATCAGAACATCCAGAATGAAATTTTCACTGTGCAGTGGAGTGTGCGCTGATCTGAAACTTCCTGACAGATTAAAACTGTGTGCCGGAGCGAGACTCGAACTCTGCACCTTTGCCTTTCGCTGGCAAATGCTCTACCAACTGAGCTACCCAAGCACGACTTACGACCCGTCCTCACAGCTTCAATTCTGCCAGTACCTAGTCTCCTACCTTCCAAACATCACAGAATCTCTTCTGCGAACCTGCAGAGCACTTGCCCGCGAAAGGCAAAGGTCCCGAGTTCGAGTCTCGGTCCGGCACACAGTCTTAATCTGTCAGGCAGTTTCATCAGAAGATCAAAACAAATTGGAAAAAGATTTAGAAAAGATATGTGTGTGGTGCAAAAATTGGCACTTGAATCTAGATAGTGATAAGTGTGAGGTCATCCACATGAGTGTTAAAAGGAATGTGTTAAATTTCGGTTACACAATAAATCAGTCAACTCTAAAGGCCGTAAATTCAATTAAACACCTACCAATTACAACTGCGAACAACTTAAATTGGAAAGAACACACAGAAAATGTTGTGAGGAAAGCAAAGCAGGGTGTTTTATTGGCAGAACACTGGATCTACTAAAGAGACTGCCTACACTAAACTTGACCATCCTCTATTGGAGTACTGCTTCGCGCTCTGGGATCTTTGCCACATAGGGTTAACGGAATACATTGAGAAAGTTCAAAGAAGAGCAGCATGTTCTATATTATCGCGAAACAGGGGAGAGATCGTCGTTAAAATGATAGAGGACTCGGGATGGGCACCATTAAAACAAAGGCGTTTTTCGTTGCAGCGGAATCTTCTCACGGAATTTCAATCACTAACTTTCTGCTCCGAATGCGAAAATATTTTGTTGACGCCGACCTACCTAGGTAGTACGGTAATCATAATAAAATAAGGGAATTCAGAGCTCGCGCGGATAGATAAAGGCGTTCGTTCTCCCGCGAGAGATTGGAATAGTAGAGAATTATTGTGAAGGCGGTTCGATGAACCCTATGCTATGGACTTAAGTGTGATTTGTAGAGTATCCATGTAGATGTAGACTACGATATAATCATCGCACTATAAAGCTTTTCATTTCTCTCTCTAAATTTTAAGTTAGTTCCTACTGGGACCTCACAGACAAGATTACGCTAATTACAGCACACCCAGAGATATTTAATACATCATTCTTCACTCCATATGCGCATGGCAAGGGAACAGAAATCCAAGTATGTGATACTGCAGAAACTATCCTCTGCCATGCATTCACAGTAGTGTCTTGGGTATGGATGTAGATGCAGAACTGGATAAGGGCTTCGACGTAAATATGAGTGTATGTGCTAAGAGCAGTCCTCCAAAGATATATTTCTTTACATAAATTTTTGTCAGAGTGTTATTCCAATTTAAGGATAAGTAATAAAATATCATTAGAAGTGCAGGATTTCACCACAGGATTGTGGGCAATGAGTGATTTGTCTGCATGGCGTCAGTTGAAATCCTCTGCGATAACTCAAATGCTCCTCTGTTCTGATACCAAGACGATCTGTACGGCCTGACAAAACACGTGAAGCACCCAAAAGGGGAGGAGGAACAAAAAGGAAAATTCATGGGTTGAAAGGGTGTTTGATGTTATTTCAGTGATTTCAAAATCATGTCAAATTTACAAAGAAGATGACAGAATGAGCTCACTTATCATTAAGACGTTGCACCTCTTCTGTTCTGTATGCATGCCTTGGTTCTTTGGCAACGTTGTCATAAAGCTGCTGGACGCTCTCCCGAGACAAACTGGCCCACAACTGTCTTAATTGGTTTTTTATATTCTGGATACTGGCACTTGGACGAAGGTGACTTTCGAACCTGTCGCACACATGTCCTATCTTGGATCTGGTGATCCTGCTTTCACAGGAGTACCTCAACACAGGCAGAAAGTGAATGAATATTGTCCTGTCTGGTGCCAGGCTCCCATGGCATGAGAGGCAACAGCTGAGGCCTCAGGATGTCTGTGGCTTACCATTGTGCCTTCTGAATGCCCTCAATCACAACCAGCCATGATCTGAAGTCATCTCCGATGGCTTCCCACAGCATGACGCCAGAAACAACATCACTGTGCCTTTCCAAAGCGTTGGAAGAATTGGACCCCTCTCCAGGTCGTCATAATACTCGCTGCCAATGGTCATCTGGGATAGTGCAGAACCTTGATTCATGACTGAACGCAGTGTGACGACATTCATCAACAGCTTATGTGTCCCGGACACGGCATCACTCGAACGCAGCCATTTGTATTGCGGTGCATGGTGCAGGATGACACGAAACGGCGACGGGAGTCTCTTAGTAGTTCTAAGCGATTATGATCTGCTTGGTGCACAGAACAGTGACCTTACCATCTGGTGACCGACTGTGTTGGACAGGAATCTTGACGAAGAATGTATCTGCCATCACGTTTCCACACAGTCCAATATCAGGCCACTGTCACATCTCAATGCCCCACAAATCCGGTTATTGAAACATTCGACTAGCCAGACAAATGGAGACTCACAACGACAATGATACTACGTTCAAATTCCTTTCAAACTCTGTAAGTTGCTGATAACGCTGTCTCGCGCAAGTACGCAGCACCTCTGTGTCATTCACAATGATCTCTCAACATCTGATGCTGTTCACACCCTTTATATACTCTACCAGCCCTGGTAACAACACTAAAAACAAACAACAGTAATGCTCTCCGGTGACCATTCTCCCTGTCACACAGAATTTCAAATTTAATCGTTTACACATACACCGATTTAGTCTACGTACACGAACCTATACTGACATCCGACCGTGTCTCCTGTGTACACCACTCTTCTGGTTAGTCAGTGTAAATGTGTTCCTCTTGTGTTAATGTAATCAACAGCCACTTCACTTGCAAGGAAGAAACAGCATTCACAACTCGAAAAATGGTTCAAATGGCTTTGAGCACTATGGGACTTAACATCTGAGGTCATCAGTCCCCTATAACTTAGAACTACTTAAACCTAACAAACCGAAGGACATCACACACGTCCATGCCCGGGGCAGGATTCGAACCTGCGACCGTAACGGTCGCGCGTTTCCAAACTGAAGCGGCCAGAACCCCTGGGCCACAACGGCCGGCATTCACAACTCGAGAGTGAAGAAAACTGTACTGAAATGAGCACCATTATTGTTTTTGTGTGATTATGTATCCGTTTCATATGCCAAATTACTACTTTTCCATTTGAAAATTTCGAGTTATGTCCAAGATGACGGATTCCAAAATAGCAGCCATGTTGGTAACAAAACCTGACAGATTTTCGCCTCTCCAATCTCATATTGCTTAGCTGTGAAGCCTGTTCATCCACATCCACGGATCACCCTATACACTACCTGATCAAAAGAGTCTGGACACCCCTATGTAACGCAGAATTGATGAATATGTATCACGAGAAGCGGACCCGCCAACAAAAAAGGACGTGGAGAGAATTTTGTTGTTAGTAGGAAAGCAGTAACTGCAAAGTGGTTCGATCGGGAAATAACAGTCACTTCGAATATGAAATAGTCACTCGATGCCAGCGAAGTAAAAAATTTATAAGTTCTATTGCTTGATCAGCTAAAGGATATATGAGTTTCATGTGGGAGTGAACATTGGTTACAGGATAACCAAGCTTGTACTGCTAGAACAACAGGGTTTGAAATTATTAGTAGCTTCTGTAGAGAGACTGCATAGGAGGAACATGCAATAATTTAAGTAAGGAATTGAACGCAAAGAAATTAAGTTCAGTAACGTAAATAACATTGGAAAAGTGTCTGAATATTGTGTTTGCAACATTAAAGAACCCAAAATAATCATTGTCTGCATGTACCGATCCCCATCGGGCAACTTTATGGTGTTCTTGGACAGTGTATAAATACTCTTTAGTGAATTAAGAAATTTTAAAGAAACCATTATTGTAGTTGAAGACTTCAATTTAAACTTTAACATAACCTATCAAAATGTAAACTCAAAAAATTGCTATAGTCACATAATTTAGCACCCGCTGTCCATGTGTACTCTAGACTTGGCAGTAAAACTACAATTGATGAAATACTTTTTTGTCGTGCAAACATTTGATCATAGTGTGCAATGATTGACGGTGGATTCTCAGATCATAAAGTACTAAAATTTAGTGTGTATAATGTACTCAGCACAAATTCCAGGAAGAGTGAGAAATACTTCTATAGAAGACGTATAAATGAGGACAATATTAGGATTTTTAATTCATTGTTAAAAAATTCAAACTGGGGTCAGGTTAAATATGACAATGCAGATAGGAAGTTTAAGTCTTTTTAGCTTCTTACAAACATAACTATGAAACTACATTCCCTCTAAAGAAAATTAAAGTATAAACCAGAACTAACACTTGGATAACACAGGGGATAAGAAAATCTTCAGAGCAACTTAGAAAGTTAATCAAATCAGGTAGGCAAAATCCTACTCTGAAACAAATTTATCAGGGACAAAAAAGAGCAGGAAACCAGCGAAAGGAATCACTCCTGAATTCCGAAGTGCTACCGATAGTCCAGCTACCACAATGAGTGTCCATAGGGAGTTTGATTGGGTTGTAGTGGTTGAGCAGCTCCTCATGAGGCACGTATTTCTGCAGTCAGTGCTAAGCAGCTCTTGAGACAGTTCAAACGAGCGAAAACCACTGGACAGTGAATTACTGTGATAGAGTGGTTTGGGATGATGAAACACACTATATCCTGTTGCAAATCGATGGAAGGCTCTGGGTTTGGAGAGTGCCTGCAGAACCTTACCTGCTCTCATGTGTTGAGCTAACAGAGAAGTACAAAGGAGTGTGTGTGTTTGAGGTTTACGGGCGCTAAACAGCGTAGTCATCAGCGCCCAAGCACAGAAAAACAGGAACACATGCAGTGAAGGGACTAAGACGAACAGCGATCAAGGAGAATGGCTAAAAGACGCAGACCTGACGCAGTTCCAAATCCCCACATACAGGGGCAAAACAAGAGGAGAAGGAACACACTGAAAAAGGAAAGGAAACACAAGGAAAAGAGAACAGAAACTGAAGGGAAACAGGGAGGTAATCGTGACTGGCGGACATCTTACCTAAAACCTGGGTGAGCCAGTCACCCAGCAGCACATTAAAACCCTCTCCCTAAAATCCGAGGCAACAGATTGGACAGGACACAAAACCGTAAGACCTTAACCACAGTCGGTGCGTCGTCTTGCAAAATAGAGGGCAAATCCGGTGGCAAAGAAACCACCGCCCTCTACATGACTACTCTGCAATTCACATTTAAGTGCTTGGCAGAGGGTTCATCGAACCACAATCATACTATCTCTCTACTATTCCACTCCCGAACAGCGAGCGGGAAAAACGAACACCTAAACCTTTCCGTTCGAGCTCTGATTTCTCTTATTTTATTTTGATGATCATTCCTACCTATGTAGGTTGGGCTCAACAAAATATTTTCGCATTCGGAAGAGAAAGTTGGTGACTGAAATTTCGTAAAAAGCTCTCGCCGCGACGAAAAACGTCTATGCTGTAATGACTTCCATCCCAACTCGTGTATCATATCTGCCACACTCTCTCCCCTATAACGCGATAATACAAAACGAGCTGCCCTTTTTTGCACCCTTTCGATGTCCTCCGTCAATCCCACCTCGTAAGGATCCCACACCGCGCAGCAATATTCTAACAGAGGACGAACGAGTGTAGTGTAAGCTGTCTCTTTAGTGGACTTGTTGCATCTTCTAAGTGTCCTGCCAATGAAACGCAACCTTTGGCTCGCCTTCCCGACAATATTATCTATGTGGTCCTTCCAACTGAAGTTGTTCGTAATTTTAACACCCAGGTACTTAGTTGAATTGACAGCCTTGAGAATTGCACTATTTATCGAGTAATCGAATTCCAACGGATTTCTTTTGGAACTCATGTGGATCATCTCACACTTTTCGTTATTTAGCGTCAACTGCCACCTGACACACCATACAGCAATCTTTTCTAAATCGCTTGGCAGCTGATACTGGTCTTCGGATGACCTTACTAGACGGTAAATTACAGCATCATCTGCGAACAGTCTAAGACAACTGCTAAGATTGTCACCCAGGTCATTTATATAGATCAGGAACAGTAGAGGTCCCAGGACGCTTCCCTGGGGAACACCTGATATCACTTCAGTTTTACTCGATGATTTGCCGTCTATTACTACGAACTGCGACCTTCCTGACAGGAAATCACGAATCCAGTCGCACAACTGAGACGATACCCCATAGCTCCGCAGCTTGATTAGAAGTCGCTTGTGAGGAACGGTGTCAAAAGCTTTCCGGAAATCTAGAAATACGGAATCAACTTGAGATCCCCTGTCGATAGCGGCCATTACTTCGTGCGAATAAAGAGCTAGCTGCGTTGCACAAGAGCGATGTTTTCTGAAGCCATGCTGATTAAGTGTCAATAGATCGTTCCCTTCGAGGTGATTCATAATGTTTGAATACAGTATATGCTCCAAAACCCTACTGCAAACCGACGTCAATGATATAGGTCTGTAGTTAAATGGATTACTCCTACTACCCTTCTTGAACACTGGTGCGACCTGCGCAATTTTCCAATCTGTAGGTACAGATCTATCGTTGAGCGAGCGGTTGTATATGAGTGCTAAGTAGGGAGCTATAGTATCAGCGTAATCTGAAAGGAACCTAATCGGTATACAATCTGGACCTGAAGACTTGCCCATATCAAGCGATTTGAGTTGCTTCGCAACCCCTAAGGTATCTACTTCTAAGAAACTCATGCTAGCAGATGTTCGTGTTTCAAATTCTGGAATATTCCATTCGTCTTCCCTGGTGAAGGAATTTCGGAAAACTGCGTTCAATAACTCCGCTTTAGCGGCACAGTCGTCGATAACAGTACCATCGGCACTGCGCAGCGAAGGTATTGACTGCGTCTTGCCTCTCGTCAGAGAATAAAAGACAGTGAAGTAAAATGTGGCGGACAGTAATCTGGACGCCACAAGCACTGCAGATTGGGGGGGGGGGGGGGGGGGCGGGGGGAGGGGGGGTGTCCTCCCGACGGAGTAAAAAACCATCCGTTAAGGGACTGTGCCCGAAGCGGAGGCGAGTGAGGAGAACCTCATCCCGCCTGTATGACTGGTAGGACGTACGCCATGGTCGCGTAGTGGCCTTTACCAGACGCAGCTTATTGTCAGAAACTGCCAGCCACTCCTCTTCCCATTGATGCATAACACGAAAACGCAAAGGGGAGGTTACAGCATGGAGGGGGACGGTACATTCAACAACGTGAGGGAGGGAACATGCATCTTTGGCAACCACATCCGCCAGTTCGTTTCCCGTAATACCCACGTGCCCAGTACAAAGGAGGTGGTGTTACGGTTCGTCGTGGTTACGGCATCATCCCCTTGTTGTGCTTAACACTTAATGTGGAAGGACATGAACTTGTTTTACAGAACTGTATTCAGCGAACAGTAAGGAAACGTTTCGGAATCGATGACTGTATCAGAGTGTCACTGTATCCTGTCATAAATCAGCACCAGTGAGGCAATGGCATCTGGTCAACAAGATTACTGAAATGGACTGGCCTGCTCAGACTCCATACCTAAAGTTAATGGAACACCTTTGGGATGAATTATAATGTCGACTTTGCTCCATCGAGCGAGGTGGCGCAGTGGTTAGTGCACTGGACTCAGTTTCAGGAGGACGATTGTTGAAACCCACATCCGGCCATCCTGATTTAGGTTTTCTGTGATTTCCCTAAATCGCTTCAGGCGAAAGCCGGGCTGGTTCGTTTGAAACGACACAGCTGACTTACTTCCACAGTCTTATGGGGCTTATGACCTTGTTGTTTGGTCCTCTCCCCCTGACATTGTTCCAAGTACCAGATCAAAGAATTATTACCTTATCTGGTTTCGGCACTTGAGAAAGAATGGCCCACCATTGCTCTGCAGACATTCAGACATCTCACTGAAAGTGTCCCCAAGAGAGATCAAGACGTAGTAAAGAATGGGTACACCTCATACGTTGAAACGTCTCTGTGAAGTCGTTTCATAAGACGCTTGTCGAATTCGGTACAACTTATTCACTTAATTACCTGATTTTAGCTCAATTCATGAACTCTTCCAGAAAGACTGAGCACTCAAATAAGGCCTGTTGAATATTAGATGTGTGTTTTAATGTGGGGTTTCGGTTTTGTTTTGTGGGAAACGCTGAGTAGGTCATCGTCTGCTGGGAGCAGACGGTGTTGCTTCTCGTTCGAAGGAGAGCACAGGATGACCATCTTAGGTTTCCAATACCTGAACAGAGAGGTTTACGCATCTTAGTCGAAGGCTGTTTTTCGTGTGTGAGGTTGCTGACGAAGGGCTACCCCTCTGTTATGTTCCACTGCACGGGGAGCTAGGTAATCTCGAAAGAGAAAGCGGCACTCTTCTGTGAACGCTTGGTGAGTACGGAACGTAGCCCTTGAGGGGGGTTTCAGGTGATAGGAAGCAGGGTGAGTTATGACTTTCTTGTGGGCAACTGTTGAAATACTTAAGAACTTCAGCTTAACTGAAGCGCGTGAAGCGAGTTATTTTTCCGAATGTGCCGTAATTATATTGCTTTAAATAGGCGATTTTTGGGTGTTGAGTTAAAAAGTGTGGAAGTTACCTTGTTCATTTTGTACAACGATGAAGTAGAATTTCAAACGGTAAATCTGCTTAGGAAAAGCTGGTTAGTATCACTTCAACCGTACATGAGTGTAATACTGTGTCGAAGAGAGTATGATGTTTAATCTTATATTTTGTGGAAGTTGCTTTTGTCTTTGTGTGTCGATTTTATGCCACGTGTTTGGGAATCAATGACCCTTCTGGTCCACCACGGTACCGCAATAGGCTTTAACAGTTTGCTTGTTTAATGAGCTATAATTTCTGCAAGAATATCTGTTATTTTGTGCGATTTCTACAAAGCAGCACAACAGTTTGATTCGGAATGCAGCACGTGCTCTAGTTCGGCCGTTTGCAAGCAGCAGACGCAGTTAGTATGTTGAATAATTATCGTACAATTTCGTGCATTGGTTAAACCTCTGTCCAGAATAGTGCATGCGTAGAATCGTAATTCGAATCTCACTGAGATATTTTTATGGTATGAATGCAAAGGAGATGATAGTATCATTATCTCCCACCCCTGTTTTTTTTGTGTTTCTTCTTGCTGTAGTTAAATTGTGCTCTGTTACAGTCTCACATAATTCTTACTTAAATATTTCTAGTCTGGCACCAGTTATGTGTAGTTAGGATATCCGACCAAATACTTTGATACAACAAATAATCTGCGTGAAAGATAAATTCTGTGGTGTTGCTTCATGCACGACATGGATTGCTATTTATCTGTCTACTTAAAGAAATTTGCATACTTGTAGTTAAATTAGTAAAGTAATTAAACTAATAATTTTCCAGCTACGTTTTTTTTTTTCTAAATGGTTAGGAAGGGCTTGGGCTGGTGGCGACCCTGAATTTCTGAATTTTTATCATTATTTGCTTGAGAGAAGCAGCTAGAAATGCGAGATCTATATCTACGTCTACATCCATACTCCGTAAGCCAGTTGACGGTGTATGGCGGAGGGTTCCTTTAGTACCTCTATCAGTTCTCCCTTCTATTCCAGTCTCGTATTGTTCGTGGAAAGAAGGATTGTCGGTATGCTTCTGTGTGGGCTCTAATCCCTCTAATTTTATCCTCATGGTCTTTTCGCGAGATATACGTAGGAAGGAGCAATATACTGCTAGACTCCTCGGTGAAGGTATGTTCTCGAAACTTTGTAAGTAGGCTGTTTAGGTTTTTTTTATTGGTAACGCCACGTAGCGCTCTGTATGAAGATCACTGGCTGTGCTGTGTGCAGTCTGTGGATGGTTGGCATTGTTATAATACTCTCCATTGTAGCGTTGGGCAGATGGATGTGAGCAGCGTGTAGCGTTGCGCAGTTGGAGGTGAGCCGCCAGCGGTGGTGGATGTGGGGAGAGAGATGGCGGAGTTTTGAAATTTGTAAGACTGGATGTCATGAACTGCTATATACATTATGACTTTTGAACACTATTGAGACACAGTAAAGAATAACTTCATGATGTACTTCAAAAAAACGAAGGAGCACAAAAAGACATTTCCCTTCATAGGAATTGCTTACAGAATTTTATTTTCAAGTACTTGGTAATTTCTTTTGTAGAATAAATTGTGATGCATCTCTCTGGTGTTAAGATGTGGAATAGGTATTAGACATGCCAACCTTTAGTGTAATATCTTTTCTGCTTGAGCTTTGTCATGTTTAGCTATAAGTTATTGCATTTGCTGCTGCTGTTTGCCAGGCATAGTGCTACTACATTTCACTTTGTATTACTGTGTTAAGCTACTTTTACTACTGATTTATTTTTCTTGTTGCTGCACATTGGCTCATATTAGTTGTAACGTTGCATTGCTTGGTAATTTAAATTTACTGTAGCTTGCTTTGCCAATTTCCATTTTTTTGGTCATTGCTGTTTGTGTTAATTGTTTTGTGCTGCTGCATTGCCTCGTCCCTTAGTTTAGCATCTGAGCTCAGTAGATTTAAGTTATCTTAAGAGGGTATAGACTATATAAGAAACTAACTGTGATGAATTGGAAGAAATGCATTGAGAAGCTATAAGAAAACGGTTTGGCCAAAAAAGTAATGTACAGTGGAGGAAAACTATTTTTGAAAGAGGATGTGAACAGAATACAGAAAGCATGATTGGATAGGACTTTTTTTTTTGGCTGGAGCAAATGTTGAAATAAGAGGGACGATTTATGGAATGAAGTTTTGGGTTGGACTGCAGTACCAAATATTACAATGAAAACAAACCCTTTCCTTTCCTTTTGTGTTATCCCACTATGTGTTTGTCTACCCTTGTGTATTTGTTTTATTCCTGTCTCTGTGTACTGTTTCATAGAATTTTTTCTCTTCTAATACTAAGCTACATTCAGTATTATGAGGAATACTGTTATCCTCAAATATAATTTGCATTAATAATGTTATTTACTTCGTTAAGATGTTCAGACATTATTTATTCTGTTTTGTTTTAATGCTCGTGTGTGAAGTTGATGTTTCAAAAGTTATTCTGATCTTTATGTATGTACTTATGTCATAATTCCTGTAACACTTATGTACATGTTCAATCCTATTCTTCTGTAAAGCCTGCATTACCACAAATGTTATCTGTATTGTAATGTTCCTTATTGATGTATTTTGTACCTTTGTTATTGTATTCTTATGTTATAAAATTGTAATTGACACCAGTTCATCAAATTAAGTAACTTGTAAGTTACATTTCACTGCACACGTTTCTGTTGGTCATACTATATGGACAATATGTGAGAAGTAGGGACTGATAGTGTTTGCACGTGTGTTAATAATTCAGCAAGGGACTGGATAACAGAATTGCTGGCTGTAAGGACAATTCCAAAAACTTCGTGAGTGGTTTGTGAGTGGTTTATGGACTTGTTATATTCTCCGCAAGGCTCTTCGATGGTGATTGTGAACCTGCACAGTCGCAACAGATGGCTGCTGGACGTCTCTACAAGGACTACAGTGGGTCTGCATCTTTGATGGCCCACAAATACCATTATTTCTACAAGGACTGCAGTGCGTCTGCATCTCTGGTGGCCCACCAATACCGTAACCTCTACCACATTACAGTGGGTCTACTCTGTGACGACCTACCAACCAATATTCTTCAATTTCGACTGACTCTGCTGTGGGTTTGCTCTGTTGTGGCACATTACCTGTCTGCATGCCAAGAGTCAGCACTGTCTTTCCTTTGGAAGGACAACACTACTTCTTCAAGACTGCATGGAAATCCACTACTTCCGTGTGCATTTTCTTTTACTGCTCAGACTTTGAGAAAAAAAAATCAGCAATTTTACTGTGATGAATGATCAGCACTGTCTTTATGGCTGTGAGAAAATTTTAGCTTTTGACCAACATTGTATCAATAAGTGTGTGCATTTGATATCTTTGTTATTGTAATTATGAATTTTTTTTCAAATCTGTATTGGCCACTGCCCAAAACAATTTTTTTTGTGGGGAGCATGGGGGCTATGTAAGTAGGCTGTTTAGGTTTTTTTATTGGTAACGCCGCCGCCACGTAGCGATCTGTATGAAGACCACTGGCTGTGCTGTGTGCAGTCTGTGGCTGGTTGGCATTGTTATAATACTATCCATTGTAGCGTTGGGCAGATGGATGTGAACAGCACGTAGCGTTGCGCAGTTGGAGGTGAGCCGCCAGCAGTGGTGGATGTGGGGAGAGAAATGGCGGAGTTGTGAAATTTGTAAGACTGGATGTCATGAACTGCTATATACAATATGACTTTTGAACACTATTGAGGTAAATACATTGTTTGTTCTCTATCAAAATCTTTCATTTGCTAACTATGCCTATCACTAGTTACTTACTGCCTTCCGTAGTTTGAATCTTTTATTTAGCTGGCAGTAGTGGCGCTCGCTGTATTGCAGTAGTTCGAGTAACGAAGATTTTTGTGAGGTAAGTGATTTGTGAAACGTATGGGTTAATGTTAGTCAGGGGCATTCTTTTGTAGGGATTTTTGAAAGTCAGATTGCGTTGCACTAAAAAATATTGTGTATCAGTTTAAGCACAGTCATGTATAATTGTTCAAAGGGGACGTTTCAACTTCAACAAAAGCCCGTACCGAGCTACTGAGCGTCTCTCCTGCAGAGTCTTCCACTGGAGTTTAACTGTCATCTCCGTAACGCTTTCGCGTTTACTAAATGATCCTGTAACGAAGTGCGCTGCTCTCCGTTGGATCTTCTCTATCTCTTCTATCAACCCTATCTGGTATGGATCCCACACTGCTGAGCAGTATTCAAGCAGTGGGCGAACAAGAGTACTGTAACCTACTTCCTTTGCTTTCGGATTGCATTTCCTTAGGATTCTTCCAATGAATCTCAGTCTGGCATCTGCTTTACGAACGATCAACTTTATATGATCATTCCATTTTAAATCACTCCTAATGCGTACTCGCAGATAATTTATGGAATTAACTGCTTTCAATTGCTGACCTGCTATATTGCAGCTAAATGATAAGGGATCTATCTTTCTATGTATTCGCAGCACATTACACTTGTCTACATTGAGATTCAATTGCCATTTCCTGCACCATGCGTCAATTCGCTGCAGATCCTGTTGCATTTCAGTACAATTTTCCATTGTTACAAACTCTCGATATACCACAGCATCATCCGCAAAAAGCCTCAGTGACCTTCCGATGTCATCCACAAGGTCATTTATGTATATTGTGAATAGCAACGCTCCTACGACACTCCCCTGCGGCACACCTGAAGTGACTCTTGCTTCGGAAGACTTCTCTCCATTGAGAATGACATGCTGCGTTCTGTTATCTAGGAATTCTTCAATCCAATCACACAATTGGTTTGATAGTCCATATGCTCTTACTTTGTTCATTAAACGACTGTGGGAAACTGTAGCGAACGACTTGCGGAAGTCAGGAAACACGGCATCTACCTGTGAACCCGTGTGTATGGCCCTCTGAGTCTCGTGGACGAATAGCGCGAGCTGCGTTTCACACGACCGTCTTTTTCGAAATCCGTGTTGATTCCTACAGAGTAGATTTCTAGTCTCCAGAAAAGTCATTATACTCGAACGTAATACGTGTTCCAAAATTCTACAACTGATCGACTTTAGAGATGTAAGTCTATATTCTGCACATCTGTTCGACGTCCCTTCTTGAAAACGGGGATGACCTGTGCCCTTTTCCAATCCTTTGGAACGCTACGCTCTTCTGGAGACCTACGGTACACTGCTGCAAGAATGGGGGCCAGTTCCTTCGCGTACTCTGTGTAAAATTGAACTGGTGTCCCATCAGGTCCAGCGGCCTTTCCTCTTTTGAGCGATTTTAATTGTTTTTCTATCCCTCTATCATCTATTTCGATATCTACCATTTTGTCATCTGTGCGACAATCTAGAGAAGGAAGTACAGTGCAGTCTTCCTCTGTGAAACAGCTTTGGAAAAAGTATCCTTCGACATGCCCTGTGGTTTGCGAGTGCACGGATATAGGTATGCAAGCGTCTGGAGGTGTAAATTTCCTATCACTCCCAAATGCGATGAAGGAAAAAATAACTGCATGCACTCTGTCATAACGTCGGTCATTGTTACCATGGTAAAATGTAAAATGTATTCTGTGCCAGACAGAAATGCAAAGGTCTTTTACGTTATTTTGGTTATTTTTGTGGCCATCACGTGTTTGATGACACAGTTGTATCTACTGCTAGCCTGACAGACATTGGCATAGGAAACAACTTTGAGCAGCAGTGGGCTACCCTCTCGCTAAAAATATAGGTAATTCTGCCTTGACCTGTTTACAAAAGTAGACTTTGAAAAAGTTAATATAGGGTCAGAGGCAGAAAGAATGATCTAAATAGTCAAGACAGTGGTTCCAAGTGAGGCCGGTATTCACATATTAATTTACTTCTTGACTTACATGACAAATCCAACAACTGGTAAAATTGATTGAAAATGGACATGGAGACACATAAATATCTATTTCACTTATACCTCTTCTTATAGCAAGACAAAATACTTGTATGAGGAGAGTAATTTCACACCACTTGAATGACTGATAGATACATTATCATTCCTGACAACAGAAAGAAGTTAAAAAGATTTAGAATTTTCAACAGCAATGTCCAAACAAGCGTGGAGTGAAATGATACATGATACATGTGAAGATTCGTTACTAAATAAACTTGATCAGGTGCCTAATATGAATACGTTTCTCTTATTCTTTTCAACGATTAAAGTTTCTCATTCGTAAACAGGAAAATGTCACTTTGAAATAATAACAGCGCAGATTAATAAGGTAACTTCTTTCTTTA
Organism: Schistocerca gregaria; assembly: GCF_023897955.1. Classification (NCBI taxonomy): domain Eukaryota; kingdom Metazoa; phylum Arthropoda; class Insecta; order Orthoptera; family Acrididae; genus Schistocerca; species Schistocerca gregaria. Next base: position 878,563,902 of record NC_064921.1, on the reverse strand, counting down.
TCCTTTTGTCACGTAACATGTTCCCTAATAATGCCTAGGACCATTCCACTCATGTATCAACAGTTACGCTCTTAACCGAGCTGCGTTGTACTCCACGCAAGGAGACAACGTATATGGCTCGATGAGAAGCGTCGTAAAGATAGCAATACGTTACAAAGTGCACGAATGGTGTCCAGATTCTTTTGATCAGATACTGTTACTGCATCATCTGCAAAGCGTCAGAGTATTGTTCGCCTGCCCTTAAGGTAGCAGCTGGTGTAGAGGAGAGCGGACTCACCGGCTCTGGGAGCGGCGAGGTCCCTGGCGTGCCCCATGCGGTAGGGCTGTCCCGTGACGCGGGCGGCGGCCTCCACGGCGAGCCGGGCGACGTCCATGAGGTCCTGCGCGTCGGGCGGCGGCCGGCGCGAGTGCCCCCAGGGCGCCAGCCACGCCTGCGAGTAGGCGTGCAGCGACAGGAAGAGGCGCACGCGGCCAGCGCGGTCCGTCAGGAAGTCTGCGGCGGCGCGCGCCTCGGGCTCGCTAAAGGCGCGCGGGCCGGCGAACCGCTCCGAGCAGGGGTCGCGAGACGCGCCCGCACCGCCCCAGTGGAAGCCCCAGTTGCGGTTCAGGTCAGCGCCCGCGCACTGCCGCCACAGCCACCTGCCGCACACACACACACACCTGCACTCCAGTCACCAGGTCCCTCCAGCCTGATAGCAGGGGAACATCCCTTACACACCGAGTAAACAAGCAATGTATTCTGCTAAACAGGGTGGTTCAGCTGCCCCTAAATCACGGTTTCATGCAACCCGCAACGACTTCAAATACCGTGCGCATGATTTTCACATTCTCTCCCTCATTGCACACAAACTATTAGTCCTACAGAAAAAATGAACAGGACCTTTTGGTAGGAAATTTAATGTAGTTAAACTTTGTAATTCTGTCAGAGACAGCAAAGGACTTGGAAGAGCAGTTGAACGGAATGGACAGTGTCCTGAAAGGAGGATATAAGATGAACATCAACAAAACCAAAACGAGGATAATGGAATGTAGTCAAATTAAATCGGGTAATGCTGAGGGAATTAGATTAGAAAATGAGACACTTAAAGTAGTAAAGGAGTTTTGCTATCTGGTGCGCAAAATAACTGATGATGGTCGAAGTAAAGACGATATAAAATGTAGACTGGCAACGGCAAGGAAAGCGGTTCTGAAGAAGAGAAATTTCTTAACATCGAGTATAGATTTAAGTGTCAGGAAGTCATTTCTGAATGTATTTGTATGGAGTGTAGCCATGTATGGAAGTGAAACATGGACGATAAATAGTGTGGACAAGAAGAGAATAGAAGCTTTCGAAATGGGGTGCTACAGAAGAATGCTGAAGATTAAATGGGTAGATAACATAACTAATGAGGAGGTATTGAATAGAATTGGGGAGAAGAGGTGTTTGTGGCACAACTTGACAAGAAGAAGGGACCGGTTGGTAGGACATGTTCTGAGGTATCAACGGATCACAAATTTAGCATCGGAGGGCAGCGTGGTGGGTAAAAATCGTAGAGGGAGACCAAGAGATGAATACAGTAAGCACGATTCAGAAGGATGTAGGCTGCAGTAGGTACTGGGAGATGAAGAAGCTTGCAAAGGATAGAGTTGCATGGAAGGCTGCATCAAACCAGTCTCAGGACTGAAGACAACAACGACAACAAACTTTGTTCTAGGACAGGGGTCTCCAAAATTTTTAGGCGACGGGCCACACTGACGCCTCCACAAAGTCATATGGGCCAAGATCTACCTACTGGAATTAAAGCACCCTAGCACTCCACGGTCACCGTAATGTAATGCTAAAGGACAAAAATCTAAGGGTGTGGGAACAGCTAGCACTGAAACGAACTACGATTTTTATTTAATTACATAATTTTAATTGGTTGACGTACCTGACGGAAATTCTGGCGTATTTTATTCTCGCGAATTTCACCGACAAAAAACTATGTCTCTGCACATTCTTCAGGAAAGCGTCCTGCAAAGTTAACGAAATCTCAAAATAATTGTTAGCAACACTATTACTGCAAGACATAACAGAGGTAGAGTATGTCAACGCATTGTTATTCCAAGCGGCGCTACAATAAGTGTAGTTATGCAGTCTTGTAGCGAGTAGCAAAGCCAATGTCGCGGTGTATTGGTCGCGATTGGCCTCGAAACTCAGTTGTTCGCAGTATAGGTACCACCTCAAATATTTGGCCGGCCGTATACCGGGGATGTCCGGCCAGCTAACGCGGGCCGATTTGCCGGCCCTCGCGGGCGCTTTCGGCCCGCGGGCCGTACTTTGGAGACCCCTGTTCTAGAATACGGTTTTCACTAGAGGTCGTAGCTTTCGAATTATTAAAAAAAAACGTACAAAAGCGAATTTCAGACTCGTTTTTCTTCAATAACTCGAATCCAATGGCCAGCAGCAGAAACGTGCCCAAGTAAAAATTTAATTAGATTAAATTTCCTACAAAAAGGTCCTGTTCATTTTTTCTATAGAACTAATATTTCACATGTAGGAAGGGAGAGAGTATGAAACTCTTGTCCTAGGTATTTGAAGGCATTTCGGGTTGCCTAAAACCGAGCAGGAGGGGCCCTGTACAGGAGTGGTCGCCAAAGTTACGAAGCTTCTCAGCTACAGTACCATTTTTAAATCCAACGAAAAGATACTGCAGTCAAGTTCATGTAAGTTGATCCCTGACAGCTACAAGCTATGTTGCCAATTTTCAGCTGCAGAGCACCAATGGGTGCAAGGGAAAGCAGTAGACGACAACAGAGCTGTGTCAACTCTGAGGTATTGCCAAAGAGATATTTACAAAATCACGTTACTTCATTGGTTGAGCTGGATGCACAAAGCTGTGGCAAAGCTGCTGCACTCACCCCATTGCAAGTGTCAAGAATCAACATCCGCCAGCTCGACTACAGTACAGAAATAAGAACTTTTTTTAAAAAAAATCTTAATTTGTTTATTGCCAGCAATGTTACATTTCTAGCAAAAACAAAATGAATTTTAATTAAATTGTACATAAGAGAAAGAAATTGAAATTCAGTTTGGAGAACAAAACCTCAGACAGGATAAGTTCGCATCTGAACTGATTCAAATTTCGACTATGTCCTACCCTAACTAGAAATAAAATACTGTTCAGCACATTACATGTGGTGAAACAAGCCTTTCAGAATCCAATTTGAAATAGACATACCTTAGGTGAACATCTTCTTATGAACAACTGTATGGATTGTCAACTTGAATCGTTGAAAGCAATATCTTGAAATGAATAGATTCAGATTTTACTGTACGTTTTATCCAAGAGAAAAACTGTCAGTACATATACTGAACAAATCTAAGAATTATACATAATTTTGTTAACAAAATATTATATCACACATAAATTTGTGTTTTGTTTTCAGCTGCATACATAAGAAATTTCACCATCTTCATCAATTTTTAACTACTTCTATAGCAAATTTTCTGAAATTTAACTACTTACTGGTGAGTTATTTTCACATGTATGTGAACATACATATCCATAGTTAAGCAATGCCATATTTAATAGGTGCTTGTAAAATTAGATGTAGGTTTTTAAATTTCTGTTCCATTTCTTCCAATAACTATCAAACTATAGAGTTAAAATGTCCCATTATTAAACAAAAACAGATAGAAATTTTATTATTTCTCTGTTTTCACTCGGTTTAATCGATAGCACATTTTTACTGTAGCTAGAACAATGCAGTTGTCCTAGTTCTTGCTCCTTTCAATAAAATTTTTCAAACATCTCAAGAATTATCTTAAGTGGAAATTGATTGTCTTTGCTTTTGATATTTAGCATTAGAATAAGGTTCAATAATATATTTCTATTACAGAGTAATATCTGCTAGTGATTTATTCTTATACGTGTTTCCAAGATGCCAAGTAAACAAAACATGTCTACAGAAGAGGGGGAAGCACCAAATGATACATCACATGTGTGGAAAATCCATTTAATACATACAAAGTGTAAATTTTCAAGCTTTGCATCTGGAAGCCCAGCTATGCTGAGTATTTTAGGAGCATGCTGCAATGAATCGATACAGACATTGACTAGAATAAGATTTTCACTCTGCAGCAGAGTGTGCACTGATCTGAAAGTTCCTGGCAGATTAAAACTGTGTACCGGACCGAGACTCGATCTCGGGACCTTGCCTTTCGTGAGCAAGTGCTCTACCATCTGATATACCCAAGCACGACTTTCACGCCATTCTCACAGCTTGCCCATAAAAGGCAAGGTCCCGAGTTCAAGTGTCGGTCCAGCACACTGTTTTAATCTGCCAGGAAGTTTCAGACATTGACTACATTAATAAATTTTCTTTTTCCAATGAAAAGAGGTTTCATGTCTACCAGAAAGAAAGCATGCATAATGTCTGGATCTGGGGGTGAGAGAACCCACATACATATCTTGGTATGGCAGATAACTGACAGCCCAAAAGTTCACTGAGCCTACCATTATGGCAGTAGTTTTCCTGGACTTGTTCGAACTATATGTTCCAACTAACTTTTCTGCGAGATAGTGCACCGTCACACTGTGGGTTATCTGTTCGTCAGTTCTTGGATGAAATCCTTCGAGCTGGATGGACCTGTAGAGACGGTACAACCTCATGACTACCACGTTCGCAATATATAACATCTCTTGACCTTCTTTGTGGTGTTACCTTAAGGATGAGTGGTGAGGTCACCAGTTGATTCACAGAACGAATTCGAGATGCTGTAGAGACGGTGACGGGAGAGATGTTGACAAATACAAGCTTAAAAAAAAATAACTCAAATGAAACTATACGGCCGGCTCGTGAGGCCGAGCGGTTCTAGGCGAGACGGCTACTGTCGCGGGTTCGAATCCTGCCTCGGGCATGGATGTGTGTAATGTCCTTAGGTTAGTTAGGTTTAAGTAGTTCTATGTTCTAGGGGACTGATGACCTCAGATGTTAAGTCCCATAGTACACAGAGCCATTTGAACCATTTGAAACTATACGGCTCTAAAGATATTTTCAAGCCTAAAACATCTATGATGCATACAGGGTACGTTCCGAAAGTAATGCAATTGAATTTCCCGCGCCGCTCCTGGTAGTCGGAGTGGGAGCGGGCCACATGGAGTAGGTGGGGGGGACGCTAAGCTTTGCCGCGAAACCGGTTTCAGTGCTCTCCGAGCTGTGGAAGCGGCAGGACGTCTGTTATTGTAAACCTCTGCGCGCCGACCGTGTCACGGAAAAAATGGGATCGAGCAACGTTACGCGATTAAGTTTTGTGCTAAACTGAACAAATCTTTTGAGGAGAATAACAAAATGATTCGTGAGGCTTACGGGAACTCTACTCTGTCCTACTCACAAGTTTCGAGGTGGTTAAAGGCCTTTAAGCCCAAAAAGGCAATAATGAGCAAATCAAAAGTGAAAACAATGCTCATTGTCTTTTTCGACAGCAAAGGAGTGGTCCATAAGGAGTTTGTTCCTCAAGGACAGACAGTTAACGCTGCCTACTACGTGGATGTGCTGGAAAGACTCTGCAAAAGGGTCGTCAGGACGAGAAAGGACATCTCCGCTACCTGGCAACTCCATCACGACAACGCGCCTTGCCACAACGCGCTACGAGTCCGCGAGTTCCTGGCCAAACACCAGGTGCCAACGCTGCCCCCCCCCCCCCCTATAGTCCTGACCTCGCCCCAGCTGACTTCTTTTTGTTTCCTAGGATTAAGTCAGCCCTGAAAGGAACCCGTTTTTCGTCCATAGACGAGATCCAATCCGCCGTGACGAAGACCTTGCGAGAGGTCCCAGAAGACGCCTTCCAGGGCGCGTACCGGTCATGGCAGAGTCGCTGGAAAAAATGTGTAGAGGCCCAAGGACAGTACTTTGAAGAATTTTAAGTGTTTGTGCAAATCTGTTCAATAAATTACTTTAAAAAAATAATTGCATTACTTTCGGAACGCACCCTGTATATGCGGACTGAAGAGATGAATGAAAATTTTTACCCAGGCGGAATTCGAACCCAGGCCTTCTGTTAACTAGGCATATGCGCTAACCATTACGCCACCCTCGCACCGTTGCTTTGCACTGCTGCACAGACTACTGTAGCAAGCGTCTCACCTCAGTCCCAATTCCCGTTCACGCCTGAGCCCACTGGTATTCCCATTAACATTACAGATTCCCCATTTCGTTCAGTGCTTAAATATTATTCCAATACAGTTGGAGATCGTCTGCAATGTTATTAGAGCTTAGGGGAAATAGCAATTGGCTGAGGTGTGAATGGGAATTTGGATTCAGGAGGTAGGCATGCTTGGGTAGTCAGTGCAGTTGTTCACAACCACTTTGCCAGGGAGGCATAGTGGCTAGCACATCTGCATAGTGAGCAAAAGACCCAGGTTCGAATCCTGGCCTTGGTACAAATTTTCATTCGTCGCTTCATTATATATATATATATATATATATATATATATATATATATACCACAGAACGATAACTGTTTGAGGATCTGTCTTAAGTTGCATATGTAGTTTTATTTATTGATAACTAGTTTTGGATGGCTTGTTGATTATCAAATCATCTATGTACACAAGTCTTGCAGTAAAACGAGATGTACATGTAAGTTACTAGCCACAAAACATATAACCGTGGCAAGATAAAATGTATCGTCCCCACGTGAACGTCGCTGTACGACAACGTTTACGTTTCTTATTCTGGGGTAGCATCACTAAAGAGTCTGTTCAAATAAGGATGCAAGACGGTCTAATTAACATAGGTAGCAGCCTACAAATGATTCAGGATTGGAAACTTACACTGAGCTGAGAAAAAGATAAGCCTAACCTTACAGTGAGATCTGCGTCCCACAGCTATGGCGCGAAGAATGGAGACTGCAGTTCACAGCCAGGTCTCGCCTCCTCCACCACGCCGCCTCCCGCCAGGGTTTTGATTATTCCTATGGTTTTGAAGGACCGAGACTGTCAGTAGCTCATGCCTTCTGCATAAAGTGTGGGAAGGCGGAGGAGGAAGGGGGAACGGGGGACGAAATGTTTGCGCAATTTTCGTAAATTTTGTGGTGACATATTTTGTTAGAATGCCTATGGTGAGACTGGGGGAGGGGGAGAGGGCGTAAGAGGAACTGTGAGCTTTGTTTAAGAAAGGCCCCGATTTTCTCTTTATGGGTTTTGTAATTTAGGGAAATTTGTTTGCGTCTAGAGATCTGATAGGTGTGAAACGGGACGCATTTAATGCGAAGCACAAAAATTTGTTTTGTATTGATCGAACTTTCTTAATATTAGCGACCAGAGTTCCTACCTATGCAGTACTGCTGATAACACTATACTTCTATACATTTTAATCTTAGATTCAGTGGTGAGGCCGTTTCTGTTTAGAAGTAGGTACAGTTGGTAGATGAACTGCTATCCCTTATTCCATATCTGTGTAATGCGGTCACTGAATGTGAGCCTTTTGTGAATACTACGCCAGGTTCAAAAGGCTGTGAGCACTATGGGATTTAACGTCTGAAGTCATCAGTGCCCTAGACTTAGAACTACTTAAGCCTAAGGACATCACACACATCCATGCCAGAGGGAGGATTCGAACCTGCGACCGTAGCAGCAGCGCAGTTCCGGACTGAAGCGCCTAGAACCGCTCCGCCACAATGGCCGGCTATGCCTAGGTACTTAATGTTATCTTTTCAGTCTATGTCTATGTTGTCGAAAGTTAATTTTGACATTAGGGCTCGTTTTCCGATGCCAAACAAACATGATTACTTGTGTCTTTGCACTTTTTTAAAATTATTTTTTACACGTTTGTCTTGTCCTGTATCATTTGGAGGTATTCTCGTAGTTTTTTAGCAATAATACGGATGTTTGGGCTGCTTCTACAGAGGACAGAGACCTCCAGGCTGTTTTGGGAAGTCATTTTGTAAGTGGAATACAGGACTGGACCTATGACGGAGCCCTGCGGCACTTCAGCTTCTGTTTGCTTGATGGTGCTATGTGCCCCAGGTGCTTGTCTGTAGAAAGTTCGGTTTCGGAGGAATGAACTGAGCATGTTGATCAGATGCTTGGTTGTGGAGCTTGTATATCAGGTACTGATGAAAAACCCGGTCAAAGACTTTCTGTATACGGAGAAAGACAGTTCCCAAGCTATTTATGACGCTTTTTTCTGTGCAGATTTGCTAAGTAAGTCTCATGGTCGGGTGATGTGTGTTATGTCCTCTAGGAACCAAAATTGTTCTTTGGTTAGAATACTGTTTTCGTTCACCCCGTTTCGTAGTTCTTTGAATACGATACTTTCTAGCACTTTTCCCAAGAAACACGGGGGTGTAACTGACCTGTAGTTCTGTGGAAAAAGATGGTCTTTCTGAGTCTGTGACACTGTTATGATTTTAGCTTTCTTCCAAGAATGCAGAAAAGTACTGCAGGTCCACACATGCGTTTAGCAGTGCAGTGGTGTATTGTAGGGCATTTGGTGCTAAATGCTTTAGCTGCAGAGGACTGATATTGCCTGGCCCTGATGCCTTCTTGTTTTCTATGGTTTTCATTATCAAGCCGACCTCTTCTGCTTCTGCAAGTCTGAATGAAGGTCTTGGTTCAAATGGCTCTGAGCACTATAGGACTTAACACCCGAGGTCATCAGTCCCCTAGAACTTAGACAATACTTAAACCTAACTAACCTAAGGACATCACAAACATCCATGCCCGAGGCAGGATTCGAACTGTAGCGGTTCCAGACTGAAGCACCTAGAACCGCTCGGCCACACCGGCCGGCCAATGAAGGTCTGCTGGGGGCCTGAGTATTCTATTGACCTGGGCTATCAGATATTCATTGTGGCCGTCGTTCCCCTAGTCATCGATTACTAGCGTTGTAAATCGTAACTCTGACAAATCGGCCATAGTTTCTCTTGTATCCCGCCTGTAAGGCGGTACGTGCGTAGGTGCAGGAGCAGGAATAGATAATACACTTCGGTACTGGAAGAAAGTAAAAGTGGTTTACTGGTGCAAGAAGCGTAATACATAACTTTGCAATCTTCATCAAATGGGCTGAATCTACAGTGGTGCTCGTAGAGCTGAACAGCGTCTACTAGAGGGAGCTGTCGTCGTTGTCTGTCGTAGTGCCTGCTTAACTGGCAGCTACGCCGTGGCATCCTAGCTATCGATACCACAGTTTCAGCTCTTTGATGAAATTCGTAACCTAATACGTTTCTGCTGTGAAGTCGTTTTAAGGACGATCTGCCTGTTTTTCAGGATTTGATGATCCTCCAGAATTTGTCTGACTTGGACGTCATTTCACTTAGACCTACTTCCCAGCAATTGCTGCGGTGAATTTGAAGTTCCCTTTTGACTCGTGTAGCAAGCCAGTGTAGTCTGGCTCTATCTGCAGGATGCCTATAATTTTGCCACCTCTGCCTATAGTATTTTATCTCTGCTCGAAGCTCCTGGATATGTTCTGGGAGTTCCTTTCTAGATGTCATGCGGGTGTGGTGATTATCACTTGTTTCCCACTTTCCATGATTACATCGGTGGGCACTTCTATGGCTCTGTTTATCGCCATCCTCGACTGTAGGAGAGCTCGTGATGGCGTTTTGGCTTGATTTATGGCTGTGAATCTGTCCCAATGTATGTGTGTTGTACTGATTGCCCTCGTGTCCAGCTCTTGATATCGGAGGTGAACAGGACTGGATTATGATCGACGTTATATACAAAATATCAGGCCGGCATCTAGAGTAGTATACATAGTGGGTCGGCAAATCTGGCCCAATTACTGGAACTTATCTATATACATTTAAGTATGGGCACAAAATCCACACATCTGTATTGGTGGTCCTACAGTTCCAGTTACCTCATTTCGAGTTAAAGTCACCATCTGGTGTGACTGTGTCCGCCAAGCTGAATGAGACGCCTAAATCGTTTGGTTGCAGGTTAAGCTTCTTGGACAGGTCAGCTACTAATTTTCCTATCGATTTTTGTCTCAATAGTGGTAGCTTCTGTCCTTGTTAGTCTTGGTGTCTGTGTTCTGTTCTGTTTTTGATTAGTACTCTTGTACTATCTTTAGGTCTGCCTGATTTCTCATTTCTGTAAACAGAGTTGTTTATTTGCTTACAAGGTGTCTTTCTGATCTATGTAGGCCTGACTGATTAGGGCTATGTCGACCCTTAAGAATCAAAGAAATTTTCTAGGGTACCTCTGTTTTAAGATGATGTCGGCATTCCAATTCATAATTACAGTTTCCTGATTAGGGGCTGTGAATGGAAACAGAAGCTGAGCATAAGACACTAATTTTTGTTATTGGTTTAGCAGCTTGCCTAAGCTGAGTTGCAGTATTATGAATAGTTCTAAGGATTTTTGGAACGTTGAATTGTATGAGGAGATTTAAGATGTCCCTTAGGTCAGCACCAAATCTTGCTTGGTGGGGGAGAGGGGGGGGGGGAGGCGGTGTAAGGGGAGTCAGTGGCACCTTGCGTTTGGCTGAGTGGCATTGTATTGTGGTAGGAGCAGGATTGTTGCCTGTTGGGCAGCCGTGTGGATAGTGACAGGAATAGAATGATGGAGAGAGTAACGGCAAACGTGTTTAGCACGCCGACCCGAGCAAAGCTGTAGCTATCAGGAACAACCTGAAGATGGCAGCGTTTTTGATTTGCCAAACTTAGGTCGGACCTGGCTGGACGCTTGGTAATTCTACATGTTAGAAATACGCCAGGCAAACATCAGACAGCATAACAACGGTTGTTCCTGCCCACGCTTAAATCCATGGCACTTCCTTATACTATAGTTAACTGCCAGCTGCAAAGTGATTCAGCTGCTCCTGCCGATCCGTTTTATACAACCCGCACTACATCTCTATCAGAGACGGTATCGAGACAGGTGATAGCCAAGCAATCGGTATACGTTCCCACTCAGGGCTCTGAGTGATAGTCGTCAAACGGAATCACACTGTAAAAAATGCAAGTGAGGACTGGCCATGAGCTACACAGTATTTTTGGTCTAAAGTATACCTTACTTCTGCCATACTTATACCAGAGTCTCCAATCTTCCTTTGTGTAATTAGCGGTGTAGACATACAGGTTTTGTATATCTCTGCAAGTTTATCCCGTTTATAAAACTTGACCTTTGGTGAATGGCTCAGAAACGTTGTCCTATGAAGTGTGTTTCATTAACGAAACTACGAAGTTAAAAGGAGATATCGAAATGGCAAGCGTGGAAGTAACAACTTAACGGTAGATAACCAAATGAAAAGATTAATATACGACTGACCACATTAATATGCTAATATAGTCTCATAAATAAAATTTCTGTAGTAGGTCTTAGATGCCTTCGTATACTTTACTAGTTATTGTGTGACATTTTGACAATGTGCTTCAGATTTCCACAGCGAAATGGCCAACAACATTGTTCTGTCATTTGGAGTTGGCTTAAATGACATCGGTGTTGATCTTGAGTAATATACCTGCAAATTGTTACTTCCACACTTCCACTTTTGATGTGTCCTGTTAGTTTCGTTGTTTTCAATGGTGATGCATACTCCATAAAGCAACACTTCTGAAGCATTTACGAAAAACTAAGTACTACATACGGAATAAACATACAGAAACATCCAAAACCCTGCCGGTCGGAGTGGCCGAGCGGTTTTAGGCGCTTCAGTCTGGAACCGCGCGACCACTACGGTAGCAGATTCGAATTCTGCCTCGGGCATGGATTTGTATGATGTCCTTAGATTAGTTAGGTTTAAGAAGTTCCAAGTTCTAGGAGACTCATGACCTCCGATGTTGAGTCTCATAGTGCTCAGAGCCATTTCTGAACACATAGAAAGACTGGAGACACTTGGATATGTGTGGCAGAAGTAAAGAGTCTCTTGGGCCAAAAACACGGTTTAACTCATGGCCAGTCCTCACTTGTATTTTTTACACATGGTTCAATTTGCAAACAAAGCTCTGAGAGGAAACTTGCATTGATTATGTGGCTGCCACCTGTCTGGATATCGTTTCTGGTAAGGACGTAGTGCGGGTTGCATAAAACGGATCGGTAGGGGCCTCTGAATCACGCTTACAACATTGCAGCGCGGTACGCTTGGAGCTGGGGCAGAGGGCGGGCTAGGCCACGTACCTGGCGGCGGCCGAGGTGTGCGTGGAGCGGGTCTTGCGCCACAGGCGGTCGGTGGTGTGGCTGTACTCGTAGCCGTCCGGGTTGGCCACGGGCAGCACGAACCACTCGGCGGCGTCGACGACGCGCCGATTCACCTGGTAGTTCTCCACCAGCTGGCGCAGCACGAACAGCGCCACCGCGGGAGACACCCACTCACGGCCGTGCGCGCCTGCCGGAGAGCCAAACAGCCGGTGACGTCAGTGGAGAACGCCAAATGGCGGGCGCCACCCGCAACAGTAGCGGTTTTAATAACAGCTACAGCTCATTTAAACATCTAGTTGTTCCGTAGGTTCAGTTATAAGTGTGTCAAGTGAGTGGCAGGATGTGAATGTAAATGAAAACTACCAAAACACGATGTAAAAGAAACAGTAGACCAATTAGATTTTAATAGCTCCCCCCCGTCGGAGGTTCGAGTCCTCCCTGGGGCATAGGGTGTGTTGTCCTTAGCGTAGATTAGTTATACTAAGTAGTGAGTAAGCCTAGGGACCGATGACCTTCGGAGTTTGGTCCCATATGAACTTACCACATATTTCCAATTTCCGATTACACTACTGTAACTAATGTTCATATTTTATGCAGTATATCCCTTTTTTGAAATGCGGCATTGCTATTTAATATCAATGCGTATTTTCTCTTTTGTATTAAAGGGATTTTCTGTTGCACATTTATGGAACAATGTTACAATCGTGGTAGTGATTCTTTTAGTGGACATATCGTACGTCAAACATTTGTTCACGTGGTTTTAAAACGATCACATTAAACAATAATAAAGGCCTTCACACAGCAAACCCCTTTTTTAAAATGCAATATTACTATTTAATATCAATGCATATTCCGTCTTTTGTATTTCAGTGATTTTAAGTTGCAAATTTATGGAGCAATATTACAATCGGGTAGGCGAGTCTTTTAGTGGAAATATAGTACGTCAAACGTTTGTCCACGTAGCTTTAAAACAATCACATTAAACAATAAGAAACGCCTCCTAAATTTACAAATAATTATGAAATATACAAAACAAAAGCAGAGAAGAAGACCTGTCTCAGTGCCCAAGTGAACATGACAAGCAACTTATTGTTTACATCAACAGAAAAAGCAGTAGAACGATATTCCAACAAGTGGTCATCAGAATATTGGTACACAGTGCCATTTCCTTTCATTATCCTGCGATTGCCTTAAAATAACTGCCAAAACCTCCGACGCATCGTTACACATCCCCTGATACTATTCCAGGTACACCCAATTTTCTGCAACACTTTTCCCAATACCCATAACGCAACTCTCTCAAAGAAGAAAGCTTCTATACTCACGCCCCTGTGCACACTCAAGCGCGCGCTCACACACACACACACACACACACACACACACACACACAATTATAGACAAAAATGGTACAGGTGGCAGTTTGGCGATATTTCTCGTTTCTCCTTGTCACGATATTTTTGTGTACCCACATTCACCTCGCAGTGCACGTTGTTTCCATCACGAATGCAATCGTCTTTGGTTCTGTACACGTAACAAGATAGACATAATCACTAGCTAAATGTGGGGATATAAAAACGCACAAACGAGAAAATATGGTAGCAAGGGCAGTACAATGTGCGAAAATTGGACGCCTGTACATACGACAAAATAATGAACTATAAAAAAAAAAAAAAAAAACGCGATTCTTAACAAGCAGTTTTAAACTTGAGAAACCGATTGGTAAATAGGAATATAATCGCTACATTCACCACCAGTGATGATTTACATAAAGTAAGATACCCGTTTAGTCTAAATTATACTTCAGACGCCGGCCGTTGTGGCCGAACGGTTCTAGGCTCTCCAGTCCGGAACCGCGCTGCTACCACGGTCGCAGGTTCGAATGCTGCCTCGGGAATGGATGTGGATGATGTCCTGAGGTTAGTTAGGCTTAAGTAGTTCTAAGTCTAGGGGAATGATGACCTCAGATGTTGAGTCCCATAGCGCTCAGAGCCATTTGAACCAACACTTAACACGTTCACAAAAGGCGGCATGACTGCCATTATTACTTCTAAAACTGCGACTGCCGAAGAAGGGCTTAAAATAATGCACACACAGTAAACTGTTATTACCCAGCTGCAAAACTTTGTGTTCCCTCTCATCTGGTAGTTATGCGACACTCTCCCACTTAAAAACATTCAACATACATTCCCACTGAAATTTTCGGTTTTCTTGTATTTCTCACTTGGTTTTGCGTGTCTTATACGACGTGAAACCTTTCACTGGTAATCTAAAAATTACTTCAGATAGAGAGTACAGGATGATTTTTTTGTTGGTTGGTTGGTTGATTCGGGGGAGGTGACCATATCCGGCATCGGATATGGTAAGGATGGGGAAGGAAGTCGGCCGTGCCCATTCCAAGGAACCATTCCAGCATTTGACTGAAGCGATTTAGTGGAATCACGTATAAACCTGAATAAAGACGGCCGGACGCGGGTTTGAACCGTCGTGCTCCCGAATGCGAGACCAGTGTTCCAACCACTGTGCCACCTCGCTCGGTGATTTATATTGTTGGAAGACATGCTTAGTCACTTGGGGTTTCTTGGTTTGTTGTGTATGGAAGTGTTGCCCGCCTGTCGCTTTTTCTAGTTTATGTTACAGAACGCTGGAGATGCCTAGAATAGATGTTAAAGAATGGGTAAGGGTACGTTGGAGGTTTTCATAAAACTGGATTTTATTAGTAGATACTTCGAGGGAACGACGGAGAGTGAAAGAAGAGGTCTTGTGTGATAGTATTCTGATGATCACATGTTCGAACATTGTTTTACTGCTTTTTATATCGGCCACGGCCTTGTCGCAGTGGATACACCGGTTCCCGTCAGATCACCGAAGTTAAGCGCTGTCGGGTGTGGCTGGCACTTGGATGGGTCACCATCCGTCCCGCCATGCGCTGTTGCCGTTTTTCGCGGTGCAATGATGCCATCTGAGGAGTGCTCCTCCGGTGACAGAAGACCATCGTAACGACCGGGAGAGCAGTGTGCTGACCACAACCCCCTCCTATCCGTATCTTCAACTGAGGATGACACGGCGGTCGGATGGTCCCGATGGGCCACTTGTGGCCTGAACACGGAGTGCTTTTTATATCGACATAAAGAGAAAGTTGCTTGTCATGTTCAGTTGGTTATCGAGACAGGTCTTCTTCTCTGCTTCTGTTGTGTATATTGCATAAATTTCTGTAAAAGTTAGAATGTGTTGTTTGTTGTTTATTCCTATCATCTCAAAAATGGCTCTGAGCACTATGGGACTCAACTTCTGAGGTCATCAGTCCCCTAGAACTTAGAACTAGTTAAACCTAACTAACCTCAGGACAGCACACACATCCATGCGGCAGGATTCGAACCTGCGACCATAGTGGTCGCGCGGTTCCAGATTGCAGCGCCTACAACCGCACGGCTACTTCGGCCTGCTCCGATCATTTAAATCCACTTTAACAAACGTTTAATGCACACTCTTGTTCAAAAAAGACAGAACACCTTGAACTACTAGAGATAGGACATTCATTTTCACAGGATGTTCATCAGTATGTTCTGCAGAAATGATTACATTTCAGACACCGTGGTTCAGCTTGGGTCCTGTTGCATAGTAGGCACAGGGTACACCTTGGGCCCTGATAATTTGTTCATGCGTGACGGTATCCACGAATGGCGTCGTACTGTATAATCATCCATGCTGCATCCACCTGATTCGTGAGTGGTAACCGACATTGGGTCACAGCGCAGCACCTGTCGTTTCACCATACTCCACATCCTGTGACAACAAGAAGGCACACATCCGTACAACAATATGTGGTCGTGCATTGTCTTGCTGAAAAATGGCGTCTGGGTTTTTGAGCAGAAAGGGTATGGTTATGAGTCGCAGGATGTCATTCACGTAGGTCACACTTGTCACAGCACCCTGGACACGCAGCAACTGTGATTTGTGGTTGTACCCAACAGCACCCCATGTGTGCCTTGTGCGAATGCAGTCAATGTGATGCCGCTTCCCCTGTCTGTGCTGAAACAAAATGTGGCCCTCATTTTCAAATAAACAGGATCTGGATGTGTCTGCAAACACTATCTGAAGCCATTCGTGCCCCTATTGACGTCGTTATTTACACCATTTCCGTCTAGCGCGTTTCTGCACATTCTTCTAAGGTAGGTGAAGTGTTGGATCACGCTGTTAATAAAAGGCGGCGGACTGTCATTCCTGATAGTGTACGCTGTGAAACTTTCCTGGCAGATTAAAACTGTGTACCGGACCGAGACTCGAACTCGTGACCTTTGCCTTTCGCGGGCAAGTGCTCTACCAACTGAGCTACCCAAGCACGACTCACGCCCCGTCCTCAAAGCCTTACTTCTGCCAGGACGGGCCGTTAGTCGTGCTTGGGTAGCTCAGTTGGTAGAGCACTTGCCCGCGAAAGGCAAAGGTCCCGAATGCGAGTCTCGGTCCGGCACACAGTTTTAATCTACCTGGAAAGTTTCATATCAGCGCACACTCCTCTGCACAGTGAAAATCTCATTCCAGTGTACGCTGTGTTACGCTGTTCCACTGTTGCGCCAGAGCCGTGGAGGACGCAGATCTGCCCTGCAGTGCCATTAGGATGAGGTGTCGATCATCTTGTGGGATAGTCTGGGTGTTGCGACCTGACCGCTCTCCTCGTGTTCTACGGCCTTCAGTGAACTATTGTGCACTGCCGAAATACTTGGTCCTACACGAACAGCAATTTCCTGGGTGGATGCATCACATTGTACTTTGTCAATCACAACTCCTCTTTCAAACTCACTGATTTGACAGTACTGTTCGCGCATCGTCTGCGAGGCATCCTTGACGCCTCCTCAAGTCACACTGATTTATTACCTTTGGCTTACACCAATAACGAGAGCGGCAGGCACATTTTACCTGTAGATAGTGTTGCGCCGCGACAACAATGTTGACCTTGAACGCGGGGGGCGACTTGGTTCAAATGCTCATCATTTCTGCAGAACTTATTGGTATAGACGTCCTGTGAATATGAACGTCCTACCTCTAATCGTTCAAGGTGTTACGTTGTGCTTTTTTTCTGAATATGAGTGCACAATAATGGTATTCTGCAGAGAATATACCTAAATGATACTGTTTCCGTTAGTTCGATAGGATAGCTCCAAGTTCAGCACTGAAATTTGATTTATGCAGGGAGATTCCCACCACCAAAACCATTCGCAGTGGCGATATAGGAAGTTTTAAGTTTCTGAAACTCGGGAGAAGAAGACATACTTGTTAACTGATGACACCAGTCCCATCTTCCTCTTGTATTTATTTATTTGTTTACTTAACCTGACGTGATTAGGGCCATCAGGGCCTCTCTTACATTGTACAAAGGTTTCATATATACAGTAACTTTTCTACGTTATAAGTACCTTTCTTGTGTGAACATTGTGTAAGTTATTGTTCAAGTGAAGAGTCTTGTAAATTTATGTGATACATAAACATTCAGAGACCGTTGTAAATACTCACAACATTCCTGGGGAAATGGATTTTACCAAGGCTAGTACACTACTGGCCATTAAAATTGCTACACCACTTAGACGACGTGCTACTGACGCGAAATTTAACCGACAGGAATAAGATGCTGTGATAGTCAAATGATTAGCTTTTCAGAGTATTCACACAAGGTTGGCGCCGGTGGCGACACCTACAACGTGCTGACATGAGGTAAGTTTCCAACCGATTTCTCATACACAAACAGCAGATGACCGGCGTTGCCTGGTGAAACGTTGTTGTGATGCCTTGTGTAAGGATGAGAAATGCGTACCATCACGTTTCCGACTTTGATAAAGGTTGGATTGTAGCCTATCGCGGTTGCGGTTTATCGTATCGCGACATTGCTGGTCGCTTTGGTCGAGATCCAATGACTGTTAGCAGAATATGGAATCGGTGGGTTCAGGAGGGTAATACGGAAGGCCGTGCTGGATCCCAACGGCCTCGTATCACTAGCAGTCGAGATGACAGGAATCTTATCCCCATGGCTGTAACGGATCATGGAGCCACGTCTCGATCTCTGAGTCAACAGATGGGGACGTTACCAAGACAACAACCATCTGCACGAACAGTTCGACGACGTTTGCATCAGCATGGGCTATCAGCTCGGAGACCGTGGCTGCGGTTACCCTTGACGCTGCATCACAGACAGGACCGCCTGCGATGGTGTACTCAACGACGAACTTGGGTGCGCGAATGGCAAAACGCCATTTTTTCTGATGAATCCAGGTTATGTTTACAGCATCATGATGGTCGCATCCGTGTTTGGCGACATCGCGGTGAACGCACATTGGAAGCGTGTATTCGTCATCGCCATACTGTCGTATCACCCGGCCTGACGGCCTGTTCGCATTAACACCACTTTGAACAGTGTACGTTACATTTCAGATGTGTTAGGACCCGTGGCTCTACCCTTCATTCGATGGCTGCGAAACCCTACATTTGAGCAGGATAATGTACGACCGCATGTTGCAGGTCCTGTACGGGCCTTTCTGCACACAGAAAATGTTGAACTGCTGCCCTGGCCATTCTCCAGATCTCTCACCAATCGAAAACGTCTGGTCAATGGTGGCCGAGCAACTGGCTCGTCACAATACACCAGACACTACTCTTGGTGAACTGGTATCGTGTTGAAGCTGCATGGACACCTGTACCTGCACACGCCATCCAAGCTCTGTTTGACTAAGTGCCCAGGCGTATGAAGGCCGTTATTACGGCCAGAGGTGGTTTTTCTGGGTACTGGTTTCTCAGGATCTATGCACCGAAATTGCGTGAAAATGTAATCACATGTCAGTTCCAGTATAAAGTATTTGTCCAATGAATACCCGTTTATCATCTGCATTTTTTCTTGGTGTAGCAATTTTAATGGCCAGAAGTGTACCTAAACGATACTGTTACTGTTAGTTCGATAGGATAGCGCGAAGTTCAGAACTGAAATTTGATTCATGCACGGAGATTCCTATCACCAAAAATATTCGCAGTGGCGATATAGGGAGTTTTGCAGTTCCCGAAATTCGGAAGAAGAAGAAGACATACTTGTTAATTGATGACATCAATTCCACCTTCATTTGTTTTTATTTATTTATTTAGTTAACGTCATATGATTAGGGCCATCTGGTTCTCTCTTACATCGTAGCAGGGTTTCATACATACAGTAACGTTTTTACGTCATAAGTACGTTTCTTGTGTGAACATTGTGTAAGTTATTCTTAAAGTGAAGAGTCTTGTGAATTTATGTGATGCATAAACATTCAGAGACAGTTGTAAAGACTCACAACATTCCTAGGGAAATGGATTTTACCAAGGTAAGTAAATCTTCATATCTAAATTCTAATAAAGTGGAGGAACATTTTATGTGTCGTAGTTCAACTCAGTCTCCTCTCGGAGCAAGCCAAAGAAACCACTACTCTATCGGCGAGCGTACTTCCGTCCTGCACAAAAAGCTCCATTTCATGCACAATCGCTGCTGCGTTGGGTTCCAGACTTGGACCGATACGTCGTGAAGTAGGAGGAGGTCATAATGTTTCGGCTCGTCAGTGTATGAGCTGCTCTGCATGCAGTGTGTTTGGGCAGGCGGACGGTACTGACCTGCGTCTATCCAGACGGCTGGCTTGGGCCGCCCGTCCTTGCTGATGGTTCCGCCGGTGGAGACGCGGGCCAGCTTCAGGGGCAGACCTTCCCACGAGTGGCCGATGGTCAGCACCTCCACCAGGCTGGGGTACGCGGAGCTCAGGTAACTCAGGTAGCGCAAGATGTCTGAAAAGCGAAGACGCGCAATCATATACAGACCGAAAACTCTGTTTTTCTGTACAGCACCGCTCAAAAGTATTTTATAGTTGAACTAGTAGGATGGTAAACTTGTTTATTCATACGCGGAATCTAAAGAAACTGGTTGTTCAGACAGAAGTCTGCTTGATTTTGCCACATTTACATTTCTAGATTTCTAAGTGCACGTAACCATTGTCTGTAACCGCAGAATTGGAAGACTACAACAAACTTAACTACATACAGCAAATTAAATTCCCGTATTTACTTACAGCAATTATACGTTAATTGAAGTTGGAGAGGGGGAGAAAGAAAAGGAAAGGAATAGGATGATGATGATGTTTGGTTTGTGGGGCCCTGAACTGCACAGTCATGAGCGCCCGTAGAAAGTCCCAATTTTTACACAGACCATTTTTTATTCACAATCCAATCCAGTCACTGTCACAACTGATGATGGAATGATGAGCACAACACAAACACCCAGTCCCCAGCCAGAGAAAATTCCCATCGCTGCCGGGAATCAAATCAGGGACCTTGTCATCCAGAGGCAAAACGCTAGCCATAAACCACGAACTATGGTGTGGAAAGGGACGGGGGACACTGCTGTCAGCTGTATTGTGATATGACATGGAATCAGCGGCGACGGATATGTACCCAGACTGGGATTCGAACCCAGGATCTCCTGCTCACCACGCAGGTGTATTAATCACTGCGCCTGCTGGAACACTTCGTTATTGCCACTGTGGCAACTATCTTGGCATACCTCAGGGCCGATCCACATTCCCACCAAGCGCCGTCTATCCGGAGTCTCTGTCCATTTCCTACACGGTTATTCCCAAAGGAGGTAGGACGTGCTTGTGCATCAGCACAAGAGAAGGTGGATCATTGACCAGCTGGGCGAACTAGTGATATGATTTAGAATTGGGCCAGATTAGGCGAGAGCGCTAATGCGCTGCTTCCTGGACTCGGGTAGGCGTGCCGGCCCCGGATAGAATCCGCCTGGCGGATTAAAGACGTGGACTGGTGTGTCGGCCAGCCTGGGTGTGGTTTTTAGGCGGTTTTCCACATCCCGTCAGGTGTATACCGGGCTGGTCCCCATATCCCACCTCAGTTACACGTGACTGGGTGTTGTGTGATGTCCTTAGGTTAGTTAGGTTTAAGTAGTTGTAAGTTCTAGGGGACTGATGACCATAGATGTTAAGTCCCATAGTGCTCAGAGCCATTTGAACCATTTTTTTTTTCATTTACACGACACGCAGACATTTGTAACACTTCCGCACTATTTCATGGTTTACACTAGACGCAAACAGCTGGGGTACACTGATTCCGTCCTGGGGCTATGGGGTGGCGTATGTGATCGTTGAAATGACAGTACTGCTGCTTCTTCCTGCAATCAGGATAGTTAATGCAGACCGATGTTTTCACAGTGTAACGGTTGATCCAGTTATTTTTTTATTTTATTATAGGCTCTTTTCCTTCCAGTCTATCTTATTTTTTAGAGGAGGATCTTTCCCTTCCAGTCTCTCTTGACTCAGTTTTCTGTGGTGTCCGACGTTGCTGATAACAGGTATGGTAAGCATATGAATGGGCTCATTTACCTAGCTTGAATGCTTTCTGTAGCCAGTCAGACAGTAAGCCCATCCATGTGTGGTAGCCCTTAAATCAAGCAACTCAGAAGTCTCTTGCGTTAAGTACAGCTTGTACATCTCCAGAATTATGTGTTTAAACTGCTTGGATACTACTATGTTTTCCAACAAATATCTAATAAACTTGTAAATAACTGACACATATGGCTGTGCAATACCAGTTCATTCTCCAACTACTTTTATGCAGTCGCATTTGTGAGCTCTGGAAATTTGTTCTTGCAGAGGAAGCTTTGTAGCCTCCTAGCAGTTCAGGTGGGCCAGGTATAGTCTCTGGTCTTCCTTATCGGCAAAGGGCAATCTGTTAATCAAATATGCTCAATTATTTTTTAATACATTGTGGGAGTGAACAGTGATCAATGTGTTACAAATGTTTACTATCAAGGAGGCGATCTTGAGCATACCTATTATCAAAAACAGTCTTGATCAAAATTTATTTATTACGGTGACCGGTTTCGACCACTACTGTGGTCATCTTCAGACCAATGAATAAGAACCTCCTTCTGCTGGAGACCACAGTAGAGGTCGAAACCGGTCACCATAATAAATAAATTTTGATCAAGACTGTTTTTGATAATAGATACGCTCAAGATCGCCTCCTTGGCGTGTTGAGCAACTTAATCTTGTTTCTTTTATAACTTAGATTAACCTTTGTGGAACTTGAAAGTAAATTAAATTTTGTTGATACGTGACTTCTGTTTTGAGATCCAAAATTTGTTCTACAATTTTACTGTTTTGACGGACCATAGTGTTCAAATACACTCCTGGAAATTGAAATAAGAATACCGTGAATTCATTTTCCCAGGAAGGGGAAACTTTATTGACACATTCCTGGGGTCAGATACATCACATGATCACACTGACAGAACCACAGGTACATAGACACAGGCAACAGAGCATGCACAATGTCGGCACTAGTACAGTGTATATCCACCTTTCGCAGCAATGCAGGATGCTATTCTCCCATGGAGACGATCGTAGAGATGCTGCATGTAGTCCTGTGGAACGGCTTGCCATGCCATTTCCACCTGGCGCCTCAGTTGGACCAGCGTTCGTGCTGGACGTGCAGACCGCGTGAGACGACGCTTCATCCAGTCCCAAACATGCTCAATGGGGGACAAATCCGGAGATCTTGCTGGCCAGGGTAGCTGACTTATACCTTCTAGAGCACGTTGGGTGGCACAGGATACATGCGGACGTGCATTGTCCTGTTGGAACAGCAAGTTCCCTTGCCGGTCTAGGAATGGTAGAACGATGGGTTCGATGACGGTTTGGATGTACCGTGCACTATTCAGTGTCCCCTTGACGATCACCAGAGGTGTACGGCCAGTGTAGGAGATCGCTCCCCACACCATGATGCCGGGTGTTGGCCCTGTGTGCCTCGGTCGTATGCAGTGCTGATTGTGGCGCTCACCTGCACGGCTCCAAACACGAATACGACCATCATTGGCACCAAGGCAGAAGCGACTCTCATCGCTGAAGACGACACGTCTCCATTCGTCCCTCCATTCACGCCTGTCGCGACACCACTGGAGGCGGGGTGCACGATGTTGGGGCGTGAGCGGAAGACGGCCTAACGGTGTGCGGGACCGTAGCCCAGCTTCATGGAGACGGTTGCGAATGGTCCTCGCCGATACCCCAGGGGCAACAGTGTCCCTAATTTGCTGGGAAGTGGCGGTGCGGTCTCGTACGGCACTGCGTAGGATCCTACGGTCTTGGCGTGCATCCGTGCGTCGCTGCGGTCCGGTCCCAGGTCGACGGGCACGTGCACCTTCCGCCGACCACTGGCGACAACATCGATGTACTGTGGAGACCTCACGCCCCACGTGTTGAGCAATTCGGCGGAACGTCCACCTGGCCTCCCGCATGCCCACTATACGCCCTCGCTGAAAGTCCGTCAAATGCACATATGGTTCACGTCCACGCTGTCGTGGCATGTTACCAGTGTTAAAGACTGCGATGGAGCTCCGTATGCCACGGCAAACTGGCTGACACTGACGGCGGCGGTGCACAAATGCTGCGCTACTAGCGCCATTCGACGGCCAACACCGCGGTTACTGGTGTGTCCACTGTGCCGTGCGTGTGATCATTGCTTGTACAGCCCTGTCGCAGTGTCCGGAGCAAGTATGGTGGGTCTGACACACCGGTGTCAATGTGTTCTTTTTTCCATTTCCAGGAGTGTACAAGGATAATTTTTCTCTTATTCTGGGAAAGCAACGAGTTCTGCATGTTCTCAGTTAATGTAGCACGACACAGCTCAGCAGAACTTGTAAGACTAAGACAGTTTCAATAGGTGAAAACATAAACCTTATTTCCAGAATGAGATTTTCACTCTGCAGCGGAGTGTGCGCTGATATGAAACTTCCTGGCAGATTAAGACTTTGTGCCCGACCGAGACTCGAACTCGGGACCTTTGCCTTTCGCCGGCAAGTGCTCTACCAACTGAGCCACCGAAGCACGACTCACTCCCGGTACTCACAGCTTTACTTCTGCCAGTGCCTCGTCTCCTACCTTCCAAACTTTACAGAAGCTCTCCTCAGACGAGGTACTGGCAGAAGTAAAGCTGTGAGTACCGGGCGTGAGTCGTGCTTCGGTGGCTCAGTTGGTAGAGCACTTGCCCGTGAAAGGCAAAGGTCCCGAGTTCGAGTCTCGGTCGGGCACACAGTTTTAATCTCCCAGGAAGTTTCATAAACCTTATTGCCCGCGATCCATGTGGAGGACGTGTTGATCTCACCGCGGACTTCTAGACTGAGCTACAAGCAACTGATTTCATCAAAGTGTATGGGCCTGAAAATGGCAATGACGCAACGTCGAAACTAGTAGCGAAGTAAATAAAAAATCTTTAGTACAGCTACAGAAATTCAATTTTTAATATAAACCGTAATGGTGGAATGCTCTTTGGCTTGTAGGGATCGAAGAAAACCACTGACCCCGCCCCCCTCCTTGGATAAGCAGCTGCCACAGCACGACACGGCAGCAGATTAGATGGACAAAATCGCCCTGTCTGACACAATTATGTGCTTTCGTTTATCGAACAAACTTCCACTCCCCACGCTCAGCGCCGACTGAATGTCTTTATGGCGATAGCTCTACAACAATTCATTTGCGACCTATGGTTATCTGGAAAATTTTGTTCGATTCTCCACACGATACTCCGAGGTTATTATCAGCTTGTCTCTCTCTACCCTGTTCAGCGTGTACACACATCAAAAAAAGTTTTGCAACATCTCGTTTCCGAGAGTTCCGGAACCTGTGCAGAAAATTGGAATAGAGATCAACATAAACATCATTTCCGCCCTTTTTATTGTTCATGAAAATCACAAATTTCATGTTGTACTACCACACAGCAAGACCTTCACGGGTGGTGGTCCAGATTTCTGTTCACACCGGTACCTCTAATACCCAGTAGCACATCCTCTTGCGCTGATGTATGCCTGTATTCGTATTGACATACTATCCAAAAGTTCATCAAGACACTGTTGGTCCAGATTGTCCCACTCCTCAAACGGCGTTTCGGCGTAGATCCCTCAGAGTGGTTGGTGGGTCACGTCGTCCATAGACAGCCCTTTTCAATCCATCCCAGGCATGTTCGATATGGTTCATGTCTCGAGAACATTCTGGACCCTCTAGTCGAGCGATGTTGTTATCCTGAAGGAAGTCGTTTACAAGATGAGCACGATGGGGGCGCGAATTGTCGTCGATGGAGACGAATGCCTCTCCAATATGCTGCCGATATGGTTGCACTATCGGTCGGAGGATGCCATTGACGTCTCGTACAGCCGTTATGGCGCCTTCCATGGCAAACAAGCGGCGTATTTCGACGCCACATAATGCCACCCCAAAACAGCAGGGAAACTCCACGTTGCTGCACTCGCCGGACAGTGTGTCCAAGTCATTTAGCCTGACAGGGTTGCCTCCAAACACGTCTCCGACGACTGCCTGATTTAAGCGATAGGCGACATCATCGGTGAAGAGAACGTGATACCAATCCTGAGCGGTTGTTGGTGTGATAAACCTTTTGCATTTCCTTTATGTTTTCGTCTTCTTTAAAGCAAAGAGAGAAGATGAAGGGATAGCCCATCATAGAGCCTATGCCTACCGTCATGTATGTTTTGACTTTCAGTTGTTAAAAAACGGAGGATTTTTTCTGGTACCAGTAGGAGGAAGGAAGGATTCGCGCTCAGCTAGTGAACGGGTGAGAAGCAGGCCATTGTTAGCGAGTAATTGTAGAGGCCATTTTGGGAGGAGGAGGAGGAGGAGATTAGTGTTTAACGTCCCGTCGACAACGAGGTCATTAGAGACGAACCATTTTGGGGTCGCTATGAATAAGTGAGGAGTATGTATTTCATATGTGCACCGTTTAGAAAGTATTGTTTTATTAACAGAAAGGTCGTGTGAGTTGTTATTTCAAATAGTACAATAATTACAAGAACTGAAACCCACCTGTGTACTTTGGAAAATTACGAAGATCCGATAAGCTTAATGGGAACACGGTCAAGACTTCAAAGGTGAACACGGGGACCAAACGTAGCATTATAAAGAATGGTAAGCACAAATCTACAGCGGAGAAAGAATCTACTTCGCCATGCAAAGTAATATGAATTAATACGATCTTATTTCCAGGCATAGCTCAGCTTATTGTGCTTGTCATTCATGCCGAAAAATTAATCTCATTAATTTAATACATTTTAAAAAAGCCACGCATTTCAACATTTTATTATCATCTATTCCATTATTTTATTATATTATATTGGGCCGATCTGTACCACGCTGAATCGTGTCGTCGTTGCAAAGATGGACCTCGCCATGGACGTCAAAGTGAAGTTGCGCATCATGTAGCCTATTGCGCACCATCTGAGTCGTAACACGACGTCTGTGGCTGCACGAAAAGCATTATTCAACATGGTGGCGTTGTTGTCAGGGTTCCACCGAACCATAATCCGTAGGTAGCGGTCATCCACTGCAGCAGTAGCGATTGGGAGGCCGGAGAGAGGTATGTCATCGACAGTTCCTGTCTCTCTGTACTTCCTCCATGTCGGAACAACATCGCTTTGCTTCACCCCGCTACGCCTGGACACTTCCCTTGTTGAGAGCCATTCCTGGCACAAAGTAACAATGCGGACGCGATCGAACCGCGGTATTGACCGTTTAGGCGTGGTTGAACTACAGACAACACGAACCGTGTACCTCCTTCCTGGTGGAAAGACTGGAACTGATCGGCTGTTGGACCCTTCCGTCTAGTAGGCACAGATCATGCATGGTTGTTTACATCTTTCGGTGGGTTTAGTGACAACTCTGAACAGTCCCTGTGATACTATATTCATAGTCAACGTCTATCTTCAGGTGTTCTGGGATCCGGGATGATGCAAATCTTTTTTGATGTGTGTAAATTATTCACATTCAGAACTCACAGAAGCTGACAACAGAGACTATCAGAAAACAAAAGCTGACTGTAAGAAGTCCCAGCACAGTTTAGAAGGTCTTAGCTTTTGAGGCGTCTTAGAAAATTTGTTGTCATTTGTAAGTTACAGTTGTTTGGTTCTCTACCACCAGCGCGTCAAGATGGAGCGACAATCATGGTGTACCGATGTCCGTACCGTGCATGGTACGCAAATACGGTATCAGTTAGAGTACCAGCAGTACTCCGTTAGACCCGAGATTGTGGGCACAGTGGTAATGAGAATGAATTCTTCTGCATTTAATTCCCATCCTCCAGCTGTGTTTTTATGAAGAGTTGAAAAGAGCACACGGTCGATTATTTAAAGATAGTCGTCGTTCACTCACACACGTCTCAAGTGGGTAACGAATCGACTGCCGGGCGCCTCAGCAGTTATACTGTAGCCGTTAGGAGTGTGGGGAGTCGTTGTCGTGATGGCGTAGCAGAAGGTGGTTTATTGGAAGTGTACCACTGGCGCCATGGGTTGACAGTATATACACTCCTGGAAATTGAAATAAGAACACCGTGAATTCATTGTCCCAGGAAGGGGAAACCTTATTGACACATTCCTGGGGTCAGATACATCACATGATCACACTGACAGAACCACAGGCACATAGACACAGGCAACAGAGCATGCACAATGTCGGCACTAGTACAGTGTATATGCACCTTTCGCAGCAATGCAGGCTGCTATTCTCCCATGGAGACGATCATAGAGATGCTGGATGTAGTCCTGTGGAACGGCTTGCCATGCCATTTCCACCTGGCGCCTCAGTTGGACCAGCGTTCGTGCTGGACGTGCAGACCGCGTGAGACGACGCTTCATCCAGTCCCAAACATGCTCAATGGGGGACAGATCCGGAGATCTTGCTGGCCAGGGTAGTTGACTTACACCTTCTAGAGCACGTTGGGTGGCACGGGATACATGCGGACGTGCATTGTCCTGTTGGAACAGCAAGTTCCCTTGCCGGTCTAGGAATGGTAGAACGATGGGTTCGATGACGGTTTGGATGTACCGTGCACTATTCAGTGTCCCCTCGACGATCACCAGAGGTGTACGGCCAGTGTAGGAGATCGCTCCCCACACCATGATGCCGGGTGTTGGCCCTGTGTGCCTCGGTCATATGCAGTCCTGATTGTGGCGCTCACCTGCACGGCGCCAAACACGCATACGACCATCATTGGCACCAAGGCAGAAGCGACTCTCATCGCTGAAGACGACACGTCTCCATTCGTCCCTCCATTCACGCCTGTCACGACACCACTGGAGGCGGGCTGCACGATGTTGGGGCGTGAGCGGAAGACGGCCTAACGGTGTGCGGGACCGTAGCCCAGCTTCATGGAGACGGTTGCGAATGGTCCTCGCCGATACCCCAGGAGCAACCGTGTCCCTAATTTGCTGGGAAGTGGCGGTGCGGTCCCCTACGGCACTGCGTAGGATCCTACGGTCTTGGCGTGCATCCGTGCGTCGCTGCGGTCCAGTCCCAGGTCGACGGGCACGTGCACCTTCCGCCGACCACTGGCGACAACATCGATGTACTGTGGAGACCTCACGCCCCACGTGTTGAGCAATTCGGCGGTACGTCCACCTGGCCTCCCGCATGCCCACTATACGCCCTCGCTCAAAGTCCGTCAACTGCACATACGGTTCACGTCCACGCTGTCGCGGCATGCTACCAGTGTTAAGGACTGCGATGGAGCTCCGTATGCCACGGCAAACTGGCTGACACTGACGGCGGCGGTGCCCAAATGCTGCGCAGCTAGCGCCATTCGACGGCCAACACCGCGGTTCCTGGTGTGTCCGCTGTGCCGTGTGTGTGATCATTGCTTGTACAGCCCTGTCGCAGTGTCCGGAGCAAGTATGGTGGGTCTGACACACCGGTGTCAATGTGTTCTTTTTTCCATTTCCAGGAATGTAGTTACAATTACTCCAGTTCGTTACAAAAATTATTTTTTTAAGCAAGCAGTGAATATAAAAATTACACATGTTCGTGTAACCCCACCAACTAATGAATTGCAATATGAACTACAGGCGTACATTACTGTAGTAGCGAGTGACGACATTTCGGTGGTTTGAACTTGTGTTGGGATTAGACGTGAGAAAATGTGGTGATTGTCGCCTAAGTTTCCCGACTATAATAACAGTAAGCAGCCAAAAGACGTTGAAACATCTTACGTGCTAAAACCGAATCCTCTGTAAAGAATGGGCCATAATCACGTGGGTCTGAGTTCAGGCTGCTAGATTGTTCCAGATTTTAACAATCACAATTTGAGTTGGATGTTACAGAGCTCATTACACTGGGTTCTCAAAGCAATATGTTTCTAAATGGAATTGTAGTGCGGATAAGATATTTGATTATAAGCGGATTAGAAAATATTCGTGTTCGTAAGCATGTGATCTTGAGTGATTAATGGAGTGACAGGATTTGATGAATGACCATATCACCAACAGTAAATGTTAACGACATTACGTGCCCTCGTCACACTACTTCTGTTAGTGTTACCTGCGTATCTGTGGTAGCGTCGGAACGTGAAGTCATGTCCTTGGATGGTGCGCAGCTCCTTCCGCTGCTGCTTGGATAGGCGAGGGTTCTGCGCCATGATCGCCTTCTGGAACAAAAATCGTAATGTGTCTAATACTATTTAAAAATTTTGCGAGGTTCATCTAGCAACTAAAAGAAGTTTTGTTTTACAGAATGTAATAAAATAGTGTTAATTTATACATTCCTAAAAACTGGCATCAGTTTTCTACAAATCACATATATTAAATTCTCACCATAACACTGAACCGGATTTTATTTACTTTCACCAAACAGGTCAACCGCCATGTTCTTGGTATGATGAGCAACAACTTTTTCACTTCCTGGCGGATAAAAAGTATGTAGTAGACGTGGACTCGAATCCTTTACCTTTCGCTGGCAAGTTCCCCACTGACTGCTAGAATATCTTAGTCAGTAGAGCACTTGCCCACGAAAGAAAAGGTCCCAGGTTCGAGTGCCAGTCTGGGACCCATTTGCAACATGCCAAGAAGTTTGAGAGTGAAAATTTATTCTGAAAATAGGGTGTTCATTTATCCAGTGGGACTAACCAAGGGAGGATTAAGGTATGCCCAATCCACGACGAGTTCGTTATTCAGCAGAAGGTCAGACTGCCCAATAATGGGATACGAACTTGGAACTGTCTGTTTCGCAACAACAATCCGGTTCAAAATGGTTCAAATGGCTCTAAGCACCATGGGACTTAACATCTGGGTCATCAGTCTATTAGACTTAGAGCTACTTAAACATAAGTAACCTAAGGACGTCACACACATCCATGTCTGAGGCCAGCCGGCAGAAACCATCCGGGAAGTTGCCTTAACTGACTTTGGGAACTCACGGCAAACCTAAATGTGGATGTCCAGATTGAAATTGTAACTCCTTATTTGGCTATAATAAGTGGACAGAAGTATGTACATCTAACGAAATCAGCTAATTTCGGCTCAATTTGGACAAATTTTAAAGTATTCACACTTGCGAATTTTAAAATCTTTCTGGAGAATTATACTTGGTGAGGCAGCCACACTAAATATATACAGAATGAATCAATATATAAAACGCAGTTTTCGCCACATTATAGCGGACAATATGGCGAATTTCCTGACACTCGTAAGTAATTTTTTTCGTTTATAGTCCCGAATTACGATACTGACGCTGTTTTGGTAAAGGAACTATATCCTTTTTTCTTTGACATTTGAAAGAATCTTCTAAGAGAACTTCAACGACATAACATGCATTACATAGTGTCAAGATAACAGCGCCGGAAACCACTGTCCCGCCATCAGGAGAAGAGGTTCTACAAACATCTGCCCTGTTATACCAAATGTAAGCAAACACGGTTCGGGTGTTTATTATCACGCCTGTCATAGAAAGTGCTCAAAATGTCACAGTGATTCTGGAGGAACAATACCGCATGTTGAATTTCATCTGCGGCAGTACAGGCCCTGTTTACAAGGCACGTCATGTCTTCTGCAACCATCATTGTTTTAATTGCGGCCACAGATAAACGTATAGAAGTGTTAAGTTTGGTGAGTCTGCAGCCCATTTTGCGTTTCTTGAACGACCGTTCTATTTCTCTACAATCGTTCTGAGAGTCTGTCATTACAACTGCGAAACGGGGGGGACACCCGTCATGTTTGTACCACACTGACTGCCTTACGTCCAGTGGGGTGTTCACCTATAGCTGCAGCCGCAGCATGTCTCAGAAAAACATCAGCAAAACAGGGACGAGTGATTGCTGGTCTTGCAAAAACACGCACCAAACTTAGATAGACCAGGAGCTTTGCTTTTACCCAATTCCTTCTGTTAGGTGGATTTTCAACTGATGATTAGTGCATATTGCGAGGATGTACTTGGTCGTGGTTTATAAACGTTGCTTCTTCTTCAAACAAAATTTTGCATAGATATGCCACATCATATTGGACCTTTCGTAGATAACGTTCATAGAACCGTAAACAGTTTTGGAACTCACTGCCATGAAGCTGTAGATGGAGCAAAATGTGGTGAGCATGAAATGCGATGGTTGACCTCTCACGTGCTTCTGTTAAATACACTTGCACTACTTGTTACCGTAGCTAAAATGTTAGTTTCCTTTCTTTCATCAGTTGCTCTTCTCCTTCCTTGGCGTATTTTATTCTCCACACTTCCAGTTTCTAGAACTGTTTTATAATGTTTGCAAAGAGGTTCGTGTGTGCGTGGCACGATCTGGAGGCTCTGCAGCATGCAACCGCATCGCTGCTGTAATGGTTTGGCGAAATCCGCTATAAACGAGATTTACTTTTTCGACTGTCATATACGTTGCGAATATCTCAATAGCCTTATGGGTGAGTTACCTGCAGCAGCAGCAGAACACGGACTGATAGGCATCAAGTTCACAGACACCTGACTTGCGTGTTTCTTTGGATTTGGTATAATAGGGCAGACGTTTGAGGAACCTCTTTTCGTTAAGGCGGGACAATGGTTTCCGACGCTGTTATCTTATCAGATTATATGCGTGTTATGTCGTTGAAGTTCTCTTACGAGGGAAACTCCCCATTCACCTCCCCCTTAAGTAAAAGTGTGAGGTTGCTCAACCCGGTATCTATAGAGCACTTCAGAGAGAGTTTAAGCAATGTTAATTGGGAAGATGTATACAATGAGCCAAATGCTAATGATAAATGTAACATATTACTTGATAAATTTATATCCCTTTTTGGACATTGTTTTCCAAAGAAAATTACTAAATGTAGCACTACACACTTTTCAAAGAAACCTTTTGCTACTACAGGTATTGAAGCGTCTTCAGAAAGAAAAAGGAAACTGTATGAGACAGCAAGAACTAGTAAAGATCCAGTAGTTTTACTCTATAAAAATTATTGTAACACACTGAGAAAAGTTGTAAGGAAATCAAGAAATATGTATGTTAGCGAAGAAATTAACAATTCCAGCAATCAAATCAAATCATTATGAAATATTTTAGAAGGGAGACAGGAAAAGTAACCACTGGGGTAAGTAGTATTACTATTAAAGAGAAAGAGACCATCCTAACCAACAGTACACAAGTAGCTAAATTTAACAACCATTTCCTAAGTCTAGGAGAAAAAATTGGCGAGAATAGTTCAAAAGAAAAAG
Organism: Schistocerca gregaria; assembly: GCF_023897955.1. Taxonomy (NCBI): domain Eukaryota; kingdom Metazoa; phylum Arthropoda; class Insecta; order Orthoptera; family Acrididae; genus Schistocerca; species Schistocerca gregaria. The sequence goes on along the minus strand of NC_064921.1, from coordinate 878,531,264 downwards.
CCAGGCAGTACATAGAAGTGTCAGTTTTGAAAAATTTTAGTCTGATTACGTTTCACCTAACACCCTCTAGAGAAATATGTAAAATTATTAAATCTTTGAAAAATAAATGTTCTGTTGGAGTAGATGACATCTCTAATAAGATATTAAGACAATGTGGAGCAATTACAGCTGATGTTCTGAGTCACATATGTAATGCATCACTAACACAAGGTATTTTACCAGACATGCTAAAATATGATACTATCAGGCATCTCTACAAAAAGGGGGACACCGCAGATGTAAATAATTACTGGCCAGTATCCTTGCTTACAGCATTTTCAAATATCTTTGAGAAAGTAATGTGCTCAAGAGTGGTTAGACATCTCAACAGTAATGGGAAATCACAGTTTGGATTTCAAAATTGATTTTCCACAGAGACAGCAGTATACAATTTCACTGTACACATAACAGAGTCTTTAAATAGTAAAATGTCATCAATAGGAATTTTCTGTGACTTATCCATAGCATTTGATTGTCTGAACCATGACATTATGTTACAGAAATTACAATTCTATGGTATAAATGGGATGGCATATGAGTGGTTTAAGTCATACCTACAGAACAGGAAACAAAAAGTATTTTTTTATATGGGTCAAGTGCATAAATAAGTCTGCCACTTCGTCTAACTGGGGTGAAGTTACATTAGGTGTTCCGCAGAGTTCAATCATGAGTCCCCTTCTGTTCTTAATATATGTGAACTATCTCCCTTCTTATCTGAAACAAGATGCTGAATTGACACTGTTTGCTGATGATACAAGCATCATTATTAACCCAGTAAAAGAAACTCCAGTTGAAAATGATACAAATAAGGTCTTTGGAAAAGTTGCTAATTGGTTTTCTGCAAATGGGCTTGCTTTAAATGTTGAAAAAAAAACAGTACATACAATTTTCTGCTGCAAAAAGTACAGTTCCTTTAATAAATATAACACATCAACAGAAATCATTAGACAGGGTAGAGCATACAAAGTTTTCGGGTGTACATATACATGAGAATATTAATTGGAAAATTCATATTTTGGCTCTTCTAAAGCGACTAGGTTCAGCAACTTTTGCAATCAGAATAATTGCCAATTTTTGGGGATACAGAATTTAGTAAGCTACCATACTTTGCATACTTTCACTCTCTGATGTCATACTGAATAATATTTTGGGTTACTCAATACTTAGACCAAAAGTGTTCACTGCTCAAGAGAAAGTGGTTAGAACAATGTATGGGGTTCATAGTCGCACATCTTGTAGGCATCTTTTTAAAAGATTGGGAATTCTTACAACAGCCTCACAGTACATTTACTCACTAATGAAATTTGTTCTCAACAACATGGACCAGTTTAAAAAGAACAGTGACATTCATGACTGTAATACCAGAAAAAAGAAAGATTTACACTATCCTTTACTCAACCCATCTTTGGCACAGAAAGGGCTAAAATACGGTGCAATAAAAATTTTTGACGAATTACCAGATGAAATAAAATGTCTGACAGACAGCAGTAATAGCTTCAAAAATAAATTGAAATCATATCTCCTTGAAAACTCGTTTTATACCATAGATGAATTCTTGAACAGGAATAAATAAATTTATAAATATAGTATATGCACGTTGTGCCGTTTAAGGGAATGGGATAAATAATAGAAATTTCCACATCATAACGGCTACCGTACCGTGCGATTGATCAATGGAACACGCAACCAATTAACTAACGTTGTAAAGGTTGTGGACTCATGTTTGAACACTCTTAGCTCCTCTTGTTCTTTGTGTAATGCTAACAGTTTAGTTCAGAATAGCTGAAACTTTCTTTTTATTCTGCAAATTTGTGGATATGAAAGTATGTTTTTTTCATTTGGGTGCACCACGTAGTACTTGATGTTTGAGATTTATGAATATATGTCCGTCACTGATTTTAACTATAGGACTGACGTTGTAAGTTACTGTCTGTCTTTCAACATTTCTGAGACGTGGTGTTCAAAGTAAATATTTCGTTGATCTCCAACTACAGCCCGATGTTACCTTAGGTTAGTAGCAAGAGATAATATACATCACGTTTTTCTTGTAGTTAGCGCAAAAGAGGCTCAGGGCTGATGTCTCAGAATGTAGGGGCAAGGAATGAGCTGTGACACCGGTGTTCGGTGAGTTTATGGGCCATATTCTTGTTGGGACTTCTAACTTGTCTGCATCCGCAATATCTTAGAATACATTTATAATGCTTTCATAGAGAGGGAAGTAACTCAGTTGCACAAACATTGGGCAGCCAAAGGTACAGGTACCAAAGATATCAATCATAAGAGAGGCGACATATTAGGCCTCGAATACTGTACTAACATTATTAACAGCAATACGTAGTATATTTGTCCTTTCTAAAGCCATGTTGAACGTTATTCAGTCCTGCTCCTGGGCAAAGTACAGTGTTTAGTATTTTTTGAAATATTTTATCCTGAACTTTCAATTTTGGTTGGGCGCGATCTTTATTCTTCAGGGATTATTACTTGTGTAGATTTCCATATGTTTCAATATTTCTTAGATTCATTGAAAAGCTTACTTAAAGTCAGAGTAACATTTGTTTCAAAATACTTTAATATGTCGGTAGGAATGGAATCTGGTCATGGTGCCTATTTGTTTTTCCGTGCGTCGATTATCATCATCGGCAGGAATCAAACCTCCATTTGGATAGGACTTCCTTAACTCTTGTGCAAAAAGGTGTGCAGTATACTGCTGCATCCATTTTCAATAAGCTGCCACTCGAATTCAAAAATCTTAGCAGTAATCCACGTGCTTTCAAATCGAAACTGAAAAGTTTCCTCATGGGTCACTCCTTCTATTCTGTCGAGGATTTCCTTGAAAAATTAAGCTGATTCTCATTGTATTGCTGATAGCGTTTGCTTAAACTTATGGACTGATTTTCTTTCAGGTTCATGAACATTTATTTTTATCTGTTATTACTTTTATGTTGTAAGTTCATGTACTGACAAGTTCCGTTACCTTGGAGATTTGCTCCTCAATTTGGTCCTACGGAAGTTGACATGTAAATAAATAAATAAAAAATAAAAAACTAATAGACCATTTGCTGTCGTAACTGCAGTCATCAGGTCCCTCGCCATTGTAAGAGGTCCATGATTAAAGAATCTGTTGCTAGCGCACTCGAGCAGATGTAATTTCGATGGATTGCTCATGCGCTACCTGCGATATGTAAGGTATAAGAGAATCTCAGACCAAAGAGCAGTGTTGACTGCAGTAGGAACTGTGTGTTAGTAGGAGGTAGTAGTTGCTACCGAGCAGTCTGGTGTATCGTGTTGGCTGGGCCGGTCGTGTGGAGTGATGGCGGAGCCTGAGCGTTGTAGTATAAGGTAAAAGCAGCGTCGCGCATATGTAGTATTGTTATATCAAGTCCCATGTAAATGTTTTTTTTAAAATCTGTTAATAATAATCTTTCTCATAAAAAGTAACTTTTGACAGTCATTCATCTCAATTTAAAGAATTCACTAATTTCTCCAATCCATGGTCATCCCGATTATTGTAAAGAAAAATCAGTTGTTTCTTCTTATATATGACAAATCTATCGGCCAGCATTGCACTGGGCTGTGCCAGAAAAGTTTAGTTGCATATAGGAGCAGATATATATGCGTCATCCGGCGACTAGACTGAGGTAAGAATTTTCAATTTATTCAGAATGATCTTTCACGGCCATGACGCAACACTGCTGACGTCCAAAATTTACCAGGTTAAATTGACAGTCAATTATTGAAAGGTTATAAGTGACTCACATCTTTTATTATTGAGAGATTAGTCACATTCTAATATTGATACGTTACGCAATTTTTCTGTTGGTATGTTATACTGAATGTGAACGACATAATTATATTTTTTACTGTTGAGAGGTTTAGGAATTTTTCTCTTAGGAGGTTACACTAAATGTGAATGTTATTTATATTATTGTTTATTGTGGGGAGGTTACACCATCTATTGATATTTAGCTGACAAACCGGGCAATACTAGGGTATTCGTTTCGCCAATTTTCTATTAGAAACGGAAACCAAACATGGACAGTGTTTGTAATGTAATCTCCCGGGCTGTTTCTGTACGCTGGGAGCGATTGTGTAAACACAATGCAAAACACGGAATTCACGAAAGACATTAGGATAAAATAAAATTACACTTGCACGGGAAGTTATTAAAAGAAGTTACTGTAAGAGGAGATGAATTAGCAGAGGTGAAAGTGCATTGTACCACATGAGAAGCCCGTGGTTGCTATCACCATCTCACACAGCACAACCACATAGTTGTTTCTGAGGAAGATGGTGGAAGATGTTGTTGAAAACTTGGGATTTTACGGCGATATGACATGACACGTAAACCGAGAACGTTTTGTATCTGAGTGGACTTTTTGTTGACGATTTTGCTATTCGGTGATTTTTGTTTTGTGGTTATTAGTCCGTGGTCCAGGACACGTTTCTCTTGCTATGCTTCTTCTTCCAATGCAGCGGACACCATCATAGAGTATAACAAATCAGAATACAGTAAAAATCGTAAACAAGCAACAGTTCGTCTTGCTGAACTCGGTTGATGTTGTAACTGCTTTCTGGGTTGTTATAGTCTCTGATGAAGTCTCCGTCACTGGAAGACGGAACGTTAAGCAGGCAAATGTTCCTTGGACCAAGCCCTAGCGCCCATAAAACAAAAATAGACAAGGATTCAAGTGCCGACTGTGAACGCCTGTGTTGTATGACTTTGCTACTTTTAGACTACCAGCGCCCGTAAACGTTTGTTATAGTCTCTGATGAAGTCTCCGTCACTGGAAGACGGAACGTTAAGCAGGAAAATGTTCCTTGGACCAAGCCCTAGCGCCCATAAAACAAAAATAGACAAGGATTGAAGTGCCGACTGTGAAAGCCTGTGTTGTATGACTTTGCTACTTTTAGAGTACCAGCGCCCGTAAACGTTTGTCGGTGTTTCGAGTGCATTTTGTCTAACACTCAGTATAGTGTATTACGCAGACACCTCCACAGCGCGGCGTACGAGGCAGTCGTCAGCTTGAGGACAGGTGGGTGACCTGCTAGACTCTCTGCTTGAGGCCCTCCTCCTGTGCTCTGAGGGCTGCCATTACTGACGGCCCGCAGCCCCGGCCGTTCCGCCCCCGTTGTCTTCAAGGCGCATCGTCACGGCCTTGAACGCTACTCATCTCGCTAATTTCCGGTGCTATGCTTCAGATCCCGGAAAAAAATTATACAACAGCGGCGCTGCTAGCTATGGAACTGCCTTATACTTCCAGGCTCCAGATGTTAACTGAATCCCTTAATGCCAGAGGGGAAGGCTGAGACAGCAGCCATACTAATTTTATCTATCAATATATTTATAAAAATCATTGCATGTATGTACAGTATTGCTCAAAAGTATTTTGTGGAGATTATAAATTCGGAAAACAAATTATTTAGGAGAAAATTTAAATGAAATAACTTATTTACCAAATCAAATTACCACAATCTATTGGTTATGAACTGCAAAAAGGTGGGAATTTAAGGAGATGGAACATGGATAAACTGACTAAACCAGAGGTTGTACAGAGTTTCAGGGAGAGCATAAGGGAACAGTTGACAGGAATGGGGGAAAGAAATACAGTAGAAGAAGAATGTGTAGCTTTGAGGGATGAATTAGTGAAGGCAGCAGAGGATCAAGTAGCTAAAAAAAGAAGGCTAGTAGAAATCCTTGGGTAACAGAAGAAATATTGAATTTAAGTGATGAAATGACAAAATACAAAAATGCAGTAAAGGAAGCAAGCACAAAGGAATACAAACGTCTCGAAAATGAGATCGACAGGAAGTGCAAAATGGCTAAGCAGGGGAGGATAGAGGACAAATGTAAGGGTGTAGACGCTTGTCTCATTTGGGGTAAGATAGATACTGCCTACAGGAAAATTAAAGAGACCTTTCGAGAAAAGAGAACCACTTGTATGAATATCAAGAGCTCAGATGGAAACCCAGTTCTAAGCAAAGAAGAGAAAGCAGAAAGGTGAAAGGAGTATATAGAGGGTCTATAGAAGGGCGATGTACATGAGGACAATATTATGGAAATGGAAGAGGATGTAGATGAAGATGAAATGGAAGATGTGATTCTGCATGAAGAGTTTGACAGAGCAATGAAAGACCCGAGTCGAAACAAGGCCCCAGGAGTAGACAACACTCCATTGGAACTACTGACGGCCTTGGGAGAGCCAGTCCTGACAAAACTCTACCATCAGGTGAGCAAGATGTATGAGACAGGCTAAATACCCTCAGATTTCAAGAACAATATAATAATTCCAATCCCAAAGAAAGCAGGTGTTGACAGATGTGAAAATTACCGAACTATCAGTTTAATAAGTCACAGCTGGAACACGTGAGGCAATACTGACCCTACGACTTATCTTAGAAGCTAGATTAAGGAAGGGCAAACCTACGTTTCTAGCATTTGTAGACTTTTGTAAAGCTTTTGACATTGTTGACTGGAATACTCTCTTTCAAATTCTGAAGGTGGCAGGGGTAAAATACAGGAACCGAAAACCTATTTACAATTTGTACAGAAACCAGATGGCAGTTATAAGAATCGAGGGACATGATATGGAAGCATTGGTTGGGAAGGGAGTGAGACAGGGTTGTAACATCTCCCCCATATTATTCAATCTGTGTATTGAGCAAGCAGTAAAGGAAACAAAAGAAAAATTCGCAGCAGGTATTAAAATCCATGTCCGCAGCTCGTGGTCTCGCGGTAGCGTTTTCGCTTCCCGAGCATGGGCTCCCGGGTTCGATTCCCGGCGGGGTCAGGGATTTTTCCTGCCTCGAGGTGACTGGGTGTTGTTGTGTCGCCTTCATCATCATCATTGATCCCCATTACGGTTGGAGGAAGGCAATGGCAAGCCACCTCCACTAGGACCTTGCCTAGTAAGGTGGCGCGGCTCTCCCGCGTCGTCCCCTATGCTCTGTAAAGAAGTATGTAACTTCACATCTACATGACTACTCTGCAATTCACATTTAAGTGCTTGGCAGAGGGTTCATCGAACCACAATCATACTATCTCTCTACTATTCCACTCCCGAACAGCGAGCGGGAAAAACGAACACCTAAACCTTTCTGTTCGAGCTCTGATTTCTCTTATTTTATTTTGATGATCATTCCTACCTATGTAGGTTGGGCTCAACAAAATATTTTCGCATTCGGAAGAGAAAGTTGGTGACTGAAATTTCGTAAAAAGGTCTCGCCGCGACGAAAAACGTCTATGCTGTAATGACTTCCATCCCAACTCGTGTATCATATCTGCCACACTCTCTCCCCTATAACGCGATAATACAAAACGAGCTGCCCTTCTTTGCACCCTCTCGATGTCCTCCGTTAATCCCACCTGGTAAGGATCCCACACCGCGCAGCAATATTCTAACAGAGAATCCACGAGTTTGGCCTGTCGCGGTGCACTTTTTGTGGGCGAACACGTCTATCCAGATGTCTCCAAAGATGTTGTATGGGATTTAAGTCTGGACCTCGGCTTAGCCATTCGAGTACCTTTACTTTGTGCTGCTTCAGAACTGCCTTCACACGACCAGAAGTGTGCTTTGGATCGTTGTCATGCTGGAACTGCTAATTACTAGGCATATTTCGTCTTCCGTGAGGTATCATACTGTCTGTTAATATTCCACCGTACTTCAGTCTATCTACTACCCGATGAATTTCGATGAGAGAACCTACACCATTTCGTAATAAACACCCCAACATCATGAACTTCCTCCTCGATGCATCATGGCGGGTACGTGGTACTGTCTGTTATTCCCCTTGTTTTCTGGCCGTCAAACATACGGTATCTCGTCTGAGAGAAAGAGATCGAACATGCTTTCATCACTCCACAGAATTTCTGGCCACTCTTCAGTGGTCCATGACGCGTACTTCGTAGTAAACTATGATCTTGCCCTATCATTGACTGAGCGAGGTGGTGCAGTGGTTAGCACAGTGGAATCGTAGAATGAAATTTTTACTCTACAGCGGAGTGTGCGCTGCTATGAATCTGCTATGGCAGATTAAAACTGTGTGCCGGACCGAAACAGATCCCGAGATCGAGTCTCGGTCCGGCACACAGTTTTAATCTGCCAGGAAGTTTCACAGTGGAATCGTATTCGAGAGGACAACGGTTCAAACCCGCATTTGCCCATCCAGATTTAGGTTTTCCGTAGTTTCCCTAAATCGCTTTAGGCAAACTCCAGGATGGTGCCTTCGAAAGGGCACGGCCGACTTCCTTCCACATCCTTCCCTAATCGATGGGACTTATGACCTCGCTGTTTGGTCCCCTCCACCGAATCAAGCAATCAAGTAACCTTACGATAAGTTTTTGAGAAGGCAGGCGTGCTATTGAGATCTATAGCTCCTAAGCGACGTATAACTGTAGAAACATGGACCTTCGTCCTGCGCTTTACCTGCTGATCATCACGTATTGCCCAGGCCGGTTTTTGGGATCAGCCATCGATTATCTTCGGATGATCCTGCCTTCTTTTCGTTGGTTTTTTGGGCCGACCACCTCGCACTCTGTTATCTATCGTCCCCCTTTTCTCCTGATGCCGAGCCCAGACACTCACGAGTTGTTGTGAGATGCAACGAAGCACTCAGAGTGGCCTTGACGCAATGCTATTAAGACAGGTTGTCTGATATTTATGAATATTCTTTGGTTTTAGACATTGCTATAAGTAAATAAAAATATTAGAATTAGTTTTGCTTTATGTATTTAGGTTTGTTGAAGCCTTCCATTCTACAAAATACTAACAAATACCTTGGGAACACTGTTTAATTCAAAAGTCCATACTTGCCTTGACTCAGCAATCAATAAATGTAAACGCCGCGAGGTCAAACAGTCTTTTGTCTGAACAACCTGTTTGTTTTGCTTACCCTTGTAGATAAACACGCCTACCAACCCACTTGTTCAACTGCAAAATCCTTTCGAGCAATACTGTATATATGTCCCACGCCTCGTCCTAAGCCGTTGGATCGATTTCAACCAAACTCGGTACTCACATCGCTTACTATCTAGAGAGAAGCTCTATAGAGATAAAAACCACTTATCTGCCATTGGGATTAGGATGAAAAGAGGTTGGCTTAGAAGCATACTCAGGACGTCTGGAGATATTTCAAGTAAATGTTATACTTACAAGACTAATTATTTGCACAGTTATTTGCATAAAATAGTCTGAGGTAATATACCCCTACCACACCTAGAGGTGGGGCATGGAAGTGAGAAGCGTTGACATTTAAAAGTATTCGTTAGCGACTGTCGAATCCACAGTTTTAGGGGTCGATAGGCTCATTGGTGACAGGATGTTTTACTCCGATGCGCTGTGGTGGTGAGGCGCAAAAGCAGTGACAAATCAGCATATCCGTGTAAGGTCTGCGGTAGTTTCTTGCAAACTTGACAAACCAATTACTTGCTGTCCTAATACCCGTATGGCTGAGGGTTACGGTGAAAAAGGGTGACGTAAAAGCGTAAGTGAGGAACGCCTGGAAGAATTCCATACAACTTTGGTACATATATGAGTCATTGTTTGTACACAAATACTGTGAGAGTGAGATAATCTTTCGTCTCCTAGGGGTGGAGGTAGGTATGAGAAAGTATCACACGCAGAAATGTTGCAAAACGCCGTGTTTGCGTTTCTATCCTGGGTTTAGTTGACGTGGAATATTTGAAGACGATGAAGGGCAAACTGTCTTTTATTTGTGTCGTTCGATGTGTCATGTGTTAACCAGGTCATGAACTGTGCTAAAAATGTTGGCGTGTGCTTGTATCAGCCAGGGATCCAGCGTTCGTTCTAGGGGGCCAGGGGTTAGGCGTTGAGGCTAAGAGATACTGTTTCTTCCCCAACCATCCTCTCACATTTAATATACTGCATCCCCCACTTTTAATGTGCCACATTTGCTTACGACTAGGGTGACAACAATAACAGAAAAATGTTTTATTACAAGGGACTTTCAACAAGTAATACGATGCACTTTTTATAGGCTAATTTCGGTTGAAAAAAAAAAGAAGCTGTATTTACTGTGGGACACCGTGGAATATTACCGCTTCAGCCTCTCTATTTTCATGAGTTCCGATAGGTGCCGGCGCTATATGTAGCTTTCAACGTGGCGTCTGTAACGGAGGTGCGTTCCAAGCAGAGAACTGTCATTTGGGGGAAAACCAGACCATCGCAGATATTCCTAAGTATTCACAGAATTTTGACGGAGAACTGACAGTGAACAAAAGCAAGAAGAGTCGTTGGGTGAGCGTCTGTCATCATTGCAACAAGGTCGAGCAAACCTGTGCGATTTCCCGTGTACTGGCCGACCGCATGCAGCAGTGATTCCTGAAACACTGGAACGTGCGGACACTCTCACTCGAGGAGATTTAAGCCCACAGACGTCACCCATTCCATCACCTTAATAGCAGATTTATATAGTATTTATCAGTATACGTATACATAATTGTGATGTGTCACTTTCTATTCTGCTAGTACCCGCCAGGGTACCCGAGAGCGCTAACGCGCTGCTTCCTGGACTCTGGTAGGTGTAGGCGCGCTGGCCCCGGATCGAATCCGCCCGGCGGATTAACGATGAGGGCCAGTCTGGACGTGGTTTTTAGGCGGTTTTCCACATCCCGCTAGGAGAATACCAGGCTGGTCCCCACGTTCTGCCTCAGTTACATGGCTCGCAGACATCTGAACACATTCACATTATTCGTTGGATTACACTAGACACAGACAGTAGGGACACACTAATTCCTTCCAGGGGGGCACAGGGTGGTGACAGGAAGAGCATCCGTCCCCCCTTCAGATTTTAACATGCCACATCCGATTTACCAGCAGACCCCGCAAGTCGTGATTAATGCTTGGAAAGAGAGAGAGAGACTTTCTGCTCTGTTTGTCTGTCGATTGGTTCTTCGCATTACAGGTTTCAGTTCATACGACTATACATCTCAGTTAAGCATTTAACTATACATAACCTTTCTTGCTACACGATGGACAAGTCCTTGTGACTTGCTGTAAGTTGTCTGAGAGACAGTATGAGCCGTAGAGGATGCGAGTAGAGTGCGGTATTTGGGGTGAGGGAGTAGGGAGGGTGGATGGTGTGGTAGTGCAGACACTTGTGTGTGTTATTATTCTTATATCAGTTCCATTACATACGTACTTCCCAAATTTTCGGGAGAATGCGTTTCAAATGCAGTTTTCGGCCGTTATGCTAAAGAGATGTACCAAGAATTGATGTAAACAAACTATTACTGTTATTAATACATTTTATATGTTTTTAACTGAAATTTAGAACAAATTGTTGATCCTGTAATTTGGAGCTAAGAAATCGCTGGTCATCGGGACTCAGTTCGAAGTGGGACTACTCACTGAGCAGAATTCCACTCCAGTGAATGAGATTATAGGTCGAAGACGCGTCTGGAGACGCCCTGGACAGCAGTGGAATAACAAACAACCTGAATGTCGCCCGCCATACAGCCTGATAACAAGGAGTGATGGTCTGGGGTGCAGTTTCTCCTCATAACAGAACCCCACTGGTTTCATTTGCGGCACCTTTACAGCACTGCGGTATGTTGACGATATTATACGCCACGTTTTGTTACCCTTCCATGGCAAGCCATCCTCGACTTACATTTCAGCAAGACAAGGCCCACCTGCGAATGGCAAGAGTTTCTACTGCTTCTCTTCGTGCTTGCCAAATCCCACCTTGTCCAGCAAGATCGCCAGATCACTCTCCAACCGAGCGCGCAGACTTGTGGGAGACCTTGCGTTGTCATGGAGGAGAAATTCGTTTGCAGTTTTGAGACGACGAACACACTGAAGTCGTTTCTTCGTTTCCTGTGGTTACCGTAATACACTTAAACAACTGATCGTTGTACCGTGAGGAAGGACATCAAACAGGATAGCCCCTTCAGAGTCCAAGAAGACCGTGGCCATGTCTTTATCGTCTGAGGGTGCGGCCTTGAACTTTTTCTTCAGAGGAGAGGTGACGTGGCGATGCTCCATCGACTGCCGTTTTGTTTCCTGTTCGAAATGATGAAACCTGTGACCATGTTCGAAAAAAAATTATAGTCATCAGCCTCGCAACGAGTACGCAGTACCGTGCTGGTGGTTCATCACTGGTCAGCTAGGCAGCGAGGAACCCTGTGGGCACCCACCTTTGAGTATCCCAGTTGGTGGACGAGTGTGTCAGCACCACCAACAGAGACGTCCAGTTGTGTAATGAGGTAGCTGATTGTGATTCGTCCATCACCTCTAATCAGAGGGTCCACATGTTGCAACATTGCAGTAGTCACAGCTGCTTGCGGCCGGATGGCACGCTGGAGATGGCACAGATTTGCGCGACTTTGTTACGATGACAGACACTTCGGCTAACGACTCACCGTGTTTTTGTTCACACCCAGGTCTCCGCATTTTTAAGACTAAGTACAGGGTTATTCTAAATGCTGGACTCATTTTCAAAACTTCTTAATTATTCAAGTATAAACTCCAAAAGGAACAAGCTTTATACCAATGAAAATAGGAAGTTTCAAAGTTTTTTCCATAATGATTGATATCAATTTAATAAATTTAATAATTGGTAATTAATTAGTTTTTAATAATTATTTAATAATTAGAAATATGACAAATGTTGTAAATGTTCAATATAGCCATTGTTGGCTAGACGGCAAACATCGACGCAGTAGCCAAACGCAGAACGGTTCTAGGGGCATCATTCCGGAACCGCGAGACTCCTACGGTCGCAGGATCGAATTCTGCCTCGGGTTTGGATGTGTGTGTTGTCCTTAGGTTAGTTAGGTTTAAGTAGCTCTGGGGGACTGAGGACCTTCAGATGTTAAGTCCCATAGTGCTCAGAACCATTTAGTAGCCAAACTCGACCCACACACGCTTAAGCATATCTGCCGTTACTGAGGGCATGGCAGCATTGACGCGGTTCCGCAGATCGTCCAGAGTGGTTGGTAGAGGCTGGATGTAAACAGCCTCCTTCACATAACTCTATAAGAAATAGTCGCAGAGTATGAGATCAGGAGATCTCGGTGGCCAGAAGTGCAGAGCCAGGTCCTCAAGTCTCCTGCAACCGATCCAGCGCTGAAGAAGGGAGTCATTCAAAAAGCCTCGTACATCATGATGCCAATGGGGCGGAGCTCCATCCTGTTGGAAAACTAAATCCTGGGAATCTTCCATAACTTGAGAGAACAGCCATTGTTCCAACATGTCCAGGTGCGTGATTCCCGTTACAGTTCTTTGCGCAAAGAAAAATGGTCCACAACGGGATACGGCACAGATCACGTTGATCTTCGGTGAGTCTCTTTCCTGTTGCAATGGTGAATGTGGATTTTCCAAACCCCATATACGAACACTGTGTCTGTCGACTTTTCCTCTAAGGTGGAACGTCGCTTCATTGCCAAAACTTACGCGATGTAGAAATGCGTCATCCTCTATCTTGGCTAGTACATAACCACAAAATGCGAGACACTCCTCTTCGTCGTTGGGGCTGAGAGCGTGCACAAGTTGTAATCGGTAGGGCTTCTTCACCATTGCCATCTGAGAACTTTCCATACAGTTGGTTGGAGTATTCCAAGTTCTTGACTGCCTCTATCGGTAGACTTCTGGGGCTGCGCACAAAACTTTCTTGAATTCGTCGGACATCATCCTCTGACACACGCGGTCGGCCTGTGCCTTTTCCTTTGCACACACTCCCAGTTTGTTTAAATTGCTTCAACCAACTGCTTTTGCGAGTTGATGGTTGAATACCGAATTTGGTACGAAATGCCCATTGCACTGCAATTTGTGACTCATTTTTCGGGAACTCAAGAACACAGAAAACCTTGTGCTCCACAGTCGCCATCTCTCTCACAGCTGACGGTAAAAGGGAATGACGCCCCTACTGCCGCGCAATCTCATCGGCCGTTTCTGAAACCATCACTATGAAACTTTCACTTTTCATTGGTATAAAGTTTGTTCATTTTGGATTTGTACTTGAATAGATATGATTTTTTGAACATGGGTCCATCATTTAGAATAACCCAGTATAGCGTCGCCACCTATCGGAACTTCGGATAACTGTAATGGCTGAAGCGGCAATATTCCACGATGTCCCAGGACCAATTCCGCATTTTCTCTACCGTAATTGGCCGAAAAAAGAAATGTGTAGCGTTGCTTACTGTACGCTCCTTGTATGTGACAGGGTTGTACGATCCTGCACGGCAGAGTGAACAGTGTGTGTCTCGTCTCGGGCGCTAGTGAAGCACCTCCATTGGGTGCCTTCAGGGTACTGAGTATGACTCTCGTGATCCCAGCCATTCCCTGTTCACGGTACAGTCGTGGTACAGCGACCAACATGAGCAGCAGTATCACTGAACGGTAAACTGCAGTTTCGAGTGAACAAGATACTTCCGCAGACATCCGCAGGTGGACGTTTCGATTGTACCATTGGAGATAAACTACTAAACAGATAAATTTCTTCGTGTAGGACACTACAGCCGTATATTTGTTGAAGTATACCGCCTTGGGTTTTTTTTCACAAATATTCAATTTACGAAGTCTTGCACGATTGGCCAATTTCAGCATTACAAGCCTTTTTCAAGCACAGTAGATGTCGGTTTTTGTACAATTATTATCATAAATGGCGATGTAGCCGATCCTGAAATGAACACATGACGTGCAAGCGTCAGAACTGAAACCGGAAAGCTTACTGCGTGCAGTAATAGTAATTTTTATAGATAATGCCACGTTGTAGGACATACATATATGTGCTTGCTTTCGTGCTTTCTAGGTGTATGCATTGATGAGGGGTTGAAATGGAAAAAACACACTGAGGATCTGCTGAAACGTTTGAGTTCAGCTACTTATGCTATTAGGGTCATTGCAAATTTTGGCGATATACATCTGAGTAAATTAGCTTACCACGTCTATTTTCATTCTCTGCTTTCGTATGGCATCATATTCTGGGGTAACGCATCATTGAGTAAAAGAGTATTCATCGCACAAAAGTGTGTAATCAGAATAATTGTTGGAGCTCATCCAACATCATCCTGCAGACACTTATTTAAAGAGCTAGAGATCTTCACTGTAGCCTCACAATATACATATTCACTTATGAAATTTGTTATTAACAATCCGAACGAATTCAAAAGTAATAGCAGTGTACATGGCTACAACACTAGGAGAAAGGATGATCTTCACTACTCAAGGTTGAATCTAACGTTGGCTCACTTGGGTAAAGTATGCTGCCACAAAAGTCTTTGGTCACTTACTTAATAGCATCAAAAGTCTGACAGATAGCCATATAGTAGTTAAAAGGAAATTAAAAGAACTTCTTAATGACATCTCTTTCTACTCATTAGATGAATTTTTGGCTATAGTAAGTGGGAAAACCTGACACGTTCCACATCATTACGAAGTCGTATTCATGATCTATGGAACAAGTATTAATCTAATCTAATCTAATCTGCGGAACACAAACTGTCCAAACTGGAAACTGGTCAATCGTGCGAGGTGTAATAAAGTGAATACTTTTGAAAAAATAGCTGAGCTGGAATACTTCAGAATGTCCTTTTATTAACAGAATAATATACATAAAAGTCTAGGAGTATTCATCAAAAGCTATCCAAAATATCGAATAACGCTTGGACGAAAAATTCAATGTCATATTACCTCCATATAGCTATATTCGCAAATAACGGTGGTATTTAGCACCAGGGTTTCGTACAGCCTCACAATGTGTCAACCAGAAAAGAATGCAATAGGAGGAACTGAAACCCAGGAGACCTAAAAGGGAATGTATACAGGATACTTTGCAGAAAACAGAAGCGTGCAAACAGAGAGTTTCGTCTTCCAGGCGTTCGAGACAGTACCATATCGAGAAATGATTGAGCGGAGTGTCTATCCTAATAGATGGTTAGTTCGATATTTAGAGCGAGCCAAAAGTGTGGATACGCCACTATAAAAGTCAAATGGTGTCTGGAATGGGGTGTCTGTAGGTGAGGGAGCAATTTACAGGAGCTATGGCAACAGCGGCAGCCATTTTGAAATCCGATATGTTTGGTTTGGGTTACATGTATCAAATGGGAAGAGGGTCACGTGTCACCTCATTTAGAACTGCCTCTTCCACATAAATTCACGTTGAAATCTGTTTTAAGACATATTTATTTGTGTTCAGTTTGCGTTACTGAAGACTAATGCGTTATACGTACCTCTCGCTATTTTCAATACGAACTGGTCTTCACGAAGTTTTTCTTGTGTTTATTCTGTAGTCCTATTTACGAGATGTTTCAGTAACACTTGTACAAACTCTGGAGACAGCTTCCTTACAATAAAACAAGAAAAAAACCATAGAAACTTATGTCCCAAAACCCTTCGTTTTCAGTTTATTCATGAAAGATAACGTTCAACAGCTTTCCAGGTACACACCAACAACTTCCCTTACATGTGCACCCGTTTGACTTGTATCCTAGATGGCGTTGTGTTGCCAGGGACACTTCTATACGTTCGTCATTTGTTTTGTCTTCAGCGTGACCATTGTGTATATGTACTATAGGTAGTAAGATAACTGAAGGTGCTCCGTTTAAACAATGCAAGATATTCATTTCGCGAGCAAACAGACATGATTTTTATGTACGACCGCACGAATGGTAATGGACGCGAGGCTCCACGGCTTATCAGACGGCGTTTCCAGACCGAAGATAGCAGAGTTATCCAACCGCTCGTGTGTACAAACGCGTTGCCAAGACAGGATCCGCCGCACCACAGATTATTGACGGAGCAAGATCACGTTTTCTCATATGCCGGACCAGAAAGAGCATGTTATGAGAGCTGTCAAGAAGAGACAGGTATCTGGCAAGGCAGGTGGTCGTGGCATGTGGTACACCTCTAAATTCAGCATGGATGATACATTCACGAGAATACTCGTATATCCGGATCATCTTCAACGTGTGCAGGGACTTAGGCCTGCCGAGCACCCACCACAAGAGAACTTTTTCCGATGGTTTATTGCACAAACTGCCAATCTTTGTTTGTCTCTTCAGTTTTATTTACAGGCCAGACAACATTTGGAGGATATGGAATAACAAACGTCCTTAACTAACACATATGGGATGATCGCCAACCTCATGCTTAAATATAGGCTAGACATCAGCATCAGTTTCAGAGTAATGTATGGGATGGAATTGTATTTGTCTGGCAGGACCATGCTTTCTCCCAGCACGTCTTACAAGTGCTGTTTACAGGGACTATTCAGAACGCCCTCCAAGAACTACAAGAAGATGTGACCCTGCAAACAAATGTGTGACAGAGCTCCAGCACATCTCATTCTCAGTGTTCGAGATGGATTGTGTGGTGCTACCATGACCGACAGATAGGTAACCAGTTTCAGTATGAGATCAGTGCTTTACTGGAAGTCAACAATACGTTTGTAGTGTCGTGGACTTTCGACTCCAAAATGAAAGAGTTTGTAGTTTACTATGTCATTCCTCCTTTGGACTGTTACTTCTGTGAGCACCTTCAACGACTGGTCTATGCAGCAGAACCCACAGATGCAGGAACTATTCATTGACATGTCACGGTAGTCTGTGAAATCATTCGATACCGCCAGGGAGCACTTAAACGGGCGCAATAGTCCGTGATTCGAAGAGTGGATGCGTATTCAGAAGAGAAGGACCTTTCGAGCGTTTGTTTGGGTTTCTACGCTGATGAGTTCCAATCACGTGAGTTGCAAACTTCCATTAATAATACGAAAACGAAGGATTTTCGGACATATGTACGTATGAACTTTTTTCACAAATATTGTACAAGTATTTTTGAAACACTCTTAGATATTGACAATCATTTGGTGGAGTTAAAAATCAAGTACCGGTACCCTATTCAATATTCATCACATTTAAAGTATTTGATTCTGCGTTCTTAGACAGTATGAGGTCAGTGCTTTACTGGAAGTCAACAATACATTTGTAGTGTCGTGGACTTTCGACTCCAAAATGAAAGAGTTTGTAGTTTACTATGTCATTCCTCGAACTATTCTGAGACGGTACATAACAAGCACTTGCTTCCGACGTTTTCAGTGGTAAATATCACGCACTCCAGAAAACTCAATTTTTGGGAGCCTCAGAATTCACAGTTAGTACTCAAGTACTGTGGACAGCCTCAAGATTTTAGCTCTTAGTAAAATTACAGGAAAAATTGGCTGTCTCTATCACCATGAACAGGATAAAATAAGGTACCGATACTGCAAACCTACTCACTTTTTAATTTCTCAAAATTCATATTCTTAAATAATGCGGACAATTTCAAGATTCAAGCTCATAATATAAGTCCAGGGAAAAATCGATTGACTCTATTGACATGAACTAGATAAAATAAAATACGGACGCTGCAAACCCGTTGCAACTTGTGCTGTCAACCACTTGTGAGAACTGGTTTGTTCCGGCGTATATGGATATGACCTGACTTCTACGTAACTGCCCGATATACCGGTTTCCTAAAAGAGCTCTAAAGTTGTCGTTAATATGCTAATTAGCTTGCCACTGTACCGCAACGATGATGAAATAGAGTCAACGACCATGAACAAGGCTTGATGAACCGCAAGCGCATCTGTAGGAGACATGGCACAGTGTACTTTTTTTTATAAAGATTCCTGATAGATGCTAACAGCGGGAGATTTTAAAATTATTTGATCTACAGGGATATAATGGAATTTAAAAGTCTGCAAATATACAAGTGATGCTTTTGTTTGTCCTTCTCTGCAACACAATACTTTGTGTACTGGCTGCATTATGTGTCAGATTTCGCAATCTGCGGAAATTTCGAGATCAGAATGGGTCATTCTCACTCCTCTGACCAAATCTGGAGTTCGTCATGCGCTAATTTTTCTGTATGCGAAATTTTCTGCTGACGTATGAAAGAGTCTCTTCTAGGCTGTTGCATTTGTAGTGAAAGATACAACGTAATCAAATGACCAAACTGCTACCAACTTCAAACAACTTTGTATACGTTTCAACATTGAAGAGGATTTTCAAGTTGACAACAGTGGTGTGGAATAGCCTGTATAGCATCCAACTATTGTAATGAAATGGAAATAGATCAGTTTTAGCAGATATTGCATTAGAGTATATGTGAGTTATGTGAGGTTTCTGGTTTATTGTATATTCAGGGAATGTGATGTGACCGTGAAACGTCCCTTAAGAAAAATTATACATGACTGTGCTTAAACTGACACACAATATTTTTTTAGCGCAACGCAATCTGACTTTCAGTAATCCCTACAAGAGAATGGCCCTGACTAAATTAACCTATACGTTTCACAAATCACTTACCTCACAAAAATCTTCGTTACTCGAACTACTGCAACACAGCGAGCGCCACTACTGCCAGCTAAATAAAAGATTCAAACTATTGAAGGCACTAACTACTGATAGGCATAGTTAGCATATGAAAGATTTTGATAGAGAACAAACAATGTATTTACCTCAATAGTGTTCAAAAGTCATAATGTATAAAGCAGTTCATGACATCCCGTCTTACAAATTTCAAAACTCCGCCATCTCTCTCCCCACATCCACCACTGCTGGCGGCTCACCTCCAACTGCGCAACGCTACGTGCTGTTAACAGCCAATAGCGCAACACTACAATGGCAGATAACAATGCAAACTAGCCATAGGCTGCACACAGCACAGCCACTGATTTTTATACAGAGTGCTACCAATAAGAAAACCTAAACAGCCTACTTACAACCTCTATTTTCATTCGATGTGTCACACTTCATAATTGTAATCTGGACATTTTTCAAACAGTCGGCATATTGCGCCACATATGTTCTGAGTACAATCACCGTGATCTTTGGGTGTCGGTAGTATTTTCCTTGCAGTACCATTCTGTGAGAAGTAAGCGAGTGAGTCGTTTGTTCGTTACACTAACAAGAGGTCTGGAAATAGCTTGTAGAGCATAGAGGTAACAGTACATCGAATGTTGAATTTTGTAAATATGGTTTCGTAAAGATCAATTTGAGAAGAGATTTTCGGGTAATGTTGTGGCTGCATTTATGATGTGTTAGGAAAACGGAAAATTTTAGGGGGATTTTTCTTTATTGATTCACATTAGTTAATTCGATAACTGAGACCTGATTAGGGAAAGTTAACAGTTCTCATTGCTTCCACTCAGAAGTTATAGATTTACTGCTCCTTTACCATTTCAGTAATTGATTTCATTTGCAGAATCAAATTTGTACTAAAAAGTAGATTTTCTAAAGATGGTGTTCACTATTATCTATATTACCTATAATGGAATTGTGTGGCATTACATTATTTAATAAGTTATTTGTAAAAAAAAAAAGTATTGTATACCAGAAGTAAATCTGATGATTATGTCTAACTAGAAGTCTGTAAACATATGTGTATGCGATTTAGCTTATTTTAAACTGGTCTAAACTTGTAAATACTTTGACATGTCCTATATCCTTGTAAAAAGAGATATACAGATGAAAAAGCTACTACTACTATTACTACTTATTATTCATGGTATACTTTGGTTAGCTCTGTGCTACGAAAATCCGAGGCTAAGAAGAGAAATTTCAGAGCTTGTTACACAGGAATAGCCAACTCGTTTTTGAATAGCACAGGAGATCGACGCTGTCACCGCCTTCAGCTCAAATTATGAATTGAGTGGTGTATCTATGCATGGACCAGTTATGTGGTTTCGTTTTCGTGTTCTGTAAACTTCATGTTGAGTCACTGTATTTTATCCTTAGTCATTTACCTGGACAGATTCCTAGCCCAAGTGCTACGATGACTCGGAGTATCCTATTTTACTGAACTGAAAAGCAATTATCTTCTTTAACAAAAATTAATAAAGTTTGTCGAGTTGTAAACTTCATTATTACTTAGTTAGCATAGGTTTTAAAATAGTCCACGCAGTTTTCATAAATGGACTGTAAAGTTTCATCAAAGTACAATTACTAAGATAAGATTTAAAGTATTTAGTTCAAATGGTTCCAATGGCCCTGAGCACTATGGGACGTTACATCTGAGGTCGTCAGTCAGCATTTAGTTCAAAGATTTTTCTTTTTGAAATAATAGTGTTTAGAATTTCACGTGTTATGTAGTTAACAGTGTTGTGTCTAAAGTATTCTTCTTTATCTGACACTACCGATAGACTACTGTCTGGGTCTTCAAGCTGATATTTGAGCCGGATTTAAATTATGAAGAATGTAATATTACAATAACAGCAATCAAGAATGAGCAACTAGCTACAAACATTCGGACTATACTAGATCCAGGTAACAAATGTCCCACTTAAATAAGTAGTATAAGAAAGTGAATATTCTTTGAGAATTCAAATAATAATCAGTATAAAAAACACAACTACTTCATATCTATCTAATTAGTAGCAATTTCCTGTAATTAAACTGACAAAAGAACCTCTTGTCCAAGTCAGTTGTGCTCCACCATTAGTAACCATTTACTTACAATTATCATTATCTTCCTACTGTGATGTACAGATGGTGTTATTGAGGGCCAGTTGTTGGCTAGACATATTAATCCTCCTCCTGTGTGGTACAAGTCAAATCACTGTACATCACTTGCTACAATGTTCTACTGTCTTGTATCTTAACAGTAAAACAGTAGTTTAGTATTAAGTAACGTCAACCCCCAATACTTAATTTTCTTTATGAGCCACGGTAGTACTGGATAAAACTTTGCCTAATTAGGCTGGCGACCGTTTCCTTTTACAAAATTACAATTTACTTGGTTACTAATAGAACCTTGGTTCGATTCCCGTTTGTTTCAGTATTATTTCCTATCAGTAGCAATATTTCCAGAGTCGAAAAACAGTCCGATACCTTCCCAATACACATGGTCACGATCACAGAAATAAATAAAAATCCTTTCAATGGAGTAATGTTATCGGTACATTACTAATTCAATAGTATTCCGTAGATTTCTAATGATTGTAATTGTTAACGAAGGTATCAGCATTTCATTATACTTTTTGATAGCTAGTCTGTTTACACAGTTTAGTAAATGCAATTCCTTCACGTCTTCTCACGAAAATTTGTAATTTTAATTATGTGTCGCCACATTACACTCTGTGGAACACACTGCTCAAAAAAGAAAACTTAATGTGTTTAGAAGCGTTACATGTCTAGGCATTACACTGTGCAACGCTTTCTTTCCTTTAGCTGGTTTGCTGCTGTTCTGCATTTTTTATGTTCATCCCTTCGAGGAGTACTGAGTTTCTGTTGTCACAGGTAAGCCCTATAAAAATAAGTTAGAGCCATTTTAACACCACACTCAGAAAATAACAGGATCATTAACACTTAGCTTTGCATTTCAAAATTATTATCAGGTTCAAATTAGGTAAAGACGTTTCAGATTTCATTTATCATGCACATAGACTTTTTCTTACAGTGCGTGTGTTATCATTTAACGACTGGAATTTATTTTGTCAGATTACGTACGTAATATTAACGGTATTCTCACAGAAATATTTTGGCTGTTTATTCCTTCAAATTCGTCTTGTTATTTTTGGTAGCATTGTTGTACCATTAGTTTTGTGCGTTGGGATTACAAGTCATGTCTTGTGACGTCACGCACTGAAGCACTGTTCACTGCACAGAATTCCATAGGATCGCTTCTTTAATTTATAGTTTATATACAGAAAAGTTACAGTTATCGCTGATGAATGCAACTTAATGGAATACCTTTGGTATCCTCCTTTTCACCACATACTCACAGCGGGGAAGACGTAATACTGATAAACGGCAGATTTTTCTTGAACGATTCACAACTGAAGCTAAGTCGGGCGATGGTGGTTCTGAAGTTCCTTGAGCATCGACAGCTGTCACTCAAGTATGAAGTTTCGACAATCTAGTGGCATGTACGAAATTGTATCTACATCAGACTGTTCGTTCAAGTACTTAGCATTTTGGATCAGTCAGTATAGTTTATTTGCATTCTAGTGACAGCAGTTCCTCTTGTACACTGAATTTCTTGGCTACTTACAACATGGTAGCCACGAAGTATGATGATCTGTGGTCATCTCGTTCTGAGAGCTGTAGTTCGACGTGCAGTAGAAGCACTTACGGAGTGAGCATTCAAATGTCCAGAACGTGGTATAAAATATTTACATTACCTCGCACACCGTGTGTCTTCGGTACGGCGTAAAGTCACCCCGCAGACACATTTGATTATGAAAAGTATTACGAGAGTTACCGATAAATTTTTATCGGTGTTTTAATTAATCAATAGTAATTAAATCATCGTATATTAAGCGAACCTAATTACCAGACTGGAGGGATTTTGACCTCGTGCTTCGACTGAAATACCTCAGTTGTTTCAAAAGTCTTTTCTGAAAATTGTGCCACATTTAATCCTCACACGAGGATTTGCAGGATTAGCTATAACCTACAAAACATGTAATGACACTGCGTATAAGAGGTGGTTTTGATTTTCAATACGTTAGTAAAGCTGGAGATAATTTCTAAAAGAAAAACCAAATACGATAAATTGAGCCACACGAAAAAGCTGAAAAAAGTAAATACAAATAAAACGATCGATATGAATAGGAAAAGATAATTCCAAGCAGTCATATTTGTCTTAAGGATAGGTAGTCGCCAATAGTGGCTGCGTATTTTTACAGTAAAGAATTCGATAATACCGAGCGAGGTTATCACGGATTCCGAATGTGAATTAAATTGGATGAAGTTAAACATCAAAAATTGGTAAAAATGGTAACTGAATGCTTCTTTTAGGCCGCCTGGGTCATCAGCTTTAGTGGTAGGGAGCTTCAGAGAGAACTTGCAGAATATCGTTAATCAGATGGGTGGCTCCTTCTGGTCGTTTGGAGAAATAATGTACTAATGGCTGTTTAAAATTTGAGAAGACGCCGTGAATCATTATAACTAATGCAGTATTGGCAACCACAGATGTACGTATGATACCCATGTCTTCATATCCAATAACACGATCCCTAGAGCTGGTATAATCAAATTTTCCATTAGTGACATCTCATCCATTGACAAATTAACAATTACATCAGCTTCTGGTAACTGCTGCACTTTCTGCTTTAAAAGATGATATATGTTATTATTTATTCCATAGTTTAATTGTATATCTTCCACATACCTTTGTAAGGTACGTACTGATGGAAGGCTAAAGCAGTGTGATAAAAAACTGTATGCCTGAAAACTACAATACAACAAATTAAGTGCAAATAATTTAGTTTCATCTTTCCATCTCGCACCACGTTTTTCATTCATGGTATACTGATTTGGCTTATCAATAAATCGAGAGCATCTTTTTTCAAGTACTTGGAATCAATACCTTTTGAAATGACCTTGTCCTTTTGTACTTGCGTCCTGTGACGTTGTGGTTGTAGTTTATTCTTACGATGGGCACTTTCCTTGTCACGTAGTAATTTTGTACGAAGTCTAATAATTTGCACGTTTTTACATTTCACACGATTTTCCGACACTCGAATAATTTCACGTAATCTAAGCATTTCATTTTCAAATGATGTCTGTGTTGCAGATTCCGTTGGTAGTGATTTTATATATGTCTCTCGTGTAGGAACACTTGTGGTAGCTGTTTCATCTGTGTCAAAAGACAGTTTTATTGTTTTTTGCAGTAATACTTTCAGGTTTGTATGGCAATTTTCTCTTCATCGTCAGTAGTTGTGGCTTATTCGGTGCGTCAAATAACGTAGGAACTGCATTCCATACCAATATCTTCTTTTCCGCGCTCATGAACTGGTTTGACTCGATACGTAAGGCACAAAACTTCACGTTATTGTGCAAATAAAGGGCATCTTTCTGCCTTCTACTATTTATTAACCATTGTTTGCTCCTAAAAAAGCAAATTCAGTAATTCAATACAGTTTGCAAAAAAATTTTAGAGTAGATAAACAGCGCTCTAATGTGATGTTTCACACCTCTCAGGGTCCTTAGGAAACCTGAAGAATGACAAATGTGGTGTCTTCTTCCTATTATTACTGCAACTGATTGCGCTACATACGCTGCCTTTCGTAAAAACCATGTTAAAAATGAATAAACGATACTACTTACATTTACTGAATACCGTATTCAGCAGCGTAGCTGCTCCGCCGCTTGGGGCGCTGTTGTCGCTATGCATAACAAAAATCAGCGAGAGTGTCGAGACTGTACACGTTAGACTATGCTACAACTGTGAACTGCTTTTAATATGAGTTGTAAACAAATATGCGACCCCAGTCACTCGTACTTATGAATAAACCAACATATGATGACCTCAAAAGATTAAAAATGTTTTTTGTTTGTTTGTTCGGTAAGTTTTTCACTTCTTTTTCCGCTGTTTCTCACGTATTTCCGCAATCGATTTATGAAATACGAAACGTAACATTTAATTTTCTCGTAACAGGAAAATGCATTTCACCTCACTCAAGAGCAATGTAAATTATGTATTAAACGATTTGTACCTTAAGATGGACCCATAGGCCCCAAAATGTGTCGTTCGGTTTTTATTCAAATTTCATATGTACTGAATAGAGTCACGTTCAGAGCTGCAAAATATAGAAAAAATTAAATTACCTATACATTGATAAAGTTTTGAGAGCCTGAAAGTTTCCTGGATGAATATTTTGGCGTTTCCGATTGTGAGAAACAGCTAATCTCACTTCTTTTTCACCACTGGCGTTTCTTCGGAATACTTTTTGAGACGTCTTAATTTGGAATTCAAGTAATTCTTGTCAGAAATCACTGTAACTCTTTATTTCAAAGGTTCTAAACATGCTATCTTCTGGGCCGGGTAATAGGAAGTACAGACGGCGATGTACGCATTAAAAAGTCTGCTGATGTTTTTGGGCGATTTTACATCGCGAAGGTGGAGTGGCATTGTTTGGAAGTTACAAACAGGGGAGTCTTTTATGAGACGAGATACGAACATCAGTCAAAAAGTAACGTCTCCTATTTTTATTTTTATATTACAAGAAGAGTAAATGCCACATTCATTGGATGACAGCTACAACTTTCACCATTGAATTCTCACTTTCCAGTGTAATCATTTTCACTGACCACAAGTTTTTTTCAACATTGAAACAAGAGCACGCATACCTCTGTGGTAAAGATGATGGTTCTGCTTTCTCAGCCACTGATGTACTTTTTAAGGTCTCCACGTCGTCAAAGTGAGGCCCCCGATGAGTTTGTTTGAATGGGATGAAAAGATAGAACTATGACAGTGCAACGGACTGGATGCAATTGTTTTTCTTGCTTCTTTACTCTGGTCATTCAATATTTTCAATAGGCAGCGCCTACAAGTCTTTTTAATAATGTCCGCTACACTGTCTTTACCAATGGATAATTGGCGGCATAATTCAATTGTCGTTGGTCGGCGTATCTCCATAGACCTTCTTCGGAGTTGAATGAATGCGATTGAGTATTTCACTTTTTGCAGTAAGAAAATCAATCACAGAACTCTTGGAAGCGTACGTTCTATCGCTGACGTATCGATGGGCACCTTTCTGGCGAAGCTGGAGCGCAACAGCGTAGTCGTAATTTAGTTAACGAGGGCGCGGGCATCGTGCAGAGTTGAGGCCTCGACTACAGCACGCAATTCTCAAGTTGTTGTGATGTGATGTTTGCCACGCAAGTTGTACATTTCATATCAGTGTTCATGTCTCAGTATTAATGTTTATTACGGAAGGTGACGATTTTCGATCTCGTGTGTCATGTCCGTAGATCTATAATCAACCGCGTCGTGATTGCTACAGGACTGACTCTAATTACAAGTACCAACCGAAACAAACATATATGGTTGGACTCTCTGAATATCACGACCGTAGGTACTTTCTCTTTTCGGATATTGTACACCGACATTCTGAAACATGCACGTCATACCGGAAGGCTTTTGAAACGGTACCACACAAGTGGCTCGTAGTGAAATTGCGGGCTTATGGAATACCGTCTCAGTTACGTGACTGAATTTGTGATTAACTATCAGAGAGGTCACAGTTCGTACTAATTGACGGAAAGTCATCGAGTAAAACAGAAGTGATTTCTGGCGTTCCCCAAGGTAGTGTTATAGGCCCTTTGCTGTTCCTTATCTATATAAACGATTTGGGTGACAATATGAGCAGCCGTCTTCGGTTGTTTGCAGATGACGCTGTTTGCAAAAGATCAAAACAAAGTACAAAATGATTTAGAAAAGATATCTGAATGGTGCGAAAAGTGGCAGTTAACCCTAAATAACGAAACGTGTGAGGTCATCTGCATGAGTGCTAAAGGAACTTCGGTTACGCGATAAATCAGTCTAATCTAAAAGCCGTAAATTCAGCTAAATGCCTAGGTATTACGATTACGAACAACTTAAATTGGAAGGAACACATAGAAAATGTTGTGGGGAAGGCTAACCAAAGACTGCGTTTTATTGGCTGGACACTTAGAGAATATAACAGACCTGCGAAGGAGACTGCCTACAATACGCTTGTCCGTCCTCTTTTCGAATACTGCAGCGCGGTGTGGGATCGTTACCAGATAGGACTGACGGAGTACATCGAAAAAGTTCAAAGAAAGGCAGCACGTTTTGTATTATCGCGAAATACGGGAGAGAGTGTCCCATGAATGATACAGGATTTGGGGTGGACATCATTAAGAGATGTTTTTAGTTGCGACGGAATTTTCTCACGCAATTCCAATCACCAACTTTCTCCTCCGAATGCGAAAATATTTTGTTGACACTGACCTATATAGGGAGGAACGATCACCACGATAAGGGAAATCAGAGCTCGTACTGGAAGGTATAGGTGTTAATTCTTTCCGCGCGCTATACGAGATTGGAATAATAGAGAATTGTGAAGGTGGTTCGATGAACCCTCTGCCAGGCACTTAAATGTGATTTGCAGGGTATCCATGTAGATGTAGATGATTCGTTCACGCTCACGCTGTTGTAATGAACGGTGGAACAGTTTAGTACTGACTGGTAGAACTGTGGTTGTAATGCACCTTTTGAACAGTGAATTGCATTCGCTTGCTGTGTTGCACGTATTTGAATTGGGTATATTACTTGAGCGATAACTGTAGTACGTCACAACGGATCACGCGGTTAAAATGCAAATACACACTACATCAATTGTGAAGTAACATTAACTGTATCGAATATATTGCTTCCTCCTACTTATACCTCCTGAGGAGATCACGAATGCAAAAATTAGAAAGATTCGAGCGCGCACGGAGGCTTTCCGGCAGCCGTTCTT
This sequence comes from Schistocerca gregaria, assembly GCF_023897955.1. Classification (NCBI taxonomy): domain Eukaryota; kingdom Metazoa; phylum Arthropoda; class Insecta; order Orthoptera; family Acrididae; genus Schistocerca; species Schistocerca gregaria. The sequence continues at coordinate 878,503,013 of NC_064921.1, read as the reverse complement.
CCCGCGAACCATCCGCGACTGGAACGGGAAAGGGAGGTAATGACAGTGGCACGCAAAGAGCCCTCCGCCACACACCGTTTGGTGGCTTGCGGAGCATAAATGTAGATGTAGATGTAGACGTAATTGTGAGCAGTGCAGGCCAGCCCTGTGTACGAGTTTTAATAGGATACACTAATTCTACCACACTAAGCTGGCATTGTTTGTGTGAGTGGCTCTGTACTCTGTTAGATAATAATTATTAAAGGACACATCGAAGCAGGCAGTGCAAGGAGAGAAGGGCAACCGCCGCGATAAAACCGAGCACACTGAGCTTACGGACGCAGTAGTTAAATGTCGAGTCCCCGCTACTCTATTTAGTGAGTATTTGTGAGTATATAACTACCGCCGGGAGTGTAACACAGTGCCAAGTACATCAATGCTCCCCATTTTCTATACTTCTACAGGGCAGCGAGCTGTTGTCGTATGACGCTGTTACTGGAGTGGGCCTTGTAGAAGAAGGTTTGCGGAGGTGCGCCAAATTCATTATTACCACATTACCAGCTTAATAAAGGAGAGAAGAAAAACTGGATGAAGAATTACTTTCTAACTAGCCGTCGTACTGCATAACCTACAAACGTCGGTGTCACAACCAGGACTTGAGCTGTCCGCAAAAATACCTTAATGGGGTCGTGGCCGTTATCCCGTTACAGAAAATGCGCCCACTTACTTGCTCAGCAGGCTACTCGTCGACTTAACTCAAATAAGAGCAAGTCCTAATTAGGCTGCGTACTCAGCGAAGTGGGTCTGGTGGGGTCTCGAACTACTGCTGATAGTGCAGTCTCTCACTAATTTTTTCGATACCGAGCATCGTCATCGTCGGAAGCGCCCGTGCTTACTGAAAAAAAAAAAAGGTCCGGAAGCGAGTAGGATTCGCGCACTGAGAGATCCGTATAATTTTAATTATGTATACAGACAGTTCATTCATTCCGAGAAACGAGAATCTCTACAGTTTTTGCCTGTTGTCGAAATTGATACTGTCGAAATATCGGTCACAAGGATTCCAACACCTTCGAGAGTGTTTCAGTTTCAAGTTTGAAGTCGAATTACAACAGGCAAAACAAATAGTTTTTTTGTTTGGTACAATCATGAATTAACAATTTCCTGATTTTTTCCGCTACTTGTACTGTCAAACCTCTCTTACTGCCAAATTTCATGATTCTATATCAAGGTGAAGTACCCTACAGGTTATGAGGAGTGAGTTTGAAAGCATCAAAATATGTGGCATAGATAACCGCATCTTTTGATTGTTCTGACTTAGCGGCTTCATATTTTAACAGTACCAAAGGACTACGGACCTCAATATGTGTTGTGATACGTCTATCCGTTCCTCAGAAAAAGTAGTCTTAACGGGTGAAGGTAGTCGTATAACAAACGACAAATCTTTTTCGTGTGGTATAATTACAAGTTAACAATTTTCGGTTCTTTTTCTTTGCTTGTAATGTGAAACCTTGTTTCTTGTGCAAATTTCATCATTCTAGGTAAACAGGAAGTACCCCTTGAGTTTGATAAGTGAGTAAGCATCAAAGTATGTAACATAAATGGCCGTATGTTTTGACTGCATTGACTTAGAAGCTAACGTTTATTATAGCGTCAGGGGACCTTGATATGTAACATAAATTTCAACTTTATACTTGTCCCATTTACTGACGGAGAGGGTTCTGATAGTCGGACATACAGACAGGCAGATGGACGCACGACAAAGTGATTCCATGTGGGTTCTGTTTTTACCGATTGACGTACGAAAACCTACAATAGGTAGAACATAACAGAAGTTGAGTCCGTAAGTAGCAATACGGCATTACTTGTTTTGTTTCTTTTAGAAAGGCACGGGAAACTCCAAGGCTATGTTACTTTAAGTTACCACGAAACAGTGAGATTTGAAAGAAATAACATTCATTTAAAATCAAGGACGGAAATTCAAGTACTCATTCGTTATCAGTTTCGACCAAACTGATCGTCATCAGGCAACCTGTACAGCAATGGAAGGATCACAAGAGTTTCCTTTGACCATCTGACTATGAATTAACAATATGTAGTGAACGTGCTCAAGAAATTATCGGAACTTAAATGTAACATACCGACATTAAATTGTTATACCAGTTTGTATGGCGTCTCTCCTGCTCTTGTGTCAAAAAAAAAAAAAAAAAAAAAAAAAAAAAAAAAAAAAATGTAAAAAGTCTTTGCGCGTCACTGGTAATAAAAAAATGGTACAAAGTAATGTAACCGACTGCCACCAATAGCTCATAGTTTGTGTGCAGTTGTGCAGCATGTACATACGAAGAAAATCGTAACATTGCTATTACTAGAGTCTCTCCATATCATTCTGTGCCACCTTTGCGTTGAGTTTCCCAGTTCGTCGGTATGCGTAGCGCACTTCATCTAACAGCAGCGATCATAGGAATAAGCAGTTTACTAATAAAAGGAAGACGATTGTACCTTGGGGCACTTTTCAAGACTCGCCTCTAGCACTGTAATACAAGTGTAATTTATTTTATTATTTCATTTTTAAATGACAGGTCTCACTTTCTCCGTTCTATAGTTTTATTCAGAATTCACAAGGGAAACTTAGGTATTTTTTCAGAACATAAAAGAAATATTCCAAGGCACAACACGATGACGTATCTAGGAACACGATTTCTGTTGGCATTTAAAAGTGTTCCAGTCAAGAAAATCTTCAAGAACTATTAATTTCTTGATGTATGTGTCAACATCCTCTCTGGAAACACAGCAACTCCACGTTAGACATAAACGAAACATTAATAAAGAATTTATGTAGATAACTGACTACAGCTGTGATCTATTTATAGATAAGCATTTTTATTTGCCATTCAGCTACATAAATTATATTTGTTAGACCGATTTCGATTGTTTCGATCATCATCAACTGGAAAAGCTGAACAAAAAGAAGAAAACATGTATAATATACACAGACAAAAAAGAAAACTTACAGCCGCACCTCTCAAACCACCTCATATGCAGTACTTACAAAAGTGTAATATCTTCTGGTTTAAATGCGCACGTTTCCCTTAGAACACTCTTTCATAGACGCATTGTAATAATGTGCATACTTAAAATGCAAGGCAACAAGTTTTTGACAAACTTTTAAAAAGCTTTGACAAGTTACACATGCACTTTTGACAGTTCACAGGCGACTGACATCTCAGACCTCTGTACCTTCAGACGCCCAAAGATTCTAATATAACAGTGTACATACTATCTACGATACCATCACACTATCTACAGTACCATCATTGGTGAAATCGGAGGGAAGACTAGTTGACAAAATTAATTACAGTGTTATTACTGTATGATGCTGTGAATAAACAACACGCTATGAGTATAGCATAATGAATACAAAGGCTAAAAAAACGTTAATTTGTAAGAAATGCCAAAACCATAAAATGTACATACGGAAATGGTGTCATATAAGAGCCATATAATGGTATAAAAAAGTAATGGCATTGATAAACTACGCTTATAGAAAATACTTACGATAACTCAACTTATTATTCAGTGCGTATGTGTCAGAGTTAAAGTTATCATTACAGAACCAGTGTCAACTTTATAACCAATAAAACGACAAGTCATCAACCATTATAACCTATGACAGTCACATCTTACAAGGGAAAATGAGCTTTTATACAAAATCATGAAAGTAAAACATTTGTTTGCATCTTAAACAACGATGAACAATGATGCACAGATGATATTTCTTCATGTACTATCACTTACGTGCTTATTCTTACCACTATTGGTACGTAAACAGTACTATTGTAATTTATAATCAGTTACACCCAGTGTATATTACAGCTACAGTCCGTGGTCTAGGGTTTATGTTATTGGTAGCCCGAGATCTTAGTTTCAAGTCTACTGTAACTAGAAGCCTACATTGTGCTACATACATGTGTTATTGATCTGTCATGTAATATATTATCTAACATAATTTTAGTGACATATCTTGTTTCTACAGTTGCAAAGTAACTCTTTATATTATATGGACAATAGTTTCACCTTGATAATTTTAAGTGCTGATTGTTTAAGGTGCAAACAAATGTTTTACTTTGATGATTTTGTATAAGAGTTCCATTTTCTCATATAATATGTGAGCTGATAAAAATTTACTGTCATTAACTATTACAGTTGTTCATTTGTCATTTTATTGGTGATAAATTGACGCTTGTTACTGCAACAAAAATTGTAATCTTGACACTTCCTCATGTAAGTAGGCTGTTTAGTTTTTTTTTATTGGTAACGCCACATAGCGCTCTGTATGGAAAATCACTGGCTGTGCTGTGTGCAGTCTGTGGCTGGTTTGCATTGTCGTCTGCCATTGTAGTGTTGGGCAGCGGCAGCTTGATGCTAACAGCGCGTAGCGTTGCGCATTTGGAGGTGAGCCGCCAGCAGTGGTGGATGTGGGGAGAGAGAAGCGGAGTTTTGAAATTTGTAAGAATTGATGTCATGAACTGATATATATATTATGACTATTAAGGTAAATACATCGTTTGTTCCCTATTAAAATCTTTCATTTCCTAACTGTGCCTATCAGTAGTTAGTGACTTCCGTAGTTTGAATCTTTTAGTTAGCTGGCAGTAGTGGCGCTCGCTGTATTGCAGTAGTTCGAGTAACGAAGATTTTTGGTGAGGTAAGTGATTTGTGAAAGGTATAGGTTAATATTAGTCAGGGCCATTCTTTTGTAGGGATTTTTGAAAGTCAGATTGCGTTGCGCAAAAATATTGTGTGTCAGTTTAAGCACAGTCTTGTATAAGTTTTTCTAAGGGGACGTTTCATATGTCGACCCTTAGCCAAGGATACCTCACTGGAATCTTCTGATTTTTTCTTGTAGTTTGTGCAATTAGTGTAGATATTGTTTATTGCTAGTGCGTAATTGTAGAGAGAATCTCCTTTGTAGTTGCAGTCTTTCATTGTTGTACAGTAAAACAGTTGTGGCATGCATGTAGATTTGCACCAAGTAATTCGCAGCTGCGCTTGCAATTAACTACTAGATATTATTTTCAGTGCTATGTTAATGTGTTCTCTTATTTTTGCTCTTCAAATTATGGTGTTCTGTGTTATCGTGTGAAATATTGTGACAATAATGACGTGTGAAAAACGTAACACTAGGCTCCAAAGTAAACTGAGAAATAATAGTGACGACGAGCGTAGCTTACCAGGACCACTGTGTAATGAATTAACAGACATTCAAAGTAGTAATTTGGTAACTATGCATTGGGAAATGGAGTGGGCTGCAAATAATGGCGCAGGCAGTGAAACAATTAGTGAACAGGGAAGCATTATCATTCGATCGATCGGCAACAGCTCGCCTCAGGATTCCGAAATGACAGGACACAATCTTGCAAATACTGTAGATTCAGATTTGGCGTCCTCAAAGTTTTCTCAAATAAGTCAAGACACATTTCAGACTGCGAATATTGCCGGTTCAAATGCATTGCCGAATAGCACTGAGGAACATGTTTCAGATACCAGTGCATTGTTATTACAATTAATGCAACAAATGGGACAAAGCCTTCAAAATTTATACACAATGGAACAACACCAGAAACAAACACAGCAACAGTTAGACACAATGGAACAAAATCTTCATAAGTTAGACACAATGGAACAAAATCTTCGGAAATTAGACACCACGCTTGAACAAACACGTGAAGATTTAACTAATGAGTTACGTAACATTGAATAGAAATGTCAAAAAGTCTGTAATGACGTAAAAACACAAATTTGTGTGCATTTTCAACCTATTTTTTCGCGGCATGAAAATGCATTACAGAATCACGAGGCAGCCATAAAAGAACTGCAAACTATTGTTCATGAAAATCATGAGACCTTGCAAACTAAAATTGACTCAGTTGCATCTACCGATTCGGTTATGCAACTTGCAAAAACTCAGGAAAACTTAAAGGACACAGTAGATACGATTTCAACACAAATGGACACTCTGAAACTTGGTTCAGAAAAACACACAGAGGAAATAATTTCACTATCTGATAAAGTAGCCGAACTTTCAGATCAGTTCACTAACTTATCTACAAAGGTAGATGATGATCTGAATGACACCTAACCTGTAGCCTTCACTGACACTGAAGAGTATGAACAAATTAGAAAATTCAAACAGAATCAAAATCAAATCAACACACAGTACAAAAGAGAAACGCGGGAAGTACAAGATCAGTTGGCTCAAGTAATACAAGAATTACATATTTCAGAGGACACTCGCGCTCCAATACGGGAAGAGGGACATAGAAATACGGAGCAGCCACAAAATAATAACACATTGCACTTCGGAAATTATGAAAGAAATTGGCAAGGTACATCGAATTTTGAGATGGAACCGCCGAAACGACGTAACAATGACCGACATGCGACTCGCCGACATGATGATTTTGACTATAAGCTGTTCATTACTACACGTAAATTCAAAACATTTAAGAATTCTGGCAACGACATTCATCCACAAGCGTGGCTCCATCAGTTCTCTCATTGGTTTCCTCCTAACTGGTCATTAGAGCACAGATTAGAATTTATGTGTGGCTACTTAGAGAATGAACCTGCTGTAAGAATGCGATCGGTCATTCACGATTGTCACAGTGAAGGAGAATTTTACCATGCCTTCCTCTCAGCGTATTGGTCTCAAGCTACACAAGACCGAGTAAAACATGGCATCATAATGATGAAACATTTCGAACAGTCTGAATTTTCCAGTCTTGTGAAATTTTTTGAAAACATGTTGCACATGAATCAGTACCTGTCAAACCCATACAGCCCCTCAGAACTCATCCGCATTTACTTAATCAAATTGCCTGAACATTTAAGAAATATTATTTTGGCAGGACGTTGCAAAGATGACATTGAAGCTTTTCAGGGTTTCTTATAAGAATTAGAAATTGACACAGACCGTAGCCGGATACGAAAACAGGAAAATAATCACTACAGGTCACATCCGTCACAATTCCGTGACGACAGAAACAATAACTGGACACGAAAAGTCTATTCTTACAACGCAAATCGTGACCAAAACAGACACCACCCATATGACAACCACTGGCGGAGTAATAATAGTTACAGAGAAAGATCGCATTTCCGTAGTAATGAATATGACGGAGATAACCATAGAAACAGAAAATATGGGAACAAAAACAATTATTATCAAGGAAGACAGAATAACTTCAGACGCAACGGTCCAGCGCGCAGTTACGATTCAGGGAGAAATTCTCCACAACATGACCGACAAACAAAAAACTATGTAAACTACCGACAAAACGACAGACCTGAATTCCATCAGAACTGGCTAAAAATATTGTGTGTTAGTTTAAGCCCAGTCTTGTATAAGTTTTTCTAAGGGGACGTTTCACTCATTGAATGATATGGTGAATTATTGTTGTTATTTTCTAGAAGTGTAGTTTGTCAAGGCCATTACTGTGTTATACCAGTATATGGTTCCCACATGACATTATTTTCATATGTGCATGTCCTATACGTTAACGTTCGTTCTTTGTATTCCCTATTCTATACCCATAGCGTGTTGTTTTTTCACGTACCACATAATGCCAACATTGTAAATAATCTTGTGAAATAGCCTCCCCTCCGATTTAATCAATGCTTTTATTGTACCTAGTATGTTTTTACTCTGTGATATTAGACAAGTTGGACGCCTGAAGGCACATAGGCCTGAGACGTCAGTCACCTGTTATCTGTCAAGAGTGCACGTGTAACATGTTGAAACTTACTAAGAATTTGTCAAAATCTGCAGTAATTATGTTGCATTTTACATTTCCCCATTGCTCCATTTGGTATACAAAACTGGCTTCTATGAGAAATATGTACTTTTAAACCAACAGTATAATTCTTTAAGTATAATCTTGGTTTCAGAGGTCAACACTATTTTTTTTGCCTATTACATATGATATCTTATGATTGTTCAGTTCTTTCAGGTGATGATGGTCGAAAGAACCGAAACCAGCAGAATAAATATAAATTATACATCTAATTGGCAAACAAAAATGCTTTTCTATAAAAAAAACATTAATGATTTTGCACAGTGCAGATAAGGAAAAACCATGGACATACATAGATAAACGAACATCTTATAAAGTAGCCAGTTAGTTTAGTTTAGTTATGTCGGGTTTCGTAGATCATTTTCACGATTATTTTACCGACATGATGTGGAACAAGTCTGATTACAAGATCTGTACACACACATGAATAGTGCTAATATTAATACAACCAAAAATTTGGAGAAATCTAGCCTGTTAACTGAGCCCTAGCCATATGCTACGTCAATTGTCGGTATGACTCTATTCGGTGTACAGAACTGGGTATAGTGAGTTTTTTCAAAATTGAGGGAAAGTCCATTTTCTGAGAACCACTTAATAATTGTTCGAAATACATCCTTAACAATATCTTCAGCTGCTTTTTCTGGAATGGGATTTATTATATTAAACATGCAGACAAAATTTCAGAATAGATTTTAAGACAATTTAATCATATTTTGAGTTATATGTGAATTAATTGAGAACAGATACTGTTTTTGCTGTCATAAAATCTGGCAGTGGTTGCGCAGCCATTTTGTGTTTTTCTGTATCTATGGTATTTTGTATTTTTACTAATGACTAAACAGTTAATTCTAATATTCTACTTTAGGGAAAAGGAACGCATGAGACCATTCTATAAGAATCTTACCACAATGACGTTTGCACGAAACCGGTTTTATATGTGACACAGACATTACCAATGGTATGTAAGTTGTAACGTGCTAGCATAACGATGTTCACTAAAATATCTTATCTGTTTACTGTCCTTTTGGTATTCTATTCACAGACATTTTAAAATGGACACAGGCTGAAACTCGCCAATAATGTGATTTGCATACATGGTGCAATAAAGTCATCTTAAATAACAAAACTGACAAAATATGGTGGACATGGTGCAATAAAGTCATCTTAAATAACAAAACTGACAAAATATGGTGGATTTTTAAAGTGATTTTATAATTTAGATGTTTCAGAACTATGTTTAATAGTCTGTCTGTTACTTTACTACTCTACTACACACCGATATGCAGTAAGTGAAATCAAATTGAGTACAAATGTTACCAAAAAGGAATTACAAATCTCTGTCTGTTACTTTATTGCTTTAATACACACCGATATTCAGTAAGTGAAATCAAATTGAGTGCAAATGTTACCAAAAAGGAATTACAAGTCAAACGCATTTTGAAACAGCAGGTAAAAAAAAACTAAGTTAATTTGTAAATGTCACATTTCCAGGTGGTAGAAGACCTTGTGTTTCAAAGTCTAAGATGGTGCACACGACTAACGATTTATTGATTAACCGTCCACAAGTTACATAAGTAATTTTGAAAATAATATAGACTTTTACTCACCATAAAATGTTATAACTAAAGAACTTACAGAGTCTTCCAAAAAGCTTTAATAAATTATACAGCTCATAAACATGTAGAACTCTGTATATTTACCAATATTGCACAAAACACAACTGCATGTCTCACAATAACAGAAACAGTGGAAAAATCGCAAACTGCTCGGTTTCTAGTGAGCGACCCTTCATGTGATTCTGAAATTGGTCATTAGATTGAAACACAGACGAGGAAATATCGTGCGTTCCTAGGTACTCTATCGTCAAGGTGCAACATTCTCCCTTATTGAATTGTGTTAATGTATTTCACTCCTGGTGACAGGTTGTTCTGTGCAAGTGTATCATATTCAACTGCTTCATTCATACGTTTGGATACTGTTGATTTAATTACTTGGTACTATATATTTTAGTTTCGGCGACGCAGAATGACTTTTTATGATTTCATTTTTGTTACTGATGACCGGAAGGAGTGACACCATATTAATACCTAAAACAGTTACGTGTCAGTATCTTAAATTTACGTCATTACAATTTTTTTAAGCACTTTGATCGCACTGATAGACAGTGAAATGTATATCATGTATTCCCTTCGGTGATAAACAGTTTGGCTAGTATTGAACAGTGACGAAAATCAATAGGAAATAAATTTTTTAGTAGCGGTTCTTTTTGTTAGTAAAAAAAAATTTCTTCGTATATTTACGAGCTGTGGACACCACCTGCAAAAAGTACAGTGAAACTTTCATTTTGTTTACAGTGAGCATCATCTCGTCATCTCACTTCAAACGAGTGGAGTAACATCCAAAGACACCTTTCAGAATAGTGACACGTTGTACGAGCGGCGTTCGACAAGTAACATCACACATTTTCTTTTTTTCCGAATGCAGGTTGGTTCATTCGGGATTCCAATAAACCGTATTATTCCTCCGCTCTTTTGCTACAAAACCCACTTTTTCAGTATAATCTCCGTTCAATGTAATCTCCGTTCAATGGGGCAACCTTACGTTAGCTTACTGGAAGTTTTGCGAGGTCCTCTCGGGTTCGCAGACTTGCGTTGTGATGAATGTGTTTGGCTGTGACCCGTCGATCACCTCGAATGAGAGTTTCCGCGCTTTCCATTTCATGAGTTACAGCTGTGCGCGGCCTGCAGGCACGAGCGGGATCGGTCACGTTTGTGCGACCTTGTTGCGATGGCGACAGACGCCGCGCTCAACGACTCACAGTGCTTTTGTTCACTGCTAGGTCGCCGTAGACGCTCTACAAGCGCCTATCAATATCTGCGATGCTCTGGTTTTCCACCAAAGGATACTCAGTGTGTAAGTAGGCTGTTTAGGTTTTTATGTTGGTAACGCCACGTAGTGCTCTGTATGAAAATCGCTGACTGCGCCTTGTGCAGTCTGTGGCTGATTGGACTCATTGTTGGAATATACGCTTGTGTAGTGCTGGGCAGTTTGGAAGTGAACAGCGCGTAGCGTTGGGCAGTTGGAGGTGAGTCGCCAGCAGTGGTGGATGTGGGGAGAGAGATGCCACAGTTTTGAGAAATTACTATAAGCGAACGATCTCGGCCTGTGTCCACCAGAAAAAGGAAATTTATAATTATGGATGTCATGAATTGATAGATATATATGTGATGACTTTTGAACTCTATTAAGATAAATATATTGTTTATTCTCTATCAAAATGTTTCATTTGCTAACTATGCCTATCAGTTTTTAGTGCCTTCAGTAGTTAGAATCTTTTATTTAGCTGGCAGAATTGGCGTTCGATGTATTGCAGTAGTTCGTGTAACGAAGATTTTTGTGAGGTAAGTGATTCATGAAAGGTGTAAGTTATTGTCAGTCACGGCCATTCTTTTGTAGGGATTATTGAAAGTCAGATTGCGTTGCGCTAAAAAATATTGTGTGTCAGTTTAGTGATCAGAATAAGTAAAGAGAGAATTGTCTGGGTATGTTCAGTTTTACTCAGCTGTCTCTGCATCAAATAACGTAACAGTTTTACCAGCACTGCCATTGATAATTAATTTTCAAAGGGGACGTTTCAAGTGACAGTTCCCTGTTTGGAACGTACTTCCATTACAGACCCATTTTGAAGGCTACGTAATGGACTGCCACCTATCGGACTGAAGCGGGAATATTCCACGATGTGCTACAACATATTCCGCATTTTTTCAACCGAAAATTGTCCAGAAAAAATGTGTTGCATTACTTAGCAAACGCCCTTCGTACATCGTCTCCTCCCAGTCGATAGATTGCACCATTTCTCTGGTACCGCTCCGCTCACTGTTTACAGAGAAATATCTATGAATAAGAAGGGGAAGACATGAGAAAGGTTTTCTGTCTAAGAACGGTTTCTTCAAGAAAATAAATAGACTTGAATCGTGAATTAAATAAATACAGCATCCCTACAAACAGTCTCTTTAAGTAATAGTATGAAGTACTATCAGCTATCAGAAACTTTGTGGGATAAGGCAACGCCGTCATTTAACATTCGCACAGACGACTCCAATACTTAAACTGTACCGTCAGAACAATCAGATGCCGACTTTGCGACATCCAAACAGTAAATTATACAGAGTTTGGCTCACCTGCAGGTCGGGAATCATGACAGTGTGAGGGATAGCGTGCTCCTCCAGGAAGTCCTTGACATCCTCGAGGATGTCCGGAGAGACTGCGAAGTCCGCCGACCTGGAACAGACAAGGAAGCTCTGGAGAATTGCTGCTGACGACAACCGGAAGAAGTAAGGAGAAAGGATGTACCAGTACTGTCTTACTATGTCCATTTCAATAAGCAACCCAACTGGGACCAAAAACGAAGCGCATACGTAAAGTAAGATTCCCTGGGCTCGTGACAAGAAACGAAACGCAATTTATTCTCAAGTTCAGAAAAAAAAGCAAGGTGAACGACTAGCGATAGGATGTTCCTATCCATGTTCATATCCACGTTCCTGTCAGAAAGGTCACAGTTCGTAGTAATAGACGGAAAGTCATCGAGTAAAACAGGAGTAATATCCGGCGTTCCCCAAGGAAGTGTTCTAGGCCATCAGTTGTTCCTGATCTATGTTAACAACATAGAAGACAATTTGAGTAGCCGTCTTAGATTGTTTGCAGATGATGCTGTCATTTACCGTCTTGTAAAATCGTCAGATTATCAAAAACGACTTGTAAAATGATTTAGATAAGATATCTGTATGGTGTGAAAAGTGGCAATTGACCCTGAATAATGAAAAGTGTGAAATTATTCAGATGAGTACTAAAAGTTCTATTACGCGATAAGTCACACAAATCTGAGGGCTGTAAATTCAACTAAATACTTAGGAATTACAATTACAAATAACCTAAATTGGAACGATCACATAGATGATGTTGTGGGTAGATCAAACCAAAGACTGCGATTCAGAACATTTAGAAGGTGCAACAGGTCTACCAAAAAGACTGCTTACACCACGCTTGTCCGCCCTATTCTGGAGTATTGCTGTGCGGTGTGGGATCCTCATCAGGTGGGATTGACGGATGACATCGAAAGAGTACAGAGAAGGGCAGCTCGTTTTATATTATCTCAAGATAGGGCAGATAGCGTCACAGACATGATACGGGAATTGGAGTGGCAATCGTTAAAACAAAGGCGTTTTCGGTTACGATGGGATCTCCTCATGAAATTTCAATCACCAGTTTTCTCTTCCGATTGCGAAAACATTCTGTTGGCACCCACCTACATAGGGAGAAATGATCATCACGATAAAATAAAAGAAATCAGGGCTCTCACAGAAAAATTTATGTGCTCGTTTTTCCCGCGTGCCGTTCGATAGTGGAACGGTAGAGAGACAGCATGAAGGTGGTTCATTGAACCCTCTGCCAGGCACTTTATTGTGGATAGCACAGTAATAATGTAGACGTAGATGTAGACATTAGTATTTTCTGCAAAAACGGTAGGCATTTGAAACATATCGGCCAGCGGTTTCAAGGTCAACATCGAGATCGCAGGCCAACACCGTGGAATGTGCCTGCGGCTCTCGTCGGCGCTACAAATCGAAGGTGATGGATCAGTGTGGCTTGAGCAGACGCGCAGGACACTCGCAGACGTATGCGCGAACAGTACCGCAAATCAGTGAGTTTGAAAGAGGGAGCATTATTGGCATGAGAAAATGTGATGCATCCATCTGGGAAACTGCTACTCGTGCGGGACTCATTGTTTCGGCAATGCAACCCGTGTGTGCAGAATGGTTCACGGAAGGTTCAAATGGCTCTGAGCACTGTGGGACTTAACATCTGAGGTCATCAGTCCCCTAGAACTTAGAACTACTTAAACCTAACTAACCTAAGGACATCACACACATCCATGCCCGAGGCAGGATTCGAACCTGCGACCGTAGCGGTCGCGCGGTTCCAGACTGCAGCGCCTAGAACCGCTCGGCCACATCGGCCAGTGGTTCACGGAAGGCCGTATAATACAACGAGTCAGGTCGCACCATACAATGAACCCTCAATAAGATCAACATCTCATCCGAACGGCATTGCAGGACAGATCTGCGTCCTCCTCGGCTCTGGCGCAACAGTGGAACAGTGTTACACATCGTACACTATCAGGAATAACTTTGTCTGTCGCCATTTATTTCGGCGTGTGTTACGTGCTCGACGTCCACTTCTCCTCCTACCTTTGAAGAATGTGCAGAAATGGTGTAATGAACGACGTCGCTAAGAACAGGAACGGCATCAGTGTTTTCGGACGAATCCAGGTTCTGTTTGTTTGAAAGTGAAAGCCGCATATTGGTTCGCCCCAGACAGAGACGATAGCATCACAGTGACTGCATTCGTACAAGACATACAGCGCCAACTTAAGGCCTTAAGGTGTGGGATGCTATTGGGTGCAGCCACAAATTACAGTTGGTGCACGTCCAGGGCACTGTGACCAAAGTGACCTACGTAAATGACGTCCTGCGACCCGTAACCATAGCCTTCCTGCACATTACCCCAGACGCCATTTTTCAGCAAGACAATGCTCTTTCACGTGTTGGTGGAAGAACAAGTTTTTTTTTTTTGTGTCACAGGATGTCAGCCTTTTGCCTGCCCTGCCAGATCACCAGACTTGTCGCCTGTCGAAAATGTGTGGGATATGGTGAAACGACGGATGCAGTGATGTCATTTAATGGCACCCACCACAGATGAACTTTGGAACCAGAGCGGATGGCTATATGACAGGACGACATTTACGCCTATTACGTGTCAACGCCGTTGCACATCGAACAAGTTATCAGGACCCATGGCGGACCCTGTGCCTGCAAGGCATGCCGAACCGAGCTGACTAAAATGCTAATCATTTCTGCAGAACATACTAATGTACATGTTCTGTGAATATGAAAGTCGTATCTCCAGTGGTTCAAGGTATTCGGTTTTTTCTGAACATGAGTGTAATTGAAAGATTTATTGGAACCACTGGATATCAGACATTTGCCATACCTCAGAGCAAATTTTGTGTCCCTGTGTCATAGAAATCTGTCGTCTGAGACTAGAGCCAATGTATTACACCATCTCTACCTGCACCCTGAAAACGCTGACTCTGAGCAGACAGGAATTTCATGGGGTTCCGGAAGAGGTGGAAACAACTGGGAGCAAGGTCCGGGCTGCAGGGTGGATGATCAAGCCGTGCGTTTTGCAAGAGCTCTGCTGTGCACGGAGTCGTGTATGGCCGAGAGTTATTGTGCAGCAATCAAGGAAGGGACTGCACGAACTTCCCGTCACCGATTTGATCCACTTTGACAGCATGTGTCGGACAAGACCAGCACACAACTGGGGCAGAAAGACGTAACTCTCAACCGTTTCCGAGATAATTGACTTTTAAAATCTTCTGCCTGCTTACATATTTTTTGAATGGTCCTGAATATGCAAGCACTCCGCAGCCATGCGTGTAAGCGTTTAGTTTCAGAAGAACGAGGTACATCGACCGAATCTCTCCCTTGGCATTTTTTTTCATCGCCACATAATCTAACAAAAGATTTATTACGACTGTGCAGATTATTACCAATGAATGATTCATTTTTTATGATCTTTAGCCTGAAACAGGAAAAAAAGGAGAGTGGAAATAGAAAAGGAGAGACGAAAACTTACAAATCAGTCATTTTATTTATATTATTACATCAACATTTGTGACAAGTATAATACGTGACCTGTGGAGCACTCGACGAATCAGGAAGACACTGGTCGTAGAAACATGGAAAACAACTATTGGAACCTAGAGCACTTGGGATTGACGCCTAATTTTTGCACGTGTATTGTTTTTCCAACGTGTCGCTTGTGACGGTTCCCAAATGGGTCTAAGCACTACGGGACTTAACATCTGAGGTCATCAGTCCCCTAGACTTAGAACTACTTAAACCTAAGTAACCTTAGGATATCACACACATCCATGTCCGAGGCAGTATTCGAACCTGCAACCGTTGCAGCAGCGCGGTTCCTGACTGAAGCGCTTAGAACCGCTCGGCCACAGGGGCCGACGTAACGGTTCTCACTCATCATTCAATTTCACAGCGTACCACCGACATCTGTTGTTAGAATTACGTGGGAATGGCAAAAAAAAAAAAAAAAAAAAAAAAAAATGCCGGCAGTGTGATACGTTCCACAGATCCTGTGCTTGTGAAAGACCTTAGTCGCTCGGGTTTGGAATCCTTGATTACTAGCGACTAGCTACCGTACAAAGAATATGCACACGCCTAAAATCCTCAAACTCGAGTTTCTCGAAAATGACTGAGATTAGCGTCTTCTTGTTTATAAATGTTGAAGTCCTAGTAATGCCCTAAGCAAACTATCAGTATGAATCAAATCGACGAGGAGAAGTAAGCATCACGCGCCGATCGATTTGTATGGCCTGTCGCAATTTATGCTTTGTTTCGCACTAAAGCTGACCACTATCTCACCCTTACTGAGGAATCCGATAACGAGAATTCTGCGCTTGTCCCAGAACACTAAACATACGACATTCCGCTCCTGAATGTCGTCTTGCACGGAGAGTCACTGTGACGCCACTGCATTGACTGCTGTCTCACCGCCTGTGATGATCCAGAGCAGAATCTCATCGCAGGCGTCACGGTAAGGCAGCAGGACAGTCAAAGCTGGCCCCATGCGCTTTCGTGCTCTGGAGTCAGCTGCTTCAGCATCAACCTGGCGCACAGTTTCCGGAACAGCTGGTGCTCCGTGACCGTTTCATGCTCAACGCGTGCCACATCTGCGGGAACTGACTGTTGAGTTCCGTGATGTGAAGCGACAATTCTCCATTATGCGTTCTGGCGCAAGCTGCACCAGGTCGCCTGCAATGATGGATGGTCTGCCGCTGCGCTTCTCATTACGAACATGTCTCGGGCACGAAGGCTGCAATACCTGCTTGCTCATGCGCGTAGATTGGCATAGCTGACGATGAATTTCAGTCGACTGTATGTTTTGTGCATTCAAAAACTTTATCACAGACCGCACCTCGCTCACAGCGGTAGCTGGAATACCATCCTCCATTTCCATGCCCATTTATAGCTATATCTGTATCTGCACCTATTCTGTTGGTGTTTCACGATATACGGAACATGCAGTTGAGATTGTGTGATATACACATTGATCAGCCACATTAATGTGACCACCTGTCAAAAGCCTGAATAACAATGTTTTGCAGGGTGGACCGCTGCGAGACGTGCAAGAAGAGAGGCAGTGGGATTCTGGAAGGTTCCGACAAGGATGTGGAGTTATTTTAACTCCAGTGCGATGACCAGCTCCGCTACGTTTCCCCGTTGAGGATCCGTGGAGCAAACAGCTCGATCGAGGCACTGCCACAGATTCTGGATGGGTTTAAATCCGGTGAGGTAGGTGATCAGTAGAGTACAATAAACCCTTCCCAGTGTTCTTCAAACCACGCACGTACACTACGAGCTGCGTGACATGTTGCATCGTCCTGCTGGTAGATGCCATCATGCCGAGGAAAAACAAACTGCATGTAGGATAGATGCATACTTGTGTTGATCCACTTTGCATTCCAGACTGAAGAGATCTCCCAAAGAAAGCCTCCGGTCTGGATCCTTCCGACAATTGATGTGGTGTTTGCTTTCAGACACTTCAGGCCACACATGCCAACGGCGATCAGTGCGGTGGAACATAAAACTTGATTCATCTGAGAAGGCTACGTGTCACCACTCAGTCAACGTCCAGTTGCGATACTGGCGTGTACGTTCCAGCCTTCGTCACTGGATAACAACACTCACCATGGGTGCGTGAACCAGGCGCCTGATGCAGAGGCCCATACGCAGCAAACGTTTGCTGTATGGTTGTTGAGGAGAGACAGTTGGTAGCCCCTTGGTTCACATGGTCTTGACAGTTGTACATCTGTTGGCCAATACACATCTCCACAGCTCTCATTCACCCCTGTCATCTATGGCCTGTGGTGAACCACAGCACCATTTTGCTATGCACAGTATACCTTAACCGCGGCAGCACGTGATCTGTTTACAGATACAGATTTATATTCTCTCCACAGATAGTGCTGCCCCCCGCCGTCTGTCAATGGTTATACACTGACGTTTAACGTAGGAGATGGTAACATTAATGAGCCTGGACTATGTATGCATCTGAATCGTCTGAATTTGATATCAATTTATTCGATAATGTATGTATAAGTTATAAGAGTTGAGGGACATGAAAGGGAAGCAGTGGTTGGGAATGGAGTGAAACAGGGTTATAGCCTCTCCCTGATGGTATTCAATCTGTATATTGAGCAAGCAGTAAAGGAAACAAAAGAAAAGTTTGGAGTACTGGCAATGGCAAGGAAAGCGTTTCTGAAGAAGAGAAATTTGTTAACATCGAGTATTGATTTAAGAGTCAGGAAGTCGTTTCTGAAAGTATTTGTATGGAGTGTAGCCATGTATGGAAGTGAAACATGGACGATAAATAGTTTAGACAAGAAGAGAATAGAAGCTTTCGAAATGTGGTGCTACAGAAGAATGCTGAAGATTAGATGGGTAGATCACATAACTAATGAGGAGGTATTGAATAGGATTGGGGAGATGAGAAGTCTGTGGTACAACTTGACTAGAAGAAGGGATCGGTTGTTAGGACATGTTATGAGGCATAAAGGGATCACCAATTTAGTACTGGAGGGCAGCGTGGAGGGTAAAAATCGTAGAGGGAGACCAAGAGATGAATACACTAAGCAGATTCAGAAGGATGTAGGTTGCAGTAGGTACTGGGAGTTGAAGAAGCTTCCACAGGATAGAGTAGCATGGAGAGATGCATCAAACCAATCTCAGGACTGAAGACCACAAAAACAAAAATGTATAAATGTAAAATTTCGTTTAAAAATTTTCTAGGTTATTTATAATGTAGCTTCAAGACAATATTTCTGTTTGTTTCTCGTCTCAAGAATGGAACTCATAAGTATTCCAACTCATATTTGTTAATTATATGAATGCATGGTGTCTGTCCTTTCGAAGGGTTCGAATCCCGGTCCCGTAAACATTTGCGCTCGTCGCCGCTGATTCCACTTAATGTCTCGCTGCAGCTGACAGCAGTGATCCCCCTTCCATCTGCATATTTGTTAATCTGAAACTATCGCAGACGTTTCCTGAGCCTGGCAGAACAGGGTCCTACCATCAATTAAATTTTATGACTTGCTCGCTAAGCAGCCCCCACGCCTGTAGAATCGGAATTTTACCCAGTCAGAGGATTTGGATAGGAGGGTACAAGATCTATTTCCGAGAATATAATCCAGTCCCCATCAATATTTCTCAAATCTACTATTCCTGCCGATACATGACGGAAAAATACATCCCAGCATTAATAAATAATCAATGTACGATAGTGGAATTTTGGGAATGCGTTTGTCTGGGTAACATACTTAAATGATCACCGTTGCAAGATCACGGGTTAATGGAATTGTTCCGTACAGGTGTCGGATGGCAGTTTCTGGGATGGAGCTCCATGCCCTTTGCACTTGGTCGGTCAATAGAGGAGCGGTTAATGCTGGTTCTGGATGATGCTGGAGTTGTCAGCGGATGATGTTCCATATGTGCTCTATTAGTGGCAGATATGGTGATCAAGCATACCAAGTAGAACATCTTGGGTTACAACAACGGTATATGAGCGAGCGCTAACCTGCTCGAAATGCTCTTAATGAATGACAGCACAACAGGTCGCATCAGGACGTACAGTTTTGAAGTCAGGGCACGTGGGATAACCGCGAGAGTTCTGCTACCACACGAAATCGCATCCCAGACCATAACTCCAGGTGTTGGTCCAGTGGGTCTAACACGCAGGCCCTCGACTAGTCTCGTTCTAACCAACATTCGGCCATCACTGGCAACGAGACAGAACCAGCATTCATCAGAAAGCAAAACAAACCTCCACCCTGCCTTCGCTTGACAGCACTGAAGTCAAAATTGGCGATGTTTTGGAGTCAGTGGAAGGCATGCTACACTACTGGCCATTAAAATTGCTACACCACGAAGATGACGTGCTACAGATGCGAAATTTAACGGGCAGGAAGAAGAAGCTGTGATATGCAAATGATTAGCTTTTCAGAGCATTCACACAAGGCTGGCGCCGGTGGCGACACCTACAACGTGCTGACATGAGGAAAGTTTCCAACCGATTTCTCATACCCAAACAGCAGTTGACCGGCGTTGCCTGGTGAAATGTTGTTGTGATGACTCGTGTAAGGAGGAGAAATGCGTACCATCACGTTTCCCGCTTTGATAAAGGTTGGATTGTAGCCCATCCCGATTACGGTTTATCGTATCGCGACTTTGCTGGTCGCGTTGGTCGAGATCCAGTGACTGTTAGCAGAATATGGAATCGGTGGGTTCAGGAGGGTAATACGGAACGCCGTGCTGGATCCCAACGGCCTCGTATCACTAGCAGTCGAGGTGACAAGCATCTTATCAGCATGGCTGTAACGGATCGTGCAGCCACGTCTCGATCCCTGAGTCAATAGATGGGGACGTTTGCAACACAACAACCATCTGCACGAACCGTTCGACGACGTTTGCAGCAGCGTGGATTATCAGCTCGGAGACGATAGCTGTGGTTACCCTTGATGCTGCATCACAGACCGAAGCGCCTGCGATGGTATACTCAATGACGAACCTGGGTGCACGAATGGCAAAACGTAATTTCTTCGGATGAATCCAGGTTCTATTTACAGCATCATGATGGTCGCATCCGTGTTTGGCTACATTGCAGCGATCGCACATTGGAAGCGTGTATTGGTCATCGCCATACTGGCGTATCACCCGGCGTGATAGTATGGGGTGCCAATGGTTACACGTCTCGGTCACCTTTTGTTCGCATTGACGGTACTTTGAACAGTGGACGTTACATTTCAGATATGTTACGACCCGTGGCTCTACCCTTCATTCGGTTCCTGCGAAACCCTACATTTCAGCAGGATAATGCACGACCGCATGTTGCAGGTCCTGTACGGGCCTTTCTGGGTACAGAAAATGTTTGACTGCAGCCCTGGCGACGACATTCTCCAGATCTCTCACCAATTGATAACGTCTGGTCAATGGTACACGCCATCCAAGCTATGTTTGACTCAATGCCCAGGCGTATCCAGGCCGTTATTAGGGCTAGAGGTGGTTGTTCTGGGTACTGATTTCTCAGGATCTATACACCCAAATTACGTGAAAATGTAATCACATGTCAGTTCTAGTATAATATATTTGTCCAATGAATACCCGTTTATCATCTGCGTTTCTTCATGGTGTAGCAATTGTAATGGCCAGTAGTGTAATATGGCTCAGTGGATACAAATACCAGATTGCGATGGTATGCTTGCGAAGAAAGCTTAGTATGGAAGAAAAGCTTCTTCTTAGAAACGTGTATTGTTTAGATTAACGTAATATGAACAAAGACGTTCGTGTTTGCTTAAATGCTTTTGGGGAATTTAGAATGAACTATTTTGGCCACTTGGAGGGGTCATGTTTGGCTGGAACGCATTAAGGTTGCAGTAACTAGACTTCCAAAATCTTACTTAAGTTGACTTGTCCTTATGAACTAACAGTCGTTTGTGTAGCTTATTATTCATTTCTGTAATTTGTTTTAATAATTAGTTTAGAGACTGCACTTATCCTTGTGACACGTTTTCCGGTACTGCCGTTTCAGACTTGGTAACGCTTCGAAAGTGTGTATATTAAATATAATTGTTAAATATTCTCTGAATAGATGTTAACTACTAAAATAAATTTAAGGCTGTCTTCGAAAAAGTTTTATCTACAAAAATATGTATAAAAGGAACCATATTCACTGCTAACCGATGTCGTTATATTGCCATAAAACTTGCTTCTGTCATTTAGGCAGATCGAACATTTTGTGGCGTTTCAATTTGCACTTGAGATGGCTGTAAAGCTGCAATCATGATTGTGTGAAATAAATGAGTAATAATTTACAGATTAATGGTGGAAATTTCATATTTCATTCAAAACGGTAGCGCATGTTTGGGAAAGCAGGTGACGTGTGGGCTGCGGGGGAGACTTACGAGTCCTCGGGCACAGTAGCCGGCGAGTTCGGAGATGACGTCACAGGAGTGGCTGATGAGTTTGAAGCGAGTGTACGGAGGTCATTTCTGATGCTGAGTCTCCAGCAGCGGCAACTTCGACTGGAGGGCGTGTGGAGACAACTTGTCACCTTCGTACCTGCCGGATTACTATTTTGTACTGGAGGCACCTCCACGGTGGGTCGCACATTCGATCCTGGGCTACGCCTGCCCGCCCTCTCTGTTGGTGTACGAGGAGGGGCCCCAAAAGAAACGGGACTCCGAGGGCGCTGCCACTCGTAGAAGTAGTGCAGGGTTCTTACGCTAGATGGTGTTAGTAGAGACCTTCATGAAACAGCTGTGCAGACGGCGTCAGTGTAGAGCTGAACGTGCAAGTGTGGTATTGTGTTTCTCTGACTGTTGGCGGGTTACCACTGCGAAGTCGTTATGGCAACTTTAAAAGAACAAAGAGAGTGTGTGAAATTTTGTTTCCTGCTTTAAAAAAAAAAACTGCAACGGAGACCCACCAAGTGCTTCGGGAAGCTTTTCAGGAGGACGCTATGAGCCGCACACAGGTTTTCGAGTGGTTTGGGCGCTTTAAACGTGGTGAGATGTGTGTCGAAGACCAGGCTCGTTCTGGACGCCCTTCAACATCGCGAAATGAGGAGAACATTGAAAAGGTCCACCAAAAGATCAACGAGGATCGTCGCCAAACGATCGACCAAATTTCAGCAGAGACAGGAATTAGTTGGAGCTCGAGTCAGCAGTTTTTGAATGAGGATTTGCACATGAGACGTGTTGCTGCTAAATTTGTTCCGCGCCTTCTCACACAGGAGCAAAAAACCATCCGCATGAATGTGTGTCAGGACTTGAAAACAGAGGTTGCACGTGATCCAAACTTCATTAACAAAGTCATTACAGGGGATGAGAGTTGGTGTTACGGGTGTGACCCAGAAAACAAGCAAGCGTCAATGCGGTGGAGGGCTCCCAACTGTCCCAGACCAAAAAAAGCGAGGCATGTGAGGTCAAATGTGAAGACGATGATCATTGCCTTTTTTGATGTTCGTGGAATTGTGCATCGGGAATTCGTACCCCCTGGGCAGACTGTTAACCAGCACTTTTACTTCGGTGTTTTAAGGCTTCTGCGAGAGGATGTGAGGAGGAAACGCCCGGAACTTTGACGATCAGGTGACTGGTTTCTGCATCCCGACAACGCTCCAGCACACGCGGCCTTACGAATGGCCCACTATTTGGCATCTCAGAGGTGGTCTGTCGTTCCCAACGCTCCGTATTCGCCGGACCTATCCCCGTGTGCCTTTTTCCTATTCCAACGAATGAAAAAAATGCTAAAAGGAGAGCGTCATGACGATGTGGAGGTGGTAAAAACAGCTTCCCAAAGAGCACTGGACAACATCAAACTTGAAGAGTTCCAAACATGCTTCCAACAGTGGGAAAAGAGACTTGACAAGTGCTTCGCATGTAATGGAGAGTATATTGAAGGTGACTGAAGTAATTTTGTAAAAATTTTCGTCAATAAATTTTTTATGACAACAATCCGGTTTCCTTTGGGTCCCCCCTCGTACAGCGAACTTGAGAGCCCTCATCGTTGCAGATCATTTCACGGTGTGGTCATACACTTTCGACTTCGTTCATGTTTGATGTTCCGTTTCAAAAACCGTCCTTCCCGGTGTGCTACGCGACGACCGCTAGTTATTCAGGCTGCCAGCAGCCGCGTCTGCAACACTTCGGCGCAGCTACGCTGACGTCACGGCGCGCCGCTACTGACGCGTGCTGTGCTCTCCCCAGAGCCTGCAGCTGATGACCTCTGAGCCCAGTGCGCCGGCAGGCACCGACGTCATCACTGGGGCAATAGCCTCCAGCTTGCTGCGATCCTGTCTCTGTACTGAAATCAATAAAGCACTGTTATAAACAAGGATGTCCCATTAATGGCTCTCCGAGCGGTATTGGTCATCACCACCTGTACAGCCCACGCCCGCAAGAGGAAGCCGGTTCTTTCACTGACCTTCGAAGAGCCGATTCCCCCACCACTGACGAGGTCAACTCTCAGCCCCAAAAGATTTTAGAAGTAAGATAAAAACAAATACCGGCTGTTTCCAGCCACGCGCTGAGTGTCGCAGGCTGGTTAAATGGAAAAGAAAAAAAAAGAGAATGCACTTGTTTCTGATATGCACAGGAATTGGAATTATGTAGCAATCTTCTTATCTCCTCTGTTTCTATTTATCTACTCCTCAGCTTTTCTTTGTCGATCTCCTTATCCTTCCTCCTCTCTCTGTTCATCGCCTCCTTCACCCTCCCCTCTCTGTCCATCACCTTCTACCTCTCTATCTGTCCATCTTCTCCCCCCCCCCCCCCCATCTGTTTCCATCTCCTCCTCCCTCTCTCTCTCCTCCTCCCTCTGTCCATCACGCCACCTCTCTATCTGTCTTCTCCTCCCCCCTCCATCTCCTCCTGCCCTTCTCCCTCCCCCTCTCTCTGTTCACCTCCTCCCGTCTCTATCTTTTCCTCTCCCATCTTTTCCTGCTCCCTCTCTTTAGTCATCTTGTAAGGTGTCAGGCAAATCCAACACCTTCCATGAAAACCCTGACATGATAAGCAAATCCGGCAATATGTCACACAGCTCCGAATAAATCCTGACATTAAATTAACCAAAGTGATACGATCAACGACTGAGCAAACGGAATACCACAGACTAACACAAGAATGTCTAAATGCATGTCATACCTTCCCACCTTGAAACAGACGCAGTTCCGAGGGGAGAAACGAGAACAGAAGTCGAGAGCAGAGCCGTGTAGGCTAGAAGGCCCTACGATAAGAGCGGGAAAATGGGACATTCACATTGCTGGCCGGCCACCAAGAGGTCCATCCCCGAGTCCATGTTAAAACAGAGAGCCCTCCAGAAGAACAGTATAGACCTTATGATAGCACTAAAAGGGCACAGCAGCTGCAAGTTTTAGCGTGAGACTATAACCGTCTCTGTTACGTAGCAAACATTGAAAACATATCCCCACCACGTTTCTCATTGGATAGACGGAATTTTTATAGGCGGAGCTTAAGGTTAACATTGAGACCCTGATTGGTCAGTTGAAAACACAGCCAAATACCTTTTTCTTAAACCAACTTCAGTAAACAATAGTAAGGATAAGTTTGAGAGAGTTGCTACCGAGACAGCGAGGTGTGTGGAGCTGCACCGCCAGCCGCCCCTGATGCTGCCTAACCAACGACAAGGTAATGAACGCACTAGGTAATGAGTGCATAAGGCTTCACTCAGAACTGCAGAGGTCTCATCGGTTACATCCCATTTTTACGTAATACTAGTGTCGATCGTCAATTAAACTTTGTGGTATTCACATTTGCTACTAGAAGTTAATATCTGAAATGCGATGATTTTTCTGTTATATAGTTATTGAGAAGCCACATCAGCCACTGTAATTTACGACAAGTTAAATAAGTAATTAAAGATAATTGAGGGTCACTGTAGACCATTTTTGATAGTTTTCTCTTTTATGAAACTTAATTTAAACCTTGATTATAGATGTGATATGGCATAGGTCATCCTTTGATCCATTATAGAACTTGGAAACCCATTCAGGGAATATTCGTTCACATTTTTGTTGAATAGAGTTGGCTTTTATCATCCTGTATTTATGAATAGTACAATTAATAAACAATATTTTGTGAGTAGGATAAAAATTCCAATGGTAAACTTAACTGCTTTTTCAACGTTATTTTTCCAGCCATCTAAAAATAGGAAAGCCTTGAACCCCTTCCACAAAATTTAGTTAGTATTAAGATTCTTTTACAGGGAATGCAGTGGAGCCGACGCTGAAATCATTAAGTATTTGATTATATCGTCGCTAGTCTCACTGAACTCTTCTGAACTCTATATGTCATGTGTGGTCTGGCGTCTCCTTACCAGCAATAGGTCCCAGGTTCAAACTAGTCAATTACTTAAAAAACACACTCAGAGCGTCGTTGCGCGAAAGTGGTAGGGAGACACGACTTAGAACAGACAGACACCACGCAGAATGTTAGAGTCTCTACCGTTCCGCTTCCTGTCTCCATTTCCTGCCACCCTTCTATCCATCTTCTCTTCCCCCCTCTCTCTGACGTTGAACCTTCTATTCTTGTTGTATATTCATTTTCTGTAGCTGTATAGTAATCGTAAGTCAAAAAAACATAAATACGGCTCTGCTGTTTGCTGACAACGTTTCGGTTTTATAGATACTCTGTGTCTGTCTGAATCTTCGTTAGAGTATTATGTGAAAATGTAAAGTAAATCAGTCAAGAAGTTTCCGGGATTTTTGGTAATGACGTTTGCCAATTATGCACTAAAGTGCCAAAGAAACCGGTGTAGGCATGAGTATACAAAAACAAAGATACGCAGAGATACGCAAACAGGCAGAACACGGCGCTGCGGACCGCAATGCCTATATAAGTGTCTGGCGCAGTTGTTTGATCGGATATTGCTGCTACAATGGAATGTTATCAAGATTTAAGTGAGTTTGAAAGTGATATTATGGGACACAGCATCTCCTATGTAGCTATTAAGCGAGGATTTTCCCGTACGTCCATTTCACGAGTGTGTTGTGTATATCAGGAATTCAGTGGAACATCAAATATCCGACACAGCTGTGGCCGGAAAAAGATCCCGCAAAGACGGGACCAACGACGGCTGAAGAGAATCATTCTACGTGATGGAGCCGGCCGTTGTGTCCGAGCGGTTCTAGGCGCTTCAGTCCGGAACACCGCTGCTGCTAAGATCGCAGGTTCGAATCCGGCCTCGGGCACGGATGTGTGTGCTGACCTTAGGTTAGTTAGGTTTAAGCAATTCTAAGTCTATGGGACTGATGACCTCAGATGTTAAATCTCATAGTACTCAGAGCCATTTGAACCATCAACGTAATGGAAGTGCAACCATTCCGCAAATTGCTGCAGATTTCAACGCTGGGCCATCAACAAGTGTCAGCATGCGAACCATTCAACGAAACAGGATCGCTATGGGCTTTCGGAGCCAAAGGGCCACTCGTGTACCCTTGGTAACAGCACAGCACAAAGCTTTACGCATCGCTTGGGTCCGTCAATACCGACATTCCACTGTTGGTGACTGGAAACACGTTGTCTGGTCGAACGAGTCTCGTTTAACTTTGTATCGAGCGTATGGACGAGTACGGGTATGGAGAAAACATTATCAATCCATGGACCCTGCATGTCAGCAGCGGACTGTTCAAGTTGGTTGAGGCTCTGTAATGATGTGGGGCACGTGCAGCTGGAGTGATATGGGACACTTCATACGTTTAGATACGACTCTGACAGGTACGTCTGATCACCTGAATCCATCCATTCATGTTCATTGTGCATTCCGACGGACTTGGTCAATTTCAGCAGGACAATGCGACACCCCAAACGTCCACAATTGCTACAGAGTGGCTGCAGGAACACTCTTCGGAGTTTAAACACTTCCGCTGGTCAGGAAATTCCCCAGACATGAACTTTATTGAGCATACCTGGGATGTCTTGCAACGATCTGTTCAGAACAGAATTCCACCCCCTCGTACTCTGCACGATTCATGGTGTCAGTTCCCTACAGCACTGCTTCAGACATTAGTCGAGTCCATTCCACGTCGAATTGCGGCACTTCTGCGTGTTCCGCTGGGTCCTACACGATATTAGGCGGGTGCACCAGTCTGTTCGGCTCTAAGTGTATATTACGCGCACACACACACACACACACACACACACACACACACGCGCGCGCGCGCGCGCGCACGCACATACACACACACGCATGCACAGACATACAAAAAATGGTTCAAATGGCTCTGAGCACTATGGGAGTTAACATCTGAGGTGATCAGTCCCCTAGACGTAGAACTACTTAAACCTAACTAACCTAAGAACATCACACACATGCATGCCCGAGGCAGGATTCGAACCTGACACCGTAGCAGCAATGTGGTTCCGGAGTGAAGCTCCTAGACCCGCCCGGCCACAGCGGCCGGCTGACACACACACACACACACATATATATATATATATATATATATATATATATATATATATATATATATATAATTCGAGCCGGCTGCAGTACTACGAGGTGCATTCAAGTTCTAAGGCCTCTGATTTTTTTTTCTCCAGACTGGAAAGAGATTGAAACATGCGCATTGTTTTAAAATGAGGCCGCATTCATTGTCAATACGTCCCAGAGATGGCAGCACCGTACAGCAGATGGAATTTTACCGCCAGCGGCGAGAATGAGAACTGTTTTAAATACTTAAAATAACGACGTTCTCCTTATTTGAACAGCGTGCAACCATTTGTTTTCTGAATTTGCGTGGTGTGAAACCAATTGAAATTCATAGACAGTTGAAGGAGACATGTGATGATGGAGTTACGGATGTGCTGAAAGTGCGTTCGTGGGTGCGACAGTTTAATGAAGGCAGAACATCGTGTGACAACAAACCGAAACAACCTCGGGCTCGCACAAGCCGGTCTGACGACATGATTGAGAAAGTGGAGAGAATTGTTTTGGGGGATCGCCGAATGACTGTTGAACAGATCGCCTCCAGAGTTGGCATTTCTGTGGGTTCTCTTCCCCAAACCTGCATGACGACCTGAAAATGCGAAAAGTGTCATCCAGGTGGGTGCCACGAATGCTGACGGACGACCACATGGCTGCCCGTGTGGCATGTTGCCAAGTAATGTTGACGCGCAACGACAGCACGAATGGGACTTTCTTTTCGTCGGTTGTGTCATTGGATGAGACGTGGATGCCATTTTTCAATCTAGAAACAAAGCGCCAGTCAGCTCAATGGAAGCACACAGATTCACCGTCACCAAAAAAAATTTCGGGTAACCGCCAGTGCTGAAAAAATGATGGTGTCCATGTTCTGGGACAGCGAGGGCGTAATCCTTACCCATTGCGTTCCAAAGGGCACTACGGTAACAGGTGCATCATACGAAAATGTTTTGAAGAACAAATTCCTTCCTGCACTGCAACAAAAACGTCCGGGAAGGGATGCGCATATGCTGTTTCACCGAGACAACGCACCCGCACATCGAGCTAACGTTACGCAACAGTTTCTTCGTGATAACAACTTTGAAGTGATTCCTCATGCTCCCTACTCACCTGACCTGGCTCCTAGTGACTTTTGGCTTTTTCAACAATGAAAGACACTCTCCGTGGCCGCACATTCACCAGTGGTGCTGCTATTGTCTCAGCGATTTTCCAGTGGTCAAAACAGACTCCTAAAGAAGCCTTCGCCGCTGCCATGGAATCATGGCGTCAGCGTTGTGAAAAATGTGTACGTCTGCAGGGCGATTACGTCGAGAAGTAACGCCAGTTTCATCGATTTCGGGTGAGTAGTTAATTAAAAAAAAAAACTCGGAGGCCTTATAACTTGAATGCACCTCGTACGTTGTTGCATATCATTGGGTGTTGATGGTATGTCCTCGTAGACAGCGTCTTTCAGCTTTCTACATCGAAAATGTCCACAGGTGTCAAATCCAGAGAACGGGCTGGCAAAGGTACGTGTCCTCTGTTTCTAGTGCAAAGATTTAGAAACATTTAGTGAGGACATTCTGTAGTATTTCGTGCCTTATGCGTTGGACGGCCATCATGTCGGTACCACAGGTTCCACCTAGTCTGGAGAGGAACGACTTCTAGTATCCGTGGAAGATGGTCTGTTAGGAGGCTGACATACTGTTCGGTCTATGAAAAACAGACCTATGGGCTCATGGTTCACTATCTCATGTCACATGTTTGCACTCTATGGACGCTGAAGTTCCGCTTGACGAAGCCAAAGGGGATTGTAAACAGACCAATAGTGCATGTTTCGGCAGCTTACCTGGCCATGATTGGTAAATATGGATTCATCACGAAACAAGATAAATGATACCTCTGGAGTATCCTGTCTTTATGTCCTTACACAGAAGTTAGCAAGATTCTCATAATCGTTTCTATGAGCTCTTGGTGGAGAGAGGTGCGGTAGGGATGCAACTTATGGAGATGATGAATTTATAGGACATTTGCCTGATTCATGCCATTTCCTTTTGCGTGGGAGCTAACGTGCTGATCAACTGCAACAGCAGCAAGAACAATAATTTTCATCTCTTCTGTCACCATTTGTTTCGTTCTGTTAAGTTGTATGGGTGTTATACTGCTATTTCCACGTAACTAGTTGAAGGGCTCGATAAATAATTTCAGAGACTGTTGATGTCTATTGGTAGATCTTGCTGGATACACCGTACAGGAACGAACTAAAATTTCCTGCCCTCTCCATACATCTGCATTGGTAAATCCATCCTCCTCTCACGACCTATTGCTTGGACACTCACACACTAACAGACTAGCAAGGCGCAATGCGCTCAAGGAACACGCAGGTACGCTGTAAAGAAACATAGCAACATCCGGGTTCCCGAGTTCGATTCCCGGCGGGGTCAGGGATTTTCTCTGCCTCGTGATGAATGGGTATTGTGTGTAATGTCTTTAGGTTAGTTAGGTTTAAGTAGTTCTACGTTCTAGGGGACTGATGACCATAGATGTTAAGTCCCATAGTGCTCAGAGTCATTTGAACCATAACAACATCGCACTTAAGAGCTACGTATGTTGAGTGGCACAAACAAGTGTCGGTGTAGAAACTTTTCAAAATACGATACCTCGTAAACGACTCCTGCAACAGACACCACTGACATTGTAGTTTGCGCTACTTTTAGTTTGTTAATGCAATAGGCATTGTTCCATTTAAAGAGAGTATATTTGCACAAAAGATACACTTTGTAAGTATTATTACAATCTGAAAATTTTTAGCATGGTGCAGCAGAGTAAGCAACTGCAAAATGTAATTGTATTAAATTTCAGCCTCCAGCTGCATAAGCAAAGACACTTTACCTAGGTTTCGGCTATAATGTTGTAGCCTTCTTCGGAAATGTCGCAATTTAAAATTAAATTAAAACATTCGGGATTTTGCCTTATCAAACTTAAAATGTTAGTGCTACAGTAGATAGTCATAAGACTGTGTCACTTCTGCTGAAGTTTTGCCGATAGGTCACACCAACGAGCCAGACAGATGGGCCGCGGGCGCTGAGTTTACGTCTCAGCGCTCGCAGCCCACCCGGGAATCGAATCCGGTCCCCATTGGTTAGGGGAAAAAACTGCAATAATTGTAACAAGGGGCTGTCAGTGTAATTTTTTAGTGATCTCCTGCGTGTATGACTTGCACTGCAGGTATTACATAGGGTTTTGTATGTGTGGAAGTGGGCCTCCAGCCATGTTTCTATATCCAATGAAGGGAATGTGTTAGTACTTACATGTCCGTTTCCCCCCTCTCATTCTGTCTGATTGACTGCTGCTGCTACCGGTGCTTCCATTTCCTATAGTATTCTCAGGTGTGTATTTATAGGACACTATTTTGGAGGGAAAACCCATGACAGCCATTTTTGGGACATAAATCACAATACCTTCCTACATAAACAACGGTTATTTATTTGACCGCCATAAATTGTAAATGACAGGTCGTTAATAAAAGTAGTTAATAAAAGTGGTAGACCATTATTTTTAAGTCACATAACTACCAAAGTAAGGCCTCATGCAATAACGAGGCGTTATTTGAATTTCCCACCTTTTTTAAAAAAATTTCCATTCACTTTTAAGTCATACAGTTGCTCCGGAATGCAATGGGAGAGCGTGGAGGACATTGGCTCTTGGAGATAAAGAGGACAACGACCCTATTGTCCTGGACCCTGAGAACATAGACGTGGACTAGGTGAAAGCTAGGTTAGAACATATCCCATCCTGCTACTCGTCAGGGCCAGAACGCCGGGCTTTGGTTGCTTTATACTAGGTTAACAGGAGATGGGATATTTTTGACAACATAAGAATGATTCAGCTGCTGTGTTTCAGAGAAGAACGCTAGCCCATTTGTGCAAAACCAGTCAGCAACATTTACTATTTTCTTTGTTTATGATTCACTGCTCTGTTCCACAACAATGTTTGTATCATCCGCAAACAAGACTGATCCTGCCTCGTGCTTCAAATGAAGTAGCGGATGATTTACATAAGAACATTAACATTCAGACGGTAACGTCGCAGTGATTTGAATAGCATGTATATGGTGCCGTGTTTTACGTTTATTACAACTAATTCATACAAGGAATCGTGGCTCAAACATTAGCAATCCACAGCTCGTGGTGTCTCGGTAGCGGTCTCGTTTCCCGAGCACGGGGTCCCGGGTTCGATTCCCGGCGGGGCAGGGATTTTTATCCTGCCCCGAGATGACTGGGTGTTGTCGCGTCGTCTTCATAATCATCATTCATCCCCATTACGGTCGGAGGAAGGCAACGGCATAACACCTCCATTAGGACATTGCCTAGCACGGAGGGGCGCGCCTCCCACATCGTTCCCCCACGCTCTGTCAAGAAGTATGGAACTTCATTTTCATTTTCCATTTCAAAAATTGACAATGAGGTCACGTAGGATGAGTTATATCTACACCTTGCACGGTGAATTTCACAAGCTACGAACTACCTTCAAGGAAATTCGCTGCAAAGAGAGTACCTTAAAAAAAGCTACAGTAATAAGTCAAAACATTAAGACCACTGCTCACCGCGACGTTGGATGCGGTCTGGTGGCGTTGCGGAAACGTGATGAAACAAAAAACAAGTATGTAGGCGGAGCAGACACGGACGGAGGATCACCCTAGCGAAGCTACCGGCTGACTATGACAATATGCAGTCTATTATTACGCAGAGCCTGTGGACGAGTTTTTCGAAAACGACGAAGCTGGTCGAATGTTGATGTGCTACTATCGAGAGCATCTACGGAGAGAGGCAGAAGGACAGTGAAACTACCACTAGGTGCTAAAGGGTTCGACATCCACGACTCTTCATAGAAAGTTGGCTTATCTGCTCTATAAAGTAACTCAGATGGTGATTTGAGGCATCTCTGCCGAAAGATCACAACGCTGGTACATGCACAAGTGTTTTTTTCGTTAGTGCACCGTTCATAGTACATTGTACAACATGGAGCTGCACAGCAGAACAATGCTACGTGATCAATTGTTGACCCAACTACTTCGTCAGTTACGATTGCAGTAGGCTCGGGATCATCGGGATTCGACTTTCGATCAATGGAAATCTGTTAGCTCTTCGGTTCAATCATAGTTTTGCTACTCTAGGTCGATAGCCTTCTCCAGAAACACCGTCACCGATGTGAACGACAGCGCAAAACGTGCAGCGCACCACGGACGTAGGCGGTGGAAGCAGTGTTATGCTACGGGAGGCATTCTATTGCGCTTGCATGGGACCTGTGGTAGTAACCGAAGACACGCTGACAGCTGCGAACCACCTACTCCTTCACACTTGATGTCTTCCCCGACGGCGATGTCATCTTTCAGCAGTACAATTGTCCGCGTTTCGGAGCCAGAACCGTGCTACACTGGTTTGAGACGCATTATAGTGAACTCACACTGATGTCACGGGAACCAAATTCTCGTGATGTAAATCCTATGCAACCCATCTGAGTCGCTATCGGGTAGCATCACCGCGTACGCAATCAGCGGCCTGTTATTTACGCGAGTTACGTTGTCTGTAGGTAGACAACTAATGTCACATATCTCCAGAAACGTACCAACAACCGATAGTTTCATACGCCGAATCAGTGATGTATTTCGTTCCAAAGACGATCAAACATGCTATTAAGCGGGTGGTTATACTGTTTTGGCTCATCAGTGTATACATACCGACGTCGCAAGGAGAAGGTGAAGAGATAGAGAAACTACAAGACAATTTTGAACGGGTAATTCAATGCATTAATCGAATATCTAATCGTTATGGCGGAGTGGACTGTGCTTGTAGAAGAAACATTAGGACTGGTGATCACGAAGTATGTGAAGTTCAGGAATTCTGCTACATAAAGAGCAAAATAACCCACCACTGACGGAGCAAGGTCGACATCGAAAGCGGACTAGCACTGGAAAAAGATAAGGCTACTAGTATCAATCACGGACCTCAATTTGAGGAAGAAATTTCTGAGAATATGCGTTTGGAGTTCAGCATTGTATGATACTGAAACATTGACTGTGGGAAAATCTGAACAGAAGAGAATCGAAGCATCTGAGAATTGGTGCTTCAGAAGTATGCTGAAAATTAGGTGGACTGATAAACTAAAAAATGATTTCTCTACAGGATCGGCGAGGAAAGGAATATATGGAAAACACTGACGAGAAGAAGAGACAGGATGATAGGACATATATTAAGTCATGAGGGAATGACTTCCATGGTACTAGAACGAGGCGTAGAAGTTAAAAACGATAGAGGTGGGCAGAGACTACCATACATCCAGCAAATAATTGAGGACGTAGCTTGCAAGTTCTACTTCGAGATGAAGATGGCGGAGGAGAGGAAGACAGAAGACTAATGACTCAAAAGAAACGAAATTGAAAAAAGGGACAAGATCAAGAGTAGCCTGGAAGGACCGTCACGCCAAATCGTCCAACTGCCATGTGAACCAGTGTTGTTTGGGGGACGGGCAACATTCTACGCTAAAGGGAACTGAATTAACCTGTCTTATACGGCAACAACAAAATGAGAGACTGTATTCTGTTAAGACCCCGTGGAACCTTCACACCGCAAAAGTATACAAGCTTAGTTCCGATTGTAGACTGGTCTACATTAGTGTGACGGGACATCCTACATAAAATTATAACAAGTTACAATAAAATGAGCACCATTAGCTGCTTACAGGCGTTGACATGCGTCAACGGGGACAGATGAAAAATGTGTTCCCCGACCGGGACTCGAACCCGGGATCTCCTGCTTACATGGCAGACGCTCTAGTCATCTGAGCCACCTTTTTTTCTCCATTTTGTTCGTTGTTGATTGTTGTATCTGTTCGTTGCGGACGTCACATGACATCCGGTCAAGTTCGTTTGTTGATCGTTTCACACAGTTTTTTTTTTTTTTTTTTTTTTTTATCACAGAGGCCAACCCGCTCTCTGACCGAACACGCTGAGCTACCGTGCCGGCTAGCCACTGACGGCACAGAGGAGGCGCGACTGCAGGGATTTATCTCTGGCACGCCTCCCGCGAAACTCACATTCTCAACGTTTTGCCCCGTACTACATTCGTGGTGCCCCCGCCCATTATACTAACAAGTTTTGATCTTACGTTAAACCAGTAAACAGTTCGAAGTCATCTGTCCAGACCAGTTGTGACCATAACGGTACTGAAATGGCGGATGGCACAGAAAAGGCCGCAATACTAAACCCCTACTTCCAAAATTGCCTCACTGAGGAAGAGCGTACTATAATTCCTCCTCTAAATTGTCGAACGAAAGTCAAAATGACATATCGTAATGAGTGGCCATGAGATAGAAAATCAACTGAAATATCTACGTGGAAAAGGCCAAAGGAACTGATAGAATACCAGTACGGTTCTACTCAGAGTACGGGAAAGAACTAGCTCATCTTGTATTAGCACTGAAACGTTCCTGATAATCAGAAGAAAGCACAGATCATTCCCGTTTTCAGGAAGGGTCGTCGAACCTACGTACGCAACTATAGGCTTGTAAGTTAGTATTTATTTCTAATAAATTAAATGAAAACAAACTAACTATAAAAAATTAAATTTTTATTTTTGTCTGTTGCGTAATTTTGGAACACGTTTTATGATGAATGTTGCGTGACCAGAAAGGAAGTCCCTTTTCGTTCGACCGTCCAGCAGCACTGGTGTCGCAACTGCGATACTGCTTTACTAAGGGTTGCGTTTGAACATGACTCGCATTGTCCGAACAGATTACGTCACAGTTCGGGAAATCTCGGGTTCTGTTCAATCATTTGATCGGCCTGTGATCTACCGCCTCTTGTTGGTGCTACCACAACTACGAATCTTAGCCTTTTTAATGCACTAAGCATCTTAATAATAAAAATAACTGTGAAACATGGACTGAAATATCTTATACGGCGCAGGTGATCCCTAAGAACGACAACTAATAAATACATAAAATATTGCAATCATGAAGTTGTTCAATTCTCAAGGTTTTTGTTCGTCCTGCGATCTAGTGATGTCTGGCGGTATTATTTCCAAGACGGAGATTGGCGCTGTATTTCATTCTCGCGATAAAAATTACAGTCGTTTCAATACCATGCATTACGTTTGTTCCTCATTTAAGTCTTGATTCATTCTCCTGATTGTTTCGTCTTGTTTTTAAGCTGATTAAAATCCGGTAAGTTTTTTGTCTGTTATTCGATTGTGTGAACAGGGACTGAGCTGCTTATTTGCAACCTGCTTCGTAAATTATTACTGTCACTCATAAATAAATAAAATATAATAATGGATTCAGTGAAGTAAT
This sequence comes from Schistocerca gregaria, assembly GCF_023897955.1. Taxonomy (NCBI): domain Eukaryota; kingdom Metazoa; phylum Arthropoda; class Insecta; order Orthoptera; family Acrididae; genus Schistocerca; species Schistocerca gregaria. The sequence goes on along the minus strand of NC_064921.1, from coordinate 878,466,721 downwards.
ATTTTTTTAAGGACAACATTTTCGTCTTTGTAATATTTACTTAAAAATCGGCATAAAACACAGGTACTGTATGAGAATTCGATTTGTAAATTTGCTCAAACACAAGAGGAGTTTCTGCAGAAGTAGGATTTTGTGCTACTTCCTCCAGTGTTTAATGACAGCGTCAGATTTTATGCAGAGTTATAACTTATTTTTGTGGCAAGTTTGTAGTTTCTTTTGTATCCCTTGCACTCACACCGCGCGTGTAAAATGTTATGTGACTGTTCGAACAAGCTCGATGGTGTATCGAAAGCAGCGGCGCATCGGGAAACCTCGAACCCGTTCGAACGCGAGTATCACTTGCCCAGCACGAATTTCACTGTCATTCCACTGACGCCTTAATCGACAGACTGTGTCGTGTTAACATTTCTACAGCTACATCTACCTGATTCCCTGCTATTCACAATAAAGTGTCTGGCAGAGGGTTCAATGAACCAACTTCAAGCTGTCTCTCTGCCGTTCCACTCTTGAACGGCGCGCGGGAAAAATGAGCTCTTACATTTTTCTGTGCGAACCTTGATTTCTACTACTTTATCGTGATGATCGTCTCTCCCTATGTAGGTGGATGCCAACAGAATGTTTTCGCAATCGGAGGAAATGGAAATGAGTGTTTGGCGTCATTGGCTGGGAGGCCCCTTACGAGGCAGGGCCGGCCGCCTTGGTGCAGGTCTTATTACATTCGACGCCACATTGAGCGACCTGCGCGCCGGATGGGGATGAAATGATGATGAAGTCAACACAACACCCAGTCCCTGAGCGGAGAAAATCCCCGACCCAGCTGGGAATCGGACCCGGGCCCCTTAGGACGATAGTCCGTCACGCTGACCAGTCAGCTATCGGGGCGGACGCAAGCGAAGGAGAAACTGGTGACTGAAATTTCATGAGAAGATCCTGTCACAACGAAAAACGCCTTTGTTTTAATGATTGCCACTCCAATTCACGTATCATGTTTGTGGCACTGTCTCCCCTGTTTCGCGATAATACAAAACGAGCTGCCATTCTTTGTACTTTTTCGATGTCATCTGTCAGTCCCACGTGATGAGGATCCCACACCGCACAGCAGTACTTTAGAATATGGCGGACAAGCGTGGTGTACGCAGTCTCTTTAGTCGATTTGTTGCACCTTCTAAGTGTTCTGCCAATGAAACGCAGTCTTTGGTTTGTTCTGCCACTACATTACTGAGATGGCTGTGAGGCCCCGTCCCGAAATCCAACAAAAAGAAGTGACGTGCAGCTCTGAGGAGCAGTCGCGCCTTTCGCTAATCCGCCCAGCCAGGTAAGGTGAGTCCCAGCTGGGAGCACCAGGAAGTCCTTCCTCTTAGTGCTAACCACCAGTCTAATCATAAAATTTATTCGACCGTATTTTATACACTTGATCAAAAGTACCTGGTCATCTTGTAATAATGCTTCCACTATCTTACCGATCAGAGATACAGCATACCCGTCGTAAGGAAGGGAGGAAGAAGAAGTAAAGAAACCAACCCTCGCCCGATAGGGTGGCGAATAACAATACAGCGTATTTATAAATTAGTTTTACAAAAATAACCTTTAATTGTGAAAAGGGTAAATGTTTAATAAAGCAATGAATGTAGTACATCTTCAAGTTTTATTCCCGTCTGACACTGTTAGTTGCCGACGTTCCCGTTAGGTGAAACGCGCGAATAAGTTATCCCAACAGTTATCGGGGTTTGTTAAACGCTGTAGAACTTCCGCAGTGTTGTTTATAGTTTATAGTTCCCTCGTTCATTACAAGATCGTGAGCGTGAACGAATCATCTACATCTACAGAGATACTCTGCAAATCACATTTAAATGCCTGGTAGAGGGTTCATCGAACCACCTTCACAGTTCTCTATTATTCTAATCTCGTATAGCGCGCGGAAAGAACGAACACCTGTATCTTTCTGTGCGAGCTCTGATTTCCCTAATTATATCTTGGTGATCGTTCCTTCCAATGTAGGTCGGTGTCAACAATATATTTTCACATTCGGAGGAAAAAGTTGGTGAATGGAATTTCGTGAGAAGATTCCGTCGCAACGAGAAACGCCTTTCTTTTAATGATATTCAGCCCAATTTCCTGCATCATTTCTGTGAGTCTCTCTCCCATATTTCGCGATAATACAAAGCGTGCTGCCTTTCTTTGAACTTTTTCGATTTACCCTGTCAGTCGTATCTGGTAAGGACCTCACACCGCACAGCAGTATTCTAAAAGAGGACGGACAAGCGGAGTGTAAGCAGTCTCCTTAGTAGCTTTGTTACATTTTCTATGTGTCGTGCCAATAAAACGTAGTCTTTGGTTATCCTCCTCCACAACATTTTCTGTGTGTTCCTTCCAATTTAAATTGTTCTTTATTGGAATACCTAGGTATTTAGTTAAATTTACGGCTATTAGATTAGACTGATTTACCGTGTAACCGAAGTTTAACGAGTTCCTTTAAGCACTCTTGTGGATGATCACACACTTTTCGTTATTTAGGGTCAACTGCCACTTTTCGCACCATTCAGATATCTTTTCTAAATCGTGTTGCAGTTTGTTTTGGTCTTCTGATGACTTTATTAGCCGATAAACCGTCATCTGCAAACAACCGAAGACGGCTGCTCAGATGGTCTCCAAATTGGCTATATGTTGACCTACTTGCAGAAAAATGGAGGATTAGATGGTGTTTGTTACATTAGGGATACATTAGGGAACATATTAGATTATGGAATATATATGTTGTTCTTAATACTCGGATATATTTTCTCCGGTGTTTCGGCAGATATTTCTGATTTGCAACTGCAGTCTCGTCAAACAAATACAGCTAACGGTATCTTCAATGCAATGAAAAACATGGATTTGTTTCTCGTTAACAAACAAAAGATTTTAAACCGGAATTTTACGAGGTCATTCGATAGGACAGTCCAAAATGGATCTAGTTCAATATTCGTTTAATCGGTATGTATTAACAAGGGCACTCAAACAGGAAGAAGAATAGCCAGCAGTCAATCGGCGACAAAGTTGTCTCTTTTTAGCTGTCCTATAGTTCACTTTCGGATTTACACTTGGCATACAGACTATATGATCAAAAGTAACCCTGCCAGGAACCTGTAAGTAATTTTTTTAATAGGGGCCACCTAAGGCTTCTCGATACAATTCAGCATTTTCTTAAGACCTACAGAGTAATAGTAGTTATGGGAAGAGTAGCAGTTTTTTTTTTTTACATAGGAACTTCGCGGTCAAGATCCGTATAGTCCTGTGTCGAAAATAGGCCCACACGGATCCTTCCGCGAGGCATCTTAGCATAGCAGTTCCATCGGAGCAAGCAACCCATCGGAAGATCTCCGCTGCGTCTCGCCCTGGACTCTGCCACCATCTTCGGAGACAGCACGCCCCCTCCACCATCACGACTCTAAGTGTGATCGGCGACGTGGGAGCTGGGACCTTGTATAAGTTCTGTTTGTTTGCTTTACCGACAAGACAGTGCGTCTATTTTTGCCAGACTCGGAAAATTTTCTAAACTGTTTGACTGTCCGTGCTTCTCCTGTGAACTATTAGTTGAAAGTACTTTGAAAGTGTTTCGTTTCCACGAATTAAGCTAGAGCGAGGACTTTGATTTTAAACCCAAGGTCCGAGAAACTTGCTTCATGCTTCCAATAAGCAAGGCAACATATTTTTTTCTGAAAGCTGGTTGGTTTCATTAAGGAGTACAACACGCAGTATCATTCTCACTCTTTTGGCTAAAAAAGCCAATTTTTCAACATAATCACCGTTCAACGTGAGAGCTTTACAACACGTTACTGGTGGTGTGTGTGGGGGGGGGGGGGGCGGAGGGCGGGGGGGGGGGGGGGGGAGAGGGCGCCTGATTGCCCCTTCATCTACTTACTGCTTCCTGTGGAGTTGGCCAAACGGAAGTCGCAAGCTGAGGGATGAGGGCTATAGGGTGAATGAGGAAGAACAGTCCAGTTAGCTTTGGTTAACTTTTGAACTTTTGTGAGCTCCCGTAAAGTGCGCAAACTTGTGAGAAGCATTGCGTTTTCATCGAGGAGAAATTCGTTTGCATTTTTCTGTCGACGAACACGGTGAAGTAGTTTCTTCAATTTCTTGCGGGTAACACAATTCATTTCAGAGGTAATCGTTGCATCATGAGGGCGGACATCAAACAGAATAACACCTTCAGAGTCCCACAAGACTGTCGTGATTACTTTACTGGCTGAGGGCGCGACTTTGAACTTTTTTATTCGGAGGAGTGGTGGTGTAGCGCTACTCCATGGATTGTCATTTTGTTTCATTTTCCATCACCTGTGACGACATTCGACAAAAAGTTGTCGTGATCAGCCTCGCAATGCGCAAGCAATTTCGCAGACTGGATCTTCCTTGCTTTTTATGGCCCTCTGTTAGGCAGACGCAGCGGACGCACACGTTTGAGTATCCCGACTGCTGGACAGAACTACCAACAGACACGCCCAGTTGAGTGGCAAGGTGAGTGATTATTCTATCACCTCGAATGAGAGTGTCCACACGTTCCATCATTGCAGGAGTCGAAGCTGTGTGCGGCCGGCCGCCAAGCGGGAGATCGGACAGGTTCGTGCAACATTGTTGCGATGATGACAGACGCCTCGCCCAACGACCACTGTGCTTTTGTTGTCTGCCAGGTCGCCGTAGACATTCTGCAAGAGGCTATGCCTGTCAGCGATGGTCTTGTTTTACGCCAAAAGAAATTTAGTGACAGCTCTCTGCCTGGAACACACTTTCGTTACAGGCGCCATTGTGAAGTTTTCATACACTACTGGCCATTACATTTGCTTCACCAAGAAGAAATGCAGATGATAAACGGGTATTCATTGCACAAATATATTATACTAGAACTGACATGTGATTACATTTTCATGCAATTTGGTTGCATAGATCCTGAGAAATCAGTACCCAGAACAACCACCTCTGGCCGTAATAACGGCCTAGATACGCCTGGGCGTTGAGTCAAACAGAGCTTGGGTCCCGTGTACAGGTACAGCTGCCCATGCAGCATCAACACGATACCACAGTTCAACACAAGTACTGACTTGCGTATTGTGACATGCCAGTTGCTCGGCCACCATTGACCAGATGTTCTCAATTGGTGAGAGGTCTGGAGAATGTGCTGCCAGGGCAGCACTCGAACATTTTCTGTATCCAGAAACGCCCGCGCAGAACCTGCAACAATGCGGTCGTGCTTTATCTTGCTGAAATGTAGCGTTTCGCAGCGATCAAATCAAAGGTCGTAACACATGTGAAATGTAACGTCCACTGTTCGAAGTGTCGTCAATGCCAACAAGAAGCGACCGAGACGTGTAACCAATGGTACCCCAAACCATCACGCCGGTTGATACGCCAGTATGGCGATGACGAAGACACGCTTCCTATGTGCGTTAACCGCGATGTCGCCAAACACGGATGCGACAATCATCATGCTGTAAAAAGAAACTGGATTCATCCGAAAAAATTACGTTTTGTGATTCGTGCACCCAGGTTCGTCGTTGAGTACACCATCGCAGGCGCTCCTGTCTGTGATGCAGCGTCAAGAGTAACCGCAGCTATGGTCTCCGAGCTGATAGTTCATGCTGCTGCAAACGTCGTCGAATTGTTCGTGCAGATGGTTGTCTTGCAAAGGCCCCGGTCTATTGACTCTGGGATCGAGACGTGGCTGCACGATCCGTTACAGCTATGCGGATAAGATGCCTGTCATCTCGACTGCTAGTGATACGAGGCCGTTGGGATCCAGTACAGCGTTCCGTATTAGCCTCCTGAACCCACCGATTCCATGTTCTGTTAATAGTCATTGGATCTCGACCAACGCTAACAGCGATGGCGCGATACGGTAAACCGCAATCGCGATGGGCTACAATCCGACCTTTATCAAAGTCGGAAACGTGATGGTACGCATTTCTCCTCCTTACACAAGGCATCACAACGTTTCACCAGGCAACGCCGGTCAACTGCCGTTTCTGTATTAGAAATCGGTTGGAAACTTTACTAATGTTAGCACGTTGTAGGTGTCGCCACCGTCGCCAACCTAGTGTGAATGCTCTGAAAAGCTAATCATTTGCATATCACAGTATCTTCTTCCTGTCGGTTAATTTTCGTGTCTGTAGCACGTCATCTTCGTGGTGTAGCACCTTTAATGGCCAGTAGAGTATAACGCCACCACCTACGGGAAATTCATGAAGGTATAAGGGCTAAAGCGGGAATATTCCACTATGTCCCTCAACATTGTATTTTTTCACCCTAAATTCCCTTGGCCTATTAAAAACGGACTGGCAGTGAGGGCAGAATAGTCTGTCTTGTATGTTGTTTCTTTATACCCCGCTGGCGTGTATTAACGTTTCTGAAAACGAGATTTGTGTGCATAATTTGGCATGCTGGTGGTGTAACATTGTATACAGTAGAAGTTTCTGAATTTCTTGTGTTTACTTTTGTCCATAGCGTAGGCCGATTTGTAGCCTGGTTGATTCGAGTAGCAGTGGGTAGTCGGTGAAAGTGCTGACTAGTAGAAGTAGATATTACTCTGATTTTAGTAATTTGTTCTGCTGTATTGAGTCGGAGCGCGATTGTAAGATCTGTGGGTCGACAGTGTGAATACTTTATTCTGTATTTGTTACTCTTATCTGGTGTCCCCTTTACGTGTCACTAACTCTGTATCGAAAATTGAGTTTTTCTTAGGAAGAAGGGCTTAACACCAACAAATTGCCTACTAAATTACTCAGAAAAGACAGAAGTTTATAAAAATCCATCATAAATGTTCAATATGTCCTCTACTTGCTGCACAGACGATATCTAGCCGATAGCCGAATTCATCCCAAACTGAGCGTAAGGTGTCTTCTGTCTCTGAAGCTACAGATGCTGATATTCTGGTTTTTCGTTCATCAGTGTCACGGAGTAAGAGAGGAACGTAGAACGTAAACACGTCGTTTAACATATCCCCACAGGTAGAAGCCACAAAGTGTTAAGTCATTAGACGTAGGAGGCCAAGAGTGTAAAACCTGGTCTCGCGGTCGTGCATGCCCAATCCAACGTTGAGGCACGTTGACACTGAGGAAACTGCGCACGTTTTTGTGCCAGTGCGGTGGTGTTCCATCTCGCTGACAGATGAAATTGTCAGAGTCAAGTTGTGGGGATAACCAGTTCCGTAGCATTGCAAGATATGATTGTCCTGTTACGGTTTCTTCCTCAAAAAGCATGGTACATAAACCTTGCTTTGCGAAACAGCACAAGAAACATTCACTTTTGGTGAATCACGTTTGTGCTCAATTGTTTCATGAGGATTTTCGAGCCCCCATATACGCATATTATGACGGTGAACCTTACCGCTAATACGGAAAGTTGCCTCATCGCTGAACATTAACCGTGTCATATTCCATGTCCTCTAGAACAGCATTGCTAAAGTCCGCTGCCTTCACTTTGTCGGTATCTCGAAGAGCTTGTACCAGTTGTAATCGGTATGGTTTAAGGGCTAAACGACGGTGTAACATACGCCACGCTGTCATGCGCGGTAACGCAAGTTCTCGGCTAGCACGGCGCGTATACTTGCGTGGGCTCCGCTCAAATGCTAGTCGGATTTGTTCCACTGTTCGTTCAGGAACGCGTGGCCGGCCAGGACTTTTACCTTTACAGAGACATCCTGTTTCTTCAAACTGATTATAACACCGTCGAATGTTCTTTGATGATGGCAGTTTAGCACGAAATCGAATATGAAACTCCCACTGAACTGCGATCAGTTATTGAGTACGACTAAATTAAATAACACAACACGCCTTCTGTTGCGCGGACGCCATATTGCGCGAGACTGGCTGCACGCTCCGGGTCAGCGCTCCTAGCTACATCTAACAATTTTTTTCTGAAACTCTAGACCATGCTCATTACATCTAGCGCTGTTTCAGTTACCTAGTGATATTTGTCTTAATATTATTACAAGTTAAAATCGGGCCATTCTTATTGGGACACCCTGTGTTGTTTAAAGAGTACTTAATTTTATGATTGAAATTCAATTTGTACACGTACTAATTCTGAGGAAATAGGACAAATTGGCTCGTATTGCAACAGGTATAAGTTTCTAGACACATCATTGTAGGAACTTCTCTTCTACTTTTGACCACTGCCACCTCATATAGGAACGTATGACACGTTTTTGAAACTCCTTAAGCCTGGTAAACCGCCGTCCGCCGTCTCCTCGTACCGTCCCATCAGCCTTACTTCGGTCTTCAGCAAGGTCCTGGAATCTATCCTCACCTGCCGCATCCACCAGCATCTCCGCCAGCACCGCCTCCTTCCCGTTACCCAGTGTCGTTTTCGGCCATCCTTCTCTTCTTACGACCTTCTCCTTCACCTCACTCATCTCCTTTCCGAACAGCTTAATTCCCGTCGTTCCGCAATCTTCCTCTCCCTGGACCTCGAACGTGCTTATGACCACATATGGCATTCCGATCTCCTCCTCAAGCTCCAAACCTTCGCCCTTCCCATTAATTACGTCCGTCTGATCGGCTCCTTTCTCTCCCGCCGTCCTTCCTACGTCACCATCCATAACACGGATTCCTACACCTTTTTTCCCTCCGCCGGTGTGCCCCAGGTCTCCGTCCTCTCTCCCCTTCTGTACCTTTTATATACGGCGGACATGCCGCCGCCATCACCCCCCGTCCACCTTCTCCAGTTTGCCGATGACACCGACTTCCTTGCCCTTGCCCCCACCCAGCAGCACTCCCAACACCTTCTCCAATCCCATCTTGATCAGTTAACCGCTTGGTGCAACCAGTGGTTGCTCAAGGTCAATCCCTCCAAAACCCAGGCGATCATTGTAGGCGAAACCACCCCATCCTTCCGCCACCTTGATTTCTATCTCACCGTCTATGGCCGTCCTACCGCCCTCACCCCCACCCTTAACTACCTTGGCGTCACCCTCGACCGTCGACTCTCCTGGACCTCCCATCTCCGGACAATCCAAGCCAAGGCACGCTCCCGACTCCGTCTCCTCAAGCTCCTTTCCGGCCGTACGTGGAGTCTGGACCCCTCCACCATACTCCACACCTATAAATCCCTCATCCTCCCTATCCTTTGTTACGCCCATCCGGCCTGGATCTCCACCTCCCCTACCTTTTATAAATCGCTCCAAATCCTTGAATGCCATGCTCTCCGCCTCGCCTATTGCATCCGTCTTCCCTCCCCCATGCAGATACTGCACGATCTCATACCATTCCCCCACCTCTTCCTTTTCCTTGAGAGGATACGGATCCTGTACACATCCCACAAATTCGATCCTCCTCACCCATTTGTCTCGCCCATCCTCTACCGCCCCCACCCACTGCTGCACCTGTATTCCCACGTCCCACCTGGTCTCCATCTCACCACCCTCCTTACCCTCTCCTTGATGATGCCCTCCTCCCATCCATATACCCCTCCTACCAACTTTGATCCTCCCTCCCTCTTCCTCTGTCTGTTCCTTTGGGCACCCTCCCTCCCTCCTCCCTTTCTCCCCACTCCTCCCCTGGGCTTCCCCTCCCCTGTCCCTCTACCCCTCCTCCCATCTCTTCAGCCATTGGCATCTTTGTTCTCCCCTCCCCACTCTCTCCCCCCCCACCTTTCTTCCCCTCCTGGCAGGTCCCCAGACTCGCACACGCTATGTGGACTTTCGCGTGCCGGAGATCATCCCCATCTGTGCCTCATGTGTGTGACGTAGTTTTGTGTTTTTTGTGTCCGCCGTCACGCTTCTACGTTCACTTGTGCCGTCGGATTCATCAGTGTTCTGTGCGCCGTGTCAACGTGTTTTCAGTGTCGTTATCGTCGAGTGTGAACGGCTCCGTGTTTTTTGTGTACCTATGACCACTATTTTTTGCCCGTCACTATGTTTATTCTGTTTCTCCAATCTGTGTTCTGTTATTGTCAACACTATGGCTGAAGAGCGCCGTAACATGCCGTTGCCAGCCTACCTGATTGTTTAGGTATTAAAATAACAATAAAGGAAAAATGTTTTTGAAACACGTTGCATTTGTTTGCTCCGTTGTCACGTTCCACATCATAATGTTCGCCTTGAATGTAATTACGTAACACGTAACTAAGTAACAAAGTGAATGGTCCGTTAGGCAGCTGCGTGTTGAAAGTGATTTCACGTGTCAGAACACGAAACATGCAGTGAAAATTAACTATAAAGAAAATGAGGCTTCCATTCTTGCTTCAGCTCTGACAGGTCCTGTTGTCCACTAAACAGCTGCTGCGGTCGGTTCCTTGTACAGGCTGTTAAGAACTGTAATTGGCTACTAGCCTAACAGGAGCGTGTGCTTTTTATTTTCTGGTCACACACACAGCTGGCTAGGTCGCAAGGGGCCGGATGCGTTGTGAAAGGAATGCCGTGCATAGGAACCCAGAATGACTGGAGCGGATTTCCGCCAGCCGAACATTCCTGCGGCCTCCGAGAAATCTACACTGCTCGAGAAAAAAAGAAAGCTACAACATCCACAAGGACCGTTAATATTTAATAAGGCTGGAAAGTTGTTCACTACTGCAGTGTCTTCCACGAGATAGACACAAAATGTCGGGCCTAATTGATGTTGACAAAAGTATCATTGGAGACTGTGAAACAGCTCCATATTTAAAATGTACAGGATGCCCCGGGAAGAATGGTACGATTATTCGAAGTAAAAAAGTCTAGTAAACATGGGCTTCAAAATTAATACATTAAGAGTTATGAGCATTTGTCCATCTTCGCTACTGTGAAACAATACTCATACGTTGTAAGCTCTATGCTTCCCATATTCTGTGGAGAGGCAATATGGACCTAAACAAGAAAAATTGTGTAGTGCACATAGGCTCTGGAATGCAGAGCTACGAGAATTTGTTCAGTAGCAGAGATTTCTTTCGCAGTGGTGAAGGTGAGCAAGTGCTTTTGGCTCTTAACGTATGCAATTTAAAGCCTATGGGTATCGAACATTTTTTTCTTCCTTTAGTCCGTACTACCACCACTCAAAATGTGGAAAGAAAAGAGTTTGCAGTAGAAAAACTTTGTTTCATAGAATGGAAGATGTAGTGTTCACAGCAAAGGTATGCATTTTAGAGCCCATTTTCATTGCAAAGTTTTTCTTGGATTCATCGTTCCTGTCATATCCCTGAATACTCGCCATTCCCCCTTGGGACATCCAGTTTGGAGCACTAGGCTGAACCAGCGGTGCGGCTGTGGGGGGCGGGTGGAAAATTAAGCTATTATTTATATTATTTGCCGTTCTCAACACAGGCTCTCTAACTACAACGTTGGCAACCAGAAAGTGATTAGCAAAAAAGTGATGCCTGTAATTAGAGTTCACTGTGCCCACTCTGATGGAGAAATAAATTATTGATTATTGAAGTTCATTACTCTGAGGATTTAGGATGATGTCTGGGAGTCATAGAAAATACAGTTTACTATAACAATTTTCACTATATTCTGAAAACGATAAAGCGTAAAATTCCAGACAAACGATTACCCATATGAGCTATTGTACTATCAGAGCTGTTCAGAGTCGATTGCACGGATCCTATTATCCCTAGATAACGAAACTGTTCAATAACCGTTATCGATGTAAAAGGTGAAAGTGCATGCTCGCCAAAATTTGATGTTAATACACATCAAACGCCACGCTAATAATGGTACAAAATTTGTCCTGCGGCGACACGTGAAAATACGACATACGCAACTGAGAAAAATTCAGTGGAGTCGTTCCACTATTAACTCTTTACCCCAATGCGAACTCACTGTTAAGTGCATATCGAGGTACGTAATACAACATCGAAGGCTGTTTCTGACAACTGCACAAACGCGACGCGGCTTCCGACACGGAGTGAGCACTGATACGAATCTAGAACAAAACTGGGGCCTTTCTAGCTCGCACGCTCTCATTTATACAGATGCGGTGCGTACCGCCGAAGGCGCAGCCGACAGCCTTCCTGACTAGCCGCTGGGGCTAGCAGAACACCACTTCAAGTTACTAAATAATTAATTGCTTCATTCGCTGAAGGCCAATGAAGCTCTCGATTTAATTGTGCAATCGGCACACTGGTAAGTATCTATAATAAAATTCTAATGTGGCTAGGTTCAATACTTTTGGCGAGAGAATTATTTTAGTTGTACTGCACGCAATAGATGAACTCTGAACTTGCCCTTTGGAGAGACGTTACAGCTATAGTTTTATAGCTACCTTTTTCAAACTTCTCAAATCTTTTTTATTATAGTGTACCTCCATTCTACCTAAATCTAAACATCCTAGCTTAATCTAATCACTTACTTAATCTATCTTGCTTCCGAACTTTTAGGACACAAAAACAGAAAATCATGAATTTCAACCAAAATATTACTTTATGAAATCCAGCACACTGTTTCCATCAGATTGCAATGAAAAGGAATCCGCATATAAATTTTGAAGTTTCTAGCTTCTTCCTGTTGCGCCGATGATTTTTACATAAAACGTCCAAATTTCGAAAACTGTTGAACTTACTAAACTGGAACTTAACACATTATTGTTTTACCATTACTCCTGACATGCTATCAACTTTTCAGAATATTTACTTTACTTTTAAGGTATTGCGCAACATTCATGACGTCATAGTTAGTTACAGCGGACTAGCCTGGCACACAATGGGAAGCATATGAATTTTTTATGGCGTGAGTAGGCTGCTTTCCTACACGGCCGTTACAAAGGGGGAAATTTTGTGGAAAGTAAGTCGAAAAAACATAATGTTTTTCCCGTTTTAGAATTAAAAGACAATACCCATCGTCAGGATTTGTTACTTAATTGAACAAAATTTTACTGAATAATTGAATGATTTAACGAACTGATGATATTACAACAATGAAAAAGATAAAATCATTGGGGTATGCAATAAAATTCATTAAAATCACAACTAAAATGTACTAAAAACAAGAACAGTAACTTAATATACATGTCCAAACAAAAATCGTATATCAGTTTTAAAAATAGCACATCATAACACGCAGCTGGCAATATCATAGGTATCATGGCAATAACACATTCATATTTGAAAAAGCAGATTTTGCGTCACAGACTTTTGAATTTCCCGCTGTAGTGCTCTCCACGCCCGCGAGAATGTGCTTTTTAGGCCATGAGCCAGCAATCTATCTGACACACGCTATGGATATTAAGACATCTTGTTCGTTTCCCGCAATATCTCGTTCAAGGATAAAGTTATCTGAAAATAATTTTCCGCAGCATCAAAAGTTCAAGAAACCGCTTCTGCCGATAGGCTGTTAAAATTTTCATGGGACCTGGTGTGTGGAAGAAAAATGTTTCCGCTTAGTCGAATTCGCTTCAAACTTCCGAAATTCTGTTACCATTATTTAAAAAAACTTAGAGATTTTGAAAATTGTAGTGCCACTTTTGTGAATGGGCACACTACGAATTCCGAGGGAATGGCGGATTTTAGACGTGAACGCTGTCTTAATTTGGGTCAGATGAAAGCCAAATATAAAAAAAATGACGTCTACGTGCGTTAAGATTTCAAGAGTACCTGTGTCAGAATATTGAAACAAATGCTTTTATTTTCGGACTTTTGCAGTGTGGGCCCCTGGATTGCAATTGCATACAGAAGCCTGCACTTAAATGCACCTCCGTAGAGAACCCTCATCCAATCGAGAAAGACAAGTTCCAGTCTACCATTGATTTACTGGTTGCGACAAAAATTAAGTAATTAGGGTAGATTTTTAAATTTTAACACAATCATGGCTAGCGAACTATCTGTATGGTGATGCCGCCTGTTGGACAAAATGTGTATTAGTTTCTATCTAACTGGTTTACGCGACCACTTCGATAGAGCGTTGTGAATTCCAGCGTGGAGTGATGCACCTTTATTTTGTACCCTGAGAAAGGATTTTTTTAAAGCTACGCATCTGCAATCTTACAGGAATGTAGAGACCTTATGTATTTTATATAGCATGTAACTATCCTTATTCAGTGATAATTCACCACAGAAACATTTAAAATATGCTAGTCTCTGTGCAGCAAATATTATATTAAAAGTATTGCGTCTTTCCTGATAATATCAGTAAGGCCAATCATTTTGCTTCTTACCTCTCCGATATCTCTACCCTCCTTGACGATCCCCATTTCGATTTCTCCCTCTTCCCTGATGTCCGCGATCGAGCTGACACCTCTGCCCCTACACTCGCTCCTGGCTTTCAGTACTTGGACAACATTACACACACTGAACTCAATACCCCGATCACTACTCAGGATATCATATCTACACTCCGCACGAAACACAACACCCTCCCCGGGCACAACCGTGTGACCTATCGCCACCTCCGTAAAGCTCCCACCTCCTTCCTCTCCACCCTGGCCGGACTATATAATGTGATCTTGTCCACCGGCTTCTATCCCGACCTGTGGAAAACCTCCTGGACCCTCATGTTCCTCAAACCAGACAAACCGCCGTCCGCTGTCTCCTCCTACTGCCCCACCAGCCTTATCTGTCTTCAGCAAGGACCTGGAATCCATCCTCACCCGACACATCCACCAGAATCTCCGCCAGCACTGCCTCCTTCCCGTTACCCAGTGTGGCTTTCGGCCATCCTTCTGTGCCGATGACCTTCTCCTTCACCTCACTCACCTCGTCTCCGAACAGCTCAACTCCCGTCGCTCTGCCATCTTCCTCTCCCTCGACGTTGAACGTGCTTACGACCCTGTATGGCATTCCGGTCTCCTCTTCAAGCTCCAAACCTTCCTATTAACTAAGTCTGTCTGATCGCCTCCTTTCTTTCCTACCGTCCTTTCTATGTCACCATCCATAACACGGACTTCTACACCTTCTACCCCTCCGCCGGTGTGCCCCAAGGTTCCGTCCTATCCCCCCTTCACTAGCTTCTTTGCACGGCGGACATGCCGCCACCTTCACCTCCCTTACACATTCTCCAGTACGCTGATGACACCGCCTTCCTAGCCCTTGCTCCCACCCTGAAACATTCCCAGCACCTTCCCCAAACCCATATTGACCAGTTCACCACTTGGTGTAACCAATGGCTGCTCAAGGTCAATCCTTTCAAGACCCAGGTGATCATTGTATGCAAAACCACCCCTTCCTTCTGTCTCCTTGATTTCTGTCTTACCATCTACAGCCATCCTATCAACCTCAACCCCACCCTCAAGTACCTTGGCGTCACCCTTGACCATCGCCTCTCCTGGACCCCCCATCTCTAGACGATCCAAGCCAAGGCACGCTCCTGACTGCGCCTCCTCAAGCTCCTTTCTGGCTGCACATGGGGTCTGGACCCCACCACCATCCTTCACACCTATAAATCCCTCATTCGCCCTATCCTCTGCTATGCCCATCCAACCTGGATTTCCTCCCCTCCTACCCCTTCTACCTTTTACAAATCCCTTCAAATACTGGAACACCATGCGCTCCACCTCGCCTTTTGCATCCGCCTCTTCTCCCCCACGCAGATCCTGTATGACTTAATTCTGTTCCCACACCCGCGCCTTTTCCTCGAACAGATATGGATCCTTTACACTTCCTGCAAACTTGATCCCCCTCACCCACTTGTCTTTCCCATCCTTTCCCACCCCCTTCCGCTGCTGCACCTGTACTCCCACATCCCACCCACTCTTCGACTCTCTGCACTCCATACCCTTGCCCAAGGTGGCTTCTGCCAACTCCTCCTCCCTGATGATGCCCTCATCCCCTCCATCTACTCCTCCTACCAACTTTGATCCTCCCCTTCCTCCCCCTGTGTTTTCCCCCAGGGCACCCTCTCTCCCGCATCTCCCTCCTCTCATCCTCCCTCCCTCCCCCCGGGCTTCCACTACCCCCCTACATTCTCCCCTCCCCATCCCTTCTCCTCTGCCACTTGCATCAACACCCTCCCCCTCTCCCTCCTAGCCGCATCTTTTCCCTTTGGCAGGTCCCAGGCTTTGTGTGTGAACAGTGAATCTTTGTGCCCAGAGATCGTTGCCAGTGCTTGTGTGTGTCTTTGCGTCAATGCTTTAGTGCTCCTCTGTTCACGTGTGTACTTTCTGTCTTCTCCGTTTGTGTACAGTGATTAACGGTTTTTATCCGGACAGTGCGCCTGTGAACGGCTTCATGTATTTTACTATGTCTGTCTCCCACTTTTATGCACCATGTTCGTTTGTTTTTCTGTCTTTCTTTTTACTGTATGTGTTATCTATGGCCGAAGAGAGGCGTAGGTAGACCGCTGCCGGCCTGCCTTTATTGTAAAGGTGTCGAAATCATAATAAAGGGAAAAAAGTATGGTGTCATCCAACAAATTGTACCACTACCTTTATAAAGGGCACAGATTCATTTTAAATTAAAGTTGTATGCATGAATTTATAATTGATTTGATCTAACCATTGTACTGCTATTTGTGTTGCAGAATGAAAAATATATAGAAAACGAGAGAATGAAACGGATTATGTTAAATCTATAATCACAGTTTTCAAATATTGTCTTACTACACTATATTTGCTACATCGTATTACTGTAACACATAATCATAAGATACGTTAGTGGGCAAGCACGCAAAAAAAGCAAAAGAAAGGTCCAGGACAAATTTATTCTTTTCCACTGGAAAAAAGCATGGTCATTTACTTACTAGACTCCCAAAAAATAGTAACAGTGAAATAGTAATTATAAATACGAGTGGCGTTAGTAAGTAATGCGACACATTCACACCTTGGAGTTTCTTGAATTTCCAGTACGTGGCGGCGCTATATGTAGTCTTCAAAATTGCCTCTATCCTTGAAAACGGAGGTGCGTTCCAAGCAGGGAACTATCTTTAAGCTTCTTTCGGCGAAAAACCAGATCACTTGCAAAACGCTACGGAGACCCGGCAGTGAACAAAAGTACGATGAGTCGCTGGGCGAGGCGTCAGTCATCATGTCAACCAGGTCGCGCAAACCTGTCCGATCTCCAGCGTGGCGGCCGGTCGCACACAGCTGTGGCTCTTGCAGTGTTGGTACGTGCGGACACTCTCATTACAGGGTGATCAACGGATCACAATGAAACACTCGCTGCTCAATTGGACTTCTCTCTTCGTGATGCCGGTCGGTGTGGCCGAGCAGTTCTAGGCTCTACAATCTGGAACCGCGCGGTCGCTACGGTCGCAGGGTTGGAATCCTGCCTCAGGCATGGATGTGTGTGATGTCCTTAGGTTAGTTAGGTTTAAGTAGTTCTAAGTTCTAGGGGACTGATGACCTCAGAAGTTAAGTCCCATAGTGCTCAGAGGCATTTGAACCATTTTTCTCTTGGTGGTGGTGATACACTGATCCACCAGTTGGGGTACTCAGAGGTTCGTGCCCAATGTCTCCCCACCTAATAGGGGACCATTGCGCGTTACGAGGCTGGGTGTAGGAATTGTTTGTCGAACGTAGTCACAGGTGCGGAAACACAGGATCATCACTTTGAACCGGACAGACAACGGCAATCCATGGATGGCGCCACACCACCTCTCCTCCAAAGTAAAAGTCATGGAGACGGTCTTTTGTAACTCTGAAGGCGTTATTCTGTCTGGTCTCCCCCTTTCTGGTGCAACGATCAAGTCGGAAGTGTATCTGGCTATCGTCAGGAGACTGAAGAAACGAGTTCAACGTGTTTGTCGCCACAGAAATGCAAATGAACTTTCCCTTTCCACGACAACGCACGGTCCCAAATAACTCTGCGCACTCGACAGGAGGTCACAAAGCCTCACTGGACTCTTCTTTCTCATTCACCCCACAGCCCGGATCTCACACCCTTTGTGTTCCATCTGTTTGGCCCAATGAAGGATGCACTCCGCAGGCAGCAGTACGTGGATGATTGGGATCTTTCTGATACAGTAAGCTCTGATGTCGAGTACTGGGGTGGCACCATGCGACCATACAGGTCCACCTAAGGTGTCATAAGGCCGTCGCTTTGAACGGAGATTATGTCGAAAAATGGGGTTTTGTAGCCAAAGAGTGGGAAATAATGTAGTGTGTTGCGACCCTAAACAATACTAACCTGCTTAAAGGTTCAAATGGCTCTAAGCACTATGGGACTTAACATCTGAGGTCATCAGTTCCCTAGGCTTAGAACTACTTAAACTTAAGTAACGTAAGGACATCACACACATCCATTCTCGAGGCAGGATTCGAACCTGCGACCGTAGCAGCAGCTCGGTTCCGGACTGAAGCGCCTAGAACCACTCGGCCACAATTGCCGGCTAACCTGCTTTTCAAAAAGTGTGCTGCATCACGTGTTAAACGCTACTAGCATTATTATTATTATAATTATTATTATTAGGAATATTATCAGATTGTCTCTTTTCTTACAATTTTTGTTAGGTAACAGCAGGTAGGAAGTAAGTTTTATGGTCCCAAGAAGGTATGAAAAAAGGTAACGATTCTTTCCGAAACGCCGATGAACGAAATTTGAACTACATACGATTTTCCAAAGCCCACTTTGAAGCAGCGGCTGGAGAATAAAAATGTGACGTCGCGTTATAGTTTGAATAAATTTGGGTACGGAACAATCCTACATTTGTTAAAACTCTGTGCCGGACCGAGATTCGAACTCGGAAACTTTGCCTTTCGCGGGCAAGTGCTCTAACAACTGAGCTACCCAAGCACGACTCACGACCCGTCCTCACAGCATCAATACTGCCAGTACCTCGTCTCCTACCTTTCAAACTTTACAGAATATTTCGAGTAGATTTCCACACCATGTTATAGTTCTGGGTGCAGATTTTAATTTGCCGGATATAGACAGGGAGACTCAAACGTTCATAACGGATGGCAGGGACAAAGAATCCAGTGAAATACTTTTAAGTGCTTTATCTGAAAACTACGTTGAGCAGTTAAACAGAGATCCGACTCGTGGCGATAACGTATTAGACCTTCTGGTGACAAACAGACCCGAACTATTTGAAACAGTTAACGCAGAACAGGGAATCAGCGATCATAAAGCGGTTACGGCATCCATGATTTCAGCCGTAAATAGAAATATTGAAAAAAGTAGGAAGATTTTTCTGTTTAGCAAAAGTGGCAAAAAGCAGATTACAGAGTACCTGACGGCTCAACACAAAAGTTTTGTCTCAAGTACAGATAGTGCTGAGGATCATTGGACAAAGCTCAAAACCATCGTACAATATGCGTTAGATGAGTATGTGCCAAGCAAGATCGTAAGAGATGGAGAAGAGCCACCGTGGTACAACAACCGAGTTAGAAAACTGCTGCGGAAGCAAAGGGAACTTCACAACAAACATAAACATAGCCAAAGCCTTGCAGACAAACAAAAATTACGCGAAACGAAATGTAGTGTGAGGAGGGCTACGCGAGAGGCGTTCAATGAATTCGAAAGTAAAGTTCTATGTACTGACTTGGCAGAAAATCCTAAGAAATTTTGGTCTTGTGTCAAAGCGGTAGGTGGATCAAAACAAAATGTCCAGACACTCTGTGACCAAAATGGTACTGAAACAGAGGATGACAGACTAAAGGCCGAAATACTAAATGCTTTTTTTTCCAAAGTTGTTTCACAGAGGAAGACTGCACTGTAGTTCCTTCTCTAGATTGTCGCACAGATGACAGAATGGTAGATATCGAAATAGACGACAGAGGGATAGAGAAACAATTAAAATCGCTCAAAAGAGGAAAGGCCGCTGGACCTGATGGGATACCAGTTCAGTTTTACACACAGTACGAGAAGGAACTTGCCCCCCTTCTTTATTCAACCTGAGTTATGTGGTGGCTTTGAATGGAGGTAGGTTAGTCTGGCTGCACATACAAGCAAATTGTTTCGTTGCCGACGAGTTACGTGATGTATCGACAGACATTTTATATTCTGTGTTTGACTAAGATTTTGTTGATGAGAGTAAAGAACCGCTCTTAATTGTTGAGCTATTTCATAAAAGATTTTTCACCACACGGAGTGGCCGCGTGGTCCAGAGCGCCCTGTCACGGTTCGCGCGGCTCCCCCCGTCGGAGGGTCGACTCCTTCCTCGGGCATGTGTGTATGTGTGTGTGTGTGTGTGTGAGAGAGAGAGTGTGTATGTGTGTGTGTGTGTGTGTGTGTGTGTGTGTGTGTGTGTGTGTGTATGTGTGTGTGTGTGTGTGTGTGTGTGGGTGTGTGTGTGTGTGTGTGTGTGTGTGTGTGTGTGTGGGTGTGTCGGTGTGGGTGTATGTGTGTGTGTAGTCCTTGGCGTAAGTTAGTTTAAGTTAGATTAAGTAGTTTGCAGCAACCGACGACCTTAGCAGTTTGGTCCCATAATATCTTACCACATATTTCCGAAATTTAAAAGATTTTTCGCTCAGCTTGCCTCTAACACAACAGCACGTTAACGACTGATGACATTTTTACTGGTACAATCTGTTCGTTCAACCTGCGCCTTACACGAACATAGCTCAGTTTTATTGTTGCTTGTAGTTGTGTGTATGTATGTATCTGTTGAATATGTGCATCTGTAAGAGTGTGAATGTGTGTGTGTGTGTGTGTGTGTGTGTGTGTGTGTGTGTGTGTGTGTGTGTGACCGAAAAAAATACGTATATAAAACACTCACACACAAGTCGGAAAATATACTCAGAGAGCGACGGCAAACACTTACGCCATTACCAAAACAAAAGACTTACGCACCCGCAATAGCAAAATAAAACGCACGAAATGGCGAGATGACAGTCGTTGTTCTCAACACAGAAATTTGAATACATTCAGAGCAGTGAAAGTGCTGTGTGCTGAAAACCACACATACACACGTAGAAGAACAAGCGGAATGTAGTAAAAAAGGTAAATAAAAAAGCAGTGAATAACGTAACGATAGGAATTAAAAAATATTGTGGTAGTAAGAAAAGAATGCGGACTGTTCTTGATCCTAGAAAGAGATAAAACTATATTGTTACAGTAGCCACTGAAGACGCTTTAGAAGAAATCGAAACGCGTCTCGTGTTAATAAGTCTTGCACAACGTATGTCTGCACTTGCGGAAAGAAGAAGCCGAAAGATAGAGAAGCCCACTTGTTTAAAATATGTTAATGCAACAACAATAATTTGTCTACATCAGTGGAAAGTAAGTTGTTCCAGCATAACGTCAAAGAAACTGCAGTTCAGAAAAATATAGCCTCTGGAAGGCAAACATAAAGAAATTGCAGTTCAGAAAATAGCCTTTGGAAAGCAAACGTCAGAGAGTTTGAGGATTATTGCACCTATACAGGGTGGCAATTACTGAACTACATGAAAAAATTACGGCGTGCACACACTTTATTCAAGATATAAACGTCACTACAGATATTCGGATTTAAGTTATGACATGTTCGATACGCCTGCATCATTGGTGATAATGTGGCGGCCGCATCTCGTGGTCGTGCGGTAGCGTTGTTGCATCCCACGCCCGGGCTCCCGGGTTCGATTCCCGGCGGGGTCAGGGATTTTCTCTGCCGCGTGATGGCTGGGTGTTGTGTGATGTCCTTCTTAAGTAGTTCTAAGTTCTAGGGGACTGATGACCATAGATGTTAAGTCCCATATTGCTCAGAGCCATTTGAACCATTTTTTTTTATGATGTGGCGCAGACGAATAGCGAAATTTTGCATGACCCGCTGAAGTGTCGGAACGTCGATGCTGTCGATGACATCCTGAATGGCTGTTTTCAGATCAGTAATGTTTTTGGCGTTATTGCCCGGCCAATAGAGGCCCATGCCAGTGGCCTCTGGGTACCCCGAGCCAGAATGCAGTCCTCAAAGTGCTCCTCCAGGACATCACTCTCCTGCTTCAATGGGGTCGAGCTCCGTCTTGCATGAACCACATCGTGTCGAAGTCTTATTTTGGACATTGGGGATGAACTCATCTTCCAAAACCTTCACGTACCGTTCGGTAGTCACCGTGCCGTCAAGAAATATCGCACCGATTATTCCGTGACTGGACGTTGCACACCACACGGTTCCCGTTGACGGTGAAGGGACTTCTCGATCGCGATATGCTGATTCTCAGTCGCCCAAATGCGACAGTTTTGCTTATTGACGAAGCCATCCAAATGAAAGTGGGCTTCGTCGGTAAAACAAACTATACTAATTCCCATCATGCTCCGTGGCCAACCGTGCAGTTTTAATGTCCTAAGCAAACCGTTCAGATGTTATGACAGTTTTATTTCATGTAGATCAATAATTGTGACCCTGCAGTTATCAGTATTCCACGGATCACCAACACTGTGAACACTGTTCTGTGAAACATGGTTATAGCGTCTAAATGGAGGGCATGGAGTTTCATTCAATGAACCCTCCCTCTGCCTCCTCCCGGATCCGCGCCGGAGGTACCCTCCGCCACTGACTGCACGGTGGCTGCGGCGTGCAGATGTGGGCGCACCCCCTTCCCTTCCTGTGCTGAAGTGAGTCCTCGAGCAGCTCGGCGCCCTGTATGCCGTTGCCTGTCACGGTCGGCACACAGTGAAGGCAGACTGGTTGCCCACTCGCCTACTACTGCGACGGCGTCCGCTGCTGCAGCCTCCTTCCTGTATAATTAACCGACACTCCACGCGGCTGGTTTTTTGGTCGTCTCTTTGTTTACAGCTGGCTCGCCGCGGGCGGCGGGTCGGTCAGTATCCCAGGCCCGCAAGCGACTGCCTAGTCCACTAACCTAGCCTATCGCCAAGCCGCTACCACCGGCTCCTCTCACATTCCACTCTCCGCCGTGTGGTCTGCTACGGTACCTTGGAGACATGATTTCACTAAAGGAACTATTCCATTTTTCAACCCACTATATTAAATATCCGATTTAACCTAATACTAGAGTCACTGTTGCAAGAAGAGGAGAATGATTTTCAAAAGGAAAACCTTATACTGACAGTGCGTGCACTATGAAACACGTAATACTCAAAAAAGGTAATACAATTTTCTCACCTATATGGCATTTCTAGATCTACAGAAGAACTTGGATAAGGTAGACAGTCACGAATTTCGAAATATAATGGCTAATCGGGGCACGAAAGGGAAGTAGTGTTTGGGAAGGGAGTGAGACAGAGTTGTAGCCTATCCACGACGTTATTCAATCTGTATATTGAGCAAGTAGTGAAGGAAACAAAAGAAAAATTCAGAGAAGGTATTAAAATCCATGGAGAAAAAATAAAAAACATTAAGGTTCGCCGACCGTATTGTAATTATGTCAGAGACAGCAAAGGACATGGAAGAGCAGCTGAACGGAATGGACAGTGTCATGAAAGGAGCGTATAAGATGAACATCAACAAAAGCAAAACGAGGATAATTGAATGTAGTCGAATCAAGTCGGGTGATGCTGAGGGAATTAGATTAGGAAATGAGACACTTCAAGTAGTAAAGGAGTTTTGCTATCTGGGGAGCTAAATAACTGATGATGGTCGAAGTAGAGAGGATATAAAATGTAGACTGGCAATGGCAAGGAAAGCGTTTCTGAAGAAGAGAAATTTGTTAATATCGAATATAGATTTATGTATCAGGAAGTCGTTTCTGAAAGTATTTGTATAGAGTGTAGCCATGTATGGAAGTGAAACATGGACGATAAACAGTTTGGACAAGAAGAGAATAGAAGCTTTCGAAATGTGGTGCTACAGAAGAACGCTGAAGATTAGATGGGTAGATCACATAACTAATGAGGAGGAATTGCATTGGATTGGGGAGAAGTTTGTGGCACAATTTAACTAGAAAAAGGGATCGGTTGGTAGGACATATTCTGAGGCATCAAGGGATTACCAATTTAGTACTGGAGGGCAGCGTGGAGGGTAAAAATCATAGGGGGAGATCAAGAGCTGAATACACTAAGCAGATTCAGAAGGATGTAGATTGCAGTAGGTACTGGGAGATGAAGAAGCTTGTACAGGATAGAGGTGCATGGAGAGCTGCATCAAACCAGTCTCAGGACTAAAGACCTCAACAACAACAATAATCGGGGCTACCCTCAACATATAATAAGGTGTATAAGAGGACTCGATCTGCGCCTCCTTAACTGAATGGTTAGCGCGTTTGACCACACTGCAGCGGACCTGGGTTCGATTCCCGGCCGGTTTGGGTATTTTCTCCGCTCGGAAACGGGGTGTTGTCTTGTCCCCATGATCATGTCATCATCATCGACACGCATGTCGCTAAATGTGGCGTCAGCTGAAAAATTTACGACTTCCTCAGTTGGGGAAGTTCATCATTTCAGACTCAGTTTACAGCGGGGGAAATACAGCTATTAATCATGAAATTACAAAATGGTGTGTATTCTCACTCTTTTTAACGTTTATATGGACGACATCCTGCACAAATGCAAGTATTAGGTACCATCTAGAATTACTCTATGTGATAAAAAATGTCCGGACACCCCTTAAAACATACATTTTTCATATTCAGTGCATTGCGCTGCCACCTACTATCAGGTACTCCATATCAGCAGCCTCTGTAGCCATTAGACATCGTGATAGACCAGAATGGGGCGCTCTGCGGAACTCACGGACTTCGAACGCGGTCAGGTGTTGCAGTGTCACTTATGTCATACGTCTGCACACCAGATTTCCACGCTCCTAAACATCCCTAGGTCCACTGTTTCTGATATAATAGTGAGGTGGAAACTTGAAGGGACATGTACAGCACAAAAGCGTACTGGCCGACCTCATCTGTAGACTGACGGAGACCGCTGACAGTTGAAGAGGGTCGTAATGTGTAATAGGCAAGCATCTGTCCAGACAATCACACAGGAATTGCCAACTGCATCACAATACATTGCAAGTACTATGAGAGTTAGCTCATAAGCCAAACATCACGCCGGTAAATGCCAAACGACGCATCGCTTGGTGTAAGGAGGGTAAATATTGGACGATTGAACAGCATAAAAACGTTATGTGGAGTGACGAATCACGGTACACAATGTGGCGATCCGATGGCAGGGTGTGGGTATGGCGAATGCCCGGTGAACGTTATCTGCCAGCGTATATAGTGGCAACAGCAAATTTCGGAGCCGGCCGGAGTGGCCGTGCGGTTCTAGGCGCTACAGTCTTAAGCCGAGCTACCGCTACGGTCGCAGGTTCGAATCCTGTCTCGGGCATGGATGTGTGTGATGTCCTTAGGTCAGTTAGGTTTAATTAGTTCTAAGTTCTAGGGGACTAATGACCTCAGAAGTTAAGTCGCATAGTGCTCAGAGCCATTTGAACCATAAAATTCGGAGGCTGTGGTGTTATGGTCTGGTCGTGTTTTTCGTGGAGGGGGCTTGCACTCCTTATTGTTTTGATTGCCACTATCACAGAACAGGCCTTCAAAGGGCATGCTCTCATTTGTCACGTATATGACGTTTCTTATTATTTTATTGCAACGAATGACACAGTCAACAACGGATTTTCGAGTGATTCTGAATTTTCTGGTGCTCAGAAAGGGCATGTATACGTATAGGCTTGAAATGAATGCCAATATGGCGGCTCACAACTCTGTGCTGAAGGGAGATGGCCTACATGAGACGTGGGTTGATTTGTGGCATCTGATTGGTCAACGCTCAGACGTCCGCTCAGAATATCTGACATGCTAGATATTGCTCTGCACTTTCGGAAAGGCTACCGAACGTGCTATTCCACTCCATGACGTCAGAAACTCGCCACGATCAACGCTTAACGTTCGGATGCACGGTCCGTGTGCTGACTGCTTAACCCACTTGATTTCTTCTTGTGGGACTACGTGAGAAGTCCTGTGTGCGAGACTCCTGTCAGTACTGAACAGAATCTCCTGGATAGAATTCTCGCTGCGTGCGACACTGGGGATATTACTAGGGTACGACAGAAGTTTCTGCGACGATATCATGCCTCCATTGTGGGCGAGGGCACATTTTGAAGAATTGATGTAAGTTTAGCACTTGATGATATATATATATATATATATATATATATATATATATATATATATATATATATATATATATATATTGTGTGTAGGTCAAGCGGGAATGTATATATAAAGAAGGAAAGGAGATGTTGTTGTTGTTGTGGTCTTCAGTCCAGAGACTGGTTTGATGCAGCTCTCCATGCATCTCTATCCTGTGCATACTTCTTCATCTCCCAGTACCTACTGCAACCTACACCCTTCTGCATCTGTTTAGTGTATTCATCTCTTGGTCTCCCTCTAGCTCCCTCTACGATTTTTACCCTCCACGCTGCCCTCCAATACTAAATTGGTGATCCCTTGATGCCTCAGAATATGTCCTACCAACTAATCCCTTATTCTAGTCAAGTTGCACCACAAATTTCTCTTCTCCCCAATTCTATTCAATACCTTCTCATTAGTTATATGATCTACCCATCTAATCTTCAGCATTCTTCTGTAGCACCACATTTCGAAAGCTTCTATTGTCTTCCTGTTTAAATTATTTATCGTCCACGTTTCACTTCCATACATGGATACACTCCATACAAATACTTTCAGAAACGACTTCCTGACACTTAAATCTTTACTCGATGTTAACAAATTTCTCTTCTCCAGAAACGCTTTCCTTGCCATTGCCAATCTACATTTTATATCCTCTCTACTTCGACCATCATCAGTTACTTTGCTCCCCAAATAGCAAAACTCATTTACTACTTTAAGTGTCTCATTTCCTAATCTAATTCCCTCAGCATCACCCGATTTAATTCGACTATACTCCATTATCCTCTTTTTGCTTTTGTTGATGTTCATCTTATATACTCCTTTCAAGACACTGTCCATTCCGTTCAGCTGCTCTTCCATGTCCTTTGCTGTCTCTGACAGAATTACAATGTCAACGGCGAACCTCAAAGTTTTTATTTCTTCTCCATGCATTTCAATTCCTACTCAAAATTTTTCTTTTGTTTCCTTTACTACTTGCTCAATATACAGATATTCTCTTTAATACTCTCTTACGCCTAAAAACCACGCAACACGAAGGAATTATCCGAATCTGACGCAAAGCCGAGGATGCGACGTAGACAAATGATTACAGTTTCAGAAAAACAGGATGATTTATTCATGAGAAAGGGCATCACAAGTTGAGAAATTCAAGAACCTGATGGTCCTCCTCTGGTGCATATGCAAGCAGTTATTCGGCTTAGCATTCATATTCGATGTGATCCTGAGCGATACCGTGTCAAATTCTGTCCAATTGGCGCGTTAGAGCTTCAAATTCCAGAGCTGGTTGGAGGACTCCGCACATAATGCTTCAAATGTTCTCAATTACGAAGGGATCCGGCGAACTTGACAGCCAAGGTAGGATTTGGCAAGCACGAAGCCAGGCAGTAGAAACTCCTGGTGTGCGCCGGAGGGCATTATCTTCATGGATTTTAAGCCCAGGATTGCTTCCCACGAAGGGCAACAAAACGGGGTCTAGACTATCGTCGACGTACCGTTGTGTTGTAACGCTACCGCCGATGAAAACCAAAGCGGTTCTGTTGTGAAATGAAATGACACCTCAGACAATCACTCCTGACTGTGGGGCCGTATTGCGGGCAACAATCAGGTAGACATCCCACCGCTGTTCTCTCTAGAAACGTCTTCGTTAGCCACGGGGGCTCAGTTCGAAGCGGCACTCAGCACTCGAGACAGTTCTGCTCTAGTCAATGGGACTAAAGGCCGAAGACGTGTCTGGACGTCAGGACCATTTGATGGTATTCCACAACGACACCTAAAACACTCCTTTTAATATTAGTTCACGGGTGTGATGACGGCACGCCAACCACAACAATGTTCGTCCGAATTCCCTTTCAATTCTGGTACATGTCCCTCGGATCAGTCGTGTGTGAGATGCTGTAGTATCGAAAGATATACTGATGATATTGTCCCGTAGCTCAAACCGTCTGTATCCCAAAAAAATGTTCAAATGTGTGCGAAATCTTATGGGACTTCACTGCTAAGGTCATTAGTCCCTAAGCTTACACACCACTTAACCTAAATTATCCTAAGGACAAACACACACACACATGCCCGAGGGAGGACTCGAACCTCCGCCGGGGCAACCCGCACAGTCCATGACTGCAGCGCCTGAGACCGCTCGGCTAATCCCGCGCGGCGTTTATATCCCACATAACTCCTTCAGCCATCCGCTCACCAGTGCCTTCCTGGCAACACATACGGATAGCAAATGTTCAAAATCTACTCAAGTCACTAGAACTGCAACTCTGTGTTCCACATTTTTGACACTCCCAAAAGGGAACCGAAGGCAACAATTTACTATCCCAGTGATCGTTGGTAAAGCAGAAGCCAGACTGAGATTCATTGGAAGAATCCTAAGGAAATGCAATCCGAAAACAAAGAAGTACGTGACAGTACGCTTGTTCGCCCACTTCTTGAATACTGCTCAGCAGTGTGGGATCCGTACCAGTTAGGGTTGATAGAAGAGATAGAGAAGATCCAACGGAGAGCAGCGCGCTTCGTTACAGGATCATTTAGTAATCGCGAAAGCGTTACGGAGATGATAAATAAACTCCAGTGGAAGACTCTTCAGGAGAGACGCTCAGTAGCTCGGTACGGGCTTTTGTTGAATTTTCGAGAACATACCTTCACCGAAGAGTCAAGCAGTATATTGCTTCCTCCTACGTATATCTCGCGAAGAGACCATGAGGATAAAATCAGAGAGATCAGAGCCCACACAGAAGCATACCGACAATCCATCTTTTCACGAACAATACGAGACTGGAATAGAAGGAAGAACCGATAGCGGTACTCAAGGTGCCCTCCGCCACACACCGTCAGGTGGCTTGCGGAGTATTGATGTAGATGTTGATGTAGAGGAGTATTTTCAAAGAGAAACTCATCGATTTTTTGTAAACAGTTGCTGAAAACACGTGAATTTCTGACACATCGTGACTAAAGCTCTTAACTGACGCAAATGAAGTACTTGCTTCTGTAATAGAAAGTTGTTTTCGATCTCATATAGATATCACTGTCTGATCAAGAGGTTTCAACCTAGGACTTGACCATAATTTTTTCGTTGCAAGAGGCGAAATCTCTGTCTCTTCGTCACTAGGTGCTGTTGATGTTGTCGAAGGTAAATCTTCCAGTACAACTTCTTAACTGATTTCAGCGACAGCTTTCTAATGTTTATTATTATATGGAACTTTTTTCTCCTTTTCTACACTTAGTTCTTATCTTCGAGGTGGAAACCTTGTCTACTCCACGATCTTTTCTTTATGAGCTACGAAATTCTTTATCGTCTTGAAGCACGCTAATCATGTCCATCACATTTTGCCGGGAAATGTTAAATAAATGGTATCACCTTTCCCAGCCTGCCATTTCACATTTGCTTTATCCGTGTTTCTTGGATTTCGCTTTCGCAGATTTTGGCATTCTCTGTACAGCTTGTCTATAACAGCAAGGATATTCTCCTACATCCTAACAGGGATATTTGCTTTTCTCTGCTCTTCCTGTAGTTTGGTAGATCTAGTGTAAGTAGGCTGTTCCGGTTTTTATGTTGGTAAGGCCACGTAGCGCTCTGTATGAAAATCACTGTGTGCAGTCTGTGGCTTGTTGGCATTGTTGGAATATTAGCTATTGTAGTGCTGGGCAGCTGGATGTGAACAGCGCGTAGCGTTTGGCAGTTGGAGGTGAGCCGCCAGCAGTGGTGGATGTGGAGAGAGAGAGGTCAGAGATTTGAGAGCGGACGATCTGGACGTGTGTCCGCCAGAAAAAGGAAATATATATATATATATATATATATATATATATATATATATATATATATATATATATGACGACTTTTGAATATTATTAAGGTAAATACGCTGTTTATTCTCTATCAAAATCTTTCATTTGCTAACTATGCGTAGAAGTAGTTAGTGCCTTCAGTAGTTAGATTCTTTTATTTAGCTTGCAGTATTGGCGCTCGCTGTATTGCAGTAGTTCGAGTAACGAAGATTTTTGTGAGGTACGTGATTCATGAAAGGTATAGGTTTTTGTTAGTCAGGGCCATTCTTTTGTAGGGATTATGAAAAATCAGATTGCGTTGCGCTAAAAATATTGGGTGTCAGTTTAGTGATGATCAGAATAAGTAAAGAGAAAACTGTTTCAGTACGTTGAGTTTTGCTCAGATTTTTGAAAATCAAATAACGTAGAAGTTTACGAGCACAGTAATTCATAATTTTTCTAAGGGGACGTTACACTAGCAGCATTCGAAAGTTTTCCTTTCATTTCCTTGTGAAGATAAATAAAAACTATAAGTACTTGTTCTTTCGAGCGGAGCCAAGCTCGTAAAAACTCACCACTATGCATCTTTCCTAGCAGCCATGCTCTACTTTTGGTTCCATTTTAAAGTTCAGTTACCTGCAACAGATGAAAGATATACATGAGAAGCCCATTAGTGCAAAGCTCTTCAATATTAGAAATATCGCTAATTCGAGATAAAAGTGATCAGTGTGTGCAGCTGCAAAATATTAGTCAGTCCTCCTGAAATTTGGCACTGTACATCTCTGACACTCGGAGTGTAAGCCAAGTTATCCGAAAATGACATCCTTGGAAAAACGAAACATGCTACAGTTCATCCAGTCACCGAAGCCGCGGCTAAGGCAATTTTGTGCAATATCCTATCTTCCAGAAATGCAGACACTAGCATATAGCTTGGTACAAGATATGCTCTCTACTAACTAAATTTAAGTAGTTACTCATTAATTTTCTCCCGGTAATACTTTCGTACTTGTAGTAGTAGTAGTAGTAATCGTAGTAGCAATCTTTGTTGTTGTTGCTGTTGTTGTTATTGCAGGTTTCTTTCAATCACTCCTTCCCATAAACGGAAGTTTAAGACCACTTACAGTAGAAGCCTTACTGTAATAACACTTCTTGATCCAACAATATCGGAATTTGAGTCCGCCTTGATGCAAAACACCTCGTTATTTGTTTACTTATTTATTCCCCAAACTAGTTTCGGCGACAAATGTCACCATAATCAGTGGGTTCTTTAAATATAAACGTGCAGAAAATAGCAATGTTATACGAGCACAGTGACACGTTTTTACATATTACACTGTTCGTTTTTTGAAGTATAGTTTTTTATGCATACTTTCGTACCACCTTTTTTGTGTTATGGCATGTTTTTAAGAATTATTGTCACTGTTCGTGGCATATTTTATGTGCCTTATTCTGTTGCCGTTTTTTCTCAGCGTACATCATCTCATATGCAAACGTAGTAACGGCTGTTAATAAAAAAGTACTAAAACGGGAACTCACGTATGTCAGCGGTATACACTTGGGGTTGCGCTGGTGTTGTAGAATACGGTTTTGGTGTGTCCTGGGCTATTACTTAGTTATTTGTGTACTCACGTTCGTTGGACGGCATGTAGCTGATTCTATACACAGAAAAACAAAACTTTCGCACTTTGATGATTAAGAACATTACGCCATCTTGCTATTCCCGTGTGTCGCGAGAGATATATCGCATATTGCGAGAAGACTATGAAAATTGTAGCGGGAGTTGCGACGACTTATGTGCGTGATAGGGAAGTGGTTCTTTTGAGTGTGTGTGCTTTCTGTTCCATGTCCTTGGTCAGTGCCGGCCGTTGTGGCTTTGCGGTTCTAGGCGATTCAGTCTGGATCCGCGCGACCGCTGCGATCGCAGGTTCGAATCCTGCCTCGGGCATGGATGTGTGTCATGTCCTTAGGTTAGTTAGATTTAAGTAGTTCTAAGTTCTAGGGGACTGATGACCTCAGATGTTAAGTGCCATAGTGCTCAGAGCCATTTGATTCCTTATGTTAAAAAATGACGAAATTCCTCCAATTGTATTAAGGTGTTTCTTTCATTGGCAACTAGTTTCGATGTTGTTACAACATCATCTTCAGGCCCATACTTGTTGACAGCAATCGGCTCGGTATAGCTTCAAAAACGTTTGTTTCAGATAATGTACAGAGAGAGAAAGTTTAATTCTGGAAAGTAAGTGGATGACGGCTGTCACACAAGTCTCCTCGGGTCGCATTTTAAAGTTACATAGTTGTGATTCGACCGAGCTGTATGTAATGCTCTTTTAGCCGTGATCTAACAGGTCGTCCCGTGTTTCCGACGTAAACTACCACGCAGTCGCAGCTACTCACATATATCCTCGACCCGGTGGCATTTCTGGTTGACCAAAGCGATCTCCTGTTAAGTGATTTGTGCGGCAAGAGAGAAGGCACTATGATAAAGCTGAAGTAACATTACCTCAGTAGTACTACGTACCCTAACGAAAACCGCTTGCTTAATGGCGATAAAATATTTAATCATTTTATGATATGAAGCGGTCTACAATTTAGAACAATTGAGTAGAAACTGATTCCAGGTGCGAATGCTAAGGAGCATGTTATCAGACAGTTTTAAATGTGACTTAGTATGTCAGAGCCTCTTTGTTGGACAAATGGCCCCTAGCAGAAAGGACTTGCACTTATCTACATCTAGATGTCTCCTCTGCAGTTCACTATTTAAGTGCCTGGCAGAGAGTTCTTCGAACCACCTTCAAGCTGTTTCTCTACCGTTCCACTCCTTAACAGCGCTTCGGGAAAAAGTAACACTCAGATCTTTCCGTGAGAGATCTGATTTCTCTTATTATGATGATCATTTCTCCCTATGTAGGCTGACGACAGTAAAATACTTCCACATTTGTGAAAAGATCTCGCTGAATGAAAAACACCTTTGTTTTAATAATTGCCATCCCAAGTTGCTTATCTTATCCGTGACACTCTCTCACCTATTTCGAGGTAATACAAAACGTGCTGTCCTTCTCTGAACTTTTTCTACGTGCTCCGTCTGTCCTATCTGGTAAGTATTCTATACGACACAGCAGTACTCTAGCAGAGGAGCGGACAAGCTGTGTGTAGGCAACCTCTTTAGCAGACCTGTTGCATCCACTAACTGTTCTGGTAGTAAAACGTAGTCTTTGATTTGCCTTCCCCACAACGTTATCTATGTGACCGTTCCATTATAAGTTGTTCGTAATTGTAATTCCTAGATGATGATGATGATGATGAGTCCCATACTCCGTTTACCGAGCGTAGGGGAGCGACGCGGGAGACCCGCGCCGCCATACTAGGCAAGGTCCTAGTGGAGGTGGTTTGCCATTGCCTTCCTCCGACCGTAATGGGGATGATTGATGATGATGATGAAGACGACACAAACACCCAGTCATCACGAGGCAGGTGAAAAATCCCTGACCCCGCCGGGAATCGAACCCGGGACCCCGTGCTCGGGAAGCGAGAACGCTACCGCGAGACCACGAGCTTAGTCAAATTCACAGCCTTTAAATGTGTGTGATTTACCGTGTTATCGAAATTTAACCGATTTCTTTTTAGACGCATGTGGAAAACCTTACACTTTTTCTTACTGAGAGACTGTTGCCACTTTTCACACCATTCATATATCGTGTCTAAGTCATTTCACAATTCATTCTGTTCTTCGGATGACTTTACTAAACTGTAAATGACAACATCATCTGCAAACAATCTAAGAGGGCTGCTCAGATTATCTCCTAAATCGTTTATCCAGATTAGGAACAGCACGGATATCACTTCCGTTTTAGTCGATGATTTTCCGTCGATTAGTACGAACTCTGACCTTTCTGAGAGGAAATTTCGGATCCGGTCGCACAACCGAGGCGATACTCCACAGGTACGCTGCTTGATTAAAATCTCTTGTGACGAATGGTGTCCAAAGCCTTCTGGAAATCTATAAGTATGGTTTAGCAATGCCTTCATAACGATATGGAAAGTTATAGTTCCAATAGATAGCTGAATGATTTCTTAAAGCAACCACTCTCAGCTTCTTCAGCCGTTTTTTCCAGGCTGAGTATACTCTATTTCTAGTGACGTTGACTCCAACGGAACATCAGTCCCTGATTTCCAACAAAAATATCTTGCCTTATCAAGAGGAAGTAGGTGAAGTTAAAATGAGGCGTGAAAACATGTGAACTCCAACAGGGACAAAAAAACACGTCAGCAACAGAAACGCCATTTTGTGAAGTTCGACTTTTTGAATTACGAGTATGTTTCTTAAATACGTGTACTGTATTTCCGCGTGTGTTGCTACAATAAATGAGCCCGCAGATGAGCGAAGGTACCATGAGAATATGTAGAAGTAAAGAGAAAAATCTGGTCTCGGCATATTTTCGGGTAACATAATTATTTTACTAATAAAGCGATTTGTTAGCTCTCCACACAAACTCACATTAATATAATTTCGTTACAGATGGCCAGCTATGTAAAAATGCAAAAAGATGTCCTACAGACATTAACGTTCTGCTTACTAAGGTACGAGTCACCACAGACATAAAAAGCTCTTAGGCTTAAATTTCTTTCCAGTGAGTATGACTCACACCATGTTTGCACTTCACTGACGTGAATACAGGTATTCAGTGATGATGGCCCAATGTGCTGAAACATGTTTGTGCATTAAGGATGATAGTCCCTTGCACTAGATACTCATAATTTAATCCGCAAACTAGGACTGTTTATATTATTGAAAACATCGAGACTCACAAATACAGATATTATAAATGTTGTGTTGGCAGAAGAGCCAACACCGCGTTAGAAGTGGAGGCCGAAATGTACGCGTTTTAGCTCACGCAGGCTGGCGTGAGGAGGGATGAACTGTACTGACGTGAGATCTGGAACATGACACGGACTTAGAATTCAGAAAGCGGACGTCATTAGTTTGATACTTAACTTTAATCCATTAATGATGAACGTCGCTCTTGACGGTACGAGATTCACAATATTATCTGTTCAGGATACATAGTAACTGAATATGGCGCCTTGCTAGGTCGTAGCAAATGACATAGCTGAAGGCTATGCTAAACTGTCGTCTCTGCAAATGAGAGCGTATGTAGTCAGTGAACCATCGCTAGCAAAGTCAGCTGTCCAACTTGGGCGAGTGCTAGGGAGTCTCTCTACACTAGACCTGCCGTGTGGCGGCGCTTGGTCTGCAATCACTGATAGTGGCGACACGCGGGTCCGACGTATACTAACAGACCGTGGTCGATTTAAAGGCTACCATCTAGCAAGTGTGGTGTCTGGCGGTGACACCACAATAAAAACATTATCGACCATCGATATATCGCAAAAGACTATCAAGATGTCGAAGTAGAAAATATCGGTTACCGGCAAAAAAAAAAAAAAAAAAAAAAAAAAAAAAAAAAAAAAAATTAAAAATTACGGCTGACGTTGTAAATATACTCCCAGATTTAGAGCTACATATTTGAGTATTGATTTATTATTAGATATTCAGTACATCAACAAGTTAGCTGCCTGTTTATCCTCCTTAGAGGAAAAATTGAAACAAAACGGTGTGCGTTCACTCTTGCCGATAACCACTTTGCCAAAATTGGTAAATGCAGGTAAGTAACTGAATGAAGGATGTCCGATGGGTACGTCTGGATCACTTCATGTTTTTTTCGTTTCTGCAAACGCCAGCGACCTAGCAGTCGTAGTGTCAAAAATTCGTGGTGTAGTTAAACGTTTCAGTTTCTGTTGGTAGCGCCGAGCACCGATAACGTCAGCATTCTCCTCACACGTCTCCGCCTACCGCGAGGACCTATCTTGTCATTTAAAGTTTTGCTCATCAGTTTCAATAAAACGTTTTTGAAGAATGTCGATGTGAAGAAATAGCACACTAGTTACGTTAAAAATTGTTTTGTGATGCAACTGGTGTGCTATTTCTTCACATCAGAAATCTTGTTATTCCATTCACACAGCCAGCCTTGTAACACTATCGACCTTTTTTTAGAGGCAAGAGACTTTGCACTAATGAAGCAAAGAATGAGATCAGTACAGTATGCAGTGTATAAGAGGGTCTGCAGAAGACAATGTTCTTTGACTGTGTGAAGTTTAATGTTTATATGTAATTAACAATGTTTATAATGTTATGTAAGTAATAATAAGTATATTTTATTTAACTGTGTATAATTGTTTGTAAAGTGAAGTCAACACCAGCTCAGGGCTGAAGTTAAATATAGGTGAAAACCAGTAGCGATTTACCGACGTTCTGGAAGGTCGGAAAAGATGGAGATTTTTTGCTGTTAAAGGAAGCAGGTAGGAGAGGAGAGAAGTGGAGCGAGTCAGACAGGCGCAAGACACAGTTGAGGGAGGTGGCGAAAGCTGATGCGCGCTGTACTCCGTAGTATTGTTTAAACAAAGCTAAAGTTTAACTGCTTAATAGATGTGAGTTAAGGTGAAGTGCTAAGGTACAAGTTTGCAACGTTTTAGGGGAGATATAAAATTACGTCTGCAATGAGTGTTGGTTCCTGGATGTGAAATGGTCTAAGGCATCTATTACTTAGACTGACGCAGACCCATGGAAAGTCAAATTCATATTTGCGATGGTATAAGTTGCATAATTCGACGCCACCAAGGCAAGTAATAATCTCCGTCGCTGCAAAAAGCTACGTTCCTTCAAAGAACCTGAATCTCCACCAACTGTACGACTGTACAGAAATTAACCGTCCATAGCTCTGTATACAACCTTTGCTGACAAGCTTTTGCTTGTTTTGTTAAATAATCATTTAATTGTTTTCTTCTTTACTCAAAACTACTCATCGAACCTATAGTGTTCCAAGTAGGACTCCTTTCCTATACCAAAGGGAATGAAACAGAGAATCCATTTGTGTGAAACTTTGTTGCGCAACTGAGTGTTTTCTTTCGAAGCAAATGTAACTCATCACCCAAGTGCGGCAACTAAAGTAAATGTGGAGAATTGTAGATTGCCTTGAAAGCAAGTAAAGTAAATAACAATTCTACGTACTTAGTGCGTGAACTTGGTTATTGGGACCTACTGTCCAAGAAATTACGTAAAGTAACTGTTTCAATAAAACTGAGCAAAACCAAATATACAGCCTTTTGCAATCATTTCGATACTTACAAAAGTATAGCAAAATATTGCTTGTGCATAATACATGTTTTCAGAGGTAGGGTTGCTGATCTTAACTTCAGAAACGTAAGTAGGCATTATTGTCGTTTCGGCGTTGTTTTCATGGACCAAAACTTTCTAAGTGTGTGCGTGTGACCAATTCTGAATGCAGTCATTATTCCGCTATCTACGTGAATTAGGCTGTTCCTTCGGTGATGGAAATTATTAAAGGAGAAAAACTTTTAATAAGAACCAAAATATACACTCCTGGAAATTGAAATAAGAACACCGTGAATTCATTGTCCCAGGAAGGGGAAACTTTATTGACACATTCCTGGGGTCAGATACGTCACATGATCACACTGACAAAACCACAGGCACATAGATACAGGCAACAGAGCATGCACAATGTCGGCACTAGTACATTGTATATCCACCTTTCGCAGCAATGCAGGCTGCTATTCTCCCATGGAGACGATCGTAGAGATGCTGGATGTAGTCCTGTGGAACGGCTTGCCATGCCATTTCCACCTGGCGCCTCAGTTGGACCAGCGTTCGTGCTGGACGTGCAGACCGCGTGAGACGACGCTTCATCCAGTCCCAAACATGCTCAATGGGAGACAGATCCGGAGATCTTGCTGGCCAGGGTAGTTGACTTACACCTTCTAGAGCACGTTGGGTGGCACGGGATACATGTGGACGTGCATTGTCCTGTTGGAAAAGTAAGTTCCCTTGCCGGTCTAGGAATGGTAGAACGATGGGTTCGATGACGGTTTGGATGTACCGTGCACTATTCATTGTCCCCTCGTCGATCACCAGAGGTGTACGGCCAGTGTAGGAGATCGCTCCCCACACCATGATGCCGGGTGTTGGCCCTGTGTGCCTCGGTCGTATGCAGTCCTGATTGTGGCGCTCACCTGCACGGCGCCAAACACGCATACGACCATCATTGGCACCAAGGCAGAAGCGACTCTCATCGCTGAAGACGATACGTCTCCATTCGTCCCTCCATTCACGCCTGTCGCGACACCACTGGAGGCGGGCTGCACGATGTTGGGGCGTGAGCGGAAGACGGCCTAACGGTGTGCGGGACCGTAGCCCAGCTTCATGGAGACGGTTGCAAATGGTCCTCGCCGATACCCCAGAAGCAACAGTGTCCCTAATTTGCTGGGAAGTGGCGGTGCGGTCCCCTACGGCAC
This sequence comes from Schistocerca gregaria, assembly GCF_023897955.1. Taxonomy (NCBI): domain Eukaryota; kingdom Metazoa; phylum Arthropoda; class Insecta; order Orthoptera; family Acrididae; genus Schistocerca; species Schistocerca gregaria. The sequence goes on along the minus strand of NC_064921.1, from coordinate 878,428,766 downwards.
TGCGTAGGATCCTACGGTCTTGGCGTGCATCCGTGCGTCGCTGCGGTCCGGTCCCAAGTCGACGGGCACGTGCACCTTCCGCCGACCACTGGCGACAACAGTGTACTGTGGAGACCTCACGCCCCACGTGTTGAGCAATTCGGCGGTACGTCCACCCGGCCTCCCGCATGCCCACTATACGCCCTCGCTCAAAGTCCGTCAACTGCACATACGGTTCACGTCCACGCTGTCGCGGCATGCTACCAGTGTTAAAGACTGCGATGGAGCTCCGTATGCCACGGCAAACTGGCTGACACTGACGGCGGCGGTGCACAAATGCTGCGCAGCTAGCGCCATTCGACGGCAAACACCGCGGTTCCTGGTGTGTCCGCTGTGCCGTGCGTGTGATCATTGCTTGTACAGCCCTCTCGCAGTGTCCGGAGCAGGTATGGTGGGTCTGACACACCGGTGTCAATGTGTTCTTTTTTCCATTTCCAGGAGTGTAGTAAAGACCAAATTTGGTGAATTTGTTGAACAACGTCAATCGATTCGTCATTTTGGCTGGCGAACGACCGTGTTTTTCAGTATTATTATCACTAGCAAGAAGTAGTTTAATGAAAAAGAAAAGCTGAAATAAAGACTATACGGTAACTTCACATTTGACCCAGCTTTATCCATTACGGGGCATCTGAGGTCACTAGCGGTTGTTAAGGAGGTAGTTGTGTTTAAGTGCTTCAATTACCGAAGCTAGAATAACATCTGAAGCACTAAACGTAATTGCAAGGGAAGAAACCGTTAGAGTTGGAGGCGGCCTTTAGGCAGGACTAGAACAAATACTACGTGTACATACTATCGTTATATATGTCTTAAGGTGACGGAACAGCACTTACATCCCCATACCACCGTTATACCCTCCCAAGGAATCGGATTTCTTCTTTGTGTCATCTATACTTGCTTCACGCAATCAAAGAGAAAGACTGGACGTGATGGAAGCTCAAAAATTAGTAAGACTCCTTCACACAATGAAAGTAAAATTATGTTCTACTACAATATCGAAAGAGGAACATATATTTATCGAAAATTGCGAAAAAATAGTATAAAATAAAAATATCGGGACTCGGTATTGACATCTTTGTGTATCGACACATTTTGGGAAAAGTGTCGCTGTAACGATATTTTATCAATAACCCTACAGCAAACACAGCTGACGTTAGAGCTTCCAAACCAAACAATGACAATTTTTCTGAAGAATTTAAACCTAAGACGAAGCCAATTGTAGGTGTCAATACTACGTTGCCACTCCCCTAACTGCTTCCTATTATAATCACGACAACCACTCAGTACGGAATTTCCAATGACGTCTTCGCAGAATACATTTCTGCAGGCTCACGCTACGATATTATGTTTCGTTGTTGGCCACCTGCCTCTCCCCGTCGCCGAGCATTGGCACGTCGGCGGACAGGCAACCCACTGCTCTCGTATCGCCATTTAGCCGACGTCCGCCCGTGCCGCTCACTGAGATGTTTCACCTCGTAACATGAAAGGAGATCTGGAGCCTTTCTTTGCAGGTGGCCCATTTCTAAACACTCCATAATTACTGTGAATGACGCCCGTACTGCAATCGTCCCAGTCGATCGTGTAGCGAGGGGACTGCCCAAAGAACCTGATGCGTTGTAGACTGAGGTTAGAGAGAGCATAATAAAGGCAGGTCGGTCAGTGTATAGCCAGCCTGTTTACAAATTATGCCAGATAAATACATTGTATTGGTTGGTCTGGCTCTTTGTCTCAGTCCACCTAATTCCTGAACAGTTTAATGGTTTCTTCTGTTGCATTGCAATGAACCTAGATCGTGATACACTGCTGGCCATTAAAATTGTTACACCAAGAAGAAATGCAGGTGATAAACTGGTATTCATTGGACAAATATATTATACTAGAACTGACGTGTAATTACATTTTCACGCAATTTGGGTGCATAGATCCTGAGAAATCAGTACCCAGAACAAACACCTCTGACGCCTGGGCATTGAGTCAAATAGAGCTTGGATGGCGTGTACAGATACAGCTGTCCATGCAGTTTCAACACGATACCACAGTTCATCAAGAGTAGTAACTGGCGTATTGTGACAGGCCAGTTACTTGCTCGGCCATCATTGACCAGACTTTTTCATTTGGTGAGAGATCTGGAGAATGTGCTCTCCAGGGCAGCAGTCGAACATTTTCTGTATCCAGAAAGGACCGTACAGGACCTGCAACATGCGGTCGTGCATTATCCTGTTGCAATGTAGGGTTCTACATCTACATCTATATCCATACTCCAGAAGCCACCTGACGGTGTGGGGCGGAGGGTACCCTGAGTACCTCTATCGGTTCTCCCTTCTATTCCAGTCTCGTATTGTTCGTGGAAAGAAGGATTGTCGGTATGCCTATGTGTGGGCTCTAATCTCTCTGATTTTATCCTCATGGTCTCTTCGCGAGATATACATAGGAGGGAGCAATATACTGCTTGACTCTTCGGTGAAGGTATGTTCTCGGAACCTTAACAAAAGCCCGTAACGAGCTACTGAGCGTCTCTCCTGCAGAGTCTTCCAATGGAGTTTATCTATCATCTCCGTAACGCTTTCACGATTGCTAAATGATCCTGTAACGAAGCGCGCTGCTCTCCGTTGGATCTTCTCTATCTCGTCTATCAACCCTATCTGGTACGGATCCCACACTGCTGAGCAGTATTCAAGCAGTGGGCGAACAAGCGTACTGTAACGTACTTCCTTTGTTATCGGATTGCATTTCCTTAGGATTCTTCCAATGAATCTCAGTCTCGCATCTGCTTTACCGACGATCAACTTTATATGATCATTCCATTTTAAATCACTCCTAATGCGTACTCCCAGATAATTTCTAGAATTAACTGCTTCCAGTTACTGACCTGCTATTTTATAGCTAAATGATAAGGGACCTATCTTTCTATGTATTAGCAGCACATTACGCTTGTCTACATTGAGATTCAATTGCCATTCCCTGCACCATGCGTCAATTCGCTGCAGATCCTCCTGCATTTCAGTACGATTTTCCATTGTTACAACCTCTCGATACACCACAGCATCGTCTGCAAAAAGCCTCAGTGAACTTCCGATGTCATCCACAAGGTCATTTATGTTATTGTGAATAGCAACGGTCCTATGACACTCCTTTGCGGCACACCTGAAATCACTCGTACTTCGGAAGACTTCTCTCCATTTAGAATGACATGCTGCGTTCTATTATCTAGGAACTCCTCAATCCAATCACACAATTGGTCTGATAGTCCATATGCTCTTATTTTGTTCATTAAACGAGTGTGGGGACCTGTATCGAATGCCTTGCGGAAGTCAAGAAACACGGCATCTACCTGGGAACCCGTGTCTATGGCCCTCTGAGTCTTGTGGACGAATAGCGCGAGCTGGGTTACACATGACCGTCGTTTTTGAAACCCATGCTGATTCCTACAATTTCTAGTCTCCAGAAAAGTCATTATACTCGAACATAATACGTGTTCCAAAATTCTACAACTGATCGACGTTAGAGATATAGGTCTATAGTTCTGCACATCTGTTCGACGTCCCTTCTTGAAAACGGGGTGACCTGTGCCCTTTTCCAATCCTTTGGAATGCTACCCTCTTCTAGACACCTACGGTACACCGTTGCAAGAAGGGGAGCAAGTGCCTTCGCGTACTCTGTGTAAAATCGAACTGGTATCCCATCAGGTCCAGCGGCCTTTCCTCTTTTGAGCGATTTTAATTTTTTCCCTATCCTTTTGTCGCCTATTTCGATATCTACCAATCTGTCATCTGTGCGACAATCTAGAGAAGGAACTACAGTGCAGTCTTCCTCTGTGAAACAACTTTGGAAAAAGACATTTGGTATTTCGGCCTTTAGTCTGTCATCCTCTGTTTCAGTACCACTTTGGTCACAGAGTGTCTGGACGTTTTGTTTTGATCAACCTACCGCTTTGACATAAGACCAAGATTTCTTAGGATTTTCTGCCAAGTCAATACATAGAACTTTACTTTCGAATTCATTGAACGCCTCTCGCATAGCCCTCCTCAAACTACATTTCGCTTCGCGTAATTTTCGTTTGTCTGCAAGGATTTGGCTATGTTTATGTTTGCTGTAAACTTCCCTTTGCTTCCGCAGCAGTTTTCTAACTCGGTTGTTGTACCACGGTGGCTCTTTTCCATCTCTTACGATCTTGCTTGGCACATACTCATCTAACGCATAATGTACGATGGGTTTGAACTTTGTCCACTGATCCTCAACACCATCTGTACTTGAGACAAAACTTTTGTGTTGAGCCATCAGGTACTCTGTAATCTGCTTTTTGTCACTTTTGCTAAACAGAAAAATCTTCCTACCCTTTTTAATATTTCTATTTACGGCTGAAATCATCGATGCCGTAGCCACTTTATGATCGCTGATTCCCTGTTCTGCGTTAACTGTTTCAAATAGTTCGGGTCTGTTTGTCACCAGAAGGTCTAATATGTTATCGCCACGACTCGGTTCTCTGTTTAACTGCTCAACGTAGTTTTCAGATAAAGCACTTAAAAATACTTCACTGGATTCTTTGTCCCTGCCACCCGTTATGAACGTTTGAGTCTCCCAGTCTATATTCGGCAAATTAAAATCTCCTCCCAGAACTATAACGTGGTGGGGAAATCTACTCGAAATATTTTCCAAATTATCCTTCAGGTGCTCAGCCACATCAGCTGCTGAGCCAGGGGGCCTATAGAGACATCCAATTACCATGTCTGAGCCTGTCTTAACCGTGACCTTCACCCAAATCATTTCACATTTCGGATCTCCGTCAATTTCCTTCGATACTATTCCACTTCTTATCGCTATAAACATGCCTCCCCCTTCACTGTCCAGCCTGTCTCTGCGGTATACATTCCAATCTGAGCTTAGGATTTCATTACTGTTTACGTCTGGTTTCAGCCAACTTTCTGTCCCTAGTACTATATGGGCGTTGTGGCCGTTTATTAATGAGAGCAGTTCTGGGACCTTTCTATAGACGCTCCTGCAGTTTACTATTAGCACATTAATATTGTTATTCCCTGTTGCATTTTGCCTACTCCTACCTTGCCGCGTCTCAGGAGGCGTCTCGTCGGGCCTAGGGAGGGAATTCTCTAACCTAAAAAAAAAAAAAAAAACAGGTGCACTCCACACGTACTCCGCTACCCTGGCAGCCGCTTCCGGCGCGTAGTGCACGCCTAACCTATTCAGGGGGACCCTACATTTCTCCACCCGATAGCGGAGGTCGAGAAATTTGCACCCCAGATCTCCGCAGAATCGTCTGAGCTTCTGGTTTAAGCCTTCCACTCGGCTCCAAACCAGAGGACCGCGATCGGTTCTGGGAACGATACTACAAATAGTTAGCTCTGATTCCACCCCGCGAGCGAGGCCTTCCGCCTTCACCAATTCCGCCAACCGCCTGTACGAACTGAGGATGACCTCTGAACCCAGACGGCAGGAGTCATTGGTGCCGACATGAGCAACAATTTGCAGTCAGGTGCACCCAGTGCTCTCTATCGCTGCCGGTAGGGCCTCCTCCACATCTCGGAAGAGATCCCCCGGCAAGCAGACAGAGTGAACAGTGGCCTTCTTCCCCGACCTTTCCGCTACTTCCCTAAGGGGCTCCATCACCCGCCTAACGTTGGAGCTCCCAATAACTAATAAACCCCTCCCCCCGTGTGCCTGCTCGGACCTTGCTGAAGGAGCAGCCACATGTCCACTCACAGGCAGAGCGGGCGATGCCACACGGCCGGCCTCCACATTGACCCTCCGCCTCGTGCGCCGCGAACGCCGCTGAACCCGCCACTCCCCTTGGGGAGAGGGTGGCCCAACCGCGCCCGGTACCCGCGAAGATGTCTCGACAGCAGGGACAGTGGGTGAAGCATGTAACACCTGGGGTGTACCATGCGACGCACCAGATTCCCCACTGCCGCTACACTCCGAGGCGGTAGCCTGAAGACGGCTGACCGCGGCCATCAACACGCTCAGCTGTTCGCGAAGAGTGGCCAGCTCCTCCAGCGTCCGTACACAGCAGTCACACATCCTATCCATCCTAAGGAATCAATTTACTGAAGAGACTTAATCAACTTTTAACTAGACTGCTAATTCACTAAAGGCGGCTGTTTATTGACTAAACTGTGGTTGCTAGCCACTTCTTGTAGAAAACAATGAAAATAGCACTACCTGTCTCTGGACTGCATTGAACAAACACTAGCACTACTGGCACTATGGTTGATTAAAGGGACTCTCTGACTGTATTCAAAACAAACACGAAATCTATGGAACACTGTAACTAGCACTCGACAATTAAAGCGTCCTAAAAGCAAAAACACACGGAAGAAGAAGTGACAGGGAAGAAAAAGACAGTTAATACTTAAATTAAGGTAGCTCGCTGAACAGCAGAAGTGAAGCAGGCGGCGGTTCGCAGGGATCGAAAGAAGGATAAAGACATGGGTCGTAACACATCTGAAATGTAACGTCCACTGTTCAAAGTGCCGTCAATGCGAACAAGAGGTGACCGAGACGTGTAACCAATAGCACCCCATACCATCACGCAGGGTGATACGTCAGTATGGCGATGACGAATACACGCTTCCAATGTGAATTCACCGCGATGTCGCCAAACACGGATCCGACAATCATGCTGCTCTAAACAGAACCTGGATTCATCCGAAAAAAATTACGTTTTGCCATTCGTGCACCCAGGTTCGTCGAGTATACCATTACAGGCGCTCCTGTCTGTGACGCAGCGACAAGTGTAACCGCAGCCATGGTCTCCGAGCTAATAGTCCACGCTGCTGCAAACGTCGTCGAACTGTTCGTGCAGATGGTTGTTGTGTTGCAAACGTCCCCATCTGGTGACTCAGGGATCGAGACGTGGCTGCACGATCCGTTACAGCCATGCGAATAAGATGCCTTTCATGTTGACTGCTAGTGATACGAGGCCGTTGGGATCCAGCAGGGCGTTCCGTATTACCCTCCTGAACCCATCGATTGCATATTCTGCTAACAGTCATTGGATCTCGACCATCGCGAGCAGCAATGTCGCGATACGATAAACCGCAATCGCGATAGGCTACAATCCGACCTTTATCAGAGTCGGAAACGTGATGGTACGCATTTCTCCTCTTTACACGAGGCATCACAACGGCGTTTCAGCAGGCAACACCGATCGACTGCTGTTTGTGTATGAGAAATCGGTTGTAAACTTTCCTCGTGTCAGCACCTTGTAGGTGTCACCACCGGCGCCAACTTTGTGTGAATGCTCTGAAAATCTAATCATTTGCATATCACACATCTTCTTCCTGTCGGTTAAATTTCGCGTCTGTAGCACGTCATCTTCGTGATGTAGCAATTTTAATGGCTTGTAGTGTAATTACATAAATAGAAGAAGTGTGACACATAGAGCACAAGGCAGACGTACAGTCATTCTCTCCATCCTTTTCATCCAATCCACCAACCCGTCCCTGGCTACTGTTCTACCTGTACACCAAACAATGAAAGACGCTAATAAACGCAAGTTGCGGGGAAGGGGTTTAAAATTAAGGGTGAAAGGATATCAACGATGAGATTCATTGTTGTCACTGCTGTCTTCACTCAAAGTGAGGAAGAATTACAGCACCTGTTCTTGAGAATGTGCAATATCGCGAGCGCAGAATGTGGGCTGAGAGTAGACCAAAGATGAAAGTAATGAGTAACATTAACGATATTAGGGATAAAATTATGGACCACTCATTAGACGAAGAGGAGGGATTGTGCTTCCTAGAAAGCACATTAACGCACTTCGGACGAAGCAAAGAGGACCTAAGAAGCTCACTAGCAGAGGCAAACATGGCATTCCTTGATAAAAGAGACCTACCAGTAAAGCAGAGACCAAGACACAAAGGAATTCAAGACATTAGCTGCCGGTCGGCTTGATTTATAACAATCTGGGCGTAGTGGCCTTCACAGCCCGACGGACTACCTAGCACGTCTCTTGTTAGACACAAATTCTTGTGGTCTTGCGATGGCGTTCTCGCTTCCTGCGCCCGGGGTCCCGGGTTCGATTCCCGACGGGGTCAGGGAATTTCTCTGCCTCGTGATGACTGGGTGTTGTGTGTTCGTCATCATCATTTCATGCTCATTCACTCGCAAGTCGCCGACGTGGCGTCACCTTAAAAGGACTTGCAATACGGCGGCCGAACTTCCCCGCAAGGGGCCTCCCGCCCAACGATGCCATACGATCGTTTCATTTTTTCTCAACTTACACCACACATTACTGCTGTAGTGCCCCTCTTCATTAGCCTCAATACTCGTGGCATCTCGCCGATTCTCGTAAGAGTTCGAACTTGGTGTAAGTCTGCAATGAAGCTATCATAACATCTTTAATTCCTTTGTGTCTTGGTTCATAGGTGATGTAGGATCAAAATGGCAATGAAGGGTTATGATTCAGTGCGGATGCACACCAAGCTCGAACTCTTATGGGAATCGGCGAGATGCCATGAGTAATGAGGCTAATGAGCTGGAGCACTACATCAGTAGCGTGTGGTATATGGTGGGAATTTGAGTCTGACGGGAGGTATGATGGGGTAATCCGTGTAGCTGGGGTAACCAGTGTCCGGATGCCGTAGTGGTCAGCACATCTACTCTGTCTCATTGATATAAATTAATCCCCACTGGTAGCTGATGTCTTTATTACTTTTATGTACCGATTCATAGCGACTGTAGAATCAAAACGGTGTTAGTTCTTTCGGACATGTCCGAAAGAAACCGACACTACATGTGACGAAGCAATCTGGGATAATTTTAATTCCCCTTTTGTTTTGCCGTCTGCCTCCTTAAATTCATTTTGTCAGTTTTAACTGTTTACCATTAGCGTACGTGAATATAATCAGCATTTTCATAGAAGAGAAAGGTTGGCCCGCAGTTTTAAAGGATATAACACCAGAACTAATTTTGTGCTTACTTTTTGTTTGTAATTGATTTTCTAATTTATTTTGACTATTCCTTGTTAGTATCGATTGTTATAGGGTGAAATCTGTGATTGTTTCGTAACTTAAATTCTATTATTGACATGTAAAGAAGTATAAATTCTGTAATAATTGTAAACATTTGGAAGACGAAGTACTAGTAATCTTAAGTTATCTATTTAGCTCTATTCAAAAACATTTAGCAAACCCAGTCCTTCATTAATTCCAAAGTAATTAACGGTTTTGTTAAAAGTATTGTTTGCGGAATTATATTTGTTAATTTCATGATTTAAACAAATAATTCGGCCTAAACCTCGTAGTAGAAGAACTGTTAAAAACACAATTTTTCGATGTATTCAGTTAATTGAGTGAGTTAAGTTTTAATTGTTATTTCTGTAAATTTAACTTAAAACAATGTGTAGTTTCAGCAACTATTATTGTGATGATATATGAGGGTCCCATTTTTGGTCCCGAGATATTCAGTCCACGGCCGAGTTTCAGACGAGTAACCTGTGCGGGTTAGAACAACAACAATGCTTCACTTTAACTGTGAAAAGAGTGTTAGACAATTAGGCCGTGTGTTAAAACACTGACAGTGACTGTTTCCATACGTACCTGATTATTCTTCAAGAACTGTGAACTTTGTGGAAAGGTTTTATTGCTCATAGATGTTCAAAAATAAACTATTGTAGCAGCACGTGGAGTTTCGCCTGCAAACTATTATTGAGGTTTATCGCAAGTTGAACAGTAGCGCACTGCCCATATAACTTGGTAAAATTGGGGGCTGTGGAAAGTGAAAATAAAAGTCCTGTGCACGTGTCGGCTAAATGATTCACAGTAGTGTGTGTCGGAATCCACAACCCATTTTTCAGCCAGCGCAGCAACGCATTGCTGGCCGCGGTGGTCTCGCGGTTCTAGGCGCGCAGTCCGGAACCGTGCGACTGCTACGGTCGCAGGTTCGAATCCTGCCTCGGGCATCAATGTGTGTGATGTCCTTAGGTTAGTTAGGTTTAAGTAGTTCTAAGTTCTAGGGGACTAATGACGACAGCAGTTGAGTCCCATAGTGCTCAGAGCCATTTCAACCGGCAACGCATTACGCCGACACCGAGGACAATCAACAACAAACTAAGAAATAAAAGCAGGTGGAACCGCCACACACATATAAAAATACATATACTTTTTTTCAGTATTGCAATTAAAATTGTACAGAATTCTTTTGGAACTTGGAATACCAAAGAAGTATGTTAGACTTACATAAGCGAGTTAGAAAAACACAAAAGGTAGAGTACGCGTGGGGAAACTGGAGTCAGAAGAATTTGTAATAAAACACGGACTGAAGAAGGGAGGTGCCCTGTCTCCGCTACTTTTTAATTTAGTCCCGGAATATATTGTACGAATGGCAGCAGATAATTCAGAGGGTGTGGAGTTAAATGGAAATACACTCCTGGAAATTGAAATAAGAACACCGTGAATTCATTGTCCCAGGAAGGGGAAACTTTATTGACACATTCTTGGGGTCAGATACATCACATGAGCACACTGACAGAACCACAGGCACATAGATACAGGCAACAGAGCATGCACAATGTCGGCACTAGTACAGTGTATATCCACCTTTCGCAGCAATGCAGGCTGCTATTCTCCCATGGAGACGATCGTAGAGATGCTGGATGTAGTCCTGTGGAACGGTTTGCCATGCCATTTCCACCTGGCGCCTCAGTTGGACCAGCGTTCGTGCTGGACGTGCAGACCGCGTGAGACGACGCTTCATCCAGTCCCAAACATGCTCAATGGGGGACAGATCCGGAGATCTTGCTGGCCAGGGTAGTTGACTTACACCTTCTAGAGCACGTTGGGTGGCACGGGATACATGCCGACGTGCATTGTCCTGTTGGAACAGCAAGTTCCCTTGCCGGTCTAGGAATGGTAGAACGATGGGTTCGATGACGGTTTGGATGTACCGTGCACTATTCAGTGTCCCCTCGACGATCACCAGAAGTGTACGGCCCGTGTAGGGGATCGCTCCCCACACCATGATGCCGAGTGTTGGCCCTGTGTGCCCCGGTCGTATGCAGTCCTGATTGTGGCTCTCACCTGCACGGCGCCAAACACGCATACGACCATCATTGGCACCAAGGCAGAAGTGACTCTCATCGCTGAAGACGACACGTCTCCATTTGTCCCTCCATTCACGCCTGTCGCGACACCACTGGAGGCGGGCTGCACGATGTTGGGGCGTGAGCGGAAGACGGCCTAACGGTGTGCGGGACCGTAGCCCAGCTTCATGGAGACGGTTACGAATGGTCCTCGCCGATACCCCAGGAGCAACAGTGTCCCTAATTTGCTGGGAAGTGGCGGTGCGGTCCCCTACGGCACTGCGTAGGTTCCTACGGTCTTGGCGTGCATCCGTGCGTCGCTGCGGTCCGGTCCCAGGTCGACGGGCACGTGCACCTTCCGCCGACCACTGGCGACAACATCGATGTACTGTGGAGACCTCACGCCCCACATGTTGAGCAATTCGGCGGTACGCCCACCCGGCCTCCCGCATGCCCACTATACGCCCTCGCTCAAAGTCCGTCAACTGCACATACGGTTCACGTCCACGCTGTCGCGGCATGCTACCAGTGTTAAAGACTGCGATGGAGCTCCGTATGCCACGGCAAACTGGCTGACACTGACGGCGGCGGTGCACAAATGCTGCGCAGCTAGCGACATTCGACGGCCAACACCGCGGTTCCTGGTGTGTCCGCTGTGCCGTGCGTGTGATCATTGCTTGTACAGCCCTCTCGCAGTGTCCGGAGCAAGTATGGTGGGTCTGACACAACGGTGTCAATGTGTTCTTTTTTCCATTTCCAGGAGTGTATTAAGATATTAGGGTATGCAGATGATCTGAACATCATTACCGATAGGAAAGAATCTGTAACAGCAAATGAGAAGGCGTTAATAAAGGCTAGTGAAGATGTAGGTTTAAGCATAAATGAAGACAAAACTAAATACCTGGTTACTACTAGAATGCCAACAGCAGCAGATCAGGAAATGTTAAGAGTTGGAGACATGCAATTTGAAAAAGTCGAACACATTTCTTCTAGTCAAGTTGTGCCACAAACTCCTCTTCTCCCCAGTTCCATTCAGTACCTCCTCATTAATTATGAGATCTACCCATCTAATCTTCAGCATTGTTTTGTAGCACCACATTTAGAAAGCTTCTATTCTCTTCTTGTCTAAAATATTTATCGTCCATGTTACATTTCCATAAACGGCTACACTCCATACAAATACTTCCATGAAACTTCCATGAAACACTTCCCCTAACACTTAAATCTATACTAAATGTTAAGAAATTTATCTTCTTCAGAAAAGCTTTCCCTGCCATTGCCAGTCTACATTTTCTATCCTCTCTACTTTGCTCTCATAATAGCAAAACTCATCTACTACTTTAAGTGTCTCATTTCCTAATCTAATTCCCTCGGCATTACCCGATTTAATTTGACTACACTCCATTAACCTCGTGTTGCTTTTTTTGGTGTTCATTCTATATCCTCCTTTGAAGACACTCTCCATCCCGTTCAACTGCTCTTCCATGTCCTTTGCTGTCTCGGACACAATTACAGTATCATCGGAAAACCTCAAGGTTTTTATTTCTCCTCCTCGATTTTAATTCCTACTCCGAAGTTTTCTTTTGTTTCCTTTATTTTTGCTCAATATACAGATTGAATAACATCGAGGAGAGGCTACAACCCTGTCTCACCCCCTTCCCAACCACTGCTTCCCTACCATACGCCTCGACTCTTATAACTGCCATCTGGTTTCTGTACAAATTGTAAACAGCCTTTCGCTCCCTGTATTTGACCCCTGCGACCTTCAGAATTTGAAAGAGAGTATTCCAGTCAACATTGTCATATGCTAAAAACGTATGTTTGCCTTTCCTTAATCTAGCTTCTAAGGTAAGTCGTAGGGTCAGTATTGCCTCACGTGTTGCAACATTTCTACGGAATCCAAACTGGTCTTCACCGAGGTCTAAGTACACATTCCTTATTATCAGAAAAGCTGATAGTAAAATCTTCAACTAGCCGTGATAGTAAATAACCGCAGATGAGTTTCAGGAATACACACCTGAGCCGTAATCGTCTCGACGTTTAACTTCGAAGATATTTGATCGGATCTTGATGAGCGTTCCTCGCTCACAGCATAAAGGCAGTAAGCTGGTCTGAATAAACTAAAGCACCTGACGCAACTGCGCAGGACAGAGTATACGACAGTCCAGCATTGTGCTCTGGGTGTCAGGACACGGTTCCCTTTCCAGACGAAAAAAAAAATCAAACATATTTACATAGTGTTTCCAAAATGATGTCATTTGCACTTTATCCTGCATGAAAAGTGCTTTGATTTGACATCTTGTTTCGTTTGTTTGGTGGAAAAGTTGTGCTGAATTCTAGTGATGTAAACATACACCATTACATTTAATTATATAACATTTGTACTCCTCTCTACCACTCAACATAGGCTTCGCAAAAGGCAACACGAGAAGATTAAATAAGAATTTCATTTGCTAACAAATTAATGTATTTATATTAGTCTAGATATTTTTCATCAATAATTTCAAAGAAATTGCGTTCGTTGCTATTTTATTATGCTCAGTTCCGAACTTTTGTGTACCCTTTGGCACATATATAATTTTTCGAATGATCAGACGTACCACCTATGTAATAATGTGCTGTATGCGTGACACATGCACCAAACGCAAAAAAAAAGAAGCTCGAAGAAAAAAAAAAAACGCCGTCTACTTCATTGATAAAGTAAGTAAATGCAGCGTGTCTTTTCAGTCGTCCATCACCTACTGTGTGTGTCCGAAGATCTGCAGCTAGCACTCAGTGCCGTGTGCAAGGTGCTGAGAACAGGTCCAGCAAGTTACGGCAGCAAGGGAACAAGCTGCCAACTCTTGCAACGGTCGTTCTGTGACCCCGAAATGTTAACGTCGCTAATAAAACAACGGAGTGTGACGCGGGAAGCTTAAAAGCTTTGCGGCATTGCCACACTGTGTATAGCTCCCCCGTGGCGCAACGAAAGGCAACGGGTTAACTCTTCGGAAGATTCGCATGTACTGCAACGAGATGTGATATCTCACGAACACTAATCTGCATCAGCATCGTTATAATCATCGAGCATTCTACAGCCACTGCTGATAACGACCTCTACGCTTTTGCATGTCATACAGGTGTGGTGTCACAAGGCTTAGGCCTATCCCACCCCTCATTAAATCGACCAAGACTTACACGAAAAATTGTAAAAAAAGTTATTATTATCATGTTCTGTAAGTTTGTTTTTGGATTTTCAGAAATACTGTGGGAAGAAAGTTTATTCATGTTGCAGATAACGTGGAAGACATTGCCCAACGATCACCACGAAAGTTCGACGTAGCGGCAAGTGGGCAAGGAATAAAACGAATGCTGCAAACTACCGCGAGCCATGGAAGAGCCTGGGCCGCGACGGCGTCGAGCTTCCTAGGTCGTCGTTGGACAACGTCAGAGGAAGAGATATTCTGCTTTCTCTTTGTAAACAGATCGATCGAGTCTTAAAAAGTTCATGTAAAAAGTGTAGGCGGGTGACACATTAGGTGGGACCCGATGCCTGTAATACTTCCACAGTTATTAAAAAGGTGTTAAACGGCAAAACCAATAGATCATCATTTATATAGATAAAAAGTAGTAAATATATAGGAAAGGAAGAGTTGCGGCGTCAGAACGAAAAGTGATACATCGCTCAGCAACGTAGAAGGACGTAAACCGCGGGCGTTACATGGTGAAAACAAATCAGCTGATGAAACAGTAAGTCTGTAATTAAGCATAAAGCCTCGTAACACTGCACAGGCTTCAGCGACATAGACCTATGATGCTCCGCCGTATTTCCAATGTAGTCCACCAAATTCCCATTAGCTCGACTCAACTTTTATTGTGTTCCGTCCCCCTCCTCCTGAAAGCCCCTCCCACTTCCATTTCGTTTTAATTTGCCACAGTTACGTCTTCCACTACAATTTGCCTCCTGATCCATTTGCTTGTTTCCTTACGTTGTCTGCATGGTTATCAAATCATCTCTCCCCGTTGTCCGATGACCTAACCACTAATGATAAATACACTGACGAAAAAAATCGCAGTACCAAAAAATAACTAATGTACAATAACGAAATTGCGGGAATACATTTGTCTGGGTAACATATTTAAGTGATTAATATTGCAAGACCACAGGTTAATGCAAGTGGTATATCAGTAATTGCAAGTGAGATATATTGGTACATTAAGAACCGGTATAACCGCCAGAATGTTGAATATAAGAATGAAAACGTGCATGCATTGCGCAGCACAGGTGCTTGCTGGATGTCAGCACCCGGACGGACTTCCATACCTGTTGCACTTGGTCAGTCAATACAGGGACTGTTAAAGCTGTTTGTGGATGAGGCTGGAGTTGTAATCCGAAGACGTGGTCGATTGTAAACAGATATGGTGATCGAGTAGGCCAAGGCATCATTTCGGCACTCTGTAGAGCATGCTGGATTAAAACAGCCGTATGTGAGTGCGCGCTATCACGTCGGAAAACACCTCTGGATTATCAGACGACGCTGCGATGGCAGATTTAGTTTTGAGTTTTATTTGCGCAGGGGATTTTTATCGCTTGATCTAAGTGTTTGTCCTTTTTTGTGCTGGGTCTGGCCTTTGGCCTACCAGTTTAGACTGGAGTTTTTAGTGCGTTTCTTGGTGGTTGGCTTTTCCTTCTTTTTTTCTATGGTCGGCCAACCATTGTCACAGTCGATGTGATTTTAATTCCTTTTGTCTGGTCTCTGTCTGTATCCTTCTTGTTCTGTGTCGTCTCTTGTCATCTCCATTGTTTGGTTTCTTTTTTCCTTGTGAGTGTTTCAAGTTCAAAGAAAAAGGGATCGATGGCCCTAGTAATCTGGTCCCTTCACTCCCACAAACCAACCAAACAACTTCAACTTTTGTAGTCCTGTCTTCCTCAATTGCGTGTAATATTACGGTGTATTGACATTTTTTACTTATGGTCCGTCTGACGGCAACTGAATAAAACACAATTTTAGTGCCATACGCGTTTCGCCTTTATTTTCTGCAAGGCATCATCAGTGGCCTGGAATATGTACATATGTTGCCTATTTAATTTACATTTTTGTCACTGTGCCTATAGGTTATAAACAGTTCTGGTGGTTGGTATTTCCTATTAAGTAGTAATGTTTTGAACTGTACTTACAGGTTGCGTGGACAATTTCTTACATATTACGCTCCTGTTGCGTTTTTGGTGTTTTTCTTCTTCTTATGAACACCGATTTGCGGTTTTTTCCCACATTCCACAGCACTATGAACTGAACGCTTGTTTTAATGCAATGTTTTGGTTTCTGTTGCCGACTGTCAAATGTTTTTGCCAAAGATCGAGTGTTATTGCCAAACTTATGAGTGTAATTATTGAAGTATCTGTGGTCTGTTCGTGTATGCATTTGTGTGTGCTTTTCAGCGAAGCGGCTTTGTCCCATAGATACCACAAGATACAACAGTATGAGGTTAGGTTTGCTAAAACATCTCGCAGCTAGACATGGAGACAGCACTTGATAACACGAGTCTGTCAAATTTGGGAAGACGCTTTCGTCATGGTATTTAACAATGAGCTGCAAGAGTTCTTATGGTCTCGATAGATGAATGGAGTCCGCCGTTGAAAGCAGAGTTATGCATACTGTAACGCTACCGGCTTTTGGAGCCATATGTTGACTCCCACGTATCACATCTCAGTTGAGCAAAGATACAGTAACTAACGCATGACATCGTAAGGTGGAGTGAAGTAGGAGCGACAGATACTGCGACTGATTTATAGCAATTCTGGGAAATTGCTCCCCTCTCAGTCAGCGCAACGAAATTTATTTTGGTTTATCAGTTACTACGAAACTGACATTCATATTTTTTATAGTGATATGGAAAGTGCTCTTAGTATTGCGGTATCACTACGTAATGAAAACATCATTATTAACTTTGAGAAAACATTTAAGTAACTAGAAATAGCTGAGTCACTTCGTGTGTCATCGGTTTCGCGCCGACTACCGACTAGCGACATATTTCGCCACGAACTGTTCCGTTGTTGGTGGAGACGTCGCACAGATAGGTTGGATGGCTTTCTGAGAGCGGTTAACGGCTCGACTCTGCTAGCATTGCAGGGAATAACTGAGTTGAGGAAAGTGTAATTTGGTTTTTGAAATGTTAACAATATGCATTACCTTATTGAAAATGAGAAAGAATTGTATTTTTACAGGTAAGAATGATTAGTAACTTTGCGTCTTACTTCTGTAGACGTGCACATTTACGACACCACATCATTGTACAGTTCTCAGTTTTATATGGAGGAAAGTGCACAGTAAAAAATGACTGTCGTCCGAAAATATGATTTCAATGTGAGAGAACCTAAACCTCTTTCTTGGCTGTGCTGCTAAGGTCTCACAGCAAAAGGAGCGCACTCAAGATCGTCCTCTCTCTGTGTTTGGACGCCATCGCTTGAAAATGCCAGGTTAATGGACGTTTCGCTTTCACGCGGCATATCAAAACTAGGCCACTTACACGTCCCGCTACCGCAGTACAAATGGAACCAGTTGCGTACCATCTGTAGGACCACGGAGTGTGAAATGGCAATAACGTCTAACATTCTTACGTCATATTCAGCTGCGTTGGACTTTCTTATGAGACTTGGCGTAGTACCTTGTTCACCATCCACATCAGGACTGTAAATTTTGTCAAAACAGCATCGCAGCAGAGCCCTCTTGTGCCGCGAAGAAAGCCGAAGTTTTTAGTTTTAAAGGTGTATACATAGGATAAAATTTTGTGAGAAAATTTTATACTAAACCAGAGGTCGTCAAATGTAGTATTGATTGAATAGTAGCGTCGCTGCTCAACTGCGATCTCTGGTTCAAGGTGTTATGAGTAATATGTTAGAGCAGACTTAGAGAGTCTCAAGCGTAAAGACGTGTTGTATCTGATGACTGCTGGATATATACTTATTCGCTACGGGCGGTAAGGAATTTTTATTTGCAAGACACCATACTGGAAATAATTAAGGTAAAGAAAGTTGTTATGTTATCATTGAAATGAGAGTATTCTTAAGTGATGATTGAGACAATGTATAGCATTCACATCCAGTGATTTTGTAAAGCTAATTGTTGATGTATAATCAGTTTATTGTCTGTTAATTGTGAGCGTTATTAATTTTTAAAGAGTCAAAATACTAGTTTTAAAGTTAGTGCCATATTGTTACTTACCACAAGTCAGTAAAAGTCAATACCAATTCCCAGACCCATGTTATTTTTGATTAACTATTTTGCTCAAGAACTTATTGTCTCAGTCATGTTCGATTTAATTAAAATGTTTGCTGAACAACAGCCTTGCGCAATAGCTGTACGCTAACTATTCAGTTTAAAGTACTAACACAGAGCAGTGCGAAGAGCATTACCATTGCGCAGATAAAGGTAAGAAATCTCATTATTTCAGAAATAGCATTCATTAAGCATAGGGACCATTACTTTCAAATTGATCAAGTTTTGTTTTATTACCAGGGCCAATTTCAAATCAATAGTGTTGCATCAGATTCAGTTTTTGTGTTAAGCAAATGTACGGAGTTATAGTTTGGTCTAAATTTATTGACAGTTTACATTCTCGCATTCAGAACAGTTCAGTACAGGGCGAAGCGCATAAGCGGCGAGATAAAATACTCGTTCCCATGCCCTTCCTATTCTAACAGATGTGTTGCAGGCTACTGTCAGTTACGTTACTACAAAAGTACATGTTTCAGCTTTTCATACAATAAGTAGTACCTTCCGTTCGTTTAAGCATTTTTCCTCCTTCCTCTTCTGCCCCCTCCACCATAGTCCCCCCCCCCCCCCCCCCCCCCCACTAGACCCTTAGTTTACCCTTCCTGAGTTTTGTAACCTGTCACAAAAAAGACCCCCTACTAAAATATCAGCCAGTGAGCACGACCTTGCTGCCGTGTCCCAGTAATGAAAGTATTTCTTGGTCAGATTCTCTTTATGTTTCCATATGTTATCGCACAGTAAAAATAGCTTCATTGTGTATGGTGGTATTCACATCGCTGCGTGAGTACTCTCATATATCAAAGATGGACTGGCAGAAAGAAATCTTTCTCTTGAGAATAATTTTATTTTTATAGCAACATAAAGATATACTTATTGAATAGGTAGTTATTTAACATAATGTACACCAAATTACACTGCCTCACATAGAAGTGAAGCACCCATAAGATGGTCGGATGTTAATATAACATCGTACACGCACATATCGTACGCAGCTCGTGGTCTTGCCGTAGCGTTCTCGCTTCCCGCGCAGAGAACACAGTGAAACTTAAGTTCTATGTACTGACTTGGCAGAAAATCCTAAGAAATTTTGGTCCTATTTCAAGGCGGTAGGTGGATCAAAACAAAATGTCCAGACACTCTGTGACCAAAATGGTACTGAAACAGACGATGACAGACTAAATGCCGAAATACTAAATGTCTTCTTCCAGAGCTGTTTCACAGAGGAAGACTGCACTGTAGTTCCTTCTCCAGATTGTCGCACAGATGACAAAATGGTAGATATCGAAATAGACGACAGAGGGATAGAGAAACATTTAAAATCGCTCAAAAGAGGAAAGGCCGCTGGACCTGATGGGATACAAGTTCGATTTTACAAAGAGTACCCGAAGGAATTTGCCCCCCTTCTTGCAGCGGTGTACCGTAGGTCTCTAGAAGAGCGAAGCGTTCCAAAGGATTGGAAAAGGGCACAGGTCATCCCCGTTTTCAAGAAGGGACGTCAAACACATGTGCACAACTACATGCCTATATCTCTAACGTCACTCAGTTGCAGAATTTTGGAACACGTATTATGTTCGAGTATAATGACTTTTCTGGAGACTAGAAATCTACTCTGTAGGAATCAGCATGGGTTTCGAAAAAGACGGTCGTGTGAAACCCAGCTCTCGCTATTCGTCCACGAGACTCAGAGGACCATAGACACGGGTTCACAAGTAGATGCCGTGTTTCTTGACTTCCGCAAGGCGTTTGACACAGTTCCCCACAAATATTTATTGAACAAAGTAAAAGCATACGGACTATCAGACCAATTGTGTGATTGGATTGAGGAGTTCCTAGATAACAGAACGCAGCATGTCATTCTCAATGGAGAGAAGTCTTCCGAAGTACGAGTGATTTCAGGTGGTCCGCAAGGGAGTGTCATAGGACCGTTGATATTCACAATATACATAAATGACCTTGTGGATGACATCGGAAATTCACTGAGGCTTTTTGCAGATGACGCTGTGATGTATCGAGAGGTTGCAACAATGAAAAATTGTACTTAAATGCAGGAGGATCTGCAGCGAATTGACGCATGGTGCAGGGAATGGCAATTGAATCTCAATGTAGACAAGTGTAATGTGCTGCGAATATATAGAAAGATAGATCCCTTATCATTTAGCTACAAAATAGCAGGTCAGCAACTGGAAGCAGTTAATTGCACAAATTATCTGGGAGTACGCATTAGGTGTGATTTAAAAGGGAATGATCATATAAAGTTGATTGTCGGTAAAGCAGATGCCAGACTGAGATTCATTGGAAGAATCCTAAGGAAATGCAATCCGAAAACAAAGGAAGTAGTTTACAGTACGCTTGTTCGCCCACTGCTTGAATACTGCTCAACAGTGTGGGATCCGTACCAGATAGGGTTGATAGAAGAGATAGAGAAGATCCAACGGAGAGCAGCGCGCTTCGTTACAGGATCATTTAGTAATCGCGAAAGCGTTACGGAGATTATAGATAAACACCAGTGGAAGACTCTGCAGGAGAGACGCTCAGTAGCTCGGTAGGGGCTTTTGTTGAATTTTCGAGAACATACCTTCACCGAAGAGTCAAGCAGTATATTGTTCCCTCCTACGTATATCTCGCGAAGAGACCATGAGGATAAAATCAGAGAGATTAGAGCCCACACAGAAGCATACCGACAATCCTTCTTTCCACGAACAATACGAGACTGGAATAGAAGGGAGAACCGATAGAGGTACTCAGGGTACCCTCCGCCACACACCATCAGGTGGCTTGGGGAGTATGGATGTAGATGTAGAAAGGATGAAGAGAATTTGGGGAGAACAGAGAAAGAAGAAATCATGACTACTCAAGTACAACCGCTCTCTTAAAAGGGAGTAACCCCCCTGGGTTCCTACATCTGGCAAGGGTTTATTTGGTTAGGTCTTGACCACCAGATCTTAGAGGTGGTCTGTAATTTCGATAATTTTTTTTATCAAACAACCTCTCTCCCTCTATTCCCACCTGTTAAGAGTCTCTCTAAAATTAAGTTATTTATGTCACTA
Organism: Schistocerca gregaria; assembly: GCF_023897955.1. NCBI lineage: Eukaryota > Metazoa > Arthropoda > Insecta > Orthoptera > Acrididae > Schistocerca > Schistocerca gregaria. The sequence continues at coordinate 878,407,395 of NC_064921.1, read as the reverse complement.
CTTAAGCTGTAGGTGTATTCGACTGTTTATCCCTATCGTCCTATCAGCTGATCGTCCCCCTCTTTAGGGCAAGTGGTACTGTTTCCTCTTGCTTTCTCTACAGTGTGTTCTATACTCACATTCATCATAAAATGTCTACTGTCTAGAAAGTTCCTTACTACTGTCCCCACCCCCATCCACATCTTCCATTCGGTGTGTGGAATTACACTCTGTGTTCAAGAGAAATACATGATACTGTGGTAATATGTTTTGGTGTAAGATACTGTGTGAGGGTGGCTTTCTTTTTACTCACACTGTACATGAAATTTTACGATGCATCATTTTGTGAGGTGATGTTTACCTGCTAGTATACGCTATTTTTGCTTTTATCTGTTAACCTAACAACATGCTAGCCGAATGATATATTCTAGCTGACTTATTTTTCGGCAATTACGATGTTTTGTAATACATAAAATTTCGCCAGTGTGGCTTTATCTGGTGTTTTGATATCATTAAATTGTTTTCGGCAGTTATGATGTATTTTAGATTAAAAAAGCTGCCAGTGTGACATTTTTTGATGTATTACGTTTGTAGATATGGAATTTCACGATCTAGCTCATAATGTACAGTGTTTACTGGGAACCAAATATTATAATGTATCTCGTAGTAGATTGATACTGCCATTGCTAGCATATACTAGAGTTCTATCTCTGACATGGCATTGTCTTTGACTGTATCCGTTACAGTTCGTCTTAGTGACATCTGTCAGTATTACCTTCCATTCGGAAAGTGGGTGCACTCAGCGACTGTTATGAGAGTAATAATTCATAGAGTGCACTAATCAGTCGTCCTTTTTTAGATTTTATTACGCAAATCCAGATTTCGGCTAGTAGCTACCCATTCTCAGTGCTAAAAATGCAAGAAGTACGTAGTCAGTTGATATAATAAAAAATTACAACTAATGGTATAACTTATATGGCTTGTATATCACATAGCACTATTTTCTATTCTCAGTGCATGTAAGTCCCTGTTGATCGGGCGTCAGTCACAGTTCTCTGAATACTACTGTATAAAGAAGGTAGGCTGTGTGGAGAACACATTGGTTGGTTGTATGGCACCCTCTAAAAGACTATATATATAATATTTAAGGGAGGTAAAACACTTCAAGTTTACATCGAATTATATAAAATAAAAAGCACTCCGTCTTCAGGCCACGAGTGGCCTACCGGGACCATCCGACCGCCGTGTCATCCTCAGTAGAGGATGCGAATAGGAGGGGCGTGGGGTCACATTACCACTCTCCCGGCCGTTATGGTGGTATTCTTGACCGAAGCCGCTACTATTCGGTCGAGTAACTCCTCAGTTGACATCACGAAGCTGAGTGCACTCCGAAAAATGGCAACAGCGCATAACGGCCTGGATGGTCACCCATCCAAATGCCGACCACGCCCGACAGCGCTTAACTTCGGTGATCTCACGGGAACCGGTGTATCCACTGCGGCAAGGCCGTTGCCGTATATAAAATAAAACACAAGTAAAATTCTTTACATTGCTGTCTGACTTGTTTCACGTTTGCTAGTAAATATAGAAAATATATGTAAAAAAATTCCCAGGTTCACTCCTTGTGAGACAGTTGTTTTATTCTTTAAGTATCTGAGTAACGTCAGATGGGTAAAACCTTTTTCAAAAATTATTTATAAGACACAAGAAGGTACATTCTATATGCAACTACTAGCGTTGATTTGATTTAAATGTTTTTATCTTTGTATTATTTTTCTCCCTGTATTTAAACATCATAACAGGTATATAAAGGGAGAGAAGGAAACGTAGTAGGTGAATATGGACTGGGCCAAAGAAATGAAAGAGGAAGCCGCCTGGTAGAATTTTGCTCAGAGCACAACTTAATCATAGGTAACACTTGGTTCAAGAATCATAAAAGAAGGTTGTATACATGGAAGAAGTCTGGAGATACTGACAGGTTTCAGATTGATTATGTAATGGTAAGACAGAGATTTAGGAACCAGGTTTTAAATTGTAAAACATTTCCAGGGGCAGATGTGGACTCTGACCACAATCTATTGGTTGTGACCTGTAGATTAAAACTGAAGAAAATGCAAAAAGGTGGAAATTTAAGAAGATGGGACATGGATAAACTAAAAGAACCAGAGGTTGTAAAAAGTTTCAGGGAGAGCATAAGGGAGCAATTGACAGGAATTGGGGAAAGAAATGCAGTAGAAGAAGAATGGGTGGCTTTGAGGGTTGAAGTAGTGAAGGCACCAGAAGATCAAGTAGGTAAAAAGGTGAGGGCTAGTAGAAATCCTTGGGTAACAGAAGAAATATTGAATTTAATTGATGAAAGGAGAAAATATAAAAATGCAGTAAATGAAGCAGGCAAAAAGGAATACAAATGTCTGAAAAATGAGATCGACAGGAAGTGCAAAATGGCTAAGCAGGGATGGCTAGAGGACAAATGTAAGGATGTAGAGCCTTATCTCACTAGAGGTAAGGTAATTCTGCCTAAAGGAAAATTAAAGAGACCTTTGGAGAGAAGAGAACCACTTGTATGAACATCAAGAGCTCAGATGGAAACCCAGTTCCAAGCAAAGAAGGGAAAGCAGAAAGATAGAAAGGGGTATATGGAGGGTCTATACAAGGGCGATGTACTTGAGGACAATATTATAGAAATGGAAGAAGATGTAAATGAAGATGAAATGGGAGATACGATATTGCGTGAAGAGTTAGACAGAGCACTGAAAGACCTGAGTCGAAACAAGGCCCCCGGAATAGACAACATTCCATTGGAACTACTGACGGCCTTGGGAGAGCCAGTCATGACAAAACTCTACCATCTGGTGAGCAAGATGTATGAGACAGGCGAAATACCCTCAGACTTCAAGAAGAATATAATAGTTCCAATCCCAAAGAAAGCAGGTGTTGACAGATGTGAAAATTACCGACCTATCAGTTTAATAACTCACTGCTGCAAAATACTAACGCGAATTCTTCACAGACAAATGGAAAAACTGGTAGAAGCCGACCTCTGGGAAGATCAGTTTGGATTCCGTAGAAATGTTGGAACACGTGAGGTAATACTGACCCTACGACTTATCTTAGAGGCTAGATTAAGGAAGGGCAAACCTACGTTTCTAGCATTTGTAGACTTAGAGAAAGCTTTTGACAATGTTGACTGGAATATTCTCTTTCAAATTCTGAAGGTGGCAGGGGTAAAATACAGGGAGCGAAAGGCTATTTACAATTTGTACCGAAACCAGATGGCAGTTATAAGAGTCGAGGGACACGAAAGGGATGCAGTGGTTGGGAAGGGAGTGAGACAGGGTTGTAGTCTCTCCCCGATGTTATTCAATCTGTATATTGAGCAAGCAGTAAAGGAAACAAAAGAAAAATTTGGAGTAGGTATTAAAATCCATGGAGAAGAAATAACAACTTTGAGGTTCGCCGATGACATCGTAATTCTGTCAGAGACAGCAAAGGACTTGGAAGAGCTGTTGAACGGAATGGACAGTGTCTTGAAAGGAGGATATAAGATGAACATCAACAAAAGCAAAACGAGGATAATGGAATGTAGTCAAATTAAATCGGATGATGCCGAGGGAACTAGATTATGAAATGAGACACTTAAAGTAGTAAAGGAGTTTTGCTATTTTGGGAGCAAAATAACTGATGATGGCCGAAGTAGAGAGGATATAAAATGTAGACTGGCAATGGCAAGGAAAGCGTTTCTGAAGAAGAGAAATTTGTTAACATCGAGTATAGAGTTAAGTGTCAGGAAGACATTTCTGAAAATATTTGTATGGAGTGTAGCCATGTATGGAAGTGAAACATGGACGATAAATAGTTTGGACAAGAAGAGAATAGAAGCTTTCGAAATGGGGTGTTACAGAAGAATGCTGAAGATTCGATGGGTAGATCACATAACTAATGAGGAGGTATTGAATAGGATTGGGGAAGAGAAGTTTGTGGCACAACTTGACCAGAAGAAGGGATCGGTTGGTAGGACATGTTGTGAGGCATCAAGGGATCACAAATTTAGTATTGGAGGGCATTGTGGAGGGTAAAAATCGTAGAGGGAGACCAAGAGATGACTACACTAAGCAGATTCAGAAGGATGTAGGTTGCAGTAGGTACTGGGAGATGAAGCAGATTGCACTGGATAGAGTAGCATGGAGAGCTGCATCAAACCAGTCTCAGGACTGAATACCACCACAACAACAACAGGTATATTGTTTCTCTTAGTTACTAAATAGTCCATAGATGGCGCCAAATGTCAGCCAGATGGATGGTTAATGTAACTTTGCTATTCCGTTACAGATGGAGAGGGTACTAGTCTCTTTGTTACTTCAAACCGATTTTTCTTATAAATACAATATAATTTATGTATCTGTTAGTTTGTTACTATCTGTCGATGTGGACTTGCTTCTCGACGAAAATATTGTAAACAGTTATTATTGTGAGAATTTTTTTACGTACTATGATGGGCTTAAAACAGAAAATTACTTTTGTTCAAATTATGGTATAACTTTCCTGCTGTTTATGGCAGTAAATTAAATAACAATTCCGCAACGAGTGTGGCGCATTGACAGAAGAGATTATATGTTACGAGGTATCTGCAGACTCAGTTCTGCTGCGGTATGGATAACATGTGCATCACAGTTGACTGAACTCTGTGCTTCAAGAAACATTGCCATAACACCAGGCTGAAAGTTAGTTCACGGAATAACATCTTGAGGAAGCTCACAACCACCGCCTGGGGAGCAAGTCCTCCTGTCCTGAGAATTTCGGCTCTTGCTTTGTGTGTCCGCTGAAGAGTATGCTTCACCTGTGTGGAGTGCATCCACTCACACCAAACAGGTTGATATTGTAATCAATGAGACCGTCCGAATCTTGTCGGGATGTATGATGCCAACTCCAGTCAATAGAATCTACCCGATTGTTGGAATAGATCCCCCCACTATCACGAGGGATGTTGTTGCTGATGTAGAGAGGGCTAAGCAAACTTATGAGCCCAGACATCCAATGCGTGATCACCAGGCTGTGGTCCGTCGACTGCAGTCGAGAAAGAGCTTCATCGCCAGGACTCAACCACTAGAGGGAACACCAGAGTCTAAACGCATCACCAGGTGGAAGATGATCCCTGTGAAGGAAGAGATAGCTCCAGTAAATGATTTGCCCTACCCTATTTGGAGCTCGTTCAGTCGTCTTAGGGTGGGCGTTCCTCTTAGTAAGACCAACATGCGAAAATGGGGCATTCTTCCAGCTGACGGAGATACATCCTGCGAGTGCGGAACTACACAAGACCTGACAACCCCTGCTAATTTGTCCTCAACTTGAACAACCCTGCACAACACAGGACCTGAACTAGTGAACAAACAAGGCTATCGGAGTTGCTACCTTCTGGAAATGCTGACCGGACGCGGAAATGAATGACAGTGGGAATAAAATGGCAAAGCAACTGAGAACGTGCTCAAAAATTGAAATACGCGGGACACTCCGATTCCTGCGGCCTAAACGTCTAAATTGGACGCAGATTCATACTGAAATTCTGTTGTTGTATGGACCAAATGAATTCGTGTCCAGCCGTAGTAAAGTGGTGCCAACAAGTTGACCAAGACAGCAAGGACGTGGGTAATGCTGATCGGGAAGTCCAGATCTTGGATCGTGCGATTTCCATCTTTTCGATAAATTCAAAGAACATCTGGGGCACAGAGACTTTCCAACTATGAGGGCGATCGTTATAGCGGTTCTGGAACGGCTCTTTGACCAAGGAGCGGATGTCTGTCGCCGAGAAACTGGACGACTGATAAAACTTCCCGACCGTTGTTCACAGAGACTAGTGACTAAGTCGAAAAATAGTGTCAAGTATCTGTGACACTTCGAGGTGGATTGTAACATTCAATAAAAATTACTTGGCTTACCATAACAGTATGTAACTTTGTTCCTGGAATTCCCTTGTAAGAAACGCGCGTTTCATCCTGCCCCATCCTTGCCATCATCGTGACAAACTCCAGGCTGTCTTCCTATTTTTAGCTTCTGTACCACAGGTAAGCGACCCACCTTGACCTCTCGCTGACCTGGCGGGGAGGAGATGTTAGTAGGACAAGTGGTCACCAAGGCCGGCGCCAGCTGCCTGCCCGTCTGGTCCTCGGCTGGAGGCGGGAATGCGGACGCGACACGCCCTGACATCTGGAGCAGCAGTTCCAAACACGTGACCGTCGAACTCCCGTCCTTAGAGGTCAGCTCAGTGGCATGTGTGTTTCAATTTGCTGCTGTTTCTGTGATCACTGACTGGTTTTAACAATCGATTAGTCAGCCGATTGTTTTTCCGTCCACTCAGTTTTTCAGTCGAATGAAACATGCGAATGAAACCACGGCCGTGTCAGCTATAGGGAGCTATTCCGTGATGGTGTCACAAACTTTCAGGGATGATGAAGAAGGCTAAATGTATCAGTTTGAGACAAAGGATCCTGGTCCGAAAACGATCGAGTCGAGACTTATAAGCGAAAATCGTTCTGATACTTCTGAAAGTGGAGTACATGTACCGGTACTGTCGCTATAAAGACTGTAGGACAGGCATTTTTCAGAGGTGCTAGAATGGACCAAAACACGATAGAAATGCCTACTAAACATCGACACTGCAATGCATGCCTTATGAACTATGAACACTCATCTTCGATAATGTGAAGCAGATTTCCTCTTCTCAAAAAGTGCTCGTAGCTCTTCAGGTATGATCCTAGAGCCCATTTCTCTATATCTACATCTACATACATACTCCGCAATCCTTCATACGGTGCGTGGCGGAGGGTACCTCGTACCACAACTAGCATCTTCTCTCCCTGTTCCACTCCCAAGCAGAACGAGGGAAAAATGACTGCCTGTATGCCTCTGTACGAGCCCTAATCTCTCTTATCTTATCTGTGTGGCCTTTCCGCGAGATGTAAGTTGGCGGCAGTAAAATTGTACTGCAGTCAGCCTCAAATGCTGGTTCTCTAAATTTCCTCAGTAGCGATTCACGAAAAGAACGCCTCCTTTCCTCCAGAGACTCCCACCCGAGATCTTGAAGCGTTTCCGTAACACTCGCGTGATGATCAAACCTAGCAGTAACAAATCTAGCAGCCCGCCTCTGAATTGCTTCTATGTTCTCCCTCAATCCGACCTGATAGGGATCCCAAACGTTCGAGCAGTACTCAAGAATAGGTCGTATTAGTGTTTTACAAGCGGTCTCCTTTACAGATGAACCACATCTTCCCAAAATTCTACCATTGAACCCCACAACTGCCCTTACATGCTTGTCCCACTTCATATCGCTCTGCATGTTACGCCCAAATATTTAATCGACGTGACTGTGTCATGCGCTACACTACTAATGGAGTATTCAAACATTACAGGTTTCTTTTTCCTATTCATCTGCATTAATTTACATTTATCTATATTTAGAGTTAGCTGCCATTCTTTACACCAATCACAAATCCTGTCCAAGTCATCTTGTATCCTCCTACAGTCGGTCAACGACGACACCTTCCCGTACACCACAGCATCATCAGCAAACAGCCGCACATTGCTATCCACACTATCCAAAAAGTCATTTATGTAGATAGAAAACAACAGCGGACCTACCACACATCCCTGGGGCACTCCAGGTGATACCCTCACCTCCGATGAACACTCACCATCGAGGACAACGTACTGGGTTCTATTACTTAAGAAATTTTCGAGCCACTCACATACTTGGGAACCAATCCCATATGCTCTTACCTTAATTAGGAGTCAAACGCTTTCCGGAAGCCAAGGAATATGGTATCCGTCTGATACCCTTCATCCATGGTTCGCAAGATATCATGTGAAAAACGGACGAGTTGCGTTTCGCAGGAGCTTTCTAAAGCCGTGATGATGCATGGACAGCAACTAATCTGTCTCAAGGAAATTCATTATATTGGATCTGAGAATATGTTCGAGAATCCTGCAACAAACCGATCTTAAGGATATTGGTCTGTAATTTTGAGGATCCGTCCTTCTACCCTTCTTATATACAGGCGTCACCTGCGCTTTTTTCCAGTCGCTCGGGACTTCACGCTGGGCAAGAGATTCGCGATAAATGCAAGCTAAGTAAGGAGCCAATGCAGTAGAGTACTCTCTGTAAAACCGAATTGGAATCCAATCAGGACCTGGCGATTTATTTATTTTCAACCCATTCAGCTGCTTCACAACCCCAGGGATGTCTATTCACTATGTCCTCCATACGGGAATCTGCACGAGGCACAAACGGTGGTATGTTTGTACGATAAATGGACCTTTTTTCTTGTTTCGGTCCAAAGTACACTGAAGAGCCAAAGAAACTGGTACACCCGTCTAATATCGTGTAAGGCCCCCGCGAGCACGCAGAAGTGCCGCAACACGACGTGGCATGGACTCGACTAATGTCTGAAGTAGTACTGGAAGAAAGTGACACCATAAATCCTACAGGGCAGTCCATAAATCCGTAAGAGTACGTGGAGGTGGAGAGCCGTTATGAATATCACGCTGCTAGGTATCCCAGATATGCTCAATAATGTTCATGTCTGGTGAGTCTGGTGGCCAGCACGAATGTTAAAACTGAGAAGAGTGTTCGTGGAGCCGTAGCAATTCTGGACGTGTGGGGTGTCGCAATGTCCTGCTGGAATTACCCAAGTCCGTTGCAATCCACAACGGACATGAATGGATGCAGGTGATCAGACAGGATGCTTACTTACGTGTCACCTGTCACAGCCGTATCTAGACGTATCAGGGGTCCCATATCACTCCAACAGCACACGCCCCACATCATCACAGAGCCTCCGACAGCTTGAACAGTGCCCTGCAGTCATGCAGGGTCGATGGATTCATGAGGTTGTCCCCCTACCCGTACACCTCCATCCGCTCAGGACTCATCCGACCAGGCAACATGTTCCGACATCAACAGTTCAATGTCGGTGTTGACGGGCCCAGGCGAGCCGTAAAGCTTTGTGTCGTGCAACCATCAAGGGTACTCGAGTGGTCATTGAATGGTTAGCACGCTGACACTTTTTGATGGCTCAGCATTGAAATCTGTAGGAATTTGTGGAAGGGGTGCACTTCTGTCACGTTGAACGATTCTCTTGAGTTGGTCCCGTTCTTGCAGGATCTTTTTCCGTCCCGAGCGATGTCGAAGATTTGATGTTCTACCGAATTACTGATATTCACGGTACACTCGTGAAAGGGTAGTACGGGATAATCCCCGCTTCATAGCTATCTCGGAGATGCTGTATCCCATCGCTCGTGCGTCGGCTATAACACCAGACTCACTTAAATCGTGATAATCTACCATTGTAGCAACAGTAACCGTGTTGTCTTACATAGAGCCCGTGTTTCCTACACTTACGTTTCTCCTTTTGCTCCTTACTACTATCTCTGAAAGCTGCCTACCAAACGATCTTACAAACAACAGAACCGTCACATGTGTTCCACCGCAAGGGGTATCAAAATGATTTTGGTTTTCAACTATTGACCTGGTCTTTCGGGACCAGGATTCCTTAACTGAAATTGATACATCTACAGTATTCCATCGACGCTGAATGTCTGTAGCAGCATCACGGAATCCTGTATAAATGTTTTCCTCTCCGCGTCTGAGTGGTTTCACTCAATGCAAGACAACCGATGGACACAATTCTCTGGCAGTTACGACCGTTATGTGAATGTTTTCACTCTGGTTCTGGGCTTGAGTGGTTTCATTTGTGCACTTTATCAGCCTCTTCGGCTATACATGAATCAAGACTAGGGTTGGCCAATGTTTTTAGAGATAAATAACGTATCTTATTTCACGGAGATGCGAATAAAGAGTATATTTCTGAAAATGTTTTCAAATCTTGTATATTTATTTAAACAGAAATTTTTCGTACTTCTGGCATTAAATACGAATTTTTGTTTGGTTAAAAGGTTAATAACTGGTGTTCCATTATAAATTTTGGTAATGGCAGAACGATCGAACATTTCCGGTCAGAACTGAAGGCGTCGTACCGTGTCGGCTGCTTTCATTCGGTTCCTGCCACATACTGGTTTGCCTCAAAAGAATGAATGAATAATTAAATCGACAGGTAAACACTAAAACCGAATGAGGGCATTAGTTACGAGCAACCGACAGAATTTATGGTTACAATTCAGTTGTTCCTATCAATATCTTCAGTCCTGCACGCTCTGCAAGCCTCTTCATCTCCAAGTAACAACTGCGACCATCACGCATTTAAACCTGCTTTCTGCGCTCATTTCTTGGTCTCTTCCTACAATCCCCCCTCACACACACACACATACACGCAAACGTCTTTCATTTTGTCAAACAATGCCTCAACACGTGTCCTACCACGTGTCCCCAATTCCGTTCAGTACCTCTTCATTAGTTACGCGATGCACCCAGTGTCTTTTGTCGCATCTTATTTAAAAGGTACTTTGTCTTATTTTCTAAACCGCTTATCATCCACGTTTCATTTCCACACAAGGCTACTCTCCATACAAGTACCTTTACAGAAGACTTCCAAACACTTGATACTAGATACTAAGAAATTCCTCTGTTTCAAAAGTGAACTTTGCTATTGCAAGTCTGCATTATATATCTTCTAAACTTCGGGCATCAGCAGTTATTTCGCTGGCGAAATAGCAAAATTCAACTAAAACTTTGTTGCTGACGAAGAAAAATGTGACAGACGACCTCACCGTGAAGAAATCGAAATCGCAACAGATTGGGAGGCCCTGCTGCTGGAAGACTAGTGTGTTACGATCCAGGCTCCGCGAATGCTCGCACCCATTCAAAAGACCCACCGCACTGAGGCAGCGGAGAAAATGTTACATCTGTGTCAGGCCACTTCAGATGGCTTCTTCAGCAGCATAACCCCGATGGACGAGTGCCGAGTTTCGAGCACCACTGTGATTCACCTGGTACCTAAAAGAGCATTTCGAAATTCCGAGTGTTTCGGATGCCAAAACCTTCATGTGAAACAGTTGCTTCACGAACAGGCTTCCTCCGTCAATACTAGGTGAGAAATTCCTCTCGCAGCTACATAGTATTTGCGAAGCGTATAGCTAACTATACCGAATAGTTACCTTCACGTGACAAATGTCACCAATTAGAAGCAAGAGATGACTGGGACATTGTACCCACTCTTCTGCTGTAAGGTACTTACCCTGTATACCAAACTTCGCATTTACCCAACAGTTCCCCCTGCATGCCCTCACGTGTGGATCTGCTGCATGGGCCACGATTAGTGTCACCAGGATGCGGACGTTGCAGCGCCTGCAGAACAAGGTGCTCAGGTGGAGCCTGCACGCCCCGCCACTCACGAGAACTGTCACTCTCCACCAGGAAGCGGATATCGTCCCCCTCAAGACGACCATATGCAACAATGTCTACATTGAGATTCAATTGCCAATCCCTTCACCACGAGTTAATTCGCTGCAGATCCTCCTGCATTTCAGTACAATTTTCCATTGTTACAACCTCTTGATACACCACAGCATCATCCGCAAAAAGCCCCAGTGAACTTCCGATGTCATCCACCAGGTCATTTATGTATATTGTGAATAGCAGCTGTCCTACGACACTCCCCTGCGGCACACCTGAAATCACTCTTACTTCGGAAGACCTCTCTCCTTTGAGAATGACATGCTGCGTTCTGTTATCTTAGAACTCTTCAATCCAACGACACATTCGGTCTGATAGTCCATCCTTTGTTCATTAAGCGACTGTGGGGAACTGCATCAAACGCCTTGCTTAAGTCAAGAAACACGGCACCTACCTGGGAACCCGTGTCTATGGCCTTCTGAGTTTCGTGGACGAATAGCGCGAGCTGGGTTTCACACGATCGTCTGTTTCGAAACCCATGCTGATTCCTACAGAGTAGATTTCTAGTCTTCAGAAAAGTCATTATACTCGAACATAATACGTGTTCCAAAATTCTAAAACTGATCGACGTTAGAGAAGTCAGAAGTAATGGTCTCAATGAGAACTTCGTGACACTCGCGCAGTGAATTATGTCGCGAATGAACTGTGTCGCGAACACTGTGTGGCGCTGGTAGGAGCAGGTGCAGTATTCAGCTACGCTGTGCTGTCATGCCCTGAAGTCGCACTGTTGTACACACATCAAAAAAGTTTTGCCTCATCCCGGTTCCCAGAACACCTGAAGACAGACGTTGACTGTGGATATTGTATCACAGACTCAGTCCCTTTGACTGTTCAGAGACGCCACTAAACCCCCCCAAAAATCTAAACAACTATGTATGGGCAGCGCCTATTAGACGGAGGGGGTCAGACAGCCGATCAGATGCAGTCATTTCACCAGGAAGGAGGTACACGGCTCGTGTTGTCTGTTGGTCAATACCGCGGTTCGATCGCTCCGCATTGTTACTTTGTTCAAATGGTTCCTGAGGTCATCATTCCCCTAGAACTTAGAACTACTTAAACCTAACTAACCTAAGGACATCACACACATCCATGCCCGAGGCAGGATTCGAACCTGCGACCGTAGCAGTCCCGCAGTTCCGGACTGAAGCGCCTAGAGCCGCTCGGCCACACCGGCCGGCTGTCACTTTGTGCCAGGATGGGCTCTCAACAAGGGACGTGTCCAGACGTCTCGGAGTGAATCAAAGCGATGTTCTTTGGACATGGAGGAGATACAAAGACAGAGGAACTGTCGATGACATGTCTTGCTCAGGCCGCCCAAGGGCTACTACTGCAGTGGTTGACCGCTACCTGCGGATTATGTCTCGGAGGAACCCTGACAACAACGCCACCATGTTGAATAATGCTTTTCTTGCAGCCACAGGACCTCGTGTTGCAATTCAAACTGTGCACAATATGCTCCACGAAGCGCAACTTCACTCCCTACATCCATGGCGAGGTCCATCTTTGCAACCACGACACCATGCAGCACGGTAAAGTTCGGCCCAACAACATGCTAAATGGACCGCTCAGGATTGGCATCACGTTCCCTTCACCGATGAGAATCGCACATGCCTTCAATCAGACAATCGTCGGAGACGTGTTTGGAGGAAACCTGTTCAGGCTGAACGCCTCAGACACACTGTCCAGCGAGTCCAGCAAGGTGGAGTGTCCCTGCTGTTTTGGGGTGACATTATGTGGGGCCGACGTACGCCGCTGGTGGTCATGGAAGGCGCCGTAACGGCTGTATTATGCGTGAATGCCATCTTCCAACTAGTAGTGCAACCATATCGGCAGCGTATTGGCGAAGCATTCGTCTTCATGGACGACAATTCGCGTCCTCATCGTGCACATCTTGTGAATGACTTCCTTCAGCCATAGCGACATCGCTCGACTAGAGTGGCCAGCATGCTCTCCAGACAAGAACCCTATCCAACATGCCTAGGATATACTAGGATATATTGAAAAGGGCTGTTTATGGACGACGTGACCCACCAACCACTCTGAGGGATCTACGCCGAATCGCCGTTGAAGAGTGGGACAATCTGGACCAACAGTGCCTTGATGAACTTGTGCATAGTATGCCACGACAAATACAGGCATTCATCAACGGAAGAGCACGTGCTACTGCGTATTAGAGGTACCAGTGTGCACTGTAATCTGGGCCACCACCTCTGAAAGTCTCACTGTATGGTGGTACAAGATGCAGTGTGTGCTTTTCATGAGCAATCAAGAAAAAGGACGGAAATGATGCTTATGTTGATCTCTAAACCAATTTTCCGTACAGGTTCCGCAACTCTCGGAAGCGATCTAATGCAAAACTTTTTTTATGTGTGTATATACGAGGGTGAGTCAAATGAAAACCTTAAGATTTGTAATAACAAATAGAAATTTCGCGTAGTTATCCTGTGAGTTGTTAAGCGTGCTACAAACCGTGCAGAATGACCTGTAGGTGGCAGCATAGTGCAGATGCACACATACCATCGCAGTATCACAGTAAATTGAGTGCAATAATCTCTTTCAAATTCTGAAGGTGGTAGGAATAAAATACAGGGAGCGAAACGGTATTTACAATTTGTACAGAAACCATATGGCAGTTATAAGAGTCGAGGGACATGAAAAGGAAGCAGTGGTCGGGAAGGGAGTGAGACAGGGTTGTAGCCTCTCCCCGATGTTATTCAATCTGTATATTGAGCAAGCAGTAAAGGAAACAAAAGAAAAATTCGGAGTAGGTATTAAAATCCACGGAGAAGAACTAAAAACTTTAAGGTTCGCCGATGACATTGTAATTCTGTCAGAGACAGCAAAGGAATTGAAAGAGCAGTTGAACGGAATGGACAGTGTCTTGAAGGGAGGATATAAGATGAACATCAACAAAGTCAAAACGAGAATAATGGAATGTAGTCGAATTAAGTCGGGCGCTGCTGAGGGAATTAGATTAGGAAATGAGACACTTAAAGTAGTAAATGAGTTTTGCTATTTGGGGAGCAAAGTAACTGATGGTGGTCGAAGTAGAGAGGATATAAAATGTAGACTGGCAATGGCAAGGAAAGCGTTTCTGAAGAAGAGAAATTTGTTAACATCGAGTATAGATTTAAATGTCAGGAAGTCGTTTCTGAAAGTATTTGTATGGAGTGTAGCCATGTAAGGAAGTGAAGCATCGACGATAAATAGTTTAGACAAGAAGAGAATAGAAGCCTTTGAAATGTGGTGCTACAGAAGAATGCTGAAGTTTAGATGGGTAGATCACATAACTAATGAGGAAGTATTGAATAGGACTGGGGAGAAGAGAAGTTTGTGGCACAACTTGACAAGAAGAAGGGATCGGTTGGTAGGACATGTTCTGAGGCATCAAGGGATCACCAATTTGGTATTGGAGGGCAGCGTGGAGGGTAAGAATCGTAGAGGGAGACCAAGAGATGAATACACTAAACAGATTCAGAAGGATGTAGGCTGCAATACGTATTGGGAGATTAGGAAGCTTGCACAGGATAGAATAGTATGGAGAGCTGCATCAAACCAGTCTCAGGACTGAAGACCACAAGAACAACATCACGATAACGATGGCCGCCCCACTTGTACCAGGGAAGAACAGCGTTCGGTTATTCGGTTTTTGCGTAGTGAAGGTGTGAAACCTATTGAAATTCATCGACGAATGAAGGTTCAGCACGATGATGTATGTTTGTCACAGCTGCAAGTCTACGAATGGAGGAGGAAGTTTGCAAATAGTGTGACTTCAGTAGAAGATGCTCCTCGTCAAGGTCAGGCACAACGAGTTGTAACTCCACAGAACATTGCAGCAGTTGAAGCCATCCATAGTGAAGGAAAACCGCCGAGTGACACTGAATGACATTGCAGCATTTTTAAAGATTAGTTATGGGTCAGCACACCACATTGTGCATGATGTGCTCCAGTTTCCCAGCGTCTGCAAGATGGGTGCCACGGCAGCTGACTCCTGAAATGAGAGAACGACGTGTTGATGCTTATGAAGAACTTCTTCGGCACTTTGAACGAGATGGTGATGGCTTCCTTGCAAGAATCGTTACTGGGGACGGAACCGCACTTCCACCAACCGGAAACGAAGAGAGCGAGCAAGGCATGGCGCCATTCCTCATCAGCAAAACCAAAGAAGTTTCGAACAAAACCATCAGCTGGGAAGGTTATGCTGACTCTCTTTTAGGACGAAAAAGGCGTCATTTTGGAGCATTACATGTCTAGAGGGACCACTGTCACCAGTGCATCATACACAAATATCCTAAACATGATCTGCGGCCTGCAATCAAATCAGAGAGACGTGGATTGCTGTCAGCAGGTGTCCTTTTGCAACATGACAATGTAAGGCCCCACACTGCCCGTACAACAGTTGCAACAATCACAAACCTTAATTTTGAGTGTCTTCCTCATCTACCATACTCACCAGACCTTGCCCCAAGCGATGTCCATATGTCTGGACCACTCAAAGACGCCGAAGAAGTTCTTCATAAGCATCAACACGTCGTTCTCTCATTTCAGGAGTAAGCAGCCGTGGCACCCATCTTGCAGACACTTTGTGAAACTGGTGCAAATGATGCATAATGTGGCGTGCTGACCCATGACTAAACGGTAAACATGCTGCAATATCATTCAGTGTCACTCGGTGGTTTTGCTTCACTATGGCTTCAACTACTGCAATGTTCTTTGGAGTCACAACTCGGTCTGATGAACAAGTAGGCTTCCAGGTGCTGGAGTGATTAAGCGGACTACCAAAAGAATTTTTTTCTAAAGGAATTTATGCACTTTGTAAGCGCTGGAGGACTTGCATTGAGCGTGGGGCAGATTATGTTGAAAAATGATACAGCATTGTACTACTTCTGCACAGTAATTAATATTTTCAAAAATATTTAAGGTTTTCATTTGCCTCACTCTCGTGAACAAACCTGTAAACCGCTAACATATGCGCTGAACTACCCTACCCTGCGTCTCCTGGGTAGCAGTGTGCGCCTGGCCCTAGGCGAATGTTGTCGTTTCAGTTTACACGGCAGTGGGATCCGCAAGAGTGCGGGAATTACACGGTGCGGCTCCCAAGCGAAGCGAGCGGATGCTGCGCTCCCGCGCACCAGAAGCGGCGAGGAAGTTGCGTGTCTCACGGCTCCAGCACAGGCAGAGACGGGTCCAGATGCCGCCAATTAGACCCGAGCTGACGCGTGAAGACGGCGAGGCGCTCTGGTTCGTGAGCTTCAGTTCCGCCGTCGCCACAACACACGCACTACCTGTCTCACCCTTTCGCTGCATCCTTGAGGCGAGCTACTTTCCTGCTGCTTTTGTGGGTCAAGGACAGTAAGCTACACTTTTCTGCATTCGAGAATGGACCCGAAGATCTTTCACAGAACTACACTACTGGCCATTACAATTACTACACCACGAAGATGGCGTGCTACAGACGCGAAGTTCAACAGACGGGAAGAAGATGCTGTGATATGGTTAGCTTTTCAGAGCGTTCACACAAGGTTGGCGCCGGTAGCGACGCCTACAACGTGCTGACATGAGGAAAGTTCCCAACCGATTTCTCATACACAAAAAGCAGTTGACCGGCGTTGCCTGGTGAACCGTTGTTGTGATGTCTCGTGTAAGGAGGACAAATACGTACCATCACGTTTCCGACTTTAATAAAGGTCGGATTATAGCCTATCGCGCTTGCGGATTATCGTATCGCGACATTGGTGCTCGTGTTGGTCGAGATCCAATGACTGCTAGCAGAATATGGAATCGGTGGGTTCAGGAGGGTAATACGGAACGCAGTGCTGGATCCCAACGGCATCGTATCACTAGCACTCGAGATGTAAGGCATCTTATCCGAATGGCTGTAATGGATCGTGCAGCCACGTCTCGATCCCTGAGTCAACAGATGGGGACGTTTGCAAGACAATAACCATGTGCACACACAGTTCGGCAACGTTTGCAGCAGCATGGACTATCAGCTCGGAGACCATGGCTGCGGTTACCCTTGACGCTGCATCACTGACAGTAGCTCTTGCGATGTTGTACTCAACGACGAACCTGGGTGCACGAACGGCAAAACGTCATTTTTTCGGAAGAATCCAGGTTCTGTTTACAGCATCATGATGGTCGCATCTGTGTTTGGTGACATCGCGGTGAACGCACATTGGAAGCGTGTATTCGCCATCGCCATACTGGCGTATGACCCGGCATGATGGTATGGGGTGCCATTGGCTACACGTCTCGGTCACCTCTTGTTCACATTGACAGCACGTCGAACAGTGGACGTCACATTTCAGATGTGGTACGAGCAGTGGCTCTACCCTCCATTCGATCCCTGCGAAACCCTATATTTCAGCGGGATGATGCACGACCGCATGTTGAAGGTCCTGTACGGGCCTTTCTGGATACAGAAAATGTTCGATTGCTGCCGTGGCCAGCGCATTCTACAGATCTCTCACCAATTGAAAACGTCTGATCAAAGGTGGCCGAGCAACTGGCTCGTCACAATACGCCGGTCACTACTCTTGATGAACTTTGGTAACGTGCCGAAGGTGCATGGGCAGCTGTACCTGTACATGCCATCCAAACTCTGTTTTACTCAATGCCCAGGCATATCAAGGCCGTTATTGCGGCCAGAGGTGGTTGTTCTGGGTACTGATTTCTCAGGATCCCTGCTCCCAAATTGCGTGAAAATGTAAATACATGTCAGTTCTAGTATATTTGTCCAATGTATGCCCGTTTATCATCTGCATCTCTTATCGGTGTAGCAATTTTAATGGCCAGTTGTGTATTTAACACCCAACTAGTGTACACAACGTTCGAGATAACATCTGAAATGAATATACTTATACCTGGGGCGGTACCTTTTTCTAGAAAGAACAGTATCCACTCGAGTTTCGCGTGGCATACTTACACAGTAGAACTAATTTTTCGAAATTACTGCTTTTCACTCCGCAGTGACTTGAAATGATAAACACAAATTCGGCACGAAAACAATGAGAGAAATGGGTCTGGTCAGAAGAAGCACGTTCACATTTTTCCCGGACGATCGAAGAGTTTACCGTTGGAGAACACCAACAGAAGCGTATCAGGTTGACGCTCTCCGCCCTGCTATGAAGCATTGCGAGGTTTCAATGACAATATGTGTCTCAGTGCAGGACAGTGATCTTAGAGCACTTGTCGCTCCGGATGGTCAGATTACAATACGGGTTTCTGATCGACCACTTTCACCCATTAGAAGGGACTGTCTTCTGGTGAGGGATAACGTCCATTACGCATTAAATACCGTTAAATGAACTTAATGGATCGATGGAGATAGAAACATTCCACATGAAACGACATGAAGTGATATCTGTGCAAACTATTCATATATTCTCCATTTAGTACCTAAAACCCATATGGTAGCAACTGGAAATCTATCCCATGTCGGAATTCGGATCCGGATTTCCGGCTTATTGCGAGCGATTGCTTTAACTCTTAGCTCCTATTTACAGGTTCTTTTTGGTGTACAGCAAGGTACCATGTTTGCAGACAGCCTAAAACCTCCCTTATCCTTCACTGCTGGATGTTGCACTGAACCAAAAGCAAGTGTACACTGGGGAGGCAAAAGTAATGGAATACCTTGTAATATCGTGTCGGACTTCCGTTTTCCCAGTACAGTGCATGGCATGCACTCAAGTCGTTGCAAGTCCCTTCATTTATATTGAGCCACATTGCCTCTATAGCCGTCCATAATTGGGAAAGTGTTGCCATTGCAGGATTTTGTGCACGAACTGACGTCTCGATTATGTCGATCTGTGTAGCCGAGACATTAGCTCGAATAGTCGAGAATCTTCCTCAAAATAAATGCGATCAGTTGTGGCCTGGTGACATGGCGCATGGCACTGGTATACTCCGCAGCTGAATACTATGCACCAGTTTGTCTCCGAAGTGCCCACGAAGTGAAAGTAGACGTCCAACTGAACTCAGTTATTAGTGGTACAGTCCGGTCTACACCTACTTGCTGGCTACCAGTGCTTTCCAACATCTGTCCACCAGACCTCCGTCGAAAGGTTGCTTTTTACTACCTCTGTCAGGAAGTTTCTGAAAACAACTCGATCCCTCTTCGTGACGACTTGTTATCACTGTCCAGGAAACGCCTCAGGTCTAGAAGACCAGCATATGAAATGGGAGTCCAAATGCTATCCACAGGATTCGGCCAGGACGCAGAATGGAACGTGAGTGGCAAGCTACAAAAACCCGAAACCACGAACTTGTAGACAATCCAACCGTTCCAGTTCCAGGCTTTCACCAACCAAGGGAGGTGTGGGTGCAGTTAAACAGATATCGGACTGAAGAGGGTAGCCGGCCGGTGTGGCCGAGCGGTTCTAGGCGCTTCAGTATGGGACCGAGCGACCACTACAGTCGCAGGTTCGAATCCTGCCTCGGGCATACAAATGTGTGATGTCCTTAGGTTGGTTAGGTTTAAGTAGTTCTAAGTTCTAGGGGACTGATGACCACAGATGTTAAGTCTCATAGTGCTCAGAGCCATTTGAACCATTTTTTTAAAGAGGGTAGGTGCAAATACAACACGCACAAGTGGGACTTTTCAAGTGACAGTGTGTGTGACTGTGGTGTCATCCAAATAATGAGCCACATTGTGAATGAATGTGCAATCAGACGCTTCCCTGGAGGCATTGAGAAGCTCCATCAAGTTCAAGCATCCCTCAAGGCACTCCGCTGGATCGAGTCCATCAACATGCGAGCGTAGTCTGAGCCGTTTTAAAACTTGTCTACTGTATATAATTTCACACACACACACACACACACACATATATATATATATATATATATATATATATATATATATATATTGTAAGGTGAGCGACATTACGACTACCACTCCGGAAGTATAAACATCGTCACAGGAAACCATTAACGATACTGACATCGGCTAGGGATCTTAATTTGTAGCAGAATATCTGCACATTGGACGATTGTGAAGCGGACGGAGACGGGAGGCTGGCAGGAGAACGGGAAAGACATAAGCGTGGCAGGCAGGCCTGAGAGCTGAAGACAACAGCGCCCGTAAGGTACTCTGGAAACCGCAGGCGGGTGGACCGCGGCTTAGCGGGAGCCACGTGGCCGAGCACAAGGAGAAGACACAGGGGCTCGCTCACAAAACGCGTGGCGGCGTGTAGGTGGTTTTCCCAACGGCCGGAGTGGAAGCTTCTGGAACAGTCTGGAAGCTTCTAGAAGCTTCGGTCGGTTGCAAAAATGAGATTGGTAGGCGCTCGGAAACGAACGCCTTCGAGCAACATGATTGGCCACACACATTAAAAGGGGGAAGAAAAAAGAACAGGGGCCACGAAAAAGCGTAGCGACTGAGAAACACTTGTTCCTGGAGCGTCGAGGAGAGAGGTTGGTCCTGGCGAGGTGTGCGACCTCGTCACTGGGACAGAGTACTTGTAGCGAGAGCCTGAGGATCGTCTGGTGTTCCACGGCAGCCGTTGGTGAAGTAGAATTTATGTTATCTCGCTGAGCCGAGAACCTATGCAGCGATAAGCAGCAGATCACTGTAGTGGTCGTGCGTTCGCAACGGCGGTTAGGGAAGTAAAGTAAATTGCTGATCACGTGTGGTTTTCGTTCTTTGCTGAGGCTTCACATTGCTAGTCGCGAGTGTAGTTCTAAATATAATTGCAATTGCCATAGCTTATATCAGTTTTCCGCGCGTGAATTAACGACCGCGATTATGTATCACAGGACAGTGCTAGACAGAGCGATTACGAAATGTGAATGGGCAGAACTTTAATGTTGCTCGTACTGTGTAATCTCGAATAGAGTGAATTGCAGAAGAGTAAAGAATTTAACACTAATGAGTGTATCATTTCATAGCTAGTACTTTCCTTCGTCATTTTATTATGTCCTTATTTGTGTATTTCATGTTTGCAACCATCTAGTGGAGGCAGTGTTTGTAGGTCAGCACATCTGAACAATCTGGCATGTACTGAGGATATGGTTAGAAACTAATCAGATTTGCATACGACTAGTTAACGTCACATATAAAGCAAAGGATAAGCTTACCCTCCTGGAGAGCGTTGGGCAACAAATTAGCGTTATAAAATCCGTTGTGCAAAATTTTTCACTTATACGTTCGGCTCTCAGGCTTACCCATCAGCAGAATAGAGCAAAACAGAAGCGGTAGCTTACAATATATATTTCTTTGTTTTGTTAAATGTGTATTATCGTAATTGATGCATACGATAATAATAATAATAATAATAATAATAATCCACAAAAATTCCTTCGGTGTTTCGGGACATGAAGTCCGTGAATGACTGCAAATGATCCCTAAGTAGCCTAACATAACTATTTCCAGTCAATGATCAGTTCCGTTGGACCAGAGGACCGAGTCCATTTCCTCTAAACAGAGCCCACATCATTATGCATCCACTACCAGCTTGCACAGTGTCTTGTTGACAGCGTGGGTCCATGGCTTCGAGGGGTCTCGCCACAATCTAAACCTGCCATCAGCTCTTACCGAATGAAGCCGGGACTCCTCTGACCAGGCCACTGTTCTCCCGTCGCCTCTTGTCCAACCAACATGGTCACGAGCCCAGGATAGGCGCTGCAGGCGATGTCGCACTGTTAGCAAAAGGCTCTCGCGTCGGGTGTCTGCTGCCATACCCCATTAACGCCAGATTTCGCCGCACAGTCCTAACGGATACGTTCGACGTACGTCCCACATTGATTTCTGCGGTCATCTCATTCTGTGTTGCTTGTCTGATGGCACTGACAACTTAACGCAAACGCCGCTGCCCGCGGTCCTTAATTGAAGGGCCGTTGGCCACTGCGTTGTCCCTGGTGAAAGATAATGCCTGAAGTTTGTTATCTTCGACACACTCTTCACACTGTGGATCTTGGAATATAGATTTCGCTAACGATTTCTGACATGGAACGTTCCATCCGTCTAGCTTCAACTAACATTCCGCGTTGAAAGTCTGTTCATTCCCGACAAGCGGCCACAATCATGTCGGAACACTTTTCAGATGAGACATGGGAATACAAATGACAGCTCCGCCAATACTCTGCCCTTCTATACCGTATGTACGGCATGCTACTACCATTTGTATATGTTCATACCACTACCCTATGACTTTCCTCACCTCAGTGTGTCTACCAGAGCGTGAAAGCGGTGATGCACAATATCAGTATTAGAGGCAAATGTACTTTGTCATCAGTAAAATGATTCTGGTTCAGATATGCTCCACTGAAATTTTAAAGTATAGATAGATATTGACGATAAAAGACGAAGCGCTCACTCAGAAGTGTGCTTTCAAGCGAGGACGATGTCTGCAGCTGTACACGTCACATCTTCAACGTCGCACTCGACGAAGTAATTTAGAAGAGACTGAAGCCGGAATACGGTAAATTGATGCAAAGTACACGCCTTATTTTAATTGAACCCTGTGAACTGAAACAGTATCTTTTTGATATCAAAAGATTATAACGACAGAAGCAAGCGTGATATCACATTAAATTAAATTTGCTGTATGTTAAAAGAATAAAGGCTGCAAGACCAGTGGACAAAATTATTAAAAAAAGAAAAACTTTATGCACAGTACTATCGAGAAAGAGAAGTTATTATGGCCTCAGAGATAAGAGGTGCTGGCAGTAAGGACGTTTCAGCTAGTTAGTTAGTTACTTACTTACATGTACCATTGATGATTTTGCACACTAGATCATAATGAATTAGAACGAGTCATTTTATGTTCACATTGCAAATTAATTTGTACATAAGCTTACATTCTGAACATTTGTAAGTCTTTATTTTTTAAATATATATTACAAAAAAATAGATATACAGATCTGAGTTAGTAATTTTCAGCCACCACTTTTTACACGTTACAGTTACAGAGCTTCCATGAAGAAACTTTCTCAGTTAGTTTTCAGACTGGCTAAGCGACCACAGTTTTTTGTTGCAGCATTGTGACCCCTTTTTGTGTTAAAGACAACGTCAATGTGGAGGAATGAATGTCATTTTTTCCTTCTGGTATTGTAATAAAGATTGAGCCTTGAGGAACCCCATTTGTGATTTCTTCCCAGTCAGAATTACGTCCTCTGGCTATATTTGTTGAATTACTAAGTACTATTTTCTGCATTCTTTTGATTAGATATGACATTGTCCATTGGTTGGCTTACCATCCACGCTATAAAACTTCTAATTCTCTCGGAGAATACTGTGATTCACACAGTCAAATGCCTTAGGTAAGTCAGAAAATACCAACTGGCGATATTTTTTTGCTTGTAAAATCTGGAGAGTGAACATGTAAAAGCCAATCTCTTCTGAATCCCAAACTGTGTTTTTCTGAGGATATTATTGTTGATAAAATGAGATACTATTCTAGAACACATCACCTTCTCAAAAATTTTGGAAAACGATGTCAGGCAGACTTTATTTTTCAGCCATGCTCTTAACAGATGGGAGCAGCGTGTCTAACCTAGAGCTAAGATCGGATTGCTGACTAAATACACTCGATTATTTACAGAAGAAAATATTTATTTACATATGGTGATACCGGTCATTTTTATTACTTTCAGCGATATGCCCTCCAAATGACTATGTTTTCGAAAGATGTCATGCTTTTCCTCCTCTCCCGTCTGTTCATTCATTTTTTTACGTACAATGATCGTTTTCTTCTTTTTGTGATATTCAATGCATCGGCCACAGTGAAAGCAGGAATTGGTGAATTCCTTTTAGCACTGGACACCACGATCGCCTGCTCTCCCCGTGCAGAAGCGACATGCGATCAGTGGTGTGCCCAACCAAACGCGGCTTGACACGTTTTGTTGCGCACTTAAACGATCGGATAAACGGACACTTAGGTTGTGTGAACATACCTGAATGACCGCCTAAAACTCTCATGTTTACTGATATTTCGACCTCTGATTTTAGAACGCTTCGACTTCGTGCCACCAGTTATGTCATTCAGACATACTCCGTGGCAGAAACTCTTGTAGTAGTGTTCGTAAATCATAGATGGTAGACATCAGTGACAACGAATGTTTCAGGCAGGCATCGCGGTGTCCACAGATAACCCTACGGTGATGTCATACACTCGCGATAATCATTAAATCTGGATTTGGGTCCCTCTCCGGCATACATTAGTCAATTTTTGCTATGGGTTTACGACGATGCCGATATTCACACACACGGAGCATTCCAAGACTATCTTAAAAGAAACCGATGATCAAGTAGAACACCCTGTGTAATCCTCCAGTTTCACTTTCGAAACAGAAATGAACGTCAGTGTGGTATTCTGGATCACAAGCTGCGTGACTGATTTCTTCATTCAAAGACGTGATCTGAGTTAGGAAAATTTATGCAAAACGAGTGGTTATGTATCCCTCTGACTCTTTCACGTGACTTGCATTTGTCAGGCTCATGTCAAATACAGGCAATAATTCATGAAAAAGAACGGCCGATAATGTTTACCTTCCTCGGTTTGGCTGCTGAATTGGTTTCTGCGTGTATTGCTTCGCAGTATATAATACTGAATGGTGGTGCCTTGAGAACTTTAAGCAACGCAAATCTGAACGAAACTCAGTGTTTCTATTATCACTCTCTTAGAAATACAGTGCTCTTATTGGCTTGCGTTCGCGCTACAAGGCTGACACACGATGAGAACGACATAGTTTTCCACTTTCATTAGTTCCACATTTCGTGAATGATAAGTGTAAACGGCTGATTAGCACACATCTATTTTGGTCAAGTGAGCGCCTGATCTATTGCAAAAGATACAGAATGTCAATTAATATGTGTATAGGGTTATTTTAATCAAGAAAGCTAAATGAATTGCTTCTTGAGGCTGAAGCTCAATTCTGTGTCCGTGTTTGCATCCAAATAAATTTATTTTTGATACGTTCTGCCTTGAGAAAACATAAAAAACAATCTCTCTCTCTCTCTCTCTCTCTCTCTCGTTCAGTCCACACATACTCACTCTATCTTTCACAATGACTAAAGTAATGTAAGCCAGAAGAGCAACATTCCATACCCAGTTTTCGATGTAAGCAGATTTTCAATATTAAGTTCTCTATGGTTGCCGATGACAAACTACTAAGAAATAACTACTATAGTGCGAAGTTCAGAAAGCTACAGACATCATAGCAAGTTTTAAGAACGCATTAAAAATTTCTGTTTCATCATCATCTTTGTTTCGAGGATTAGGCTGTTGCCCGTTCCGAAATTAGAAACAAAATCATTCCCATCTTTTTCAAGATCTTCCAATATCTCTTTTCTCATTCGGCTTATAGTTCAAAATCTTCTGGGGAATTCTCTGACCTGGCATTCTCATCGAGTGTCTATAAACTTCACGATATATTTTAAATTTTTTTTATTTATGTTGAAAATATTTAATTCTTTTCTAATATCTTCGTTTCTAATCATATCTCTTCTTGTGCAGTCCTTCGTCTTTCTTACGAATCTCATCTATTCTGTTTGAATTTTATTTTATTGTTCTTTCAGCTGTTTCGAATCGTGAATACTTCGTTTAAAACCTGAAATACTGTACCTACAGACACATAAAAGCAACTTTTCCTGTTAGTTGATACAAAACCAAACAGAAAGACAGCGACTAATGATACTTTAATTTTACTGATACATGTCTTGGTAATGAAGCAGAAAGAATTGTGTTTTTGCTCAAACAGAGCGTATTTAAAAAACAAATTTAAAAGGATTTTATTATCTCGTAAGTAGGGTAGATGAGTAATGTAACAACGAAAGCTTACTAATAAATATTTTGTCACTCTTCACACATCCGTCACCAACGTCCTCGATGTCGACAGGACGTTAAATGCTAATCCTCCTTCCTTCCTTATTTTCACACTTGTTCACAGTATGTTCGCTTCGTCCTGTACGTGCAGGTGACAAGTATTGAGCTATGTAAAATAAAATCGCCATGACTTCTGAACTGTTTGCCTTAGGATGTTCAAACTGCACGGTTGGCCTCGGGGCAAGATGGGAATTAGTATGCGCTTGCATGATTTGATTTAGCGACGAAGCCCACTTTCATTTGGAGGGGTTCCAAAACTGACGCATTTGGGGTACTGAGAATAAGAATTTCGCGATGGATAAGTCTCTTCACCTTCAAAGGGTGACTGTGTGGAGTGCAGTGCACAGTCACGGAAAAATCGGTGTGATATTCCTTGACGTAAGGGTGACTACTCACCGGTACGTGAAGGAATTGGAAAATGATTTCATCCCCATTATCCAACACGACCCTGATTCCGACAAGCTGTGGTTCATGCAACACGGACCTCGAACCAATCGAAGCACGTGAGTGTCTGATTCCCTGGAGGAGCACTTTGGGGCCCGCATTCTGGCTCTGGGGTACCCAGAGGCCACTGGCATGGGCGGCCACATTCTCCAGACCTGTACACATGCGACTTATTTTTGTAGGGATATATCAAAGACAAGGTGTACAGCAATAACTCCAAAACCGTTGCTGGGGTAAAAACGTCCATTCAGCATCGATGTTCAGACACTTCAGCGGGTCATGCAGAATCCCGCTCTTCGTCTGCGCCCCGTCATCTCCAATGATGGCAGCGATATCGAAAATGTCATAACCTAAATCCGAATATCTGTAGTGACATTCCCATGTTGAATAAAGTGTGTGCACGCCTTAGTTTGTAACAAATTTACGTTTTTTCATATAGTTCAATAATTGACATGCTTTAGGGAGCTCCTGTGTGTGGCTCGTACTTGACTCTCTTCGTCCCAATATCCTATCTCATCTCGTTAGTGAAGCAGTGTTTTTAAGATTTGTGTCCTTCCTTGCAACATTCTTCAGTGTACGTTCTTTGGAACCAGAATCACTTTGAAGTTTGCCATTTCTAGACAGATCAAAACCGCGTGACCCACCGGCATTCAAACGCGGTCCCCCTCTTTTCGCGGACAATTTTCTCACCGATTTATCAAGGCACAACTCACGAGCCGCAAGGACAACGTTCCGGGTTCAGTTCCCGGCCTGTCACACATCCCTAATCGCTAGCAAGCTTTATAACAGTGCATACTTACCTGTAGGATGAAGCATTCATTCGATTCGGGAAATTTAGATTTTGAAAGAAAAAAGTGATACATTGATACAATTTTCAGCACTATTCTCGGAGAAAGTCAAATCAAACACCGTCAGCCTTCTAATTTACAAACTGTTATTTTATTGGGCTACCAGTTTCGGCGATATATTACGCCATCTTCAGGCCCTTGGTCGGCAGTTGATGTTTGAAGCGATCACTGTATCAAGTAAAAATTTACAGATAACAGTCTTTGAATGCTGCCCCTCTTCCGACCGAGTTTGGAATCTTCCTACACGTCGGTCAGGAGCCTGAATATGGCGTATATCGCCGAAACGGGAAAGCTGAGTCCCGTAAGTAGATCTTAAGATCTTAACAGCAACATTTTAGATTCCAGTGCAACAAGGATGTTCATTGGTACGCCACCTGGAGTAACGACGAGCCACTATCAGTCTTACAAGCTGTATCACTTGAGCTGTGTCTATTCTGAGGCACTACCATGGCATTAGCAATACCCCATCACTTTCCAATTCCGATAGCAGAGAAAATAATTTACGTTTTGTGTTAGAGGTGCAAGGATGGTAATGGTGTCATATTCAAATGATAAAAAAAAGGCAAGAGAAAAATTGTGGGAGTAAATAAGGAAAAATAAAAAGGGTATGAAAACTACGATACGTTTATCCTACTTAGAGCGCAAAAATTAATTTTCATTCATTACCAGATCTTACCTTTTCTCATAATCACGAGTTAAATAAACGTGACAGTAGTTCACAGAACGTAATCCCGTGACACATTTAAGGGAACGTAAGAAATGTCACACACTGCACTGACACGAGACATGTGGTAAGAACTTTGCTACTTAAAATTTTGCATTTGTGGTGGAGCTACAGCCTCCAGGCGTGAATAACTGAAAACATGGTCCGTAGTAGGCTGTAATAAGATGCTTATTCAATCATGTGGTTAGCTAATTTCGACTAAGCGTCATTCTCAAATACTTTTGTAACATCTGTATTATAACTGTGCCTTGTAACTAAGAGTGATTTGAGAATGACATTAATACAGATGTTACGAATGTGCTTGACAGCGACACTTAGCCGAAATTAGCTAATAGCACGATTCAATAAACATCACATTACATCCTGCTACGGACTATGTTTACGTTTATTAAACTTTTCTACTATTAAGTAACTCAGAATCAAGGAAAAGACTGTAATTACTCACTCGTAATACGATGTGCTGTTTTCAGGAACAGCTTCTACAATGTTATCATAAATTCTTGAAGTGTGCTCTTCAAGAAGAGCAACTAACCGTTCTGGAAGATTCGTGCGAGGTGGTGACTAAGATCTAGTACGATTTTGGGCCAGCGGAACCGATCAGCCAAAATGATGAAAAAAAAAGAAGCCTGAAATAGTGAACCGTGAGCTATTCGCAAGTAATTTGTTGTTTCGAAGTTGAAGGGATGCCTGGCTCTTTGAAATGTAGGAATCTTTACTATGCATCATGTAATACGGAACTGATATGGATCTAAGATGGAAAAGAGGTTGAGGTGTGCACAGAAAGATACCGTTCGCAGGTTATTTCGGTAAAATAATTATAATTTTGTATCGTCATGTGTTTTCTAGGGAAATGTGATACCATCGCTCTTGTCCTCTATACACATAAACTGCCCGGTGGATAGAGTTACCAGTAACATGGGACTGTTTGCTGATGACGCTGTAGTGAACGAGTAAATATCATCTCTGAGTGACTGTATGAGGATACTGGGTGGACTTGAGAGAATTTCTATTTCGTGTGATGAATGGCAGCTTGTGCTAAATGTGAAAATATTGAGTATGAAACGGAATCCCGTAATATTCGAATATACACTGATTATACACTGAAGAGCCAAAGAAACTGGTACGCCTGCCTAATATCGTGTAGGGCCCCCGCGAGCACGAAGAAGTGCGGCAACACCACTCGGCATGGACTCGACTAATGTCTCAAGTAGTGCTGGAGGGAAGTGACACCATGAATCCTGCAAGGCTGTCCATAAATCCGTAAGAGTACGAGGAGGTGCAGATTTTCGCAGAGCAGCACGTTGCAAGGCATCCCAGATACGCTCAATAATGTTCATGTCCTGGGAGTTTGATGGCCAGGGCAGTGTTTAAACTACGAAGAGTGTTCCTGGAGCCACTCTGTAGCAATTCTGGACTTGTTGGGTGTTCTGCTGGAATTGCCCAAGGCCGTCGGAATGCACAATGTACATGAATGGGTGCAGATGATCAGACAGGATGCTTACGTACGCGCCACCTGTCAGAGTCGTGTCTGGAGGTATCAGGCGTCCCACATCAATACAACTGCACACGCTCCACACCATTACAGAGCCTCCACCAGCTTGAACAGTCCCCTGCTGACATGCAGGTTCCCTGGATTCTTCCGCTAGATACAATTTGAAACGAGATTTGTTCGACCAGACAATATGTTTCCATTCATCAACAGTCCAATGTTGACGGGTCCAGACGAGGTGTACAGCTTTCTGTCGTGCAGTCATCAAGGGTACACGAGTGGGCCTTCGGCTCCGAAAGCCCATATCGATTATGTTTCGTTGAATGGTTCTCACGATGACACTTCTTGAAGGCCCAGCGCTTAAATCTGCAGCGATCTGAGGAAGGGTTGCACTTCTGTAACCATTGTTTACAAAATATGACAGTATACATCTGACTTGTTACGGTAGTGAAAGGAACCTGTGACCACTGGAGGCAGTGCCACAAGGTCCTCCAAAAACTCTGAAACACAACACACACATATGTCATACTAACGAATGTACATCCACCTGATGACGGAGGTTCAAAACTTTGAAATGCGTAGTGAAAAATGGAAATGAGCGTTTGGCGTCATTGGGCAGGAGGCCACTTGCGGGGCAGGTCTGGCTGCCTTGGTGCAGGTATTATTACATTCGACGCCACATTGGGCGACCTGCGGGCCGGATGGGGATGAAATGATGATGAGGACAACACATCACGCAGTCCCTTAGCGGAGAAAATTCCCCGACCTAGCCGGGAATCGAATGCTGGCCCGTAGGACGGTAATCCATCACGCTGACCACTTTTTTCCCCTCTCTCTTATTTTAAAGCCCCTAAGGAAAATAAAATTAAAAAAAGAAACTAAGTGCTACCGCCACTTTTCATCCTATAACAAAAAAATCTGGTCCACTTCAGGCGTTGGCTCCTGACTAAACCCACCCCAGAGAGCTGCCTATATATACCCTACCAGGGGAAATATGGGAATTCAAGGTTAAAACAAAAATCTTCCTTTTTCTGAATTTTATTTTTATTTGTATTTTTTTTGTTTATTTTTGTTGAGTAATTGATCAGAGGCCTTCTGCGCCTCGCTGGTAATATGTTGACTCATGTCTTCTCGAAATTGATGTGTTCCGTTCAATTGTTCAGAAATGTTGGTTCAAACAGGAAACCTTCTTCTCTCTTGGCTTAACACATTCCAGCTGCCAGGCGGGTCGTGGAAAGCACTCGCTAGGAAGTTCGAGAAAAATTGTATTTTGGGTGATGGGCAACGACGGTCATTGAGGTATGTCCAAAAATCGAGTACAGAGTCTACAGTTTGTCCAAATAGGTAGTGAATGGCATGGCTGCGAATCCAATTCACAGCATTGGTCTCTGTCCGAGGAAAATAGTCGCGTTCCGGAAATAATAATGAAAGGGGAGTAATCCGATCCGGAATGTCCCGCGTTAGAAAAGCCACAATACGACGAATCAATTGCCAAATCTCCGCCGCCGGTCCGCAAACAAACCGATGTTCGTCATTTTCTGGCACTCCACACGTGGAACATCGAGGTGATTGGGCGAGGTGGATACGATGAAGGCGAGATTGGTTGATTTGTTTACCATTGACAGTTAGGTACCAGAAAGATTGAACATTCGTGTCATGGTAACAGGCGAACACCGC
Source organism: Schistocerca gregaria (assembly GCF_023897955.1). Lineage (NCBI taxonomy): Eukaryota > Metazoa > Arthropoda > Insecta > Orthoptera > Acrididae > Schistocerca > Schistocerca gregaria. The sequence continues at coordinate 878,376,008 of NC_064921.1, read as the reverse complement.
GCGCCATACATGACGCCAGTCAACCTGGGGGAACTTTTGTTCAATCGGGTTAGGTGGACGACCTAATTGGAGGACATTGTATACTGCCTTCGTCTTGAGTAAAAGCTATCTTGGCAAGGTGAGGCGTAGATAACTGAGTTCAAGAAAGAAATATCTTATATAATGGAACTGGTCCGAAACATCCTAGATCATCACTGGGGCTGACAGTGAGACCGGCGTATATGCCGACAGGAGGAGACCAGTGAGGCTCGTTGGGCAACGTGTCCATACCGTCATCTGGGAGCTGACAAATAGGGCGCGAGCTCTATCCGGGACGTGAAACAGACCTATCCCACCTCGTTCGTGGGGAAGATTAAGGGTTGCATAGTTAACTTTGAACAACAGCCAAGAGCTGACGAAAGATGCCATCGCTGCCAACATGCGACGTGCCACAGTAAGCGGGAAAGGTAGAACTTGTGCTACATGGGGAACTCGTGATGCGATATATATACTGACATATCGAGCTCGTTGGAGAATATCTAGGGATCGAAGGCGATGGTCCATAAGACCTGTTCTGATCATTAAAAGGAGACGTCGTCAGTTGATGGCGGCTGAACGCCGGAGATCAGATGAAAAGTCTATTCCCAAACAGCGAATAGTACGAACAGTGGTGAGAGGTGTAACGCACTCCACAGGAAGTCCCGTGCCAATGAACATAACTTGTGACTTACATACGTTTAAAGAGCTGGGCGACGCCTCACCATAAGTCGCTACCCACGTCAAAACAGCTCGAACACCGTCGGCATTACGTAAACAAATGACTACATCGTCAGCATAGACCGTGCAACAGAATCGGTAGCGATCTATGGACAACTCCACCAAACGTTGTCGTAGGCCACATAGCAAGGATTCCAAGGAAAAGGCGTACAAAATCGCTGATAGAGGGCAACCTTGACGTACGGATCGACCTATTGTTATCGGAGGAGTGAGTCTGCCATTGTACATAATCCTGGATAAGGCACCCCGCAGAAGGTGCATCACTACCGCGATAACGGCGACTGGGAAACCCATATGGTGGATAACGGCTTTAAGGAACGAATGGTCAACCCTATCAAAAGCTTGACTGAAGTCCAAAGACGCAAACTACTCAGCTATCGGGGCGGACCGCGTAGTGAAGATAAACAGTCACTGGGAACAGTGAACTTGCATCATTTATGTATCTATGCATGACGTTGTAAAGTGACATGACATGGAACAGTTACTTAACGATCGTAGTAGGCAATGCGATTGGTCGACTTTAGTTTATTGAGAGTCCGAGTATAGAACACTTGTGCGACCCGATATTAAGTACTGCTAGAGTGTGTTGATTCCCCACGTCAGATTATAAGAAGACATTCAAGCAATTCAGAGAGTGCCGACATATTGTAGGTTCGATCAAAACGCGGATTGCAGGAACTGCTTCGTAAGCTCAAACGGGGAATACCTGGTGGGGAGCAGGCGTTCAGGCAACTGAAACTGGCGACAAACTGGAGAATTACTGTACTGCCACCAACATACATCTAACGTAAGAAGTTTTCTTAAAACTTCAGTCGAGATCGCAATAACATTTGTTTATTACGACCGGTTTCGGCTTACGTTAAGGTCGAAACAAACAAAAAAATCTTAGTTGGCGAAACCGGTCACAATAATCAAGCAAAATTGCGATCTCGGCTTGTAGGGAAGCAGCCTACTCACGATATATAAAATTCATATGCTTTCCATTGTGTGCCAGCCTAGACCCCAGTAACTAGCTATGACGTCATAAATGTTGTGCAAGACCTTAAAAATATAGTAAATAATCTGAAAAGTTGATAGCATGTCAGGAGTGATACTAAAATGATAATGTGTTAAGTTTCAGTTTGGTAACTTTAACAGTTCTCGAAATTTGGATGTTTTACGTAAAAATCATCGGCGCAACAGGAAGGAGCTAGAAACTTCAAAATTTATATTAGGATTACTTTTTCATTGTAATTTAATGGAAACAGCTTTCTGGGTCTCACAAATTAATATTTTGGTTGAAATTCATGATTTTCTGTTTTTGTGTCCTAAAAGTTCGGAAGCGAGATAGATTAAGCAAGTGATTAGATAAAGCTAGGATGTTTAGATTTAGGTAGAATGGAGATACGCTATAATAAGAAACATGTGAGAAGTTTCAAAAAGGTAGCTATAAAACTATAGCTGTAGCGTCTCTCCAAAGGGCAAGGTCAGAGCTCATCTATTGCGTGCAATACGACTAAAATAATTCTCTTGCCAAAAGTATTGAACCTAGCAACATTAGAATTTTATTATAGATACTTACCTGTGTGCTGAGTGCACAATTAAATCGAGAGCTTCATTGACCTTCAGCGGATGAAGCAATTAATTATTTAGTAACTTGAAGTGGTGTTTTGCTAGCCCAGCGGCTAGTCAGTAAGGCAAATGTTGTAGGCTACGCCTTCGGCGATCCGCACCACGGCTATATAAATAAGAGCATGCGAGCTAGAAAGGCCCCAGTTCTCTTCTAGATTCATATCACTGTGCACTCCATGTCGGAAGCTGCGTCACGTTTGTTCAGTTGCCAGGAACACCCTTTGATGCCGTATTACGTAACTCGGTATGCACTTAACAACGAGTTCGCATTGGGGTAAAGTGTTAATAGCGGAACGACTCCAGTGATTTATCCTCAGTTTGCGTATGTCGTACTTCCACGTGTCGCCACAGGACAGACTTTCTACCATTACCTAGCGTGGCGTTTGATTAGTATTAAGATCAAATTTTGGCGAGCATTCTCTTTGAACATTTACATCGATAACGATTATTGAACAGTTTCGTTATCTAGGGATAATAGAATCCACGCAATAGACCCTGAACAGCTCAGATAGTACAATAGCTGATATGGGTAACCATTTGTCTGGAATTTTACGCTTTGTCGTTTTCAGAATAGACTGAAAATTGTTATAGTAAACTAACATTTTCTGTGAATCCCAGATATCCTAGATCCTTAGAGTAATGAACTTCAATAATCAATAACTTTTATTCTCCATCAGAGTGGGCACAGTGAACTCTAATTACAGGCATCACGTTTTTGCTAATTACTTTCTGGTTGCCAACATTGTAGTTAGAGAGCCGGTGTTGAGAACGGCAACAAACTAATAATAGAAGTAATAACTGTATTTTCCACCCACAGCCCCACAGGCTGTTGTTTTAGCCAAAGTATAGCACCAGATTGCTGAGCTGCACGGAGAACGTTGTCTGAATTTATGTAACGTAAGAACCGCGAAGACAAGACAAGAGAAATCAGAAGACAGAAGCATATGGACAGCCACTTTGCCCTCGCTCCATTTGCCAGCGGAACAGGAAAGGGGATGAACTGCAGTGAGTGGTACACGGACGCTCTGCCATGCATAACATGGTGGCATATCGCTTCTCGAGTAGTTAATTATGGAAAGGGAAAAAAAACTCATCTTGTATTGAAACGTGGGGCGGTCTGACTGTGATAAAATGTAACTACTTCTTCTCACTGTCATTCCGAGCGAGCAAGGCAATATCCAACTTTTTTTCTTCTCCTATTTTTTAGTCTTTGTTTGTCTAAGTGGTCCCGCTCCCCCGCCACCGGATCTGAAAGCATGCCTATTGCGCATCTGGGACGACGAAGATCGTTTCTCTACTGTTCTTTTCTGTTGTCTTTGCATCCCGATTTCTCTTACTGCTGTGACGCGGCTGCAGTGGATTGTATTTCTGCTCCCCGGGAAGGGGCTGCAGGGAAGCCGCGAGCTTTGCGCTGACGCTCGGCGCTGGCTGCGCCTTTGCACTCAGGGTTCGCCGGCGGTGCCCGGCCCGGCCGCGTAACCTCCTGTGACAGGACTGCGCCGGTGGAGCGACTAGCGCCGTCGCCGTCCTACCTCCAGGGGCCAGCCACTGGAAGAAACCGGAGAGCCGAGCCCCGGCTGTGACGTCAGCAACCAGCAGCGTCGCACAGCTTCTCGAAACTTCGCACAGAACTTTTGCTTTCAGCGATGCGATCGGCCAAAATCGGACCCCATGGGTGTCATAACACGTCTTCCTAACAAGCCTAATTAATTGTCTAGCGTAAGGGCACGGGACAAAAAACTATTCATACCAACTAAAACATCACGCAAATACAGTGTAATTAAGCAATGCAGTGAATCCTCCAGTCTCTTCTGAAAACGCAAGATGATTCGATCCCAGTCTAACCTCTCATATACTGTTGGATTATATACTGATGTAACAAACTACTAAGCCTGGCTATGTGACCGAGCGATTCAAGGCGCTTCAGTCCGGAGCCTCGCTGCTTCTACGGTCGCATGTTCGAATCCTGGCTCGGGCATGGATGTGTGTGTTGTTGTTGTTGTGGTCTTCAGTCCTGTGACTGGTTTAATGCAGCTCTCCATGCTACTCTATCCTGTACAAGCTTCTTCATCTCCCAGTACCTACCGCAACTTACATCCTTCTGAATCTGTTTAGTGTATTCATCTCTTGGTCTCCCTCTACGATTTTTACCCTCCTCGCTGCCCTCCAATACTAAATTGGTGATCCCTTGATGCCTCAGAACATGTCCTACCAACCGATCCCTTCTTCTTGTCAAGTTGTGCCACAAACTTCTCTTCTCCCCAATCCCATTCAATACTTCCTCAATAATTATGTGATCTACCCATCTAATCTTCAGCATTCTTCTGTAGCACCACATTTCAAAGGCTTCTATTCTCTTCTTGTCCAAACTAGTTATCGTCGATGTTTCACTTCCATACATGGCTACGCTCCATACAAATACTTTCAGAAACCACTTCCTGACACTTAAATCAATACTCGATGTTAACAAATTTCTCTTCTTCAGAAACGCTTTCCTTGCCATAGCCAGTCTAAATTTTATATCCTCTCTACTTCGACTATCATCATTTATTTTGCTCCCCAAATCGCAAAACTCCTTTACTACTTTAAGTGTCTCATTTCCTAATCAAATTCTCTCAGCATTACCCGATTTAATTCGACTACATTCCATTCTCCTCGTTTTTCTTTTGTTGAAGTTCATCTTATATCCTCCTTTCAAGACACTATCCATTCCGTTCAACTGCTCTTCCAAGTCCTTTGCTGTCTCTGACAGAACTACAATGTCATCGGCGAACCTCAAAGTTTTTATTTCTTCTCCATGGATTTTAATACCTACTCCGAATTTTTCTTCTGTTTCCTTCACTGCTTGCTCAATATACAGATTGAGTAACACCGGGAATAGGCTACAACCCTGTCTCACTCCCTTTCCAACCACTGCTTCCGTTTCATATCCCTCGATTCTTATAACTGCCATCTGGTTTCTGCACAAATTGTAAATAGCCTTTCGCTCCCTGTATTTTACCCCTGCCACCTTCAGAATTTGGAAGAGAGTATTCCAGTCAACATTGTCAAAAGCTTTCTCTAAGTCTGCAAATGCTAGAAACGTAGGTTTGCCCTTGCTTAAACTAGCTTCTACGATGACTGGTAGGGTCAGTATTGGATCTCGTGTTCCAACATTTCTACGGAATCCCAACTGACCTTATCCGAGGTCGGCTTCTACTTGTTTTTCCATTCTGCTGTAAAGAATTCGCGTTAGTATTTTGCAGCTGTGACTTATTAAACTGATTGTTCAGTAATTTTCACATCTGTCAACACCTGCTTTCTTTGGAATTGGAATTATTATATTCTTCTGGAAGTCTTAGGGTATATCGCCTGTTTCATACATCTTGTGTGTGAAGTCTTCAGATTAATTGGGTTTAAGTGGTTCTAAGTCTAGGGGACTGATGACCTCAGATGTTAAGGCCCATAGTGCTAAGAGCCATCTGAACCATTTTTTAAGAAACTGGTATAGGCACGAGTGTTCAAATACAGAGATATGTAAACAGGCAGAATACGGCGCTGCGGTCAGCAATGCCTACATGAGATAGCAAGTGTCTGGTGCAGGTGCTAAATCGGTTACAGCCGTGCGGTCTCAGGCGCTGCAGTCATGGACTGTGTGGCTGGACCCGGCGGAGGTTCGAGTCCTCCCTCGGGCATGGGTGTGTGTGTCCGTCCTTACGATAATTTAGGTTAAGTAGTTTGTAAGCTTAGGGACTGGTGACCTTAACAGTTAAGTCCCATAAGATTTCACACACAAGATCGCTTACAGCTGCTATAATGGCAGGTTATCAAGTTTTAAGTACACGGTGTTTCAAAAATGACCGGTATATTTGAAACGGCAATACAAACTAAACGAGCAGCGATATAAATACACCGTTTGTTGCAATATGCTTCGGACAACAGTACATTTTCAGGCGGACAAACTTTCGAAATTACAGTAGTTACAATTGTCAACAACAGATGGCGCTGCAAGTGATGTGAAAGATACAGAGGACAACGCAGTCTGTGGGTGCGCCATTCTGTACGTCGTCTTTCTGCTGTAAGCGTGTGCTGTTCACGTGCAAGTGTGCTGTGGACAACATGGTTTATTCCTTAGAACAGAGGATTCTTCTGGTGTTGGAATTCCACCGCCTAAAACACAGTGTTGTTGCAACAAGACGAAGTTTTCAACGGAGGTTTAATGTAACCAAAGGACCGAAAAGCGATACAATAAAGGATATGTTTGAAAAATTTCAACGGACTGGGAACATGACGGATGAACGTGCTGGAAAGGTAGGGCGACCGCGTACGGCAACCACAAGGGCAACGTGCAGCTAGTGCAGCAGGTGATCCAACAGCGGCCTCGGGTTTCCGTTCGCCGTGTTGCAGCTGCGGTCCAAATGACGCCAACGTCCACGTATCGTCTCATGCGCCAGAGTTTACACCTCTATCCATATTGCCGTTTCAAATATACCGGTCATTTTTGAAACACCCTGTAAGTCTGAACATGACGTTATAGTCGGCGCACGACCGATGGGACACAGCATCTCCGAGGTAGCGATGAAGTGCGCATTTTTCTGTACGACCATTTCGCGAGTTTACAGTGAACATCAGGCATCCGGTATAACATCAAAACTTCGACATTGCTGCAGCCGGAAAAAGATCCTGCAATAACGAGATCAACGACGACTGAACAGAATCGTTGAACGTGACACAAGTGCAAAAAGAACAGATAACATCTTAGTATATGTATAGTTAAGGCTCACAGCCACTTGACCATCTTCTTCTTCTGTGCGAATGCACAAACAGTGCCCGAACTCTTACGGGAATCGGCAACGCGCCGCGAGTAATGAGTATAATGGGCGGGGGCACCACGAATGTAGTGCGGGACATTACGTTGAGAATGTGGGTTTCACGGGAGGCGTGCCAGAGATAAATCCCTGCAGTCGCGTTATCCTCTATGTCCTCGGTGGCTCAGATCGATAGAGCGTCTGCTATGTAAGCAGGAGTTCCCGGGTTCGAGTCCCGGTCGGGGCACACATTTTCATCTATCCCCGTTGACGTACGTCAACGCCTGTCAGCAGCTAAGGGTGTTCATTTCATTGTAATTCCTCCCGCAAATTGCTGCAGATTTCATTGCTGCGCCATCAGCTAATTTCAGCGTGCAAACCATTCAACGAAACATCATCTATACGGGTTTTCGGAGCCGAAGGGCCACTCGTGTACCGTTGACGGCTGCACGACACAAAGGTTTTCGCCTCGCCTGGATCAGTCAACATCGACATTGGGCTGTTGATCATTGTAAACATGTTGCCTGGTCGGACGAGTCTCATTTCAAATTGCATCGAGCGCATGGACGTGTACGTGTATGGATACAAGCTCATGAATCCATGGACCCTGCGTGTCAGCAGGGGACTGTTCAAGCAGGTGGAGGCTCTGTAATGGTGTGGGGCGTGTGCAGTTGGATTGATATGGGACCCTGATACGTCTAGATACGACTCTGACGGGTGACACGTAGATAAGCATCCTGTCTGATCATCTGCATTCATTCATGGCAGTTGTGAATTCCGACGGAATTGGGCAATTCCAGCACGACAATGCGACATCCCCACGTCCAGAATTCCTACAGAGTGGCTCCTGGAAAACTCTACTGAGTTTAAACACTTCCGCTGGCTACCAAACCCTCCAGACAACATTATTGTTCATGTCTGGGATGCCTTGCTGCGTGTTGTTCAGAAGACATCTCCACCACCTCGTTCCCTTGCGGATTTATGAACAGACCTGCAGGATTCACGGTATCAGTTCCCTCCAACATTACTTCACAAATTATTCGAGTCCATGCCACGTCGTGTTGCTGCATTTCTGCGTGCTCGCGGAGGCCCTATACGATATGAGTCAGGTGTACCAGTTTCTTTGACTCTTCAGTGTTTTTACACTAACGACTAATGTCGTCTAAAGAGCGAAAAATTACATTGGTTGTAAGTGTAAAAAAGAAAAAAATATTCATCTCCTTACGGTGTCAATGGCTAGGGGCAGTCAACTTCCACGCAGATATCTTAAAAATTTGGTCCGCGCTTGCTGCCCAATGACTGATACTTTTATTACCAACTCCGCTATAATATCCATAACTCGCAACAACTCTCTCTCTACCACCCTTGGCGCCAAGCTACTATCAAAGATGTTAGTGTATCAAAGATAACTTTCAAAGATGTTAGATTGATATTAAAGTGTGAACTCTCTTAATAGTTTTTGATATACTAAAATATAGAAATTAATACGCAATCGCAGAATATAATTCGTATTCACATTTATATTATTTAAAAAAAATTCTGTTTGAAACGACTGTAAGAATCTGCACACTAACCTTTACGGAATCTTTTGAGTATATACAGAATCCTCAAATACTCTTCAATTAGGCCGAAAGATATGCCAATAACTGAAGATACACGGCCCAGTCATATCAATGTGATCACAGATGGCAGGTGGCAGCACTGGCTATGGACGGTATATAAAGCGTGTCGGAGGGATGTGGAAATCTGTGTAGTCATCGTAACGCGGAATCAGAGAGATGTCTGACGTCCAAAAGGACACGATCATTGGCTTTTGGGTCTAGAGCGGAAGCATTTCCGAAACGGCTAGGTTTTTAAACTGATCACGTGACGCCGTGGTTAATGTGAATGACAAAATGGGGCTTTCCAAAAGCGGCACCGAGGTAACTGTTGTGATCCACGGGCCTTAGATGGCAGGGAAAAAAATGGCTCTTAACACTATGGGACTTAACATCTGAGATTATTAGTCCCTCTAGAACTTAGAACTAATTAAACCTAAGTAAGCTAAGGACATCACACATATCCATGCCCGAGGCAGGATTCGAACCTGCGACCGTAGCGGTCGCGCGGTTCCAGACTGTAGCGCCTAGAACCGCTCGGCCACACCGGCCGGCAGATGGCAGGGAGACTGCGGAGATGTGTACGGGTGAATAGACGTGGAACTGTTAAGCAACTGGTCTACCAATAATGTCTTCTCAACGACCGTTCAGCGAACGTTGCTGCGCGTGGATCTTTCAAGCAGACGTCTGGTTGATAGACTCTTGCCGACTGTTATTGATCGACAACGAAGGCTAGGATTTGCACGCCAATATCGCAATTGCACGTCCACTGAGGGGCGACAGGTAGCCTTTTCAGAGGAATCGCGTTTTATGATCGATCGGACAAATGGCTGTTGGCATATACGGTGTGAAACATTTGAAAGGCCGGAGGCGCTAGCATTATACGAGGGTCACTCCAAAAGAAATGCACACAACATTTTTTTTAAATCGATATTTTTTTCTACATGTTTGAGTGTTTTACAGTGTGTAGATACGTCCTTTGGGAACAATATTTTCATTTCTTCAGATAATTTCCACCCCTCTCAACTGCCGCACGCCATCTTGGAACCAGTGCCTGCATGCAGTGAACGAACACGACTCAGTCGAGCTTGAAGTTTCTTCAGTGTTGTCACATATGCGTCAGAATTTATGGTGTTTCCACTCGGTATTATGTCCACAAGCTAGAGTCCTTCTGAATCGAAAAACACCATAGCCATATCTTTTCGAGCAGAAGGTGTGGTTTTGAATTTTTTTTTCTTTTGTGAATTTGCGTGATGCTACTCCATCGATTGCCTCTTCGTCTCTGGTGAAAAGTGATGGAGCCATATTTCATTACCTGTCACAATTCTTGCAAGAAATTCATCTCCACCATTCTCGTACTGTTCCAAAAGTTCGCTGCATACCGTTTTCTTGTTTCTTTGTGAGCCACTGTCAACATCCTGGGAACCCACCTGGCACAAACCTTTTTTAACGCCAACACTTTCATTATTCTACAAACACTTCTTTCACCTGTCCCAAGGTAGCGTGACAATTCATTCACTGCGATGCGTCTGTCAGTAGTCACCAATTCATTAACTCTCTGCACATGGTCTGGAGTGTGTGCAGTACGAGGCCTGCCGCTGCGTGGACAATCCTCAATATTGCCGTGCTCGCTTTCATCACATAACCTGCTTGCCCATCGACTAACTGTACTGCGATCGACAGCAGCATATGCATACACCTTTTCCAACCTCTTGTGGATGTTCTATGACTGCACGTTGCTTCTGACGAACAAGTGTAGCAGCCATCTTGAAGACAGGTTGAACTAAGTTTGAAAACAAGCGGGAAGGATGTATCTACACACTGTAAAGCTTTCACATATGCAGAATGAAAACTGTATTTTTACAAAAATAGTGTGCATTTCTTTTGGAGTGACCCTCGTAGTCTGGGGAATATTTTCGTGGCAGTCCCTGGCTGACCTCGTAATTGTGGAAGGCACAGCGGATTGACACAAGTAAACATCTATCCTTGGGAAGCCTGTCCACCCCTATGTGCAGTATGTTTTTTCTCGGCACAATGGCATCTACCAGCAAGTCAGTGCAACGTGTCACACAGCTCGTTGTTCGAGGAGAACCAGCATGAGTTTACAGTGCTCCCCCGGTCCCCAACTTCATCGGTTTTGAACCCAGTCGAGAATTTGTGGGACCACCGCGACTGGGCTGTTAGCAGCAGGGGTTCGAAGCCCAGAAACCTTCCGCACCTGGTTTTGGAACTGGGGTCAGCATGACTCCATCTCCCTTCCAGAACCTCACTGACTCTCTCCACATCTCCCAGCTATCTGCACTGAAAAATGTGGTTATTCAGGACTTTGCCGATGGCCACATTACTGTGACTGTACAGTGTAACGTGGATACAACGAACGCACCTGCAAAAACTGAGTTACAAGCGAATTTACTACGTTTCGCCTGCTTTTCGAATTACCCCCAGACATTTTCTATGATTTTAATACAAGATGATTTAGTGGGGCAGTGGAGAGGCGTTACAGTTTCCGTCAAAGCACCGAGCGAGGTGGAGCAGTGGTTAGCACAGTGGACTCGCATTCGGGAGGACGACGGTTAAACTCGCGTCCGGCCATCCGCATTTAGGTTTTCCGTGATTTGCCTAAATCGCTTCAGGCAAGTGCCGGGATGGTTCCTCTGAAAGGGCACGGCCGATTTCCTTTCCCATCCTTCCCTAATCCAATGGGACTGATGACCTCGCACTTTGCCCCTTCCCGCAAATCAGCCAGCCACCCAACCAACCTTCAAACCAGGAAATACGGTTGTTGTCATCTTGGAAGACGAGAGTGTCCGTTACATTCTCATCATGAAGGTGTAGGAGAAGGTTACCGAGAGTGTTGAAATAAACATCATGGTTCATGTTATAACAAAACGTATACAGCCTTATGAATTCTCAGATAATATTTGTGAAGTGTGTAAATTATGGATAATCGTTGGGATTTTGTTTAAAAAATAATTGAGGAATCAAACACTCTTTTTAGCGCGCCTTCGAACGGCTAGTACAAGGTGCTTATGTCTTAGTTTTTATACTTCTTAGATTCATAACAATTTGCAGGAGAAGTTTTTATATAAAATTATCATGATCCCTTGCTCAAACATTGGTTTTAAATGCTTTTGCATCTTTTTGTGACGGTCAGCGACGAGTTAAGCTGGACGTTGCTAATATGGCGATGCCATTGATCAGGCACCTCTGCAGCAGCCTTAAATGCACATAGTATGGTCTACGATAGAACCTGCAATTATTATAAATTTATCACACTATACCTTATAAAGAATCATTGCATTGCAAACCCATGGAGGCATTAAAATTGCGAGCCAAGGTCAAGCGTGTGCCTATTAGCAACGATCCAGCGGTCACTGATTACGTCTGTTTCTGCCTTAGCTCACGTCATTAAGACAATTACGCTTTCCCTTCTTGTTAATAATTAGATATAATCAACCTTTAATCTTCTAATTAAGAGAAAGAGGGTTTATAATGTTCGCAGCAATCTGAATGAGGAACTCAGTTCATGGTACGAAAAACAACACTAAAACCTCCCTGAACTACCTCCGGTTCGAACTGCTCCCACCACATATTGCAGGTTCAACGACTTATATGGCCTTTGATGCTCTCTACGTCTTACAACATTTGAACAGAGGCGAAAACGCCACTTGTCCTGCCATACTATGTATCTCCAGTCAGCCGCGATCAAGCTTCTGTGCTGACTGACCCACTGCTGACATGTGCATTTATTGACGTCTAATTTTATTGAAAGCCGTGCTCACCACCACCGTGTTATAGCCAATATGTTTTGGATAAGTGGCAGCATCGGTCGTAAACACTGAAATCCTTTATTTTACAGATCGATTTCGGTCACTGTGTGACCATCTTCAGTGCAAGTTATTCTAACCTTGTTGGCCCATATCACAATAGCACAACATTTTCTATGAGGTGTAACATGTACTGTGATGATTACTTCCAACAGATACCTTCACTTTTACGGCACACAGTAATTTTTAAATTCACAAAATGGTCCAACTGGTTCTGAGCACTATGGGGCTTAACATATGAGGTCATCAGTCACCGAGACTTACAATTACATAAACCTAACTAACGTAAGGACAGCACACACATCCACGCCCGAGGCAGGATTCGAACCTGCGACCGTAGCAGCAGCGCGGATCCGGACTGAAGCACCTAGAACCGCTCGGCTACAACGGCCGGCGCTTTTTTACAGAAGAGCTTGTCTTATAACCTTAGCAGTTGCAAATCCATCATACAGTGAGAGTCCAATTGTCCAACAGTTCCATTCGTAATGTTCGCTCGGAAGAGTGTTGGCAGGGACGTGGATTCACTGAGAGCAAAAATTCATGTCGTGAAACCGGGTGTCACTGACAAGGTGTGACATTGACCTAAGATCCCTGTTGGTTTGAATGTTTTCACGACAACACTTACTACGCTATGCTAAGTGGCTGCGACTGGTACGCCAGTCCCTATGGAGACGTTGGACGTTCGCCAGTTATACCCCCAACATATCGGACAACCTTTTGTGTGCCCATGGGGACATCCAAACACAATGCTTTTTAACCATTCTGTAGCATCACCAGATAGACCCATCTTATAGCGCCGACTGCATACAACAGACTGACAGATACACACTACCTTGCAGTCATGACTTCGTCAATCGCGATCGTCGCATGAGCGCCTGTTACCAATTCTCTACCGTCTTCAGTGTTCTCTGTGAAGGCGTGACCGACATTTTGTTCTGTGACCAGAAGTTTGTCGACTGAGCGAGTTGGAGCATTGATTAGGGTACGGGACACGTATTCTGGAGGACGACGGTTCACATCCGCCCATCCAGATTCAGTTTTTCAGTGATTTTCTTAGACCTCTCCATCCAGGCAAATCCCGGGATCGTTTCTTTGATAGGGTACGGACTATTTCCTTCCCCGTATTCGAAACATTTCGAGCGCATGCTCCGTCTCTAACGAACTGGAGGTCGACGGGACAATAAACCCTAATCTTCCTTCTTTTTTAGGAGTTCGTCGTCAACATCTACAACACTCCATGAGTCACCATACAGTGTAAGACGACTGGTACAACTAGATGATGCGCTGTAAGTATTGTTGTTGGCAATATAGACAGTGTTGAGCACAACACCTGACAAATTTTAATGATTACTGAAAACCAGTTCAGCTGCAAGACTGCACATTTATAGTGATAAGACCGGTTCGACCTGAAAATGTTCTAAGAACGAAACCGGTCCTACCACTATAAATGTGTAATTACACAGCCAACGTGTTTTCAATAAATCATTAACATTGTAAGGATAGGCTGAAGTTTAAGAGACTAATCAGAAAGAATCAATGTACAGGGAAGTGGGGTGCGGAAATACTAAGAAATAAAGAGATGCGTTTGAAGCTTTCTGTGGCTATAGATACTGCGATGACGAATAGCTCAGTAGGCGGTTCAGATTAGATCGGATTAGATTAGATTAGATTAGATCAGTTTTCGTTCCATAGACCCAAAAATGAGATGATTCTCGTGGGTGTGGAACAAGTCAGATAAGATAAAATAAAAAATAATGAAACATTTTAATCTAATGCTCACTACCTTGACCATTTGTCAGGTGATTGTCAAAATATATTAATACATTACAGTGAAGTGGAACTGCTTATATCTACAGAATTAATACCCTGTCAGAATGAAACATAGTTATGCACTTTTAATAAATTTATCATACACAAAATATCTAATCTTGACTGTTGTGACCAAGTGCCGTCAAAACTGAAATCTAACAGACAATTTTATTTAAGTTGGTCTAACAGTCGCTGTTAAGATATTCACCTACAGACTAGAAGGAGTTGCCTGTCAAAAAGGCTTTCAAACTCTGTTTAAACTGTGCTTTATTCGAAACCAGGTTTTTAATGGTTATTGGCAATTGAAAATGTGTTTACCTTTTTCTGGACCAAGGAAACTAACTTTAGGTCTTTACGTAGATTTTTTCTTATTCCTAGTATTGGTACTGTGTATTGAGCTGTTGGTTGGAAATAGCACATATTACATGCAACAAATTTCATTAAGGAATAAATAAACTGAGAAGCAGTGGTTAGAATACAAAGTTCCTTGAACAGGTTTCTACATGATGTTCTTGAATTTACACCACAAATGAGTCTTATTACACGCTTTTACACGCTAAAAACTTTTACTAGGTTTGACAAGTCACCCCAGAATATGATCCCACATGACATAACAAAATGAAAATAAGCGACGTACGGAAGTTTCTTATATTTATATCTCCTACATCTGACAACGTTCTCTCTGCAAATACAGACATCGTTAGGCGCTTCAGTGATATACCCTTTCCATCTGAATTTACTATCGTGTTGTAATCCCAGAAATTTAACAAAGTCTACCCCTTCGATTTGCATGTCTTCATACGTTATACACAAGCTGGAAGGAAATCTTTTAGAGGTTCTGAACTGCATATAGTGGGTCCTTCCAACGTTTAATGGCATTTGAAGGGGAGTGCGCATCTCTAAAAACAGCAATCACAGACGTTGGAAACAGAAACATACGTACAAGGAAGGTAACTGCGAATAAACTATGACTAACAGAAGAAATATTTCAGTTGATCGACGAAAGAAAAATGTACAGGGAAATTCAGGAATACAGATAAGCAAATCACTTAGGAACTTAATAAACAGTAACTGCAGAGGCACTAAGGCGAAGTGGAAGGACTGACTCAGGATAAAGAAAAGTAAAAACAACCTTCGATGAAATTAGAAGCAACGGCGGTAACAATAAGAGTGCAATGTGAATTCCAGTTTTAAATGCAGAGGAGAGAACGAGTTGGTGGAAAGAGTACATTGAAGGTCTCTATGAGGCGGAAGACTTGAAAGATGACATGATAAAAGAAGAAACACGTGTCGACAAGGAAAAGATAGGTTACCGAGCCCTAGAATTACAAAAAACTTGGCGATCAAATAAGGCAGAAGGGACAGATAGCATTCCATCGGAATTTCTAATATCATTAACAAAAATGGCAACAAAAGGACTTTTTTACTTCGGTGTACGGAATGTATAGAACTGTCCATGTACCACCAGAGTTTCAGAAAAACATCATTGACACAATTCCGAAGATTGCGATAAGTGCGAGAATTAACGCACAATCAGATTAACAGCTCATGTATCCAAGAATAATATACAGAAGAATGGAAAAGAAAATTAAGGATTTGTTAGATGACGATGAGGTTGGCTTTAGGGAAGGTAAAGGCACCAGAGTGGCAGTTCTGACGTTGTGTTGCTAATGGAAGCAAAACACGTTCATAGGATCTGTCCGCCAGGACAAAGCGTTCGGCAGTGTAAATAGTGCACGATGTTCTAAATTCTAAGAAAAATAGGGGTAAGCTGTAGAGAGAGACGGGTAATGTATAATATGTACAAGAACCAAGAGGGAAAGATACAAGTAGAAGACCAAAAACCGAGTGCTCGGAATAAAAAGGGTGTAAGACAGGATGTAGTATTTTGCTCTTACCGTTCAATCTATACATCCAAGAAGCTGACGGAAATCAAAGAAAGAGTTAGGAGTGCGATTAAAATTCACGGTGAAAGAGTATCAAAGATAAGATTCGGTGATGACATTGCTATCCAAAGGGAAAGAGCAGAAAAATGATAAAATCTGCTCAATGGAATAAATATTATAATGACTACACAATATGGATTGAGAGTAAATCGAAGAATTATGAAAGTAATGAGAAGTAGCAGAAATTATAAACTGACGTAAAAATCAAAGTAGCACTGGAAAAAGGGCATTCATAGCCAAGAGAACTCCAGCAGTATCAAACATAGGCCTCAATTTGAGGGGTAAATTTATAAGACTGTACGTTTGGAGCACAGCATTGTATGGTAGTGAAACATTGACTATGGGAAAACCGGAACAGGAGAGAATCAAAAGCATTTTAGATGTGATGCTACAGAAGAATGTTGCAAATTAGTTGGACTGATAAGGTAAGGAATGAGGAGATTTGTTTTAAGGAATGAGGAGTTTCTCCGCAGCATCGGCCAGTGTACGCAAAGTAAAACTTCGTTGTAGCCTAGATCTTCTTTGCGAGAAAACAGCAACTGTATTGTTATTTAAAACAATCCTGATTCATTCTTCAGTTTCACTTGCCAGTTTTTAAGTACATGATATGTTTCGGTCTCGCTAGATCATCTTCGGATTTGTGTAGTTGAATCAGTAACCCCTTGTTTTTTTGTCAGAACCTCATACCAAAGTACTGTCTGATTTGAGGTTCTGACACAGGCATGACGGGTTACTGATGCAACTACATGGATCTGAAGATGGTCCAAAGAGATCGAAACATGTTATACATTTAAAAACATGGAATTGAGACGGAAGAATAAATAAGAATTGCTTTAAAAATAAAACTTGCCTGGAATATGTTTTACGTACTATGGGATAGGCAGCCCAGCTTGCATCATCCACACACAGTGTAGATGGTGAAAATTCCGTTGCTTAACTTAAATGAGCCTGTGGTAGAATTGATTAAACGACGATTACTTGGAATTTGCTTATTTTTCTTTTCTGGTTTGTCCGCGACCACAAACAACGTGCAACAATGAACATCAGTTTTATAAGTTAGTGACAATACCAATTATTTGTTGGAAACGTACTGAACACATTCAGTGTCAACACTTGGAAAATGTATGCGCTGTTAAGCGTATGGCTTGTTCGTTAGCAGTCTTACTCTAGTTGTGAGCAGTGATGATGCCATCTTGCATCACGGAAGCTTGGATGATCTGAATGAAAATCAGTACTTTAGAATGGCGTTGCGATTCCGAAACTAGCAGCAAATAATGAAATATATTGCTGTGCTGCGGACCTATTATTTCCAGGGAAAATACTTCATCAGATATTGACCCACATATAGACCCAATCTGATCTGTTAACGTGTTGCCCACTGTATAACTCGGGAAATTTCCTCCACTTTCAAATTTCGATGCATTGAATGGACAAGTATACGACTGATGTAGATATAAATGATAATTGGCCGCATTTCCCTTAATTAATACCGTTTTATGTGCTTGAAGGAAACAATCAGTTTTAATAAATTAGAATACATATATTGTGCCAAATGATGAATTCATTAAGAAAAAAAGCAGTTATTGCACTTCGACATGACTATCGCCTTCAGAATTCCACAGTTCCACTTAAAGTCCCGGTAATAAAATGCAAGCAGTGCCAAAACACTCGATGACTATACCGGCTTTGGTATTGTCCCTTGTTACGACTTTTGCGTCTGAATGGAAGAAAAGAAGCTATTTAATCCCCCTCTGACGACGAGGTTCATGCAACTAAAATATTCCCTCATTTGTACCAATCATAAATACTCTGTTTTTCAAATATGTCGTGACAAATGAAACTTTTCCCCCACCGGTATTCGAACACGGATGTGGTGTTTATAGCGAGTAGTGGACTCAAATGTTTGTTATTTATTAGGCTATATGAATATGCCTGCGGACCTGAATCTAACTTTCATTGTCACTGATGGTCACTGCTATTATCTTGGAACGCTACATCCGGAGATCTTCCCAAGAGAATGTGGGAATAGCAAAACAGGGGTAACGGTTGTACGTGGACCATATCTTACTTGCCGTATAGAAGACGCTTGTCTATTTTCAGATCTTCACAATCGACAGATTGATGTTCAGTCTGAATAAACTAAAACACTCATGTCTTTCGCAGAAATTTCAAACCTTTTAAATCAAGTTTGCTATAACACTCTTCGGAACATTTAATATTGGATAAAGTAACGGTCTCTAGACATGGAGAACCGGCCACTGATTTTACAAACGTAGGGAAGAAGATCGAAGCTTAACCTATTTATAGAAAGCATAATCGGATTGACATGAAATGACTGACGTAGTCCACGGACGATAGAAGTCTTTCTGAAGAATCAGGGGTTCTTCTCACAGTATTTAAGTCTACTATGTTTCTCTCTTATGTCTTCGTATAAGCTAATCTCACCTCGCACTAGGGTGCTTGAATCGCAAGATTTGTGTGGTCGTGTCCCAGATCGATTCACCACCATGTGCGGATCCAAACAACATTTTACTACAAGCGTTAATTCACCAATATTTGAACTAACTTTCGGAGACTATAGTATCGTGAGAACTAAGGGTCTCAAAAATAGCAATACACTCTAAAAATTTACGAGCTTCTAGTAACGTAGGATACATTTCGCTTGTGTTCCTGATGGCTAGCCCACGTGGATAACTTGCGGCCTGACTGGTCATGGGAAATGTGCTATCCGCGACAAGGTTCCCAGTCACAGGCTGACCACATCTACTGTCAACAACTAATCTGACACAGGTCGTGAGTCCACACGTGCAACTGGCAAACCACAGTAAGCTGAAGGAAGGCAATACAGTATGGGGATGATGCTCCACTAAAACGAAACAACATAAATCCTTACTTTCACGTATTTAGGTGCAAACGACAGCAAGAAAACACATTCCCCTAGTTACGCACTCATTTAGCCGCAGTAGGCATACCTGTGTAAAAATCTTAGATATAAGTGAAATTCTGATAAGGGTAAGTGCACACATTAACTTTATGCCATAAAAAATACGGAGACGTCAAAATTTTGTAAGTTTGTTGCAATTATAAAGTAGTTCTTAAAACAATTACATGAGGCAGGTACTTCTCGAAGTTTTGGAAGATGCATTTATCTGAATTACTGATTTTTGGATGCTATGCTAAAGCGATGTATTACACATTGTTGTTAGGAATTACATGAAATGTGTTAATATCTTAATAGCAATGATAATAATAGTAATAATAATAATGATGATAATTCGACCAGGGAAACAGAGGTTGTAAACAATGATAAAAGAACACAAAATCGTAAGAAAAATTCTAGGTTAGAAACTTGTAACGAACAATACCGACTAAGAGGCAAACAGGAAATCAAACAATCTATAAACATCCATAGTGGCATTAGAAAACGCATATTAAGATTCTATGGACACATTAAAAGAATGTACTCGGAGAGACATACAAATAAAGTATTCCTATTCTTTGACGACAGGAGTGAAGTCGAAACGAACACGACGAAATGTACTAGCGAGACCATAAATTCATCGAAATAGTCAGGAATTACACCAAAAGTTGTGGAAAACTACGGAATATTTAGGTCCTAAATTCACAAATGGCAACGTGACCAAGTGAAGAAAACAAAGAAGACTGGAACTATATGGTCCGAACAAAAGAAAGGAAGCCCACAGGAAGTCTTTGAAAGAAATATGGGCACAGAAGAAGGGAAATTCCCACCTCTCAATACTTTGTCTAGTCCTAATGCATTTATTCGCAAACATTAATAATTATAATGTCATTATTTTTAAAATATTAGGCATCTCTCGCTCGTTAAAGTGTGGGGGACGGCGACTTATTTCTGGGGTAAAAGGGAGACAAAGGTGTTCAGTGACGGAAACAGTGGCTAGATACGCGCACGTTCACCACCGTCTTTGTTGTGCGTCCTTTGCAAGTTCACGCGGATAGTATTCACATTTGAAACAGAGTCAGAACTGGATGAATGCATGGACTCGCGGCGATATGACTGAATAAAATGTCCTCGGGCTTCCAGCTTTACGTCCACGAGCTTCTGGTCGAGTGATCCTTGACAATGGCCGAGAAGCATTCGTCCTACAGCTGGTTGTTGTTCAACCACTTGACGCCGGTGTATACCCGAGAAGATGTTAATGAAGGATAGGTTTACTGTTTCAGTGCCGAACGCACGATTACATATTCGCTCCTACCTATTTTCTTCACGATGTGCCAACTGACGTCGTTTTTAAACTTGATACTTTCCTGGCGTATAAACTGTCTGACCTATAGGCGACTTTCCACCATAGTGGGATCTCTTAGCAGCAGGCAGTCATACAGTGGAGCATATGTCCCGAAGCAGCTCACCCTGGATACACCAAGCATGCGCCGGCGGAGTTTGAACCCTTTGACTGCCAATTTTATTTCAAAAACATCGATGTGCTGTTATTTTAATTAGTATCTTAATCAAAAATGGTTCTAATGACTCTGAGCTCTATGGGACTTAATATCTGAGGTCATTAGGTCCCTAGAACTTACGACTACTTAAACCTAAGTAACCTAAGGACATCACACACATCCATGCCCGAGGCAGGATTCGAACCTGCGATCGTTGCGTTCACGCGGTTCCAGACTGAAGCGCCTAGAACCGCTCGGCCCGGCGGCCGGCAGTATCTTAATCAGAACGTAACAATATGAAAAGAATTTTTCCTTCCGTTTCGTTTCGAAAGGTGTCGGTGAGGGAGGGGGGGGCGGAGGAGGAGGGTCGGACATACAAGATTATTCACGACCGTTTCGCTCAGAAAGGGATAGGGAGAGAGGGGGGGGGGGGGGGTGAGTTAGGAAATACAGAATTATTCATAAGCAACTCCAGTGTTTCAGAATGCGACTGCACAAAACCCTAGACGACATACTGAAACCAGTCACACACAACTGGATAGAGTGTCTCTCCAAGTTCGTAACTCGTACTACAGGTGCTCAATGTGGGGTCCGTTTGTGATGTGGCAGTCGTCAATTTTGCGGTGCAAGTCGTTGGCGCCATGTGTCCGTGTAGGCGTGAAGGAAGCCCACTTTGCTAATCTGGTAACTGGGTTGTCTATCTATTGGCGCAAACTAATTTGATGTGACAATACGGTGACGAGGATTAACAATGAGACTTGAGGAAAGCACAACTCACAGGTGCAGTCTGTAATTTATAAGAATTCTTACCCCATTAGTACGCTTCCTGTTACCAGTGGGACACATACATAGCAGTAACATGGCATCAAACTCCAATTGATACTCTGTACTATGATGACCTATCGTGGCACACATGTGACCCTTTGGTAGACTAAGGCTTAAATAACGGAGCGCAATGTACTGTCGCCAATATGCGTTCACCTGAAGATGGCCAGAAGACTCTGCGCCGAAATGTGGTGACAGCAAATTACTAGTATCTGATGCTGCTTTACTTGCATAACTTTCCATAACTTCGTCACTTAATGAATTGGAAACGTACACTTTTATGGTGATAGAATGGCTACGAAATGAAATGAGCGTTTGGCGACATTGGCCGGGAGACCCCTGACGGGGCAGGTTCGGCCGCCTTGGTGCAGGTCTTATTACATTCGACGCCACATTGGGCGACCTGCGCGCCGTAAGAGGATGAACTGATGATGAAGACACCCAGTCCCTGATAGGAGAAAATCTCCCACTCCGTCGGGAATCGAACCCGGGCCCCTTAGGACGGCAGTCCGTCACGCTGACCATTCAGCTATTTTTTTTAACCTCATTTTGTTCGCTTTAGTTCTTTGCATCTGCTCGGGGTAGGCGTCATTAGACACCCGTTTAGATTCACCATTCAGCTATTTTTTTTCACCTCATTTTGTTCGCTTTAGTTCTTTGCATCTGCTCGGGGTGGACGTAATAACACACCTGTTTAGGTTCGTCGTTACAAAGGGCAGCTAAGCCTCTGACCGAACACGCTGAGCTACCGTGCCGGCAATGTCATGGTAGGACGCAGCCGTCAGCTTTGACTTTGGGGGTGTCTTCCCCAGACAGAGGGTTGCCAGCTTACCTGTTGGAGGCGACGTCTGCCCAGATGGCGGCGGCGCCGTCCTCCTCCAGCTCGTTGAGCATGGACTCGAGCTGGTCGGCGGCGTCTTGCGTGGGCGCGGTGGCGCGCAGCACCTGCCACCGCTGGTACGAGACGCGCCCGCCCCCGGAGGCCTTGTCCCTCGCCCCCGAGCCAGTGACCGCCCCCACGGCGGCGCCCACGACGACGCGCAGCCCCGTCTTGAAGTACTCCACCAGCGCGGACAGCACGCTCAGCGGTCCACCGCGCGCGCTCTCCTGCGCCGCCCCCGGCCCGGGGGCGGAAGCGGCCGCGGCTGCCGCCCCCAGCAGCAGCGCCGTCATCAACACCAGCGGCGGCGGCGGGCGGCGCATCTCACATCGCGCCAGGCTCCACCGCGGTCATCACAGACGGCGGACACCCGCACCAGCTCGCCCACCGCGAACTCGCGACATACGACACGGAACCAGTCCAGTATCCTCCAAATTCGGTCTCAACTATCTAACCACCACAACCAGCAACCGCAAGAGTTGCGAACGAGTAACCGGCTGCAGTTCCAAAGTGCGAAGAATTGGTCTTAGCAGCTGTTGACTCCTTGAGTGTCCAGTCCGCTAGCAACAGGTGCGCCTCCCTCCGCTTGGCCGGTAGCAGGTGCCTAACCTGTTCGCGTGCCGCCCGGACCGCGACTGAGCCTCTGCGCCGCCTCGTAGCGGCTGTGTATGAGCTCGGACAGTTTTCTGGGCCACGGTCGAGGCCGCCGGCCGTGGTGCAGGCTGTTGGGGGGGGGGGGGGGGGGGCAGGGCACTGCGGGGCGTGTCCCGTGGACCTCTCCGCCAGTACGCGCTCCATCAGCGTACGTGCATATTAACGCGGCGCGACCCAGATAGCGCTGGACAATGCACGTGTGGGCGCCACGGGCCGCTGAGGGCGCCGGGTAGGACGCACCGGAAGCTGTCATTACGACTGCAAGTAGCTACGGTCGCCGCTACCCCGAAAATTCCACCTCCGTGGCCGCAGTCGCCGTTTTACGGTACCTTCCAACAACCGAGGCGAAAGTAACTGTTTCGAATCTTGCTAGCGGAAAAAAAAATCGAACTACTGCCGACATGTTCGTCGCGAAAGAATCTACATCTACATACATACTCCGCAATCCACCATACGGTGCGTGGCGAAGGGTACCTCGTATCACAACAAGCATCTTCTGTCCCTGAAACTTCCTGGCAGATTAAAACGGTGTGCCGGACCGAGACTCGAACTAGGGACCTTTGCCTTTCGCGGGCAAGTCCTCTACCAACTGAGCTACCCAAGCACGACTCACGCCCGGTACTCACAGCCTTACTTCTGCTAGTACCTCGTCTGCTACCTTCCAAACTTTACAGAAGCTCTTTTGCGAACCCTGAAGAACTAGCACTCCTGAAAGAAAGGATAAGGCATGTCCCAAAATTGGTTCAAATGGCTCTGAGCACTCTGGGACTTAACAGCTATGGTCATCAGTCCCCTAGAACTTAGAACTACTTAAACCTAACTAACCTAAGGACATCACACAACACCCAGCCATCACCAGGCAGAGAAAATCCCTGACCCCGCCGGGAATCGAACCCGGGAACCCGGGCGTGGGAAGCAAGAACGCTACCGCACGACCACGAGATGCGGGCTGGGCATGTCTCCGCAATATCCTTTCTTTCAGGAGTGCTAGTTCTGCAAGGTTCGCAGAAGAGCTTCTGTAAAGTTTGGAAGGTAGGAGACGAGGTGCGGAATTAAATCTGTGAGGACGGGGCGTGAGTCGTGCTTGGGTGGCTCAGTTGGTAGAGCACCTGCCCGCGAAAGGCAAAGGTCCCGAGTTCGAGTCTAGGTCCGGCACACCGTTTTCATCTGCCAGGAAGTTTCATATCAGCGCACACTCCGCTACAGACTGAAAATCTCATCTTCTCTCCCTGTTCCACTCCCAAACAGAACGAGGGAAAAATGACTGCCTATATGCCTCTGTACGAGCCCTAATCTCTCTTATCTTATCTTTGTGGCCTATCCGCGAAATGTAAGTTGGCGGCAGTAAAATTGTACTGTAGTCAGCCTCAAATGCTGGTTCTCTAAATTTCCTCAGTAGCGATTCACGAAAAGAACGCCTCCTTTCCTCCAGAGACTCCAACCCGAGTTCCTGAAGCATTTCCGTAACACTCGCGTGATTATCAAACCTAGCAGTAACAAATCTAGCAGCTCGCCTCTGAATTGCTTCTATGTCCTCCCTCAATCAGACCTATTAGGGATCCCAAACGCTCGAGCAGTACTCAAGAATGGGTCGCATTAGTGTTTTATAGGCGGTGTCCTTTACAGATGAACCACATCTTCCCAAAATTCTACCAATGAACCGAAGACCACTATCCGCCTTCCCCACAACTGCCATTACATGTTTGTCCCACTTCATATCGCTCTGCATGTTACGCCCAAATATTTAATCCACGTGACTGTCTCAAGCGCTACACTACTAATGGCGTATTCAAACATTACGGGATTCTTTTTCCTATTTATCTGCATTAATTTACATTTATCTATATTTAGAGTTAGCTGCCATTATTTACACCAATCACAAATCGTGTCCAAGTCATCTTGTATCCTCCTACAGTCACTCAACGACGACACCTTCCCGTACACCAGAGCATCATCAGCAAAAGGCCGCACGTTGCTATCCACCCTGTCCAAAAGATCATTTATGTAGATAGAAAACAACAGCGGACCTACCACACTTCCCTGGGGCACTCCAGATGATACCATCACCTCCGATGAACACTCACCATCGAGGACAACGTACTGGGTTCTATTCAGAAACTGCGTTCATATTTAAGCATTTCATCGTCTACTTTTTTCTTGTCACGAAATGGTGCCACTTGGTATTTTCTGTGATCTATCTAAGGCCTCTAAATGTCTAACTCACAAGTTTCTCCTACATGTATTGAGATTCTGTGGACTTAATGGAGTAGCTGAATCATGCACAATGTCTTAACCAACGAAAAGAACCAACATAAGCAGGGAGACTCTTCTGACACCGCAGGTATCGGTTATGGGGTTACCCAAGACTCAATATTTGGCCCACTATTGTTCCCGTCACATGTAAACGACCACCCGCCCACTATACACAACAAGCAGAATCACACTCATGCTCATAAATTAAGTATATTATACATGATGAAACAACGCACTGGTGGGCGGTTTGTGGGTTTAAATCTCCTCGGGGTGTGACCATGCAGTGCATTTGACCTGTGGTCGTCGCACGGTGGCGCTGGCAGCAGACGTGTGTTGGTCAGAGTACGGTGCAGCGAGTAAGTGTGCAGACGTTTTCAGACGTGCTAATGGTGACTGTGTGTTGAAAATGACTCAAAGAACACATATTGATGACGTTATGAGGGGTAGAATACTAGGGCGACTGGAGGCTGGTCAAACACAGCAGGTCGTAGCACGGGCCCTCCGTGTGCCACAAAGTGTGATCTCAAGATTATGGCAACGATTCCAGCAGACAGCGCTACAGTACAAGACGTCCACAGTGTACAACAACACGGGAAGACCGATATCTCACATCAGTGCCCGCAGACGACCATGGAGTACCACAGGTAGCCTTGCTCGGGACCTTACTGCAGCCACTGGAACAGTTGTCTCCAGAGGCACAGTCTACAGACTACTGAACAGACATGGTTTATTCGCCCGGAGACCTGCAAGGTGCCTTCCACTGACCCCTGGTCACAGGAGAGCCCGTAAAGCCTGGTGTCAAGAACACAGTACGTGGCCATTGGAGCAGTGGTCCCAGGTTATGTTCACGGACGGGTCCAGGTATAGTATGAACAGCGATTCTCGCCGGGTTTTCATCTGGCGTGAACCAGGAACCAGATACCAACACCATAATGTACTTGAAAGGGACCTGTATGGAGATCGTGGTTTGATGGTGTGGGGTGGGATTATGATTGGTGCACGTACTCCCATGCATGTCTTCGACAGAGGAACTGTAACTGCACCAGTATGCGCCAGTATTTCCTTCCCCCTGATGGATGATGACGCACGGCCGCACCGAGCTGCCATCGTGGAGGAGTACCTTTAAACTGAAGATATCAGACGAATGTAGTGGTCTGCCTCTTCTCCAGACCTAAACCCCTTCGAGCACGTCTGGGATGCTCTCGGTAGACGTATAGGTGCACGTCTTCAATCCTCTAGGACACTTCAGCAGCTCCGACTGGCACTGGTGCAAGAATGGGAGGCTATACCCCAGCAGTGCTACACCACCTGATCCAGAGTATGCCAACCCGTTGTGCGGTCTGTGTACATGTGCATGATGATCGTATTTCATATTGATGTCGGGGTACATGCGCAGGAAACAGTGGCGTTTTATAGCACATATGTTTCAGGACAGTTTTCTCGACTTATTACCAATACCGTGGACTCAAAAGATCTTTGTCGTGTGTGTTCCCTACGTGCCTATGCTATTAGCGCCAATTTTGTATAGTGCCATGTTGTGTGGCACCACATTCTGCAATTATACTTAATTTATTAGCATGAGTGTAGTTATTTTTCCTCGTGATACTGAAAATCAATTTAAAATTTATCTTCAGCAACAGAATAATGGCAAATAATGTTCTTAAAAGTATTGCTGAGTTGTTTTGTGTGAATGATCTCCCTCCTAATTTCACAAAGACTCAAAACATTCAGTTCTGTACATCTTGAGGCACTTCACCAAAAATGTTAACGTGTGGTGAGGATATAAGAAGTAGGTTGGCAACCTTAAAAATTATAGGTATCCATATTGATGAGACTTTACACTATACGAAATGTATTAGCAGCTGCTGATATGGACCACCAACAGCCTATCGCGAGCCGGAAATCCGAGTTCGAGTCACGGTCCAGCACAAATTTTCACTGTCGTCATTCCATTATACAGCGGATGGTTGCCCGTATTTGCAGCTGCGAGTACATCCGTGTATTTCATAATTGCTGTAGTCACCGCAGTGCTCTTTTGCATGCATGCATGCATTGCACCGCAAATTCCGAATATCAGACGCACTGCAATATCGTATTTACACTACGGTCAACGTAATCGTCTTGAGAGAATCAGCAGTTGTTTTAGATGATTAATGTAATTCTCATTTTTTGTTCTGTTTCAGTTGGGGATTGCCAAGCTGTCTTTCGTAGGAACAGATCATCTATAGACCAAATATTCACCCTGAGTCAAATTTTGAAAAAGAAATGGGAATACACTCCTGGAAATGGAAAAAAGAACACATTGACACCGGTGTGTCAGACCCACCATACTTGCTCTGGGCACTGCGAGAGGGCTGTACAAGCAATGATCACACGCACGGCACAGCGGACACACCAGGAACCGCGGTGTTGGCCGTCGAATGGCGCTAGCTGCGCAGCATTTGTGCACCGCCGCCGTCAGTGTTAGCCAGTTTGCCGTAGCATACGGAGCTCCATCGCAGTCTTTAACACTGGTAGCATGCCGCGACATCGTGGACGTGAACCGTATGTGCAGTTGACGGACTTTGAGCGAGGGCGTATAGTGGGCATGCGGGAGGCCGGGTGGGCGTACCGCCGAATTGCTCAACATGTGGGGCGTGAGGTCTCCACAGTACATCGATGTTGTCGCCAGTGGTCGGCGGAAGGTGCACGTGCCCGTCGACCTGGGACCGGACCGCAGCCTCGCACGGATGCACGCCAAGACCGTAGGATCCTACGCAGTGCCGTAGGGGACCGCACCGCCACTTCCCAGCAAATTAGGGACACTGTTGCTCCTGGGGTATCGGCGAAGACCATTCGCAACCGTCTCCATGAAGCTGGGCTACGGTCCCGCACACCGTTAGGCCGTCTTCCGCTCACGCCCCAACATCGTGCAGCCCGCCTCCAGTGGTGTCGCGACAGGCGTGAATGGAGGGACGAATGGAGACGTGTCGTCTTCAGCGATGAGAGTCGCTTCTGCCTTGGTGCCAATGATGGTCGTATGCAACCTAACCTAACCTAACCTAACCTAACCTAACCTAACCTAACCTAACTCCTACACTGGCCATACACCTCTGGTGATCGTCGAGGGGACACTGAATAGTGCACGGTACATCCAAACCGTCATCGAACCCATCGTTCTACCATTCCTAGACCGGCAAGGGAACTTGCTGTTCCAACAGGACAATGCACGTCCGCAAGTATCCCGTGCCACCCAACGTGCTCTAGAAGGTGTAAGTCAACTACCCTGGCCAGCAAGATCTCCGGATCTGTCCCCCATTGAGCATGTTTGGGACTGGATGAAGCGTCGTCTCACGCGGTCTGCACGTCCAGCACGAACACTGGTCCAGCTGAGGCGCCAGGTGGAAATGGCATGGCAAGCCGTTCCACAGGACTACATCCAGCATCTCTACGATCGTCTCCATTGGAGAATAGCAGCCTGCATTGCTGCGAAAGGTGGATATACACTGTACTAGTGCCGACATTGTGCATGCTCTGTTGCCTGTGTTTATGTGCCTGTGGTTCTGTCAGTGTGATCATGTGATGTATCTGACCCCAGGAATATGTCAATAAAGTTTCCCCTTCCTGGGACAATGAATTCACAGTGTTCTTATTTCAATTTCCAGGAGTGTACAATAAACCAGTTCACAATCTTTTCATAGATTTTACAGAAGTATATGATTCAGTATTGCAATCAAAATTGTACAGAATTCTTTTGGAACTTGGAATACCAAAGAGTATGTTAGACTTATAGAAGCGAGTTTGAAAAACACAAAAGGTTGAGTACGCTTGGGGAAATTGGAATCAGAAGAATTTGTAATAAAGAACGGACTTAAGCAGAGAGATACCCTGTCTCCGCTACTTTTTAATTTAGTCCTAGAATATATTGTACGAATGGCAGCAGACAATTCAGAGGGTGTGGAGTTAAATGGAAATATTAAGATATTAGGGTATGCAGATGATCTAAACATCATTATTTACAGAAAAAAATCTGTAACAGCAAATCCGAATGTGTTAATCAAGGCTAGTGAATTTGTGGGTCTAAGGATAAGTGAAGACAAAACGAAATACCTGGTTACTAATAGAATGCAAACAGCAGTAGATCAGGAAATGTTAAGAGTTGGAGACACGCAGTTTGAGAAAGTGGACACTTTTAAGTATCTAGGTGTGGACATCACTTCGAGAAATGAGATTGAATCCGAACTGAAGAAGAGATTACGGGCGGGAAATGCGTGCTACTTCTCACTGAATAGATTACTTTCATCACGGATATTGTCTAGGAATTTAAGGATTAGAATATACAAAACTAATATTCAACCAGCTATGCTGCATGGTTGTGAGACTTGGTCTCCCACTGTGCAAAATGAAAAGCCGTTTCGAGTATTTGAAAAAAAAACTTTGAGGAAAATTTTCGGAGCAAAAAGAGATGACATTAGCGGAGAGTGGCGAAAACTGCATAAGGAAGTGGTTCACGAACTATATTCAAGCCCTGACATTATCAGTATTATTAAATCACGTGGGCTGCGATGGGCGGGTCACGTAGCTCGAATGGATGAGGGCAGGGCACCGCACAGAGTACTGGTAGGGCACCTGGAGGGAAAACGTCCTGTGGAGAGACCGAGGCGTAGATGGGAGGACAATGTGAACGCTGATCTGAGGAGTCTAGGTATTGAAGGTGAATGGAAGGAAATTGCCCAAGACAGGGACAGATGGCGAAAATACGTTGCTGCAGTAAATGACTCTCGTGCACATTTTTAAAGTTGGAATACATGTTTCGCTCATTCTGGATCATTTTTAAACATAAGTAGTTGCATTAGCAACCAGCACTGAAGTACTCTGACATGTGGTAGACAAGATTGGTTGCTGACGCATTTACTTACTTCTTAATAAGATACAGAGTGATCATACATGTATTCCAATTATAAAAAATGTGAAGCGGAGACTGAACAATGTTGGTGAGAACTTAGACTGGAAAAAAACACATTTTTGAATTCCAAAAATAATTTAGTTCAGTTACATTTGCACTTCGAATAATTAAAGACCATGGAGAGAAACTAATCTGTATGTTGACATTTTTGGCTTATTTTCATTCAATAATGTCATACGGAATAATGTTTTGGGGGAAAAGAAAGGTAGTCTTCAGTGCTGAAAAACATGCTCTGTAAATAGTATGTGGTGTTCAACAACGATCATCTTGTAGATATCTGTTTAAGAAGTTTGGCATTTTGATTACTACTTCACAGTATGCTTATTCCCTCCTAGTTTGTTACAAGATAATCCACTGCAGTTCAAAAGGAACAATGATGTGCATAATTATAATATCAGAAGAATAAATAATATTCATTATTCCACATTAAGCTTGTCTTTAACACAGAAAGGGGTGCGCAATGCTTCCATTAAAATTCTTGATCACCTACCCAATGACATAAAACGTCTGACAAAAGTAAAGTTAAAGTTGTAAATAAATTGAAAAAGTTCCTCCTTGACAACTCCTTCCATCCAGTGGCAGAATTTCTATTTTTGTAAAATTTGAACGGTGGTGGGAAGTAGTTACTAGTTTTAAATGGTCAGCATATAGCCACATGTACATGTTAACGCATAATGTGGGTGTAAACTGACTCGTTCCGCTGCATTACGATTACTCGTACAAAGCGTCCATGGAAAATGAAACTAAATAACCGGCCGGCACGGTTGCACATTATTTTTATGGTATGACTAGTTTCGATCAAAGTTGATCATCCCAGGCCTATGTTTGTCGTGTAAGTAACCAGTCGTATCGAAATGCACATTAGAATACTGTCGACTGCATGAAATCTATACGTCCATATCGACACAACAGGTTACTTATGCGACAAACACAGACCTGAGGACGATCAACTTTTATCAAAACTAGTCGCACCATAAAAATAACGAGCAAGTGAGACAGCAAAAGAAAGATTAAAAAATGTGCAAAAATCATTAACGAAAGTTGATGAAAGATAGCAACATAGGATTTGTTGTCAAGCTTTAAAATTGTTTCATACTAAATTTGCGAGCTTTTCTCAGAGAAAACAATCTTTTTTTACGTTAGTGTTTTACTGAACTTCTAAATGTTGTCTACAGTTGACCCTTCCCGGCAAATTAAAACTTTATGCTCGACTGTCACTGGAAACCGGACAGGCAATACTCTTACCGAATGAGCTATCCAAACATGACTCACTATCCGTCCTCATAGCTTTACTTCCACCAGTATCAATTCTCATACCTTTCAAATTTCGCAGATGTTATCGTCTATCCATTGCTGCAATAGCGCTTGCTATTCCCAGAAGTTATGCTTCCGGGATCGGGTCTCGGTGCGACACTTATTTTTGATTTGCTACGAGGGCTATTCAGAAAGTAGGGAACGTTCTGGCATTTAAAAAAATCCAAGTACAAGAAATAAATTTTATTATATACATGTGAAAGAGCGACTGACATACTACTTTTCCACATAGTCACCAAATACATTGAGGCACTTATCATAGCGGTGGACAAGCTTTGAAACACCTTCGTCGTAAAATTCTGCCGCCTGAGGCTTCAGCCAGTGAGTCACGCCCGCCTGGAGTTCCGTGTCGTCATCAAAGAGCTGCGTTGCAAGCCAGTTCTTCATCTTGGGAAACAATTGGAAATCGCTTGGTGCAAGACCGGGTCTGTAGAGCGGATGAGGGAAAATTTCCCATTTGAATGAATTAAGGATAGTGCGGTTTGTCGTGTGAGATTGGGCATTGTCGTGCAAAAACAAAATTTTGAACGTCAGGTTTCCTCGGCGTTTTATTTTCAAGTGCTCTTCTAAGGCTGTGCAAAGTTTGACAGTACCGGTCAGAAATTATGGTTGCTCCACGTTCGAGAAAATGAATAAGAAGCACACCTTCCCTATCCCAAAACACTGTCGCTATCAACTTCCTTGCTGACAAGGTTTGCAAACATTTTCTTGGTTTTAGGGGGGGACCTTGTATGCCCCCACTCCAAGGACTGTAATTTTGTCTCGCAATTGACGTGTTTCACTCAAGTCTCGCCACTGGTGACGATTCGATCCAGTAATGAATCACCATGTTCTCGATGTCAACGTTGCCCCCATTCGCTATTCTTTATGGTTTTCTGTAAGCGTTTTGGACACACATTGTGCTCAAAATTTGTGATAGCCTAGCTTTTGAGTGACAATTTCAAACAAAAAAGTCCGTGAAACTTGTGGATAAGAAAGCAAAAGCAGCGTTATTGTGAAGCGACGGTTTTCACGATACGTTTCATCAACTTTAGCGACAAGATCGTCAGTCAAAATGCTCGGGCGTCCACTCTTCTCTTCATCATGAATGTCGGTTCGGCCATTTTTAAACCGAAGTCACCATTTCCGGACGGAACATTCACTCCTTACGTTGTTTCCATACACTTCGCACAGTTCACGATAAATTTCTTTAAGTTTTAGGTTTTTTGCCAACAAAAACCATATCACAGACCGCGCCTAGCGACGTCACACGGAAACGTTCCCTACTTTCTGAATAGCCCTCGGACAATGTTTCACTTTGAGCTTAAGCGCGAAAAAATGATTCTGGAAACAATACCCGAGGCTGTAGCTAAACCAAATCTCCGCAATATTCATTCTTTCAGGACGAGTGCTCCCACAAAATACGTAAGGGAATTGTTCAATATCTACTAGTGTTTCTTTGTATCCGTTTTCAATGCTCTATCACATTTTGGTAATCTGGAGTGTTTAGGGGAATGTTACTGAGCCTGTTCAACATATATCCGATTGCTGGTTCGTCCCTCTCTCTCTCTCTCTCTCTCTCTCTTTCTCTCCCCTCTTTTCAGCTCTACCCGCTCCCCTCTCCTCCTCTGCTATGCATTCACTGTTCACTATTTTTGCTCATCTATGTCCCCCATCCTCCTCCCCCAATGTATCCTCTAATTCTTACACTACTCCTTACCCCACTTACCTATTAAATAAATACACATGAACAAAAACAATACAGCATCACACATATAAGGCAAACCACACGTCGAAAGAACATTTTAATATACAGGGTAGTCACCTAACATTACCGCTGGATATATTTCGTAAACCACATCAAATACTGACGAACTGATTCCACAGACCGAACGTGAGGAGAGGGGCTGTGTAATTGGTTAATACAAACCATAAAAAAATGCACGAAAGTATGTTTTTTAATACAAACCTACGTTTTTTTAAGTCGAACGCCGTTAGTTTTGTTAGCACATCTGAACATATAAACAAATACGTAATCAGTGCCGTTTGTTGCATTGTAAAATGTTAATTACATCCGGAGATATTGTAACCTAAAGTTGACGCTTGAGTACCACTCCTCCGTTGTTCGATCGTGTGTATCGGAGAGCACCGAATTACGTGGGGATCCAAAGGGAACGGTGGTGGAACTTAGGTACAGAAGAGACTGGAACAGCACATTACGTCCACATGCTAACACCTTTTTATTGGTCTTTTTCACTGACGCATATGTACATTACCATGAGGGGTGAGGTACACGTACACATGTGGTTTCAGTTTTCAATTACGGAGTGGAATAGAGGGTGTCCCAACATGTCAGGCCAATAAATGTTCAATGTGGTGGCCATCATTTGCTCTGCACACAATTGCAATCTCTGGTGTAATGAATGTCGTACACGCCGCAGTACATCTGGTGTAATGTCGCCGCAGGCTGCCACAATGCGTTGTTTCATATCCCCTAGGGTTGTAGGCACATCACATTACAATTTCTCCTTTAACGTGCCTCACAGAAATAAGTCAAAAGGTGTAAGATCAGGAGAACGGGCTGGCCAATTTAAGCGTCCTCCACGTCCTATGAAACGCCCCTCGAACATCTTGTCAAGGGTCAGCCTAGTGTTAATTGCGGAATGTGCAGGTGCACCATCACGCTGATACCGCATACGTCGACACGTTTCCAGTGGGACACTTTCGAGCAACGTTGGCAGATAATTCTGTAGAAATGCGATGTATGTTGCAGCTGTTTGGGCCCCTGCAATGAAGTGAGGACCAATGAGGTGGTTGCCAATGATTCCGTACCATACATTTACAGTCCACGGTCGCTGTCGCTCTACCTGTCTCAGCCAGCGAGGATTGTCACGGACCAGTAATGCATGTTCCGTAGATTCACTGCCCCGTGGTTTGTGAAACCCGCTTCATCGGTAAACAGGTAGAACTGCAACGCATTCTCTGTTAATGCCCATTGACAGAATTGCACTCGATGATTAAAGTCATTCCCATGTAATTGTTGATGTAGCGATGCATGAAACGGGTGAAAGCGGTGACGATGCAATATGCGCATGACACTGCTTTGACTCAGTCCAACGGCTCTCGCAATGTCCCGTGTACTCATGTGTGGGTGCATGACAACAGCAGCTAACACACCAACTGCACCCGCTTCTCCTGTGACGGGCCTGTTACGGACCCGTTTGCGTGCTACGACCATACCTGTTGCATACAGTTGGCGGTAGATGTTTTGCAACGTGCGGCACGTTGGATGCTCTCTGTCCGGGTACCGTTCTGCATACACCCTGCAGGCTTCAGCTGCATTTCGTAGACACTCGCCATAGATGAGTATCATCTCCGCCTTTTCAGAGTTCGAATACACCATGGTCATAGTTCCTACAACACTACACTATCACAGACGTCTGGTAACACGGTGTACTACAGTTGGTTTGCGTGCGGAGACGAATGCAGAATAACAATAGCAGCAAGCGCTACATGCGGACACTGCGACAGCTAGACCAAACCACAACAGTGCACTACAGCCACACTCGTAAACACGGTCGTCATCGTAAACATGTCCCTGCAGATGCGCCTCGCCGACCGTGGCCCGTGTTTGTTACAACAGGCAACTGAACGTCGGAGGTTTCAAGCGTCAACTTTAGGTTACAATATCTCCGGATGTAATTAACATTTTACAATGCAACAAACGGCACTGATTAGGTATTTGTTTATATGTTCAGCTGTGCTAACAAAACTAACGTGGTTCCATTTAAAAAAAAAACGTAGGTTTGTGTTAAAAAACATACTTCCGTGCATTTTTGTATGGTTTGTATTAAACAATGACACTAGCCTCTCTCCTCACGTTCGGTCCATGGAATCGGTTCGTCAGTATATGATGTGGTTTACGAAATATATCCAGCGGTAACGTAAGGTGACTCACCCTGTATAGTGATAACCAGAAGTAACAGTTACGTTGGCAACACTCCACACGCAAAACGCACTGGCAACCATTTTATCATGAGTATTTAAACAAACAACTGCTTCCAGAGGCATCACACTGCTAGCCATAAAAACTGAAGCACTGGGAAGAACAGAAAATAACGAAATTTTATTTATTGTGCGTATTTAGTGTTATCGGGAAGATCACCTATTCATTTGTAGGTGATTAGGGGTGCACAGGAAGCGAAATTTAACTGACGGAGCTGCTACCTCTGTAAGCAAGAATAGCTACTATGGCGTCAAGTCGAACTGAGCGTAAGTGACAGAAAGGGTTACGTCATTCGTGGAGCTCCAAACCGTAGTAGCTGGCGAGTAGTGGCGCATAAGTCTCTCGGCGATCCACGACCAGAAGGTTTCAATGGGTGAGAGACCCGGGGAACGAGCTGGCAAGGGCAACAGTAGATCAGCCTGTGCTTCGAAGCACGTGTACGAGGGTTGCCCAGAAAATAATGCACTGCATTTTTTTCTCAGCCGAAAACAATGCCACGAATGCGAAACGTTACTTATGTATTATTTGAAGCATTCTGAGTGAGTGCACCAAGTTTCCGTCACTTCCTACAGACAGCGTAGCTGCAGGACATTTTCAAAATGGCGTCCGTAGGTGATGTACGTTACAAGTAACGTGTCTTCACTGAACTTCTCACTGCAGGGAAAGAAACTGCGGGGAATATTCACAAACGCTTGTGCAAAGTGTATGGAGCATCTGCTGTCGACAGAAGTACAGTTAGTCGCTGGGCACGGAGGGTGAGGTCATGAGAAGGCGGTTCGGTGGAGCTCCACGATTTGCAGCGGTTTGGGAGACCATCCACGGCTGTCGCACCTGACATGTTGCAGCGAGGTGATGTTGTCATTCGCGAGGAATGACGCATTACGGCTAGGCAGTTGACCTTGCATCTGTCAATCAGCAAAGGACGTGCGGATGCAATTATCTGGACGCTTAGATATTCAAACGTGTATGCAAGTTGAGTCCTGCGGTGTCTAACGGTGGATCACAAATCGCACAGAAAAAAAGATTTGACTTGATTTGTTGCAACGTTTTGAAGCTGAAGGAGAGGCCTTATTGCCCCGGATTGTGACAGGTGATGAAAACCTAGGTTCACCATTTTGAGCCCAAAACAAAACGACAGTCCATGAAATGGCGCCATTCCCAATCCCCACAGAAGAAAAAATTCAAAGCAACTGCTTCCGTCGGTAAGGTCACGATAACCGTTTTCTGGGACTGTGAAAGCGTGATTCTCATTGATGTGATGCCAGGAGGCGGTACGCGCTTCGGGCGACTTCGGCACCACAGAAAACGGGGAGATGTGTTGCTGGAACAGGATAATACTCGGCCCCAAAGAAGTTGGGTTGAGTTGGGTTGGGTTGTTTGGGGGGAAGAGACCAAACAGCGAGTCATCGGTCTCATCGGATTAGGGAACGACGGAGTAGGAAGTCGGCCGTGCCCTTTCAAAGGAACCATCCCGGCATCTGCCTGGAGCTATTTAGGGAAATCAGGGAAAACCTAAATCAGGATATCCAGACGTGGGATTGAACCGTCCTCCTCCCGAATAAGAGTCCAGTGTGCTAACCACTGCGCCATCTCGCTCGATCCCCAAACAAGTCTGAGAACTGCTAAACACATCCAGAAATAGGGTTGGATGTTTTTACCCCATCCACCCTACAGCCCTGACCTAGCCGCTTCGGACTTCCACTTGTTTGGACATTTTGAGGACGATGAGGAGGTGATTAACACGGTGAAGCACTGGCTCCGTACCAGGAGGAGGGTTGGTGCCGACAGGGCATATACGGCCCTGTTTCTTGCTGGAGGAAGGTCATAGAATGGGGTAGAGATTACGTGGAAAAATAGGGTGTGTACGTAAAACATCATACTTTCAATGACGAATTGTTGAAGAAAAAAGGCGGTGCATTACTTTCTGGGCAACCCTCGTAATTAGCGGTCTTGTGTTATCTCATAGAAAGATCACATCACGTAGACCTCGTGCACAGGTCACAACCACTAGCATTAACATGCCAGAAATGGAAACGTTTCAGCCACATTATCTGCTAGGCTAACCAGAAGGGATTCGGCTTTGTATCCATACTACCACATAACATGTTGAGTTCATTATAGCGATGACATACTCTTCAGTTCCTCCTCACATGCGGATATTGGTATACTGTAAGTGAACTGGTACTTGTCGGAAAGGAAGACATGGTGGCACTCCTGTGACCAGTTTTGTTGCTCGGAGCGCCGTTGTTGTCGCTCCTCTATCTTTTGCCACGTCAAGGCAAGCCACAACAATGGTCACCGTGTTGCCAGTCCGTGATCCTGTAGGCGTCTCGTACGGTCTGTGTAGATACCAGTCTTTCTGCAGACAAGTCAAGTTTCTGACTATAGCCGTCATCAAATAGCTGAAAAGTATTCGCAGTTGCGAACGTGGACAACCATCAGCTATATAATGGAATGACGACACTGAAAATTTATGCCGGACCCTGACTCACAAAAGTGGTTCAAATGGCTCTGAGTACTATGGGACTTAACATCTGAGGTCATCAGTACCCTAGACTTAGAACTACCTAAACCTAACTAACCTAAGGACATCACACACACATCCATGCCGGAGGCAGGATTCTAACCTGCGACCGTAGCAGTCGCGTGGTTCCGGACTGCAGCGCCTACAACCGCTCGGCCACCCCGGCCGGCAGTATCGTATTTATCAGGCAGACACCGGACAAGCGACTTTCAAGTAAAATGTGTTCCCTGTGCGGGAACATTCATAATGGATGCTTGATGCCGTGTGAAAGTTTGGGACTGGACTTGAACTGTGCTCGAATAGCCAAATGGTAAGGCGACTGCTCGCAATAAGCATGGCACGGTCGACAGATGCTCGCAGCGTATCTGGTATAATCAGAGCGGTCTGCCGTCGTGTGCTCTCCTTCATATCAGGAAGAGTCCGGGTACATTCCTGATAGACACGATTTTTCAGATATCACTACAATGAGAAGTAAGGTGGATTTAGGCCAGAGGATCCGGAAGACCACACACTTTCAAATTGCCTACGGGTCATACGGCCATTACCGAAGGTTTCTCGAAGCAAGTCTTTTACATGGTAAGCGACTTGTGGTGTCGGCCCATGTTGCTTGAAAATAGCGGTGTGGAGACAGTAGCGTTCCTGCAAAGCTGCAATCACATTTTGCACAAGCTGGTCCTTACAATACACTGATGTCGCCGTACACCTAAGAGGCAAATGAGGTGTCATCGCGTTGAAGGAAAAAGGGCCGAGAATGAAGGAGTTTGTGAAACCACACCACACAGTCACATAAGCGGAATGCTGTGGATGTTCCTGCACAACATGTGGCAGAGTAGAGCCCCATGAGTGACACTTCCGTGCATTCACGGCGCCATGCAGAGTAAAATGTGCCTCGTCTGTCCAAAGAGTATTCCCCGGCCAAGTCGTTCATTTCCACGCGCGCCAAAAAATGAAGGGCAAAGTCACGGCGTTGCCTTGTAACAAAGTCTCGGTTACATACAGTTGGGCAAATGAAAGTGGCCAGGACGACTGGATACGACTGGATGTGAATGTATGAACATAACCACAGCCCGTGATGCGCACACCAAGTGTACACCCGCCACGTGACCCACTGATCACTTTGGAGCAGATTTACACAGACTTCACGCCTCACGGATTTGCTAGCGAGATCAGTCTGGTCGTGACCATAGCTGGACACCCAGGTCACCTGATCTGTCAGTTTGCGATTACTTTGTGTACAATCTAAGGTGCGTCGCAATAACCCTCATAGTCTTCAAGGACAACAGTTTCAGCTGACCAGCTTCGAACCGCCTTCACCAACGCAGACCGGGATCCAAAAGTGCCAAGAGATAAATGGTGCTTTCTTTCTACAGCTGCTGCAGTCAGGTTGGTTCAAATGGTTCTCAGCACTATGGGACTTAACATCTGTGGTGATCAATCCCCTAGACTTAGAACTACTTCAACCTAACCAATCTAAGGACATCACACACATCCGTGCCCGGTGCGGGATTCGAACCTGCGACTGTAGCAGCAGCGCGGTCCCGGACTGAAGCGCCTAGAACCGCTCGGTCGTAGCGGCCGGCAGTCAGATTGGTACTGTATTTCCTTTCCTTTGGTGTGTTTCTTTATGCCCTGGAACTCTTTTCTCCAGGTCACTTTTACTTGCCCTACGCGATATTAACACGCACAAGCTTACACGGTGTAAAACGTAAGTGCAAACATTTTATGGTGACTGAAACGATGTACTAAACAACATTACATCAGTATTTGCTTCATTTGCAGGCTAATAAATGTAGCTATTATTGATTAGTATATTGTTCGGTATCTCCAAGTACATGTGGCAAGAGCATGCCATTAACGCTTATTTTCCCCTGGACAGGAAGTCCGATGTTGAAGTGTGCAGGGCGGTTAGTCAATAGTGAGTGGCGTAGGCCACGTAGTAGTGCAGTTAAAGCTACGTAGAGCACAACAGGGGGTAAACTTTGTTAGGTGTTTGTAGGAAGAGTGTTCGACGCAGAGAAAAACAACCAACACAGTGACGTGTGTGCTTATTAAGGTACCAAATGTGGGGTTCTAAACATTCATGGTGGTGTCTGTTTGTACTATATCGTGTCTCCCTACCACTTTCGCGCAACGACGCTCTGAGCTTGTTTTTTAGGGAATTAACTAGTTTGAACCTAGGACCTGTTGCTGGTAAGGAGACGCCAGACCACACATGACATGTAGAATTCAGAAGAGTTCAGTGAGACTAGCGATGATATAACCACATACTTAATGATCTCAGCGTCAGCTCCACTGCACTCCCTGTAAAAGAATCTTAATACTAACTAAATTTAGTGGAAAGGGTTCAAGGCTTTCCTATTTTTCGTTAGCTGGTAAATTAACGTCGAAAAAGCAGTTAAGTTTACCATTAAAAATTTTATTCTACTCACAAAACATCATTTATAAATTGCACTATTGATAAAAGGAAATGTTTTAATAGAGGATGGTAAAAACCAACAGCGTCCAACAAAAATGTGAACGAATATTCCCTGAATGGGTTTCCAAGTTCTACAATGGATCGAAGGATGACCTATGCCATATCATATCTATAATCTAGGTTTAATTTAAGTTTCACAAAAGAGAAAACTATCAAAATGGTCTACAGTGACCGTCAATTATCTTTAATTACTTATCTAACTTGTCGTAAATTACAGTGGCTGATGTGGCTTCTCAATAACTATATAATAGAAAAAATCATCGCGTTTCAGATCTGTTTTTCAAGTGGCAAATGTGAACACCATGAGTTTTAATTAACGATCGACACTAGTATTACGCAAAAAGGTGGTGTAACAGACGAGACTTCTGCAGTTCTGAGTGAAGCCTTATGCGCTCAAAAATGCGGCATCGCGTGCATTCATTACCTTGTCGGTGTTTAAGCAGCGTCAGGGCGACAGCGGCCGGCGCAGCAGCCATCCAGCTCGCCGTCTCGGAACTCACTCTCCTAACTTCTCCTTACTACAATTTACCGAAGTTAGTTTAAAAAAACTATCTGGCTGTGTTTTCATCTGACCAATCAGGGTCTCAATGTTAACCTTAAGCTCCGCCTACAAAGATTCTGTCTATCCAATGAGAAACGTTATACTTTTCGTGGCGGGGCAATGCTTTTAAAGTTTGCAACGTAACAGAGACGCAAAAAAGTCTCACGCTAAAACCTGCAGCTGGTGTGGTCCTTTTAGCGTTATCGTAAGATCTATACTGTTCTTCTGGAGGGCTTTATCTTATAACATGGGCTGGGGGGTGGTCCTTGACGTACCTGAGACGCGAAAAAGTCTCACGCTAAAACTTGCGGGTGGTAGTGGCCCTTTTTGTGTTATCGTAAGATCCATACTGTTTTTCTGGAGGACTCTAGCTTTTAACATGGGCTGGGGGGTGGTCCTTGACGTACCTGAGACGCGAAAAAGTCTCACGCTAAAATGTGCGGGTTGTGTGGCCCTACTGGTTAGCTGGCGCCGTAGGTGTCCAGACTTTCCCTTATCGTAGGGCCTTCTAGCTTAACACGGTTCTGCTCTCGGCTTCTGTTCTCGTTTCTCCTCTCGGAACTGCGTCTGCCTCACGGTGGGAAGGTACGACATGCATTTAGGCATTCTTGTGTAAGTCTGTGGTATTCCATTTGCTCACTCGTTACTCGTTTTACTTTAGTTAATTTAATGTCACGATTTATTCGGAGCTATATGACATACTACTGGATTTGCTTGTCATGTCAGGGTTTTCATGGAAGGTGTTGGATTTGCCTGACATCTTACAGGGTGCTGCCCACTCGTCTCTTATCTGGTGGCAAAATGAGGCTGCTTCCTCGGATAGCTATACAACAATTCAAGCAAATCACATTAATGGTTTTTATTAAAATAAAGTAAATTGACAACACTTAACTTTGGGTCGCAAGCAAACCGCAACATGCAAAAAATTATCAAAGTCCGTCGCTAATTTCAATGTGCATGCAAGTTATTCACACTCGCCCGTAAGTCACTGCCATCGTTAATATCACTACTTTTCTAGTCCTCTCTGCTAGTGCCTCTGATAGTGTTCGTCCGGCTGAGGCTGGCAGAAACTGCGGTTGTATTCTTTTCGGCTAGAGGCCGCTGGTGCCCTGATGCGGTCCTAGTCAGAGAAATATTGGCTGACGTCGTTTCGCAGCCTTCTCTGCTCTTGCACTCTTCATCTTCATCTTCGTGTCGTCGCGCTCGTCGTTCCGACGGAACAATTCCCCCCCCCCCCCCCCCCCCCCCCGAAGTGACGGACTGTCGCTGTGTAGGGAGTGTGACCGCGGCGGAGGAGTCTTGAGGATGGGCGTTGGACCGGAAGTTGTGGCTGCAGAGGGCGTCAAGCTTCCGGTCATACCCCGCCTTCTAGCCTTCTCCCCGGGAAACGACCAGAAGGGTACGCGTCCACCTCCTGATGCCATGAACCGGATGGGGAAGGCGGCGACTGCTGTGGTAGGGAGGAGGCGAAGGCTCCGTCTCCATGAGGTCGTCCCGCTGTGTCGTAATACCACCCTCTGGAGACTGCTGTGGCTGCGCTGTCCTCGGGTACCTTGAATCTGGGGGAAGAGTCCCTGAAAGATCATCGTGCACATGACACTGGCGAAGTTGATTTGATGGCAGCGCTGCAAGCCTTCTGGACTGAAATAGGATACATGCAAGAGCCGAGTCGACGGACGATCTCGCTTCGCACCCTCCGTCTACTGCGGCTAGAAACCCTATATCTGCGGAGCAGAGCGATACTTGCGGTCTTCCTTCGGCGCCGGATGCTGAATAGGTTGGAGCAGGTGGAGCAGTGTCCGACGACGGGGGCTGTGACGAAATTCCGCCGGAGATGGTCCGTCCCGTGGGTGCGAACGATAGGAAGCGCGAAACAGTTTCAATGTGTGTGCGGAGCGAAGTTTGGCCATCTGCTGCTTGAAGGTTCTGATGAAACGTTCCGCTTCGCCGTTTGACTGTGGATGGAACGGTGCACTTGCGAGATGCTGTATGCCAATGCGTTCACAGAACGTTTCAAATTCATTTGGCGTGAACTGAGGTCAGTTGTCCGACACCATGATTTCAGGCAAACCTTCGAGGTAAAAAATAGAGGACAACACCTGAACTGTGCTACGCGACGTCGACGAGTTCACTCGCACAGCAAAAGGAAACTTGCTATACGAGGCTACCACAATCAACCAACGAGTGTTCCAAAAAGGACCCGCAAAGTCTATGTGCACACGTTGCAATGGCGATTGCGACTTAGGCCAAGCAGAGAATTTTTGTGGCGGAGAGGACTGGTTTTCCGCACATGCGTGACACTGTGACGTCATCTGTTCTATTTGGACGTCCATACCGTGCCAAGTACAGTGTCGACGTGCTAACTGTTCCGTACAAACAATCCCACAGTGTTGGTCCAAAAATGGCTCTGAGCACTATGGGACTTAAGATCTATGGTCATCAGTCCCCTAGAACTTAGAACTACTTAAACCAAACTAATCTGAGGATATCACCCAACACCCACAGTGTCCCTGGTGAAGTAACTGCAATACTTCTTTTTGCAAAGCTTTAGTGGCTGTGACTGTCCACTGTCATTTTGAGAAAGAATCACACCTGTCTGCACAGCGAGTGTATGCTGACGGGCAAAGTGTCGGCGCACTACACTATTCTTTATGCTATGCAAAGCAGGAGGCCAAGATGTGCGAATGTATGTTAGCACAATGTTCAGATCTGATCAGCTTCCGCGGCCTGTGCAATTTTCCTATAGTTCAGAGGAAAAGATAGAAACAATTCAGATTCCTGAGCATTGATGTGACAAGAAATGTAGCAGATACGCCAGAGTCTGTGTCAGGGGCAATCGGAAGACGTGATAGAGTGTATCCGCATTACCATGTTGAGCCGTCGGACGATTGTCTGATATTCAGACAACAAAGCCCATCTTTGCAATTTTTGGACAGTTCGTACAGGACCCGGTTTCGTCGGATGAAACCTGGACTGCAAAGGATAGTGATCCTTTACTAAGTAGAATTACCTGCCATACAACTAGTGGTGAATTTTGGTGACACCATACACAATAGCAAAAGCCTCTTTTACAAAATGGTTCAGAGCACTATGGGACTTAACTTCTGAGGTCATCAGTCCCCTAGAACTTAGAACTGCTTAAACCTAACTAACCCAAGGACATCACACACATCCATGCCTGAGGCAGGATTCGAATCTGCGACCGCAGCGGTCACGCAGTTCCAGACTGTAGCGCCTAGAACCGCTCGGTCGTCTCTTTTTCGATTTTTGAACAATTACA
Source organism: Schistocerca gregaria (assembly GCF_023897955.1). Lineage (NCBI taxonomy): Eukaryota > Metazoa > Arthropoda > Insecta > Orthoptera > Acrididae > Schistocerca > Schistocerca gregaria. The sequence continues at coordinate 878,331,578 of NC_064921.1, read as the reverse complement.
CTGAGCTTCAGACAACACTTCTGATGCGAAAGCAACAGGCCTGTCTTTATCACCAATTCTGTGCGAAAACACTGCACCGATTTCGTAAGACGTTGCGTCAACTTGCAAGACAACTGGCTTGTCAAATTGCTGACAAATAGACATTATAGCCCTACGTCACAGCAGCGAATACTTTACCATCCTACTGGTCAAGGCGGAACACCACAATGCGTTCGGCGACTGAAGTCATGGACGGCGGCAATCTGTTATTCAATGCGCGTTCCCGAAAAATGCAAGTACGCGGTCTCACATTCGGTTAATTCAGAATGCAGGTACTTCCCTAAGAGCCTCTGAAACCCCGATGGATTCCAGTGTGCAGGTGGACCCATTTGGTGGTCTGCCAAACCAACTTGACTCTGTGCCATGACTATGCGTGTCAGAGTACGTCAAATGTTTAGACGGGCGACTGAAGACAAATAAGTACACGCACGCGGCACTCGTTGTGACCGTGATGATATAAGCAGTACCTCTGACGGTTCAGAAGATGACTGGCACAAGCTCTAAGTCGCTCACTAGCAAAGGACACACGTCTCGCCGTTTAGGTAGAGACTTGCAGTTCTTTACTAGCGAAGCGCCAGTACAAGAGACTTGTACAAGAGTGTCCTTTCTTCCTTTCTCCTCGTTTCCTCCTCAGCTCGGTTCCAAAAGCACATTTCTTCTTTTGACTTCCCCCACTTTCACATAAGCCAATAAAGAGCTTGAGCCTGGCATTCTAAGCTCGAAGAATGGTCTTTGCACTGCATACCGATTTGACCAATCAGAGACTTTAAAGTTAATTGGCAGAAAACGGAAAAAATTCAACTTCGCAGCCTCTTTCCCACACGTTTGCCATGTCTTTTGCTAACACAATACAGGGTGGAAGCACAGGCCCCCATAAACAGCTTGTTATCTCCCCTGTTGCATCCATTTCAAAGTTTGTAAAGAATGGCCATAAACCCGTAAAAAATCTTCCTGCTCTGACAAACATCTTTTGAAACAGTGTCTGGACATTTCTTTTGTCGGATTGCTCTCTAACAAGGCCTACAATACGCTGTCGGCGACTTTTCGGTGCTAGGCCGTATACCTGGAAATCTGCTCCCTGCCTGGCGCCATGCTAATGTGTTTTGCACAATGCCACCACTGCACGCAGCCATCTGGAAATGTCTGCTCATCGTTCCCCAGAAAAAAACGCGCTTTCTCGGCCCACCAACGCCGTGCTTTTACTGCAGTCGTTGAAGTCAGCACCCTGTTCCTTTAAACGCAGGTAAAGCTTGCCGTATTTCTTTCTCTAGAGCATGCAAACAAGACCATAAACTACTGCCCACCATTTCATCACAATGTATGAAGCCAAATCGCAGTAGATCCTATTCCCTACACTGAATAATAAGCGAGAGTGCCCTGCCTGACACGTCCCCATCAACTCAGGCGCAGATAGTCTGCACAATCCTTCCAGGGAGATTCAGTGCCGTGTTTTTACAAATGTGATTACAACATAAATACAGTGAATTATAATGAAAGATTACTCCAGGATAAAAGAATAAAAGGGTTGACAATGCCTAAATATAATCCTATTTTATTACATAAATAAGTTTATATTATTACACCGATAATTTTAAATGATTAAATTTCTATATAATCTTAAGTAGTGGTGAGGTGTTGTACTGTATGATAGTGTTAATTTCCCATAACCTTTCATGCACAAAAAATACTAAGCCGGCTTAGACTACACATTCACTTCAGTCATACTCATTCCATCTACGTCTGCTACTTGTTCATGCTTCCCAATTACTGCTAAAGATATACAAATTAGTATACTCCCGTTCTTGTGGACGCTAAGGTGGCACCAACACTGGTGTATGGTATGAATCTGGATAAGAGCCCATGTCACCAATCTGCTTGCTGTTCTTTCCTAAAACAGTTGCTGCGAAATTATCTTTTTTCTTCTTTTGCTGAAACTGACACAAATTTTTATCATGTTGGTGTACAATATTTTCCGCTCCAGCTCCTGCAACAACATAAAGCACAAGATATTAACGACAGTTGACTACCAGGCTGCACATCTTCCGTTCACCTATTTCTCACAAATCGATCTGTGCCTCGCTCACTCTGCCTAAACATACCAATCTGTTCTCTGATGCTCTCTGCTAAGAATGCGTACTCTATTTCATAAAGTGTGTTACGGAAAGTACTGAGCTCCACATTACACCTGCCAGCTGGTACTTGTTGATATGCTGACGTAAATTTGGTGTAGCACTGGCGAATGATTTCACCGGTAGAACATGGTATGTAAAGGTATTGGTTCTTGTTAATCATTGCATCAAGGACTTGACAGGGCTTTTTTAGCCTGAACTCTCGAAATCTTTCCCAACAATCATCTCGTATTTTATGTGCTCTTGTGTCTCCTTGGACCAGTAGATATTCAGGAAGTTGTCCTTGAACTCCTGGGAGCTTCTACAGGTTGCTGATATTCCACGCATTTCCTCGCAACTGACCCTTGCAAGTGTCCACAAATAAAGTCCAGCTTGTATTTTAATGGCCAATGGTGGTAAAGAAATATCAAGTGTGTGGGTGAGTGAAATTACCCTCATCTCAGAAAAATTTCGAATTTTCGGACTTGTAGGAAGCGGCATTTCATCGACAACTTCTGTCCTTCGGAAAATATCTGACCTTTGGTTGTCCTCATTCGACGTCCCCTCCATTTGTCCCTCCTCCTCGACTTTGAGAAAATGCGACGTTTGTCTCACCACATCCTCTGCTTGCGCTAACGGTATACAGTTATCCATCCGGACTGAATTTGTTTCAGGCGCTGTTGCGTTCGCGCTTGGTCGCATTTGAATTTGTTTCCTTAGCGCCTCCTCCAATTTCTTCCCGATGTGCGTGTTGATCGCTTCCTGTTGCGAAAGGAGAGTACGGACCTCTTCAGTCTCGCTCACTGGAGATGCAGTTGTTACCTCCAGACCTGTCCCTTATTTGCATAGCTCAGATTCTGATTTGTCCATGGCCGCTGTCGCATGAAAATCGGTAGCTTCACGTATTTTTGTGTCGATGCGCTGCTCCGCGTCATTTTGTCGCTTTTCTACGCTTTCGACCTTCTTGTTCAAATTGATTACCACCTCCCGTCCTTGCAATCTTATCCGTTTACTCGCTTTCGATGCTTCAGCTGCTACTCGTCTCGCGAAACTTGGAACTGTCTTGGCACTCTCTCCATCTTCTTAGCATCATGTGCAATCTTTAAACCTTTCATTGCCTTAGTGTTTACTTTGCGTAGGTCTTCCCTATTTCTTTCCCTAGAGCACACAAACAAGACCATAAACTACTGCCCACCATTTCATCACAATGTATGAAGTCAAATCGCAGAAGATCATGACCCGACACCGAATAAGAAGTGAGAGTGCCCTGGAATGTCTCAAGGATCAAAGTAAACTAAACATCTATCACTGAGCAATGAATCTTCAAGTGTTTCAAAAGCTGCTTGGCACTTATCTGTAAAAAAAATAAGGGACGTTCTTTAGACGCAAGCGGTGCAATGGAGCCGCAATTTGTGCAGCATTGAGTATGAACCGAATATAATAGTTCATTTTCCCTAAGACGACTGCAATTCTGTGACATTGCTAGGAACTGGCAATCTCGTATGGCTAACAAGTGCAAGTGAAGAAGATGTACACCTTGACTGGTAATGACACGACCAAGATACTGCAATTCAGGTTTTAAAAAAGGCGCATTTGTCCAGTCCACCCTTTAGTGCTGCATGAGATAACACACGAAACAAAGCACATAGATTTGCAACATGTTTTTCCAGTGTGTGACGTGCTACTACAATATCGTCCAAACAGTTTGGCACTTGCGCAGTTATCCGTTCCAAAGACAGATGGAAAATCGCGAGTGCTGAAGTACTGCCAAAAGGCAAATGCAAATATTGAAACAAGCCCAAATGAGTATTTACTACACACTCTTTTTGAGATTCTTCATCAAGTGGCATTTGAAGAAACGCATCACGCAAATCAATTTTTGAAAAGTAGCGTCCAGCGCCTAATCTGTCCATGAGATCCTTTGGCTGTGGCAGGGGATAAGTATCAATTACAGTTGTGTGTTGACTGTAGACAAAATCAACACACAGGTGAATGCGACCTGAAAGTTTGGGGAGCAAAACCAGTGGACTTACACTTGACTAGCTGATATGGGCGCAATAACTCCTCTATCTTGCAATTCTTTAAGTTCAGCAGCGACTTTGTCCCATAATGCAATGAGTAGTTCTGGCCCGGCAAAGTTTCTACTGAGCATTGTCTTTCAGAGTAATAGGTGCAAAAAAATTGTTAATATTGCCTAAACCTTCAGAAAAGAGTTCCGAGAATTCTTTTAGCAAGCTAGCTGCACTGTCTTCTTTGGCACTGAATGCAGACACCGAGAACACATTGTCCTGAATGTTAAAGCCAAAAAAATCAAAAGAATCAAGAGCTTCGAACATAAATGTAACAGACTGGCCCTGACGTGGCTCCAACATCTCTGGGCTAAAGTCACGTGAATGTTGGTAAAACATGCTTGTTTCGTGTTGTGCTTATGGCTGTACTCAGCGTTTGGTCGGGGGAAATGGCATTACATTTCACCTGTAAGTGTTTCTATGATAGTGCAGATGCGTTTATTGAAATGTGCTGAAGTGACTTTTATATGTTTTTTACACTTAAAATAGAGTATCACGTAAATTAAAGTGTTGAAAGTGATGCCTGTAAAGTCAGACTCATATTACATTTTGGAAAGTATCTGTGATAATTCGGTTACAAAAGTAAGTATAACTGTTTCTCGTCCCTACCCATAGGTTCCCTAAGGATGAAAACCGAAGGCAGCTTTGGATACAGGCCCTGAAACGGAAAAACTTTAAGCCATCTGCACATACGCGCCTTTTTGTATATACAAATGAGATTATAAGGTAAGAGCACCTATAGTCGCCACATGAAGATAATTTTTTTTCTACATTCTAGTACTATTAAATAAATGTGGGCTCCAAAATTATTTTCTGAAACTTCAAAGTCTCACCTTTCATCTAAAATATTTTTCCCCGGATAGTTTAAACTTTTGTAAAAATAGTAGGAACTGAACCTATGAAGTGCACCTAAAATTGATACTCTAAAATGGACCTGCTCCTGAAGTCCACAATTTTGGCACCTATAGTTGACATAATTCCCATATCCCACTTTCTTTTATAAGTGACTAGAGCTGAAAACGTGGCGAATCCAATATTTAAAGTTTTGACACGAGCCCACTCTTGCTGTTTAAAAGAATTTTAACGACATTTTACTTTAACTGATAGTTTATAGTAATTTCGTCCCGCTGCCCACCAGAGGGGCGTTCGATGTATTTGTTAGATTTTATAAATGGTACTGTGAACAAATCCAGGTCAAATGTAGTTCTGACATAATTTTTCACAAATAAAAAAGTAATTTTTGTTGGAAGCATTTGGCAGTCAATTGAGAAATGTGGGTAAAATGCGATACAAACTTAGGATGGTAGACCACTGATTTGAAATCCCGCCACGTTTTGCCAACAGTCAGGTGGTTTATGTTGGAGCCACACCAGCCCTATAGCTTCTGCACAGCAAGGCCAGTCTACTAGTATCTATGGTCGAAGATCAAGAACAAATACGTGCTCACACTCGCGGGACTGTGGCACTGTAAAAGTCCCTGATCGCATATGCGAGCGATACATGGCAGGCAAAGTACACTTTCTGAGAACGGGAATGTCTTGTCTTTTATAAGCCGTCAGTTACATGCTAGTTTTAGACAGGTGTGGGGAGCCTAACAATTCATATGTGTGACGATTTAGCAATTTGTCAGAAGCACCCATGGCCATCTAAAATTTCACACATTTCCCTCAAAGAAGTAAAAGAACAAAAAGTTTGACTGGCGTAGCACTGAAGAAGCTGCTCATGTGCCATTTTTGCGAATCCCTTGGCCTACTTTGAATATACTGCATTAATGGCACGGGCTTTGTGATGAGATTTTAGTGAGTGGGCCGAATTCTTATGTTTGTTCCGTTACAAACATACGGATTGTACATGTCCTTTCCTACCGTAAGCGTAACACTGAGCTTGTCGGGAGCGGCAGTCTTGACGTTTGTGTCATGAATAACACCGAGGGCAAGACTTAATTATGTTCACCTGTGTAGCCGCCTGTTTAGCAAACTGCTTACGCGCCGTGGAGCGTTGTTTACTCGGCGTGCTAGCACAAGCTGCTGCTGAATGGGTCGATTGCAAAGAAGGGACTCAACTCAACAAACAGCTGGCTGCTCAAATTTATCAGCTGACTGGGCACCTGTATCGTACTGTTCTAGTATTTGCACTACGTGCCGAAATGATAGATCAGACTGTATCAAAATCTGTTCTCTGAGTTTGACGTCCGGTACATTGTACATAATCGCATCACTCAACATAACATCTGAATATAACGCACCGCAAGCACATTTGGATTTGAATTTCCTTGTCATACCGTGCAAATCTGTTACCCACCCGAGATAAAGTTTGTTCTGACCGTTTTTTGCAATTAAAGAATTCATACCTAGCTTCTACCACATTCACTTGTTGCTCATAATAGCTAGCGACTCTGCAGCTTGTTCATAAGTGAGTTCACTCAGCGTGGCGTTAGCAAGTAGCTTCTGAATTAATCGGAACACTGCAGTTCCTACTGTGGATAATAGATATGGAAATTTGACAGTACCTGGTACCCTGTGAACGAGAAGGTGAGCTTCAAACTGTTGCAACCACTCGAGCTATCCCTCTTCTTGTTCACGAAATTGCCGAAAAGGCGGTTGAGCTGTAGGTTTTGCTATAGGTGGTGCTGGTTCAACGGGTGCAGCGCAGGGTGGAGACCTGCTGTGTCTGGAACTGAAACTTCTGCATTAGCTATGTTGCATCTAACGTTTGCGACTGTGGCGCCTGAAAAATGGTTCAAATGGCTCTGAGCACTATGGGACTTAACACCTGAGGTCATCAGTCCTCTAGACTTAGAACTACTTAAAAGTAACTAACCTAAGGACGACACACACATCCATGCCCTAGGTAGGATTCGAACCTGCGACAGTAGCAGGCGGGTGGTTCCAGACTGAAGCGCCTAGTACCGCTCTGCCAGAGTGTAAGGCTGTGGCGCCTGAGAAGGGGGCGTTATTGGAGGGGTGGCCCTTTTTGGAAGGGACAAATGCTACAAACAGACAAGGCAAGAAAGCAGAATGAAGACAAAAGCAAAGAAAATTTCTGCAAGGCGCGCCTGAAAACAATAATTAGCAAAAGAGACTGGTGGAGCAAGTAAACGCGCCTGCAAAGTAAAGAGAAGAGAGAATTAAGGCTCTAGCAAACACGAAATTCCGTGGCCGTCAGGCGCGGGGTAGGTTTGTTACTCCTCGTCCCCAACGTGGGGTTCTGCCCACTCGTCTCTCACAGGGTGCCTAGAGGATGCTGCTTTCTCGGGTAGCTATACAAAAATTCAAGCAAATCACATTAATTGTCTTTATTACAATAAAATAAATTGACAGTACTTTGGGTCGCAAGCAGATGGCGACATGCAGATAATCAAAGCCCTTCGCAAATTACTATGTGCATGCAAGTCATTCAGACTCCCTCATAAGTCACTGCTATGGGTATTACACTGCTCTTCTAGTCCTCTCTTCTAGTGCCTGTGCCAGCGTCCGTCTCCTACTGCCCGGCCGGGGCTCGCAGGAGCGGCGCCTATATTCTCTTCGGACAGAGGCTGCTCCTTCCGTAATGCCGTCCTAGTCAGAGAACCACTGGCTGACGTAGTCTCACAGCCCTATTTGCTCTTGCATTTTTCATCTCCCTGCCATCGCTTGTCGTTACGCCGGAACACCAAGTACAAACATTTTAGAAATAAAAAGAAGTCCGCACTTATACCCGGTATAACCTGTCAACGTTGAAACCTTTCCGTCTCCTCTATATCTCTTTTGTTACGCAACCTTCCCTTCTACAATAACCTATGAAACCTTCCCTTTGGATTTATATCTCTTGCTTAATAAAAACAAATGAAATCTTCCCTTTGAAATTAATTCTCTTTCTCAATCTTCGCATACAAATTTAAATGCTGCTTATTAAAAGTGATTTTCTGATTATTTCGACAAAACATAGAATGTGTAGTCGTCGTGGCCCTCAGTCGTTACCTGCAGTAACCCATAACTGTTCCTTACCTTTTTTTACTGTTGCTGGATCGCCATCTGACTGCTACATCGAACTGCGATATGCATATACTTACTGTGTTTTACTATACTCTATTAGCTGCTGGTGAGCTATTATAATAAGTGGCTGTATTTATTACCAAAGCTGACGTTACTCTTTAATAGCAAAGCTGACGTTATTCTTTAATTAATTTGACTGAAGTTACGTAATTCATAGCTAAACTTTTTCGTGACAACAATAAAATTTTGCAAAGTTTTACGTTGATGGTTTTTTTTATGGATTATAATCAGTAGTGCAATATTGCTGGCAAAAATTAATTATATTCTCAATGAAACGATTTTACAAACGTTCAGATGGGCCTTCCTTTTAACAGTAACCTTAAAAGTAGCATTGCACAAACATACCTTCAGTAGCCTTGAGTTTCTCAAAAAAATAATTCAATAATATTAGTTCAAATGGCTCCGAGCACTATGGGACTTAACACCTGAGGTCATCAGTCCTCTAGACTTAGAACTACTTAAAAGTAACTAACCTAAGGACGACACACACATCCATGCCCTAGGTAGGATTCGAACCTGCGACAGTAGCAGGCGGGTGGTTCCAGACTGAAGCGCCTAGTACCGCTCTGCCAGAGTGTAAGGCTGTGGCGCCTGAGAAGGGGGCGTTATTGGAGGGGTGGCCCTTTTTGGAAGGGACAAATGCTACAAACAGACAAGGCAAGAAAGCAGAATGAAGACAAAAGCAAAGAAAATTTCTGCAAGGCGCGCCTGAAAACAATAATTAGCAAAAGAGACTGGTGGAGCAAGTAAACGCGCCTGCAAAGTAAAGAGAAGAGAGAATTAAGGCTCTAGCAAACACGAAATTCCGTGGCCGTCAGGCGCGGGGTAGGTTTGTTACTCCTCGTCCCCAACGTGGGGTTCTGCCCACTCGTCTCTCACAGGGTGCCTAGAGGATGCTGCTTTCTCGGGTAGCTATACAAAAATTCAAGCAAATCACATTAATTGTCTTTATTACAATAAAATAAATTGACAGTACTTTGGGTCGCAAGCAGATGGCGACATGCAGATAATCAAAGCCCTTCGCAAATTACTATGTGCATGCAAGTCATTCAGACTCCCTCATAAGTCACTGCTATGGGTATTACACTGCTCTTCTAGTCCTCTCTTCTAGTGCCTGTGCCAGCGTCCGTCTCCTACTGCCCGGCCGGGGCTCGCAGGAGCGGCGCCTATATTCTCTTCGGACAGAGGCTGCTCCTTCCGTAATGCCGTCCTAGTCAGAGAACCACTGGCTGACGTAGTCTCACAGCCCTATTTGCTCTTGCATTTTTCATCTCCCTGCCATCGCTTGTCGTTACGCCGGAACACCAAGTACAAACATTTTAGAAATAAAAAGAAGTCCGCACTTATACCCGGTATAACCTGTCAACGTTGAAACCTTTCCGTCTCCTCTATATCTCTTTTGTTACGCAACCTTCCCTTCTACAATAACCTATGAAACCTTCCCTTTGGATTTATATCTCTTGCTTAATAAAAACAAATGAAATCTTCCCTTTGAAATTAATTCTCTTTCTCAATCTTCGCATACAAATTTAAATGCTGCTTATTAAAAGTGATTTTCTGATTATTTCGACAAAACATAGAATGTGTAGTCGTCGTGGCCCTCAGTCGTTACCTGCAGTAACCCATAACTGTTCCTTACCTTTTTTTACTGTTGCTGGATCGCCATCTGACTGCTACATCGAACTGCGATATGCATATACTTACTGTGTTTTACTATACTCTATTAGCTGCTGGTGAGCTATTATAATAAGTGGCTGTATTTATTACCAAAGCTGACGTTACTCTTTAATAGCAAAGCTGACGTTATTCTTTAATTAATTTGACTGAAGTTACGTAATTCATAGCTAAACTTTTTCGTGACAACAATAAAATTTTGCAAAGTTTTACGTTGATGGTTTTTTTTTATGGATTATAATCAGTAGTGCAATATTGCTGGCAAAAATTAATTATATTCTCAATGAAACGATTTTACAAACGTTCAGATGGGCCTTCCTTTTAACAGTAACCTTAAAAGTAGCATTGCACAAACATACCTTCAGTAGCCTTGAGTTTCTCAAAAAAATAATTCAATAATATTAGTTCAAATGGCTCCGAGCACTATGGGACTTAACACCTGAGGTCATCAGTCCTCTAGACTTAGAACTACTTAAAAGTAACTAACCTAAGGACGACACACACATCCATGCCCTAGGTAGGATTCGAACCTGCGACAGTAGCAGGCGGGTGGTTCCAGACTGAAGCGCCTAGTACCGCTCTGCCAGAGTGTAAGGCTGTGGCGCCTGAGAAGGGGGCGTTATTGGAGGGGTGGCCCTTTTTGGAAGGGACAAATGCTACAAACAGACAAGGCAAGAAAGCAGAATGAAGACAAAAGCAAAGAAAATTTCTGCAAGGCGCGCCTGAAAACAATAATTAGCAAAAGAGACTGGTGGAGCAAGTAAACGCGCCTGCAAAGTAAAGAGAAGAGAGAATTAAGGCTCTAGCAAACACGAAATTCCGTGGCCGTCAGGCGCGGGGTAGGTTTGTTACTCCTCGTCCCCAACGTGGGGTTCTGCCCACTCGTCTCTCACAGGGTGCCTAGAGGATGCTGCTTTCTCGGGTAGCTATACAAAAATTCAAGCAAATCACATTAATTGTCTTTATTACAATAAAATAAATTGACAGTACTTTGGGTCGCAAGCAGATGGCGACATGCAGATAATCAAAGCCCTTCGCAAATTACTATGTGCATGCAAGTCATTCAGACTCCCTCATAAGTCACTGCTATGGGTATTACACTGCTCTTCTAGTCCTCTCTTCTAGTGCCTGTGCCAGCGTCCGTCTCCTACTGCCCGGCCGGGGCTCGCAGGAGCGGCGCCTATATTCTCTTCGGACAGAGGCTGCTCCTTCCGTAATGCCGTCCTAGTCAGAGAACCACTGGCTGACGTAGTCTCACAGCCCTATTTGCTCTTGCATTTTTCATCTCCCTGCCATCGCTTGTCGTTACGCCGGAACACCAAGTACAAACATTTTAGAAATAAAAAGAAGTCCGCACTTATACCCGGTATAACCTGTCAACGTTGAAACCTTTCCGTCTCCTCTATATCTCTTTTGTTACGCAACCTTCCCTTCTACAATAACCTATGAAACCTTCCCTTTGGATTTATATCTCTTGCTTAATAAAAACAAATGAAATCTTCCCTTTGAAATTAATTCTCTTTCTCAATCTTCGCATACAAATTTAAATGCTGCTTATTAAAAGTGATTTTCTGATTATTTCGACAAAACATAGAATGTGTAGTCGTCGTGGCCCTCAGTCGTTACCTGCAGTAACCCATAACTGTTCCTTACCTTTTTTTACTGTTGCTGGATCGCCATCTGACTGCTACATCGAACTGCGATATGCATATACTTACTGTGTTTTACTATACTCTATTAGCTGCTGGTGAGCTATTATAATAAGTGGCTGTATTTATTACCAAAGCTGACGTTACTCTTTAATAGCAAAGCTGACGTTATTCTTTAATTAATTTGACTGAAGTTACGTAATTCATAGCTAAACTTTTTCGTGACAACAATAAAATTTTGCAAAGTTTTACGTTGATGGTTTTTTTTATGGATTATAATCAGTAGTGCAATATTGCTGGCAAAAATTAATTATATTCTCAATGAAACGATTTTACAAACGTTCAGATGGGCCTTCCTTTTAACAGTAACCTTAAAAGTAGCATTGCACAAACATACCTTCAGTAGCCTTGAGTTTCTCAAAAAAATAATTCAATAATATTAGTTCAAATGGCTCCGAGCACTATGGGACTTAACTGCTAAGGTCATCAGTCCCCTAGAACTTAGAACTACTTAAACCTAACTAACCTAAGGACAGCACACACATGCATGCCCGAGGCAGGATTCGAACCTGCGACCATAGTGGTCGCGCGGTCCCAGACTGTAGCGCCTAGAACCGCACGGCCACCCCGGCTGGCAATATTAGTTCCTCTTATGATAATAGTTAGCTGATGTCTCTGTACATCCCTTTACAATCTCTTGTACATCATAGCTAGTGGCTGGCAGGCACACCGCTCCTCTCAACCTCTCGCTTCAGACCTGCTACGACTCGCTTCATTTCTCGCTTACTACTGATTTCCTACGATATTAAAGTGCGGTCTCTCCTGCCAACAATACTTTGGTGCAGACAATCCCTGCTACCACAATTATTTCCACATGACAAATATTAATTATTCCTGAAAATCTCTTCGGGTTTGCTACCGGATCCTAAAATCAACTTGACTCGATATTTCGGCGATCCAACTGGTCGCCATCTTCAGGAGAATGCTGCTTGCTGATGAGTCCCGCTGAGAACTAACGCCTGGCTGCAAAACGACGTCCTATATAGCCCACCGTGCAGTACACGGCGCGTGCGCCGCCCGTCACAGTTGCTGCCCTCCAAGCGAGGGAAGGGGCGCCGCCCCTGGTAGAACTTTGCGGCAACGATATATCGCACTCATGGTCGCACCGAAGAACGTTCAATTTTGATGCGGGATGGTACCGGATTCCACGTCCTGCTAAGAGGGAACCCATTGTCTCTATTGAAACAATGTCCTGCCGCAACGACATCATTTGTCAAAGTCGCTTACGTCTGTGGATTTCCCCATTTTCGAATCGTATCGTCGCTGGAATGACTCCTCAATCGCCTCTGCTCCGCTTGTATTCTTTCCTTGCAGCGCCACACGCTCCCAACGCCACCAGGTGGCGTTAGATCTCGGGCTGGACAGTGGTCGCAATGTTTCGGCTCATCGGCGTACCGTATTTTACAGACCATAAGTCGCTGCGGACTATAAGACACATCTTAATTTTTTAAGCAATTTCTTTAGATTACTAATCCAGACTGAAAAAAAAAGTTCGCTTATGAAGCCAAACTCATCTTTAAAATCCCTGAAAACCGTCTTCTGAACTATTTTCTTCTTCTTCTTCCTCCTCTTCGTCGTCATCGTTGTCCTCTTCATATATATGATTGTCTTCATTGCCACCGAGGACATTACTTACGTCGCACTTTTTGAAAGGTTTAAAAATAATGTCTTCTCTCATTTTAGACAAGGACTGTTTTATCCACTGACACACTTGTTTGATTGCAGATCGTTTTAAAGCTCCCTTCGGCGTGTATTCTTGTTGGCTTTCATCCACGGCCAATTTGTTCCACTCATCCACTCATTTCTCATATAAACTTTAAATGGTTTAGTTATCGATACATCAAGAGGTTGCAATTGCAAAGTACGTCCTTTCGCAGTAACATCAATCTCTGTATTTCCCTGTCTCAATTTCTCTTTCACAGAAATTTTCAAATGATTACTGAACTGATCTAGCACAAGAAAAGAAACTCTTGTTTAGTAAAGACCTTTCTGAAGGTTTTGGCATTGTTTTGCGCTTGAAAATGAATACTTGAGTACCGTCAGCACATCACGAAAGGACACCAGTTCAGTGCAGTTTTTCATGTCCACTTGTTTTTATAGTTACAGTTTGAGCACCTTTCATGGCAATGGTTTTGTTACTCGACACGTCAAATGTCAGAGGAGGTTCGCCCAAATTCGCTGTTTGGCTTAATTACACTCTAGTTTTCTTTCAATGTCAAATAACAAAGCGAAGGAAGATTAACATTTTCTCTTCATACTCACTGTGGCATTTTCTGAGAGATTTGAGATTTGATTCGCATGGTAAGCCCATGACGTTTCGTAAACCTGTAGCAACAACCAACTCAACCCTTTAAGTCTTAACTTCCACTCTAGCGCTAGCTTACAAGCGTGTCTTTGAATCATTTTTGAATTAATTCCAGTATCATTTTGACGGTGTCCCTAAATCCATTTCATTACGTCATCTTCCAGCTTTGGCCATTTTTCATTGAGTCATCTATTTGAACATTTAGTCTTCCTCATTTTTTCAGTTCTTCCTTATTAGCCCACAAGTCGCGAATTTTTTGTTACTGTTGGTGGAGGGTTGAAATGCTGCTCAGCTGCTCAGTTTCCATGTTCGACAGCATATCCTGTTACTTTCAATTTATGAATATCTTTTTTTTTTCAATACGAAACTAGCTACTAACAAAAATATTGTACTGTTACCGATAACACAAATCACTTTCAATTCGAGTTCACTGTCAGCCTAGACTGCAATGACGCATCAGGAACTAGACAGTATACTGGGCGGGAGGGAGGCAGTTTAGCAAGCTTGTGAATCCCCGTAACTCATGTCCGTCACATAGATGCTCTGCTGCTGCTTGTTGAATCCAGTGTTGTCACGCAGATACTGGTTTCCCGCGACATCAAATGTATGACCATATTTACGACTTGCGGGAATTTTAAGTCAAACACTGGTCATATTTATATTAATTTCGAATATAAGACGCACCTGAACATTTTAGGCAATTTTTCGAAGAAAAAAAGTGTCTTATAGTCCGCAAAATACGGTTATGGCAAGGTAAGCCAGAGTCCCTTTTCCGCATTCCCCATGGGAAAATATCCGACAGTAGTGTCAGGAAATCGTAGCCGGAAACGCCAGTGCTAATACTCGGTCTTTGTTAACGTCATTTCACTTCATTTTCAGTGACTCCAGCTCGATCAACTATTTTCAAAGAATCTTATTCGATTGGTCAAAAAGTATCTTGCGAGATACCATGATCTCTTTTCTCTTATTGACCGATATTTTACTATCCAATTCATCTCTATGGTTCTTTGTTCTTGCAGCATTACAATGACACTTTTCATCCGAGAAAATTTCTGTAATATATAAGTAGGCTTTCTAAAAACAGTTAAGAGTCTAGAATACACCACTTTTAAACTTAACAAAATGGACGTTGAATATTTTAAGTAAAATACTGTTGTCTTTGAAACCTGGTTGGTAGGTACTCAGAGAGCACACAGGATAAGGTTAAGATTGTGGATGGGGCCGTAAACAGACTACTGTGAGTTGCACAATCAAACACACAACTTCAGTTTTCTAAGAACCACTTATTTACACATTGCTTTAGAAGATCACAATTAGACGATACGGCTGAAGGCCTAATTAAAGAAAACTTGAGATGCTTTCTGGGCTGAAGGCCCAAAACCACACCAAAAACAAGAACGGCTGTAGGCCTGGTTTAGAAATCAAAGGCAATTAAAAATAAAAGGTAAAACTTTTTTAAAAAATGCTATTGAAAGCAATTAGTGGCTGAAGGCCTACACAACATGTCTGAAGGACAACTATAATTAAAACACATTAATAAACAATTTTTCTAACAAAGAAATTTCTTTTTAAACTTACAACAGAACGGCCGAAAGCCTAATTAAAGAAAAATTGACTTATTGAACGGCTGAAGGCCACAGACAAATTTGAAACAACGACTGAAGGCTTGAACAACACGTCAGACAACAATTTAAAATAAACTCCTTCCTTCTTCTAAAAAATTTTCCTTTAAAGAAAACACACGGCTGAAGGCCTTATTAAATGGGGTTCACGTAAATCCTCGGCTGAAGGCCACACATAACATCGAACAACTAACGGCTTAGGGCCTGGATTACAAACAATTTCAGATAGAACAAATTTTAAAAAATTTAAATAAAATCAGTCTTCAAAATTTTAAATTTAAGACGGCTGAAGGCCTTTATGTAAAATTTAAAAAAAACTGAATTAATACATGGCCGAAGGCCTCGCACAATACTTAAACTAAAATGGAAATCACAATCTAAAACAAACAGAACAAGTCGTGCTCAGAAGTGTTCCAAGGGTTGGCCTGAGCAAGTAGTTCAAACGTAAGCTGAGGTGATGCAGGCAGCCAAGAATTGAAGTTAAATAATTCGATGACAACCCGAACTAGGGACAGCCTATGGACCGAACCACAATTTAACCAATTTCCTTCTGTCCAACCAATGGCACAACGATGGAAAATATCGGCCGAGGACGAGGATGCCAACAGCACTACGTCTTCAGAAATTCGCGTCTAAAAACAGCCAAGGGAACAATAACCACTCTAAGCAAAATACGAACCAAACAACTTAAAAGGCTGTCGAACTACACGCTGTGCCAGACAGCATCAACACGACGAGGAAAGGCACACTGACAGAAAACTACGCTAACGACCAGGGCAGGTAACTGGGGCGTTAACGGCCGCAGGGCAGAAAATACCGCTGGTGCACTTCACTGGCAAGTAACAGTCAATTTAGTAATTAATCATAACATAGGAAGACGGGTGCAAGATTCCAACACATGATACGTTGCTGCTAGTCCGGACGGCCCAGGGAGCAACAACCCGCAAATGAACGAAGAGGTGTCACAATAGCTGATGTTTCATAAAATGGTAACTGATCACTCAACTTCAGCGTCCAGGTCCGGTGGGCAGCGTACATCGTCGCTCTCGCAGCTAGCGCCTCACGATCCGACCGAGCGTGCATACAGCCAGTGGTCCCGGCCTGGTCTCGCGCTGTGGAGACTTCCTCGCTGCTCCGTCCCAACTGACTGACCACCACACACATCACCACCACCTGGAAATACTAGCGGTCACACCAAAAGAAGTACGACAGTACTAGTACCTATAAGCGCTGCTGCTACCACTCAAGGAGGCAAGCCAGCAACTTCGTTACGCCAGGAAGTAAGGAAGAAACAAGACACCACTCGATGTGACAAAATGCCAAAGAACAAACGCCATGAACGCGAGCCGCAGGCGGCTCAGTCTTTTAAAATACAGAAAACTGATGATAGCCTTTATGAAAATTGTGCACTTCACATTACTAGATTGTTGGATGGAGAAGTTGGAGAAGATGGCCCCGAATCAAGCTGCTGGAAAGCGAGAGAGTAAAGTGGGGCAAAGATGAGCCTTCGCATGGACA
Source organism: Schistocerca gregaria (assembly GCF_023897955.1). NCBI lineage: Eukaryota > Metazoa > Arthropoda > Insecta > Orthoptera > Acrididae > Schistocerca > Schistocerca gregaria. The sequence goes on along the minus strand of NC_064921.1, from coordinate 878,314,500 downwards.
TGGTGTGTTCTATTAAATCTGGAAGGATATCATGAGTAAGTGGTAGAAGGTAGTCAATGTTTCGTTGGGATAGGATGTGGAGAGTGTGTAAGAGTAAACATGTGGGGAATGCGTCGGTACAAACGTGAAAGTGTGGGAGGGTTGATAACGTGGAACTGAATGTATCACATAGATTATATAATGGTGAGACAGAGATTTAGGAACCAGGGTTTAATTGTAAGACATTTCCAGGGGCAGATGTGGACTCTGACCATAATCTATTGGTTATGAACTGTAGATTAAAACTGAAGAAACTGCAAAAAGGTGGGAAATTTAAGGAGATGGGACCTGGATAAACTGACTAAATCAGAGGTTGTCCAGAGTTTCAGGGAGAGCATAAGGGAACACTTGACAGAATTAGGGGGAAAGAAATACAGTAGAAGAAGAATGGGTAGCTGTGAGGGATGGAATAGTGAAGGCGGCAGACAATCAAGTAGGTAAAAAGACGAGGGCTAGTAGAAATCCTTGGGTAACAGTAGAAATATTGAATTTAATTGTTGAAAGGAGAAAATATAAAAATGCAGTAAACGAAGCAGGCAAAAAGGAATACAAAACGTCTCAAAACTGAGATCGACAGGAAGTGCAAAATGGCTAAGCAGGGATGGCCAGAGGACAAATGTAACGACGTAGAGGCTTATCTCACTAGGGGTAAGATAGATACTGCCTACAGGAAAATTAAAGAGGCCTTTGGAGAAAAGAGAACCACTTGTATGAACATCAAGAGCTCAGATGGAAACCCAGTTCTAAGCAAAGAAGGGAAAGCAGAAAGGTGGAAGGAGTATATAGAGGGTCTATACAAGGGCGATGTACTTGAGGACAATATTATGGACATGGAAGAGGATTTAGATGAAGATGAAATGGGTGATACGATACTGCGTGAAGAGTTTGACAGAGCACTGAAAGACCTGAGTCGAAACAAGTCCCCGGGAGTAGACAACATTCCATTAGAACTACTGACGGCCTTGGGAGAGCCTGACCTGACAAAACTCAACCATCTGGTGAGCAAGATGTATGAAACAGGCGAAATACCCTCAGACGTCAAGAAGAATATAATAATTCCAATCCCAAAGAAAGCAGGTGTTGACAGATGTGAAAATTACCGAACTATCAGTTTAATAAGTCACAGCTGCAAAGTACTAACGCGAATTCTTTACAGACGAATGGAAAAACTAGTAGAAGTCGACCTCGGGGAAGATCAGTTTAGATTCCGTAAAAATGTTGGAACACGTGAGGCAATACTGACTCTACGACTTATCGTAAAAGCTAGATTAAGGAAGGGCAAACCTACGTTTCTAGCATTTGTAGACTTAGAGAAAGCTTTTCACAATGACTGGAATGCTCTCTCTAACCTTCTGAATGTGGCAGGGTTAAAATACAGGGAGCGAAAGGCTATTTACAATTTGTACAGAAACCAGATGGCAGTTATAAGAGTCGAGGGACATGAAAGGGAAGCAGTGGTTGGGAAGGGAGTGAGACAGGGTTGTAGTCTCTCCCCGATATTATTCAATCTGAAATTAGAGCAAGCAGTGAAGGAAACAAAAGAAAATTCGGAGTAGGTATTAAAATTCACGGAGAACAAATAAAAACTTTGAACATCAACAAAAGTAAAACTAGGATAATGGAATGTAGTCGAATTAAGTCGGGTGATGCTGAGGGAATTAGACTAGGAAATGAGACAGTTCAAGTAGTAAAGTAGTTTTGCTATTTGGGGAGCAAAGTAACTGATGATGGTCGAAGTAGAGGGCATATAAAATGTAGACTGACAATGGCAAGGAAAGCGTTTCTGAGGAAGAGAAATTTGTTAACATCGAGTATAGATTTAAGTGTTAGGAAGTCTTTTCTGAAAGTATTTGTATGGAATGTAGCCATGTATGGAAGTGAAACATGGACGATAAATAGTTTGGACAAGAAGAGAATAGAAGCTTTTGAAATGTGGTGCTACAGAAGAACGCTTAAGATTAGATGTGTAGATCACATAACTAATGAGGAAGTATTGAATAGGACTGGGGAGAAGAGAAGTTTGTGGCACAACTTGACCAGAAGAAGGGATCGGTTGGTAGGACATGTTCTGAGGCATCAAAGGATCACCAATTTAGTATTGGAGGGCAGCGTGGAGGGTAAAAATCGTAGAGGGAGACCAAGAGATGAATACACAAAGCAGATTCAGAAGGATGTAAGTTGCAGTAGGTACTGGGAGATGAAAAAGCTTGCACAGGATAGAGTAGCTTGAAAAGCTCCATCAAACCAGTCTTAGGACTGAAGATCACAACAACAACGTGGAACTGAAGGATGATAGCGGTAGGTTTCAAATTTTAAGAGAAACGTAGGAGTTCTAAACGGGTTCAATGTAAAACAGGGAAGAGGGCTAAACTTAGTCCCATAGTGTGGGAGGTTAGATGGATACGGAAGGCGACACGTAGAGCATGACGTTGACGATTTGGACATAGAGGTAAAATTCTGGTGGAGAGGATAGGTCGTCTTTTTTTTGATTGTATCACCAGACTGGTTTCTCTTGTGGCAACCTCTTGATCTCAGAGTATCAGTATACCGTACTTTTTCAAAAATTTGCTGGACATATTCTAATATCTGTCCTTGACTGCAGTTTTTACCCTCTGCCTTTCCCTCTAATACCATGGTAAGTTATTCCCTGATGTATTGACACATGTCCTGTCCTTTCTTCTTTCTAGTGTTTCCCATACGATCCTTTCTTCGAGTTACTCAGGAGAACCTCTTCATTTCTAATCTTAAAAGTTCGCCAGCTTCACCAACCTTCTGTAGTGCCACATATCAAACACTTCCTTTCTCTTCCTTTCCTGTTTTCCCAAAGGCCATGATTTACTGTTAAACAATACTGTGCTCCAAAAGTAGAATATCAGAAATTTATTCATCAGCTTAAGAACTATCTTAGATACTACTGTAGTGGAGTTTTCTTGGCCAGGAATGTCCTCTTCACCTGTGCTAATATAAGTTTTATGTCCTCCTCTCCTCGTTAATGTTTTGCAAGTGTGGAGGGATTAAATCTTCTCGTTCTGCCTATTCCTGGTTTTTGTCTATCTACATCTACGTGATTACTCTGCTATTCAGAGTAAAGTGCCTGGCACAGGGTCCAGGGAACCACCTTCAAGCTCTCTTTCTACCGTTCTACTCTCGAACGGCAGGCGGGAAAAACGCGCACTTAAATTTTTCTGTGGGAGACCTGATTTCTCTTATTTTATCGTGATGATCATTTCTCCCTGTGTAGGTGGGGGCCAACAGAATGTTTTGACAATCGGAGGAGAAAACTGGTGATAGAAATTTCGTGAGAAGGTCCCCTCGCAACGAAAAACGCCTTTGTTTTAATGATTGCCACTCCAATCCACGTATCATGTCTGTGACACTATCTCCCCTATTTCGCGATAATTCAAAACGAGCTTCCCTTCTTTGTACTTTTTCGATGTCATCCGTCAGTCCCACCTGATGCGGACCCAACACCGCACAGCAATACTCCAGAATAGGGCGGACAAGCGTGGTGTAAGCAGTCTCTTTAGTAGACCTGTTGCACCTTCTAACTGTTCTGCTAATGAATCGCAGTCTTTGGCTTGCTCTACCCGGAATATTATCAATGTGAACGTTCCAATTCAGGTTATTTGTAATTAGTTGAATTTATAGCCTTCAGATTTGTGTGACTTATCGCGTAATCGAAATTTAGCTGATTTCTTTTAGTACTCATGTGAATAACTTCACACTTTTCCTTATTCAGGGTCAATTGCCACTTTTCGCACCATACAGATATCTTATGTAAATCATTTTGTAAGTCGTTTGGATCCTCTGATGACTTTACAGGACAGGACAGCATCATCTGCAAACAATGTAAGACGACTACTCAGGTTGTCTCCCATGTCGTTAATATAGATCAGGAACAACAGAGGGTCTAGAACACTTCCTTGGGGAACGCCGGATATTACTTCTGTGTTACTCGGTGACTTTCCGTCTATTACTACGAACTGTGACTTTTCTGACAGGAAATCACGAATCCAGTCGCACAACTGAGGCGATACTCCATAGGCACCCAGTTTGGTTAGAAGACTTTACTATTCTGACTTTACTATCGCATGATTAGGATCTGTGGTTTCCATATTAGGTGTGGATCGGGGGTTGGTACAAGGTACATTGGTGTGTTGGCCAATTAGACAGGACGGTTGTAAGTGTTAAGGAAGAACTCACTGGAGCGGAACCAAGTCTCGAAGAAGATATTAAGTAACAAGAAATAATAAATAAAACCCTGACATTCTTATTCCAGGAAAAATACTGAATTAATGTTACCGCGTGGACTGGAATTTACAAGACAGGTTATTCTAGACTAGAACCTGCGCACAGAGCCGGGATATTTTTAAAGGTAGTGTGGCACCTGCAGGCGGAAAAGTAGAACTAGAGCGACGTAGTTAAGAAAGACGCGAGTCCACGCGTCTGGCGCCATCTAGACGGCAGAGGCCATCCCACATGCCGACGGCAATCAATATAGGCGTCCTTAAGAGGCCATCGGGTCAGCCCCACATCAGAACAGCGGCACGTGGCTGGCAGATTCGTGGCGCTCCCCTCGTCCACGCCCAGCTAAACGGCTAAACCAACTAAACCGAAAACAAAAACAAAAGTCTACATCCACACTCCTCAGACCACCTTATGGTGTTCAATTGGTTCCATTGTCCCTGAGCTCTAAGGGAATTAACATCTGAGGTCATCAGTCCCCTAGAACTTAGAACTAGTTAAACCTAACTAACCTAAGAAAATCACACACATCCATGCCCGAGGCAGGACTCGAACCTGCGACCGTAGCAGTCGCGCGCTTCCGGACTGAAGCTCCTAGAACCGCTTGGCCACCGCGGCCGGCCCACCTTATGGTGTGCCGGAAGGGCTTCGTGTACCAGTATCACTTACCCGTTTTCTTTCCCCAGTCACGAACAGTTCATGGGGGGAAGGGTTGTTGGTAAACATCCGTGTGGGCTCGAAACTCTCTAACTTTACCTTCATGACCTTTGCGCGAAATATACATGGAAGAAAGCAATATATTGAGCTGACTCTCCCAGGAATGTACACTCTTGGAATTTTAGCCTTACGTATCTTGTGGCAGAATGCCTCCGTTGTAGGGATTGCTAAAATATGTGAGTATACACAGGCCGCCTGAAAAATGTATGAACTCTTTGTCAGGCTCTATCAGATATCGATATTGTCGTTCGATTTGAGTTTCGAGTTTGTTTTAGTATGGTATTTAGCTCAACAGATGTTAGTACTTTCATCTCGATATTGAGAAAACAAGATGGCTCGAGCACGCTTGACATTCGAGCAACAAAAATGTATTGCGAAATGGTTTTTCAAGTTTGATAACGCAGATAAAGTGCAACTCTAGTGGAGGCGGGAGTTTGAAACAGAACCGCTAACTCACCTAACAATTAAAAGCATCATTGGCAAGACTGAATTGTATGGAGCGATTTGTGATATTCACAGAGGAAGATCAGGAAGTCAGCGTACAGCTACAAGTCCTTTTTCGTCGGCTCTCGTATTGGAAATGTTTGTTAATTCTCCACGGAAGTGTGCTACGCAATGTGCACGTGAAGTGGGGTTAGCAGTACAAGTGTACGAAGATTTCTAAAAGCTGCAAAGTGGATTGTTTACATTGTACGATTACTGCACGCGATTAATGATGACGATCGTGATCGCCGAATGCAGTTTTGCGAATGGTATCAGCAAATGGTATCTGGAGACGAGTAATTTGTGACGAAGGTAGTGTGGAGTGACGAGACACAATTTAAACTTAATGGAACCGTGAATCGGCATAACAGTGTGTACTAGGCATCGAAAAGTCCACATGTTTATATGGATAAAGCCGTAGATCTACCAGGGTTTCATTTGTGGTGTGGACTATCATCTAGGGGTTTAGTAGGGCCATTTTTCTGTGATACTACTGTACTGGAGAAGTGTACCTGGAAATGTTATGCACATCAATTTTTCCAGGTATACGTCCCTGGGTGACGATTTTCCAGGCCATTGGATTGGACGAAGAGGGCCCATTGAGTTCCCTCCACGGTCGCAGATATAATGCCTTTGAACTTTTACTTGTGAGGAACTGTGGAAGATAACATATAGCGACGTAAACCACGCACGCTGGAGGAACTTCGCCAGGGGATTATATCGACATGTGCAGCGATCTCCACTGTAACACTGACTGACGTAGTTGCGACCGCTCGTCATTCTGTTATGTGTACAGCGGCCAACGGTGAACATTTTGAACATTTAAAGTAACCCTGTGCTAAACTGAAGGTTGTACAACATGTGTGACTAATTATTAAATGTAAAATACACACATATGTAATACTTTTCGTTCTTTAAAGTGAGTATACATTTTTTCTGGTGGACTCTGTATGCCAAAGCATCAATACTTTTCAGTAATAATACTGGAATCGCATTCGAGAGGATGACGATTCAAACCCACGTCGGCCATTCTGATTTACTTTTTCCGTGATTACCCTAAATCGCTTCATGCAAATGTCGGGATGGTTCCTTTGAAAGGGCAAGGTCGATATCCTTCCCCATCCTTCCCTAATACGATGGAATCGATGATGGAAATGATATTAGAGCCGTTTAATCCCCGCCTCAAAACCAACCACACAGTTATAAAACCGGTAAATATCGCCGACAGCTATATGATCGATAATCTATTAACTGATATTAAATATTGGGTATCAAAAGTAATATTTGTATTGGCTATTTTTTCTTGATTCGTAGGCACTTTAGTTCTCATCGGCAGATTTCTTGCACATTCCAGCTACTACGAAATCTTTACAATCTAACAGAAAATGTCTTACAATGGGCTTAATTTACTTTCATATCCAGTACGAATGCAAAAACAGGTAGAAGCCGACATCGGGGAAGATCAGTTCGGCTCCCGTTGAAACACCTGAGGCAATACTGACACTGTGAGTTATCTTAGAAGATAGATTAAGGAACGCCAAACCTACGTTTCTAACATTAGACTTAGAGAAAGCTTTTGACAATGTTGACTGGAATACTCTCTTTCAAATTCTGAAGGTGGCAGGGGTAAAATACAGGGAGCGAAAGGCTATTTACAATTTGTACAGAAACCAGATGGCAGTTATAAGATTTGAGGGACATGAAAGGGAAGCAGTGGTTGGGAAGGGGGTGAGACAGGGTTGTAGCCCATCCCCAATGTTATTCAGTCTGTGTATTGAGCAAGCAGTAAAGGAAACAAAAGAAAAATTCGGAGTAGGAATTAAAATTCACGGAGAAGAAATAAAAACTTTGAGATTTTCCGATGACATTGTAATTCTGTCAGAAACAGCAAGGGACTTGGAAGAGCAGTTAAACGGAATGGACAGTGTCTTGAAAGAAGGATATAAGATGAACATCAACAAAAGCAAGACAGGGTAATGGACTGTAGTCGAATTAGATCAGGTGATGCTTAGGAAATAAGATTAGGAAATGAGAAACGTAAAGTAGTAGATGAGTTTTGCTATTTGGGGAGCAAAATAACTGATGATGGTCGAAGTAGAGAGGATATAAAATGTAGGCTGCCTATGGCAAAGAAAGCGTTTCTGAAGAAGCGAAATTTGTTAACATCGAGTACAGATTTAAGAGTCAGGAAGTCGTTTCTGAAAGTATTTGTATGGAGTGTAGCCACGTATGGAAGTGAAACATGGACGATAACTAGTTTGGACAAGAAGAGAATAGAAGCTTTCGAAATGTGGTGCTACAGAAGAATGTTGAAGATTAGATGGATAGGCCACATAACTAATGTGGAGGTATTGAATAGGATTGGGGAGAAGAGAAATTTGTGGCACAACTTGACTAGAAGAAGGTATCGGTTGGTAGGGCATATTCTGCGGCATCAAGGGATCACCAATTTAGTATTGGAGGGCAACGTGGAGAGTAAAAATCGTAGGGGGAGACCAAGAGATGAATACACTAAAAAATTCAGAAGGATGTAGGTTGCAGTAGGTACTGGGTGATGAGGAAGCTTGCACAGGATAGAGTACCATGGAGAGCTGCATCAAAGCAGTCTCTGGACTGAAGACCACAACAACAACATCCAGTACTACAAAGGAGCACCAGATTTGAACATGAATATTTCTGCACTGCATATTTATGAAAGCTTGTTACTTCCACAGATCATTTCTACCATTGAAAATCATTGATAACAGGTGCAAAACGAACACGTTTTGTAACAGCACCGGCCGCTGTGACCGAGCGGTTCTGGGTACCACAGTACGGAACCACTCTGCTGCTACGTTCGCAGGTTCGAATCCTGCCTCGGGCATGGATGTGTGTGATGTCCTTAGGTTAGTTAGGTTTAAGAACTTCTAAGTCTATGGGGACTGATGACCTCAGATGTTAAGTCCCATAGTGCTTACAGCAATTTGAACCATTTTGTAATAGCACTGTATGAGAGTGTTGGGAATCGCCATTCTGTGTTCCCAACGATGAAGCTAAATGTTCGCTCCCCCAACCTCTACCCCTCCTTCCCCCTGAGTGCCTGGATCAAGAAACGGTATACACATTGTAAAAGTAACGTAGACTCGGCACAACACTTTATTTCACAGGTATTTAGTGGAAAATGGACTCTTGCTCTCTGAAACGTTGACGGTAACTACAGTATTTCATTCATGGAACACATATCAGAAGAGTTTCACTCCCATGATGGGCCCAAAACATTGATATTTCAAAGTATCGATATTTTGTCTCGTAAAAATCCCTGTTTATTACAAATATCGATACAATATATGTCAGTATTTTTAAAAATTCGCCCATCCCTACTCTGTTGTAGAGTCTGCCACTGGAGTTCACTTATAATCTCCGTGACGCTTTCGCACCCTTTGAATAACGCGTAACAAAACGCGTTGCTCTTCCTTGGATCTTCTCTGTTTTCTTTATCTGGTACAGATCCCAGACTCACAAGCAGCAGTGAAGGATTGGTCGAACGAGGGCTTTACACGCTACCTCTTTAGCGGATAGGCTACGCTTCCCGAGAATTCTCCCAACAGTCTGGCATATGCCTTACCTGAGATTACTTTCATATGGTCGTTCAACTTAAAATCTCTCCGAACGCATCCTTGTAGATATTTGATGGATGCGATAGGTTCCATCGATTGTTCTGCAACGCGTTATCATGTAGTGTTGCGTCTTTCTAGCTTTTTATGCACAATACGTTCATATGTTTACACTGTGCGTCAACTGCTAACCCCCGCTGCAAGCGTCGCTTTCTGCAGATCTTCCTACATTTTTCCCTCTGCTGTTGCGACTTCTCTGTGTGCAACGGCATCATCCCCGAAAAGCCTCATGGAACTTCCGCCTTTATGAATGTGTAGTTTAAAGGGAAATGTTTACTTTGTAGTGTTACTCCAAACTATGCAAAAATTAAGTGTAAAGACCGTTCAGCAAATTTTCATGTGATAATACATAGGCCTGAAGTTGCTCTTGTAAAAAGTGAGCTTCCTAATGGTTTGGTTCAAATGGTTCAAATGGCTTTGAGCACTATGGGACTTAACATCGGTGGTCATCAGTCCCCTAGAACTTAGAACTACTTAAACCTAACTAACCTAAGGACATCACACACATCCATGCCCGAGGCAGGATTCGAACCTGCGACCGTAGCGGTCACGCGGTTCCAGACTGAAGCGCCTAGAACCGCACGGCCACACCAGCCGGCGAGCTTCCTAACGGTTAGGGGATTAAACACTATTACGATTCATAAAGCGTCCGATCTTCAGTCTTTTTAAGAGCAGTAATTTGTTACCTGATGTTATAGAGCGTGAAAAATGTAAAGTTTTTTATAGACAGAAATGTAAACTGCTCAGATTGCGTGATTACTACAAACATGACGCTTGTCAAAGTATAAGCGCTAATAAATTTGCAGATCGTATAGATAAACTTTCAAAAGTTAGATTTTCTCCAGTTAAATATCTTGAATAAAACCTCTCGACCATAATCTTGTTCCTCGTATGAATAAACAGCTTGAAAAAAATTGAGTTGCGAAGGTTAAAACAATATGTGAGTATGCTAAGATTTCGAAGTGTCATCTAGCCGAATTTACGGTAAGGAGAGATAGGGCACTCAGAGGTTTCAATAATTTACGCAAGAACACTGCAGACTATAAGCGCATTTTAAAACAGCTTAATTCGAAGCTCCATAACAAACATATTATTGTCACGAAATCATGTAAAGGTAATTGTGTGTCTTCTGTCTGACGCAGATAACAAAATAAAAATTGAAAATTTCTTGCAGGACACGGGAATAGTTGAGATCAAACGCTATCTGGTAAATAAGTTTCACAATGACCAAAACGCAGTTCTCAAAAATCTCTAACTTTTTGTTTCAGTGATATTGATAAGAAAAGCGTTATTACGATGAAACCAAAAATACTAAATCTTAAAGTTACATGTGGCACTGTGGCCTACAAGGCCAATTGCCAAAAATTGTTGCAGCCCTAATTATAAACTTAACAGATTTTTAAACAAAAAATTGAAAGATACTTGTACTTTTCCAAGGAAGTTCTATTAAATTAAAATATTCCTGTGGTTTGATGGATTAAATCAACACCCTTCATGTACCACTTGGTACCCGTGAACATGACTGGATATTGTCAACTTGTACTCATGTACACCAATTAATGAAACTCTTGATGTTGTTAGAAAGAATGTATTGGCCCATAATATTCTTTCCCACTGTGAGGTTGTGGAATTAATTGACTTACCAAAACAGTCTTCGTCCTTCAATGCCTTTACTTTTAATGCCAAATTATATTCAGACCCAAATGTTGTAGGTAGTGTCCGGATGTCCCAGCAGATGATGTGATGAATGTGAAATCCTATGGGACTTAACTGCTAAGCTTACAAACTACTTAACCTAAATTATCCTAAGGACAAACACACACACCCATGCTAGAGGGAGGACTCGAACCTCCGCCCGGTCGAACCGCACAGTCTATCACTGCAGCGCCTCTGACCGCTCGGCTAATCCCGCGCGGCTGTCCTGGCAGAGATTTTAGTCAATCACATGCACATATTTTGAATGTCAATCAGAGTTCACACCAAAACTTCAATCATATCATCGTTAAGTACATGACACTATTACTTTATGTAGGCTGTGATGAGAACATCAATTTATGTGCCCACTTCATCTCCATGAAACCTAACATTAAATTTACTCTTGAAGTGGAAGTAAACGATTCATTAAGGAAAGATAACGGTTTTCTTTTCTGAATATTTCGTAAACTTACTTGCGCCGATGTCATAATTAATAAAGATTTATGCCATCTGAGCACCTACAAATGAGCGTATTCTCACTCCTCTATAGGAAGAATTTTTAGGTTAGATATACACTAAGGTGATAAGTAATGGAATAGCGATATGTACATATCCAGATGGTGGTACTCTCGCATACACAAGGTATAAAAGGGTAGTGCATTGACGGGGCTGTCATGGCTATTCTGGTGATTGGTGTGAAAGGTGTCAGATGTGATTATGGCGGCACGACGGGAATTAACAGACTTTCAACGCAGAATGGTAGTTGGAGCTAGACGGTTGGCTGGTTTGTGGGATTAAAGGGGCCAGACTACTACGGTCATCCGTCCCTTTTTCCAAAAAAAAAAAAAAAAAAAAAAAAACTAAAACCTCCTAAAGAGAAGAAAAACGAACAACAGGAAAGACGGCAGACGACACAGGACAAAATACTCAGACAAAGAACAGACAAAACAAAGTAAAACCACACAGAGTGTGGCGGTGGTTGGCCGACCATGGGGATAAAAAAAAAGAGGAAAAGCCAACCACAGAGAACACCTTAAAAACTCAGTTTAAAATCGTAGGCCAAAGGCCAGAATCAACACAATACTATAAAATGAAACAGAAACACTCAAATTAAACGATAAAAACCCCATGACCGAATAAAATGTAAAACTAAGTCAGCCATAGCAGAGTCATCTGTTAAAAGCGCAAGGAGCGAGTCAGGAAGTGCGAACGAATGCCTGAGCACAGCTAAAAGTGGACAGTTCAATAAAATGTGGACCACTGTCAAAACGGAGCCGCAGCGACATAAAGGTGGGTCCTCACGTCGCAATAGGTGGCCGTGCGTCAGCCATGTGTGCCCAATGGGCAGCCGGCAGAGGACAACAGACTCCTTCCCGAGTGGCCCGCAAGGAGGAGCGCCACACACCGGTAGCCTCCTTGATGGCCCGAAGTTTGTTTCGGGAGGGCAAGGCGCGCCATTCAGTGTCCCAAAGGTCCAGAATTTTGCTGCGTAGGAACGCTCGCAAATCTGTCTCTGGGAGGCCAATGTCCAGAGATGGTGTACTGGTGGCCTCTTTCGCCAGGCGGTCAACATTCTCATTGCCGGGTATCCCAACATGGCCTGGGGTCCACACGAAGACCACAGAGCGGCCGCAACGCGCAAGAGTACGCAGGGACTCCTGGATAGCCATCACCAGACGAGAACGAGGGAAACACTGGACGAGAGCTCGTAAACCGCTCAGGGAATCGCTACAGATAACGAAGCACTCGCCTGAGCAGGAGCGGATGTACTCTAGGGCTCGAAAGATGGCGACCAGCTCAGCAGTGTAAACGCTGCAGCCATCTGGCAAGGAGCGTTGTTCGGAATGGTCCCCTAGAGTTAGCGCATAACCAACACGACCAGCAACCATCGAACCGTCAGTGTGTACTACGCCAGAGTCCTGATACGTGGCCAGGATGAAATAAAAGCGGCGTCGGAAGGCCTCCGGAGGGACTATGTCCTTCGAGCCCTGTGCCAAGTCGAGCTGAAGGCAAGGGCGAGGAACACACCAGGGGGGTGTACGCAATGAGGCCCGGAAAGGAGGTGGACCAGTGAGAAGCCCGGAAAGAAGCTCTTTGACTCGGACCGCGATCGTACAACCTGACCGAGGTCGACGTTCTGGCAGATGGACGACCGATTGCGGGAACAGGAGACGATAGTTGGGATGCCCAGGCAAGCTAAAAACGTGGGCAGCATAAGCGGCCAGCAAACGTTGGCGTCGTAACCGCAGGGGAGGGACACCTGCCTCCACAAGTATGCTGTCCACAGGGCTGGTGCGGAAGGCACCAGTGGCAAGGCGTATCCCGCTGTGGAGGATTGGGTCCAGCACCCGCAACGCAGATGGGGATGCTGAGCCATAAGCCATACTCCCATAGTCCAGACGGGACTGGATTAACGCCTGGTAAAGCCGTAGGAGAGTAGATCGGTCGGCGCCCCACCTGGTGTGGCGCAGGCTTCGCAAGCATTTAGATGCCGCCAACACGCCTGTTTAAGCTGCCGAATATGAGGCAGCCAAGTCAACCGCGCATCAAAAACCACCCCCAAAAACCTATGTAACGCCACCACTGTAAGACGCTCGCCGTCGAAATAAAGCCGCGGCTCCGGGTGAACTGTGCGTCGCCGGCAGAAATGTATAACGCAGGTCTTGGCTGCCGAAAACTGAAAACCATGCGCTACAGCCCAAGAATGCGCCTTGCGGATTGCGCCCTGTAGCTGACGTTCAGCAGCTGCAATGCCAATAGAGCTGTAGTAAAGGCAGAAGTCGTCAGCATACAGGGAAGGGGAGACAGAACTTCCCACGGCCGCAGCGAGCCCGTTAATGGCTATTAAAAACAGACAGACACTGAGAACAGAACCCTGTGGCACACCGTTCTCCTGGACTTGGGAGGAACTATATGAGGCCGCTACGTGCACGCGGAAGGTACGATACGACAGAAAATTGCTGATATGGATCGGCAGAGGGCCACGAAGACCCCACCCATGAAGTGTAGAAAGGATGTGATGACGCCATGTCGTATCATACGCCTTCCGCATGTCGAAAAAGACAGCGACCAGATGCTGACGGCGGGCAAAGGCAGTACGGATGGCCGACTCCAGGCTCACCAGATTGTCGACGGCGGAGCGGCCTTTACGGAACCCACCCTGAGACGGAGCCAGAAGGCCACGAGACTCCAGTACCCTATTCAAGCGCCGGCTCACCATCCATTCAAGCAACTTGCAAAGAACGTTGGTGAGGCTAATGGGACGGTAGCTGTCCACCTCCAAAGGGTTCTTCCCCGGTTTCAGAATGGGGACAACAAGACCTTCCCGCCATTGCGACGGAAACTCACCCTCGACCCAAATGCGGTTGTGAAGGTCGAGGAGGCGTCGCTGGCAGTCCACTGAAAGGTGTTTCAGCATCTGAGAGTGGATGCTATCTGGCCCTGGAGCGGTATCAGGACAAGCGGCAAGGGCACCTCGAAATTCCCACTCACTGAATGGAACATTGTACAATTCAGGATGGTGGGTGCGAAAAGAAAGACTCCGACGTTCTATCCGCTGTTTAATGGAGCGGAAGCCGAAGGGGTAGTTGGCAGAGGCGGAATTCAGAGCAAAATGCTCTGCCAAGCGGTTTTCAATGACGTTGGAGTCAGTACAAGCTGCTCCATTCAGTGAGAGCGCAGGGACGCTGACAGGGGTCAGATAGCCATAGAGGCGTCGAATCTTGGCCCAGACCTGCGATGGAGTGACATGGAGGCCAATGGTGGACACATACCGCTCCCAGCGCTCCTGCTTGCGTTGGCGGATGATGCGACGGGCTCGTGCACGCAGCCGTTTGAAGGCGATAAGGTGTTCGAGTGAGGGATGTCGCTTGTGACGCTAGAGCGCCCGCCGGCGAGATTTAATCGCTTCAGCGATCTCAGGCGACCACCAAGGCACAGTCCGCCGCCGAGGGGACCCAGAAGAACGGGCAATGGCAGATTCGGCGGCAGTAACGATGCCGGTGGTGACCGATTGAACCACTGCATCAATGTCATCGTTAGAGAGAGGCTCAATAGCGGCAGTGGAGGAGAACAAGTCCCAGTCAGCCTTATTCAGAGCCCATCTGCTAGGGCGCCCAGAAGACTGACGCTGTGGCAGTGACAGAAAGATCGGAAAGTGGTCACTACCATACAGGTCGTCATGCACTCTCCATTAGACAGACGGTAAGAGGCTTGGGCTACAGATGGAAAGGTCAGTGGCGGAGTATGTGCCATGCGCCACACTGAAGTGTGTGAAGGCACCATCATGTAATATCGAGAGATCGAGCTGCGCCAATAAATGCTCAACGATGGCGGCTCGACCTGTTGCCACTGACCCACCCTACAGATGGTTATTGGCGTTAAAGTCGCCCAGTAACAAGAAAGGTGGCGGCAATTGGGCTATCAGAGCAGCCAGGACATGCTGCGCGACATCACCATCCGGTGGAAGGTAAAGACTGCAGACGGTAACAGCCTGTGGCGCCCACACCCGAGCAGCGACAGCCTCTAAAGGTGTTTGGAGAGGGACAGACTCGCTGTGAAGAGAGTTCAGGACATATATGCAGGCGCCACCAGACACCCTTTCATAAGCTGACCGGTTCTTTAAATAACCCTGATAGCCACGGAGGGCGGGGGTTCGCATTGCCGGAAACCAAGTTTCCTGCAGAGCAATGCAGAGGAATGGGTGAAGGCTGATAAGTTGGCGGAGCTCAGCTAGATGGTGGAAGACACCGCTGCAGTTCCACTGGAGGATGGTGTTGGCCATGGCTGAGAAAGGCGTGACGGGACTGAGAAGGCAGATTACGCCGCTGGGTCACCTGCTGCTTCTGATGGAGCACCCGTGCAAATTCTATCCATTGCGTCTGAGGAACTGGCGAGATCAAGGTCCTCAGCGGACGCAAGAATCTCCACTTCATCCTCAGACGCAGAGCTTGTAGGTAGCGGTTGAGTAGGAGCCACTGCAGGTGCCTTGGTCTTACGGGGCTTCAATGTCGTTTGCTCTCGCTGTTCCTTAGGTTGCCGTCGTTGAGAGGGCTGATTGGTGTCAGTCTTCAGAACCGAAGATGATCGCGAAGCTCGACGACCAGCGACCTGTGGCTTCTTCAGTCACTGGTTGGCGTCCGCTGTGCCTCTGGTAGGAACCTGGGAAGGGAGTGACCCAAGGGATCCCTTCCGAGCGAGAGAAGCCGAAGAAGACTTACGCTTCTCCGGCTTAGAAGTGGGGCTGGTGTCCCTGGTGGTTTAGTGGGTGCTGCTCCCGAGGTAGATGGTGTGGCAGCAAGAGAAGGGGCCCCCATCGTCAAGGGAGCAGGTGAGGTCCTCTGACGCTGAGAGCTAACTGTCTGTGGTGCAGCTAAAGGACCTGGAGCAGGAGTGACAGTGGAAGCATAAGATGACATCATGTGAATGGGATGTAGCCATTCAAATTTCCGCTTAGCCTCAGTGTAAGTCAGTTGGTCCAGGGTCTTATATTCCATGATTTTGCGTTCTTTCTGTAAGATCCTGCAGTCTTGCGAGCAAGGTGAATGAGGCTCTCCACAGTTGACACAGATGGGAGGCGGAGCACATGGAGTATTGGGATGAGATGGGCGTCCGCAATCTCGACATGTGAGCCTGGAGGTATAGTGGGAAGACATATGGCCGAACTTCCAGCACTTAAAGCACCGCATCGGGGGAGGGATATAGGGCTTGACATCACAACGGTAGACCATCACCTTGACCTTCTCCGGTAATGTATCACCCTCGAAGGCCAAGATGAAGGCACCGGTAGCAACCTGATTGTCCCTCGGAACCCGATGAACGCGCCGGACGAAATGAACACCTCTACGCTCTAAGTTGGCGCGCAGCTCTTCATCAGACTGCAGAAGTAGGTCCCTATGGAAAATAACACCTTGGACCATATTTAAACTCTTATGTGGGGTGATGGTAACGTTAACATCCCCCAACTTGTCACAAGCAAGCAACCTGCGTGACTGGGCGGAGGATGCTGTTTTTATCAAAACTGACCCAGAGCGCATTTTAGACAAGCCCTCCACCTCCCAAAACTTGTCCTCCAAATGCTCTACAAAGAACTGAGGCTTCATGCATACAAAGGATTCCCCATCAGCTCTGGTACAGACGAGATACCTGGGCGAATACAAGTCTCTATCATTCATTGCCTTTCGTTCCTCCCATGGTGTGGCCAGGGATGGGAACAATTTGGGGTCATAAACGTTAGCTTTAAAATGAGCCCTTGAACGCTTAGAGACTGCTGGTGGCTGGCCACCAGCAAGAGATGATGTACCATGCTTCATTGCAGGACATCCGCCCTGATGCTACCTACTCCGACCAAGGGCCCTCCCCATGGGCGCCACCCAGGCACAGCAAGAGCCACCTGGCAGGATGGCCATTGCCGGGAGTCCTGATGCCCCAGGGAGATGGGCATCTACTCCTTGGCATACATGGGGAGTAAACGGCGCAGGCATCAGTAGAGCGATCACTGTGTTGTCAGGGGGCTACAACCAACAGGGTACGTGGCGGCCCCACCACAACGGACTGGCTACCATGCTGGATTTTAGGTGCAAAAATGTATAAGGTCGTCGTCGCAGCGAAAAGCAACACTGCACAGTGCAGCGTGGTAATCGCACCCAGGAACGTATTCTCGCCCAAGAGATCGAGGACGAGCGGGACACCATTGCAACGACGCGAAAGCCGGCTAAAGGTCTCAATGCACGACAGATACAGTGCACCATGTAAGGCGCCCTTCCCCAATTGGCTCGCTCTTCGGAACAATTTAGAAAGATGGAGTTCAAACCCGAGAGGGGACCATCATATAAGGCCGGAAAAGTTGAGACTCCTTTTAGTCGCCTCTTACGACAGGCAGGAATACCGCGGGCCTATTCTTACCCCGGAACCCGCAGGGAGGGGGGGGGAGGGGGGGGGGGGGAGCTAGACGCGTAGGATATTTCATTTCGTCGGAATTCGTTAGCGAATTCAATATTCCGAGATTCACAGTGTCAGAGTCTGCTGACAATACCAAATTTCAGGCATTACCTCTCACCACGAATAACGCAATGGCCGACAGCCTTCAGCCTTCACATAATGACAGAGTGCAATATGGGACGTACGACGAACGTATCCATTATGACAGTTCGTCAAAATTTGGCGTTGATGGGCTACAGCAGCAGACAACCGACGTGATTGCCTTTACTAGCAGCACGACATCACCTGCAGCGCCTCTCCTTGCTCAAGACCATATCGGTTGAACAGTAGACTACTGAAAGACCGTACCTGGACACATGAGTCCCGATTTCATTTCGTAAGAACTGGTGGTAGGATTCGAGCGTGGTGCAGACCCCACGAAGCCGTGGACCCAAGTTGTCACCAAGGGACTGTGCAAGCTGGTGGTGGCTCCAGAATCATATGGACTGTGTTTACATGGAATGGACTGGGTCCTCCGGTTTAACTGAACCGAAAATCGACTGGAAACGTTTATTTTCGGCTCCATGGAGACCATTTGCAGCCATTTATGGAGTTAACATTCCCAAACATTTCACCGGGCCACAATCGTTAGCGAAGGATCCGGAAGAACTTCCAGGACAATTCGAGCGAATGATTTGGTGACCAAAAAATCGCCCGGAGTGAATTCCATCGAAGATTTATCGGATATAATCGAGAGGTCAGTTGATTCACTAAATCCTGCACTGGCAACGTTTTCGCAATTATAGACGGTTACAGAGGCAGCGTGGCTCAATATTTCTGCAGGGGACATGCAATGACTTTTTGAGTCGATGCCACGTCGAGTTGCTGCACTACGCGAGGTAAAAGGAGGTCTGACACGATAGTAGGAGGTTTCCATGACTTTCACCACCTCAGTGTAAGTCAGGAGGCAGACAACTGTTCAAGTAGGTGTAGTAAATCGGAATGAAGCTAAAAGTGTTCGTAAATTGTTTTGTTCTATACAGAACAAGAAATGCAAAGCAGCGAAAAAGAGGATAAAAAAAGTCGTTTTGTTAGTCCCCACTGCAAAGGTTTTGAAAAGGGCAATTGAAGTAAATTTGCAAGTTCATTAAAACTGCCATTATTTTGTGAATAAAAAACAAGAATGAAATGTATCTTACAGTACTATTCAACAAATTTAAGATAAATCTTTAAACGTTTCATGTGAGACAAGACCATAGTTACGAAATTGTGATAGTATAGTACATATGGAAAGAAAGTGGTATTAAGGAAAGTAGGTCTGCAAGTTTACGTCCATGGCAACTTTGGATGTTGGTTTATTCTGAATCACCCAGATTGGTTTTGCTATCATTAGTTCTTGTGGGGCACCCTCAGTGTAAACTCTATTTTGTAAAATGAAAAAAAAAAAAAACACAGAACAATCTCCTAATCAGCAATCGTTTATTGCATACACGACCGGCTTCGCATTGGTTAAAGCTCCGTCACCTGGTGCAATAAAAAGAAAGATCACTTAACTATCTGAGGCCATCCTCATCCTATTGCTACCAAGGAAAAAATGTTCCATAGCAAAAGAGTAAAAGAGGGGACACGAACTCCATGAAAACCGTTCCCACGTACCGCCCGGCCAGGTGCACTAATAGGAAAACTGCATATTGCAGGCATCACATGACATATATTACATGTATGACATACATACATACATACATACATACATACACAGGTCAGCCGAAACATTCTGACCACTGCCCACCGCGACGTAGGATGCCACCTGGTGACGTTGCTGTCACGTGACGCGGTAACAAAAACACGTAAGCGGATCATACGCTGACGGGGGGGTCGCCCTAGCGAAGCTATGGACTGCAAATGGGGAAATCCATTGAGATAAGCGACTTTGACAATGTGCAGATTATTATTATTATTATGCAGAGCCTGTGTACAAGTATCTCGAAAACGGCGTAGCTGGTCTAGTGTTAACATGCTACAGTTATGAGCATCTGCGGAAAGAGGAAGGAGGACAGTAAAACTACCACTTGATGCTAAATGGTTGGACGTCCACGACTCTTAACGGAACGTGGGGTTCGGAGGCTTGTCTACTCTTTACAGTAGTACAGATGGTCATCTGTGGGGTCTCTGCTGACAGAGCTGGTGCAACCACAAGTGTTTCGGAGCACATCATTCGTCGAACGTTATTGGACATGGAGCTCCACAGCAGACCACCCCTACGTATTCACATGTTGACCCAACAACATCGTCAATTACTAGTGCAGTGGGCACAGGACCATAGGAACTCGACCGTCGATCAATGGACACGTGTCGGCTCTTGGGGTGAATCACGTTTTTTGCTACACTAGGTCGATAGTCGTCTCCACAAATGCAGTCATCGAGGTGAACGGAGGCTCGAAACGTGCAGCGCCACGGACGCAAGCTATTGTGAGCAGTATTATGCTATGGGAGACATTCTCCTGCGCTTGCATGGGACCTGTGGTAGTAGTTGAAGACACACTGACAGCTTCGAACCACCTGCATTCCTTCGTGATTGAGGTCTTTCCCGACGGCCATTCGTCTTTCAGCAGTATAAGTGCCTGTGTGTCGGAGCCAGAACTGTGCTACAATGGTTTGAAGAGCATTATAGTGAACTCATGTTGACGCCTCGGTGACCAAGTTCGCCTGATATAAATCCTGTGGAACCCATCTGGGTCGCCGTTGGGCGCCATCTCTGCGTACGAAAATCATGGGCCCGTTGTCTTCGCGTGCTTAGATCTCTAATGCCACGTACCTCTCAAAACCTACCAACGGACTGACGTATCATTACGACGCAGAATCAGTGATGCATTTCGTTGCTAAGGCGGACAAACAAGCTCTTAATCAGGTAGTCGTAATGTTTTGGTTCATCACAGCACATGCATGCATACATCATACATTACATGACAACACTGGGGTGACAACCTCCGATACTTACGTGGTTTTATTTTTTACACAAGATTTTGGAACTTCAACTTTTCCGAAACCGGTCGTGTATGGAACAAAAGTGGGATGATTCGGTAACTGTTGTGTGGTTTGTTCATTTCACAAAACGTGATCGTTACAGGGAGAAAGTGATTTTCTTGTTAGTTTGTATCTTATTTTAAAGAGCAAAAATAATACTGTAGTGAAGAACTGATTTCTCGAAATACTTCTGTCATGAAACTGTTAGTGAAAAATTAAATTTCCTTACTGAAATTAGAGTTCAAAGATAGTAGTTGTCTTGTTTATGAAAACATTCGTCCGATTTGGACTGACTATCATCCTATTACCATGCAACAACTAGTTACAACTTTGTGTTGCCTAACAAAAAGGACTGAAAATCAATATTTTTCTCTTTACTGGTTACAATGTGTTACGGAGATGAGTAAATAATTTCAGACCAGTCGCTTATAGAAACCATTAATAACACAAATGGAGTCGAAGTTTACAAACATTACAGCACGAAAGATAGAAACCTACAAGTAGTACATACTACTATCATGTAACTACACTCATGCTCATAAATTAAGGATAATGCTGATACATGGTGAAACAACGCTCTGGTGGGCGATTTGCCGGTTTAAATCACCTCAGGGTACGACCATGTGGTGGATTTGACCTGCGGTCGTTGCATGGTGGCGCTGGCAGCAGAGTTGTGTTGTTGCATGTCAGAGTACGGTGCACCGAGTAAGTGTGCAGACGTTTTCAGACGTGCTAATGGTGATTATGTGTTGAATATGGCTCAAAGAGCACATATTGATGACGTTACGAGGGGTATAACACTAGGGCGAATGGAGGCTGGTCAAACACAGCATGTCGTAGCACGGGCCCTCCGCGTGCCACAAAGTGTGATCTCACGACTATGGGAACGATTCCAGCAGACAGGAAACGTGTCCAGGCGCTACAGTACGGAACGTCCACAGTGCACAACACTAGCCTTGCTCGGGACCTTACTGCAGCCACTGGAACGATTGTCTCCAGACACACAGTCTACAGACGACTGAACAGACATGATTTATTCACCCGGAGACCTGCAAGGTGCATTCCACTGACCCCTGGTCACAGGAAAGCCCGTAAAGCCTGGTTTCAAGAACACAGTACATGGTCATTGGAACAGTAGTCCCAGGTTATGTTTACGGATGAGTCCAGGTATAGCCCGAACAGTGATTGTCGCCGAGTTTTCATCCGGCGTGAACCAGGGACCAGATACTAACCCCTTAATCTCTTTGAAAGGGATCTGTATGGAGGTCGTGGATTGATGGTGTGGGGTGGAATTATAACTGGTGCACGTACACCGTTGCACGTCTTTGACAGAGGAACTGTAACACGTCAGGTGTATCGGGATATCATTTTGCAGCAGTATGTCCGGCTTTTCAGGGGTTCAGTGGGTCCCACCTTCTTCCTGATTGATGATAACGCACGGCCCCACCGAGCTGCCATCGTGGAGGAGTACCTTGAAACAGAAGATATCAGGCAAATGGAGTGGCCTGCCTGTTCTCCAGACCTAAACCCCCTCGAACACGTCTGGGATGCTCTCGGTCGACGTATCGCTGCACGTCTTCAAGCCCCTACGACACTTCAGGTGCTCCGAAAGGCAATGGTGCAAGAATGGGAGGCTATACCCCAGCAGCTGCTCGCCCACCTGATCTAGAATATGACACCCCTTGTGGGGCCTGTGTACGTGTGCGTGGTGATCATATCCCATACTGATGTCGGGGTACATGCGCAGGAAACAGTAGCGTTTTGTAGCACTTGTGTTTCCGGACGGTTTTCTCAACTTATAACCAGTACCGTGGACTTACAGATCTGTGTCGTGTGTGTTCCCTTTGTGCCTATGCTATTAGCGCCAGTTTTGTGTAGTGCCAAGTTGTGTGGCACCACATTCTGCAAGTGTAGTTGACGAGTACTATAATTAACGCGGTTGAAGGCGGCGACCGGATTGACAACAAATACGTAAACAAATTGAACATTTCCAGAATGATATTTTCACTCTGCAGCGGAGTGTGCGCTGATATGAAACTTCCTGGCAGATTAAAACTGTGTGTCGGGCCGAGACCCGAACTCTCGAGTTAGTGTCACTCATCAGTTTTGACTTACGGGAGTGAGACATAGATTTTTAACGCAAAAGCTGTTCAAAAAATGTGAGGTTCTGAGCTAAGCAATGGTGAGATGCGTGTTGGGAATTACTGGGCAAGACAGAGGAACAAAAGAACCGATCAAAGAGCAGATTAATGTAGGAGGCATAATTATGTCAGTAATGAAAGTAAAATATAGGGTGGCAGAACATGTAGCCAGGCAAGCGGATGGTAGTTACATCAAGGAAGTTTTTCTCTGTAGGTCCGAGACGACGATGTTATGTTGAGTAAATGAAATTAGGGAAGATGCAAGACATTCGTGTATATGTAACCACAACGCGCGGCTTTTATCTATTCTGTCTGATGGCGAGTGTCCATTAGGATCCGTCTGGGAAGAATAACAGAGTTGAGAATGTAGGAGGTCAAATTCGAGATGATTTATATGCAATGGGTGTTGGAAAGAGGGTTCATTCGGATTGCTGAGACTTCACGTTTGTGGGTTGGAAACTATTGGTGACGTATTGAAGAAAAAATACGTTGCAGTAAAGACAAACTGTTGGTATTGCTGCGATGCTATAAGTTTATAGCTTGCGCTGCAGTACCGTGGACTTACAGATTTGTGCCGTGTGTGTTCTCTTTTGTGGTTGCGCGCTGGTCTTCGTACGGGAGGTGGTGCTTTGTTTGGGCTCCACCATTACTTTCTTTTCCTTGTGTTAGCATAAAGACACCATTTCTCGTTACCAGTAACAATAATATTAATAGACTGTTCTGTTCACGAGTCGATTAATGACGAGCATATGGCTAATCGCAGATTTTTGTGTTCTTGGCTTAGAGCATGCGGTATCCACACCCCCGATTTTTGAACGTTCCCCACGGTATGCAAATGTCTGTGTGTCTTTGCTTAGCAACTTTTCGGTTGTGTACGAAATTTCGTAGCGTTTTTCCATAAATTTGATAAACACAACAGATATACACAACAGGGACTTCTCCTTTACTATTTACAATAGTCTGGCAAAGCGGTTGTAGAAATCACGCAGTTTTGAGGTGAAGAACTCGTCGAGCCATATTCGGAGCGGATTTTCATCCAGAAAGGAAGTTCCTTGAAGATTGTTCGATAAAGAGCGGAAAAGATCAGCCTCTGCCGACGCCAGATCAACTGAATAAGATGGCTACGGAATGACTTCCCCAACTCAACTCTTGTATAGCGTTTTTTGTCAGTCTAGCAGAATGCGAGCGGGCGTTATCGTGGATTATCACCATTTCACGCAGTCTTCCTGATCGTTCTTGGATTGCGCCTGCAAGGTGTCAACAGTTGTTGACGATGTTTATCAGCAGTGGTGGTTACACCTCGGGGAAACAATCTGTAGCACTCCGCACCGTCGCCCTTCCACCAGATGCATAACATTATCTTTTGTGGATGCGCGCTGGTCTTCGTACGGGAGTTGGTGCTTTGTTTGGGCTCCACCATTACTTTCTTTTTCTTGTGTTAGCATAAAGACACCATTTCTCGTCACCAGTAACAATAATATTAATAGACTGTTCTGTTCACGAGTCGATTAATGACGAGCATATGGCTACTCGCAGATTTTTGTGTTCTTGGCTTAGAGCATGCGGTATCCATACCTCCGATTTTTGAACGTTCCCCACGGCATGCAAATGTTGCACGATGGTGGAATGATCACAGTTCATAAAGTCTTCCAGTACACTGACGTGGATCATTGCGGATTACTGCGATTAAACGATATTCATCAAATCCTGGATGCCTTGCTGAACGTACAGAATCACTAATGTCAAAACTAACCTCCTTAAAACGAGAAAACCATTTTATTGCCGTACTCTGTCCAATGGCAGTATCCCGATACACAGCGCAGATGTTACTGGTTACCTCTGCTAATGTCACACCTCTATTAGAACTAAAAGAGAAGAATTTGTCGGAAATGTTCCGATTTCTCCACTTGCCACTCCATTTTCTAGCGCCCACAGCTCCACTCGCTATATCCAAATAACAAAACGACGATACCTAAACTCAAATGGCAACAGTGAATTACAAATAAAACTGACACTCGATAAATAAACCTAAAGTAGCCGAAATACCAACATGCAAAACAAAAACACTACAAACTTACGTACCAATATAATAAAAGGAAAGAAATATAACCCAGCGTACGCCGTTCGTAAATCTACTGCGTGAAGAAACTCGTATAACAGCTAGTACATCGAGCGTAACTTCTTTGGCTGTGCCAGTAATTTACGTCTCAGCTCAGCGTGGCCGTTACGTGAAGGCACAGCAAGTACTTGAGTTTACGGAAGCTCCGTAAATGTATATGACTGGAGAGTGAGGTACTGATGCAGCTGGTGATAAACTGTCATCCGTGTTACGTCTGTCGAATATTCACTTATGCAACAACAAAAAACCCTTCTTGCAAGTAGTTTCTTCCACGACGACGCTGGCAATCTTCAGATCCTTTTTCCTCGGAACGCACTCTGAGTGCAACGAATCGACTGGTTTAATGGAATGTTGTACGGGTTGATGGACACTATTTTATAGATTCCATTTTCTATAGGTACTTGGCAGAAGTTAATGATAAGTCCCAAGTAAAAATGTGATTTGTGCAGTACTTTTTTCTGTACATCCTCGCAGTAGTCTTGAGTCTCGCTGTGATGTGTTGCTTCTTTGTAAACGCTTCTTTTCTTTGTAGTTTCATTTATCAATGTTCTGTGAATTGCGCCGCGAGTATTCCTAGTTGTTTCGAACGGACCAGAATTAAAAAAAAGGATTTGTCTGAAAGTAAGAAACAGAAAAGATCAGTGAAACATGTGATGCACTTAATTTGCTGTACCTGATTTCTAGTATCTTTTGAAGGCGTGTCGAATGTTTCTCTATCTATTTTATTTCTTACTTTTAGACAAATCGTTTCACAAAACATTTGATATCTTTCCCAATTTTTTTTTCATTTTCAAGTTTTGTTCAGAAATCATTGTCTTATTAAGACCTCCTTTGGTATCCTAGCGTCTTCCGTTCTCAAAATTTCCTGAATTTAGCACTTGTTTCGAAGGAAATCATTTTAAAAGTCAAATATCACACCAGTGCAAAGTTTTACCCGCAAATTAGCTACGTATTGAAGAGATGAACTTTTTATACCTGATTGGCTTCCTAGAGCCTTCAGTTCTTGATTCGAAGGAACTTTCTGACAGATAAATACCACACCAAAGTAACGTTTTACGCGCAAAATAGCTAAGCCTTGAAGACATGAACTTTTTCTCGCTCTCCTCAAACATTAACCAAAACATGTAAAAAAAGAAACTGGTAGACGTCGAGTTGATAGCTATATTTCTGCGGACAGTGCGCCTCCAGTTTTCCTTCTAATACTAACGTCATGATTTTGTTTACATTCATATGGGTTTGTGTGGTGTTTTCGCCCAGGAGGTTTACCATATTCGCTGTTGGGCTCGAAGTATGTGATTCCTTGCTCATCGCGCATATGACCTTAATACCGTTGCTCACCGGATTAAACGATACAAAGAAAGTTGACTTAATTAAACTAAGGACGAAGGTTAGCGTGTGAACAGTTCTGGTGGATTATAAGTGAGTTCTAAACCAGAACTCGCACTGTGGTCCTAAGCTTTCGTTGCCGTGTATAAAATTAATATTAATTTGTTCAAAGTACTTACGGGCATTCAGCCAGGTTGAATTTTCGACAACTGCCGATATTTCGGCGGATGCACACTCCGCCATTTTCAAGGCTTAACTGCAACGACCAGACGAAGTGCAGAAAACACGAGAGCTCGGTTCTGCGAGTTTAACAGAAAAGATAACACACACCTAAACAAAAGCCACCAAAGATGAACGAAGTCAGAGCTATCGATAGTAAGAAACTATGGACTGGTAGTTGAGGAAACGTTAACTCTGTCCCTATGTTTTTTAACAAGTGAAAGAGCAGGATTCCAGGCCGAGTTTAAACAAAAGCCTCCATCCCTATTCACAAGGTTGCTAGCCAATTTAATTTCAACAGACTCCTTAATCACACTATCCCAATAGCCGGACGTGCATGCTAATATCTCGGTATTATTATACCACATGGGGTGACCAGTGTCCAAACAATGTTCGGCAATAGCAGATTTGCTAGGCTGCTGTAGTCGCGTGTGCCGTTTATGTTCAATACACCGGTCCTCCACGGTCCTGATGGTCTGACCAATGTATGCCATGCCACAGCTACAAGGAATGCGATAAACACCTGCCTTACGTAAACCAAGATCATCCTTAACAGACCCCAAAAGCGCTTTAATCTTAGATGGAGGTCGGAAAACACATTTCACATTGTATTTCCGTAAAATACGACCTATCTTGTTTGAAGTGCTTCCTACGTAGGGCAAAAAGGCAATAGATTTAGGAGTCAACTGAGAATTATCATCAGTCACCTGGCGCACAGTTGGTTGATATCGCAACGCCCGTTCAATCTGTCTTTCACTATACCCGTTGTGGCGGAAGGTCCACGTATTTCTTATTCAATGACCAGTATTACGAGCAGACAGATGGAGTTGCGATGGGTAGCCCGTTATCTCCTGTGATTGCAAATCTGTTCATGGAAGACTTCGAGGAACGTGCATTGGAGTCGGCGCCATTGAAACCTGCCTGTTTTTTCAGATACGTTGACGATACTTTTGTTGTTTGGCCGCATGGCAGGGAGAATTTGAATGCCTTTTTAGAACATCTAAACTCGATCCACCCCAATATTCGTTTTACCATGGAGTTGGAAGAGGATGGTTGCCTTCCCTTTCTTGACGTTTTGGTTAGGAGGAAGGTGGATGGATCGTTGGGACATGCAGTTTATAGGAAGCGTACTCACATTGACTTGTATCTGCAGGCGGACAGTTGTCATCATCCGGCCCAACGTGAAGGGGTACTTCGTACCCTGGTACACAGGGCACATGTCATCTCCGACGTTGAGACTTTGCCTGCTGAGCTTGCCCATCTTGAGGCTACCTTCCGCCACAACGGGTATAGTGAAAGACAGATTGAACGGGCGTTGCGATATCAACCAACTGTGCGCCAGGTGACTGATGATAATTCTCAGTTGACTCCTAAATCTATTGCCTTTTTGCCCTACGTAGGAAGCACTTCAAACAAGATAGGTCGTATTTTACGGAAATACAATGTGAAATGTGTTTTCCGACCTCCATCTAAGATTAAAGCGCTTTTGGGGTCTGTTAAGGATGATCTTGGTTTACGTAAGGCAGGTGTTTATCGCATTCCTTGTAGCTGTGGCATGGCATACATTGGTCAGACCATCAGGACCGTGGAGGACCGGTGTATTGAACATAAACGGCACACGCGACTACAGCAGCCTAGCAAATCTGCTATTGCCGAACATTGTTTGGACACTGGTCACCCCATGTGGTATAATAATACCGAGATATTAGCATGCACGTCCGGCTATTGGGATAGTGTGATTAAGGAGTCTGTTGAAATTAAATTGGCTAGCAACCTTGTGAATAGGGATGGAGGCTTTTGTTTAAACTCGGCCTGGAATCCTGCTCTTTCACTTGTTAAAAAACATAGGGACAGAGTTAACGTTTCCTCAACTACCAGTCCATAGTTTCTTACTATCGATAGCTCTGACTTCGTTCATCTTTGGTGGCTTTTGTTTAGGTGTGTGTTATCTTTTCTGTTAAACTCGCAGAACCGAGCTCTCGTGTTTTCTGCACTTCGTCTGGTCGTTGCAGTTAAGCCTTGAAAATGGCGGAGTGTGCATCCGCCGAAATATCGGCAGTTGTCGAAAATTCAACCTGGCTGAATGCCCGTAAGTACTTTGAACATAGTTTACGCCAGGAGAAGCTCAGGTTACACAATATTAATTTGTAAGACTTATGCTGTGAAACATGTCCTGTGCCTAGCCAAACACCATGTAGCCACAGTGATAGAGAAATTAATCGTAAGTAATTAATTCTACATTAGAATCTTTATTGTTTAGACTAATAATGGAATTGTGGCACCCATAAAGGTAGCTCAGAAATTTAGAAAAATTGAAATAAGTATATGTCGTTGAGATCAGTACAAAAAAGTATGAGCTTGCTAGTATTACGTAAGGAATATATCATTAATACTCTTAAATTATACATATCTACACTGCCAAATAATGAGCTATTACTTTCAAGCAATTAATGTTTTTTTTTCAAAACTAGACCTCACTGTGGTTAGTTTGGCACACAATTTGTCCATGTTCCACTCTTTGTTTGGTTATGAAAATTCGGAAAAAAGTCCATTGTGCAATTTGTAGGGAATCATAATTCTTTCCCATCTCATAAAAAGATGAAATTAATGATTTGTTATGATTACAACGTAGAGTTCATAAAGAGCTCTGAAAGGAAAACAGAACTAAAGTAAATAGCTTAGTCAGTACCTAACAGACACTGAGATGATGATGTACAGCTAATGAAAATAAATAACCTGTTCCTCTGTGGTACCGAGAAAGCACTACCACAACTAGTTAACGTCATGAGCAAAGGAGCTGTTTAAATAAACATAGATTGTGATTAAGTTTACTGGGAACGAAATGATAAAGCCACATTTGACATACTTCACGACAAATTTCATTCATTATTTGAAACAGGTTTGATAATAAATTAGCTCAAAAAGACATTACAACGTCTTGTAAAACACCAGGAACCACTTGGATAGCTGGATCATATAAACAGAAATCGTAAATTTATGTTTTAACAAGAAACATTGAAGATCTTGATTGTGTTACATACTACAAGACCCTAATAAAGTTATTAAAAATAACTGAAAATGTTTACATTTTGTCTTAAGTTAACAACTCAGGTAGCAAAGTAAACCGTAAGAAAACAAGGTGAAATACAGCAGATCCCATATCAGGAAAAATAACGTTTTGATTTGGTTCAAATGGCTCTGAGCTTTATGGGACTTAACATCTAGCTTTATGGGACATAACATCTGAGGTCATCAGTCCCCCAGAACGTAGAACTACTTGAACCTAACTAACTTAAGGACATCACACACATCCATGCCTTAGGCAGGATTCGAACCTGCGACAGTAGCGGTCGCGTGGCTCCAGACTGAAGCGAATAGAACCGCTCCGTTTTGATTTAAATGGAGAGATTATAACATAATTCGAGGACGAAAGGTATTTTTAGCCATCTGTTGTGGGGTTGGAGTTGACTCCAGATGGTAGAGTTCAAGCCGGGACCCACAGCGCCGTATTTTGTCAGGAGGCCGATCAAGTTCAAAAGCGTCAAGGGACAGTGGAGAGTGATACAGCGGTATTCGGTAACATTCGTTTATTCAGATAATTTACAGTGCTCGATGGGTGAAGCTTAGTGTCGGCGTGCCGCCCGCACGCTGTCCCACGAGTCCAGCTGGCTCAGCAGATTCCCGATATACCAACGCTGCTGCTGCCGTCATCAAGGCCACCCCGCTGGAAGTCGGCCACGCTGTCCCGGTCTCCACCTGCCGATGGCTTGCGACTTGCACCGCGCTGGTGCCCATAACATAGACAAATGTAATGTATTGTGAATGCATAGAAAGAAGGGTCCTATATTATATGATTATATGATAGCGGAACAAACACTGGTGGCAGTTACTTCTGTAAAATATCTGGGAGTATGGGTGCGGAACGATTTGAAGTGGAATGATCATATAAAATTAATTGTTGGTAATGCGGGTACCAGGTTGAGATTCAGTGGCAGAGTTCTTAGAAAATGTAGTCCATCAACAAAGGAGGTGGCTTACAAAACACTCGTTCGAACTATACTTGAGTATTGCTCATCAGTGTGGGATCCGTACCAGATCGGGTTGACGGAGGGGATGGAGAAGATCCAAAGAAGAGCGGCGTGTTTCGTCACAGGGTTATTTGGTAACTGTGATAGCGTTACGGAGATGTTTAGGAAACTCAAGTGGCAGACTCTGAAAGAGAGGCGTTCTGCATCGCGGTGTAGCTTGCTCGCCAGGTTTCAAGAGGGTGCGTTTCTGGATGAGGTATCGAATATATTGCTTCCCCCTACTTATACCTCCCGAGGAGATCACGAATGTAAGATTAGAGAGATTAGAGCGCGCACGGAGGCTTTCAGACAGTCGTTCTTCCCGCGAACCATACACGACTGGAACAGAAAAGGGAGGTAATGACAGTGGCACGTAAAGTGCCCACCGCCACACACCGTTGGGTGGCTTTCGGAGAATAAATGTAGATGTAGATTCCGGAGACTGCTGCAGTCCCTGGTCCTCGCTGCCCTCTACCCTGTTTGGCCTGCTCTGTCCGACCGCGAGATGAAGGTGGATGTACTGGTCACCCATAGCCCTCAGGCCGCTGCTGCTCCCAGGACAGGACCGGACTCGAACCCGCGCCCTCCTGGATGCTGTGCTACAACTTGTTGCTAGTGGTGCTTGATAGATGGAAACCCCCCCCCCCACCGTCCTCTGGCACTGTTGCAGCACTGCTGCGCCTCCCTCAGCGTACACCTCACCCAGATCGCAGTACGCAAGGTGGGAAGCGAACGTGGCCCGTAGACTCGAGCTAAACCGAGCCCTCCTGGACCCGCTGCAGACTGCTGTCACTGTTCTCTTTCAGGCAGACTGCGCGATCTCCGAGTTCCAGGCTGCCGTTCCGTCCCGCCCCAGTGTTGTGTCTCCGGAGGCGGAATACAGTACATAGAAAACTGAATACAAGTTTATGCAGCATTTGACAATGCTGACTTGAATACTCTCTTTCAAATTCTGAAGGTGGCAGGGGTAAAATACAGGGGGCGAAAGGCTATTTACAATTTGTACGGAACCCAGATGGCAGTCGAAGGACATCAAAAGGAAGCAGTGGTTGGGAAGGGAGTGAGAAAGGGTTGTAGCCTCTCCCCTATGTTATTCAATCTGTATATCGAGCAAGCTGTGAAGGAAACAAAAGAAAACTTCGGAGTAGGTATTAAAATCCATAGAGGAGAAATAAAAACTTTAAAGTTCGCCGATGACATTGTAATTCTGTCAGAGACAGCAAAGGACTTGGAAGAGCAGTTGAACCGAATGGACAGTGTCTTGAAAGGAGGACATAAGATTGAACATCAACTAAAGCAAAACGAGGATAATGGAATGTAGTCGAATTAAGTCGGGTGATGCTGAGGGAATTAGATTAGGAAATGAGACACTTAAAGTAGTAAAGGAGTTTTTCTATTTGGGGAGCAAAATAACTGATGATGGTCGAAGTAGAGAGGGTATAAAATGTAGACTGGCTATGGCAAGGAAAGCGTTTCTGAAGAAGAGAAATTTGTTAACATCGAGTATAGATTTAAGTGTCAGGAAGTCGTTTCTGAAAGTATTTGTATGGAGTGTAGCCATGTATGGAAGTGAAACATGGACAAGAAGAGAATAGAAGCTTTCCATACGTGGTGCTACAGAAGAATGCTGAAGATTAGATAGGTAGATCACGTTAGTAATGAGGAGGTATTGAATAGAATTGGAGAGAAGAGGAGTTTGTGGCACAACTTGACTAGAAGAAGGGATCGGTTGGTAGGATATGTTCTGAGGCATCAAGGGATCACCAATTTAGTATTGGAGGGTAGCGTGGAGGGTAAAAATCGTAGAGGGAGACCAAGAGATGAAGCCACCAAGATTCAGAAGGATGTAGGTTGCAGTAGGTACTGGGAGATCAAGAAGCTTGCACAGGATAGAGTAGCATGGAGAGCTGCATCAGGCCAGTCTCAGTACTGAGGACCACAACAACAATAACAACTTATAACATTGCTGCCAGACTGGCCCCTATAAGTGAAGATCAGCACAGGTCCGATCCGATGCTCGACTAACGTGGCACATTCTCTCCCAAGCTAAAATTGCCAACTATTTATATCGGTTTCTCCGTCACTTCTGACGTAGTGTCAGAGAGACAGAAACTACTGCAGGGATAGATTCCCACACGTCAGCTACTTAGAAATCGCCACTCTTGGTTCTGGCGTGGTGCCCCGCCTCGTACATCGCAATAACTTAAAGCAACGCTGCAGTTTTCTGCCTCGTTGTTGTTCCACTCAAAACAAATTGTGCATGCAATACTGCCGTCGCAGCTCTGCACCAGCGAGTGCCATGCTTATCTTGCCCATCCCGCTGGCTGTTGACTGTTACCACACTCTGCCAGCGGCCCCAGATTTCATCCCCCAACCGTGCCTTCATTGAATTTTGACATTTCCCTTTCCTTCGACTAGGACTAATTCTAGCGCAGCAAATCATTCCTTTTATGTAGTAGAGACAGTAAACTCAAGGCTATCAATAGAAAATTCAAAGCAATTTGTTGTGAGTGCAAATTTCATAAAATTTTGCGACCTGGTAATCTCACCCAATTCCCCATCTGAAATTGAACAATTATAAACTCTCGAAAATATAGAGGCTCATGCAAAGTTGATGGTATAACTGCATAGTCTTCCGCAGCCGTTTCCGCGGCGATTTAAAATTCTTCTGTGTGCTGTACCGCGAAATTTTGTAAAATACGTTTGTTATAAACTTAAAACCAACGTTTCGACCTTATTATAGCGGCCTTCCGCACTGGAAGACTGTTGGTGAAAGAACGGTGACTCTGTTTCGTGCAGACCATTCATCTGCAATAAATAGTCAGCTTTCCCCCTCCAAAACCAGTCTTTCCCAGAGGAGGGGCTTTGTAATACGGTTGAAATGTTGGTTTAAGTTTATAATTAAGATATTTTATAAAATGACGCGGTGCAGCACACACAATAATTTCAGTCATCAAAGTTGATGGTACTTGCAACAAAATACTGAAGTTTTGTTGTACAATAGAAAGTATCGTCCTTTCTTAAATATGTGGCCCATCATTAGGTCAGCGAAATCTTTCAAATACTAGAAAATACAACTGTTAAATCCCTTTGAAATAAACATACAACAGTGTAATTAACAGCCCCTTTTACTGCCAATATCTTTTTTAGCTGTTTATGTATCCTTCTTTAGTAATACTAATGTATTTAGTAAAACACAGGTCGAATTTCGGTATAATTACTCAGCGCATAATAGAATTCATACATTCACTCTCAAGATTTTTTAAGGATTACCTGACAGTACAGCTGTAGTCGACATTTTTGTGCCCTATTAAAGGCGTACGTTTCTGTGAATCTCAACATTTTGTTGAATAAATTGAGGTTTTATGAAATTTACAGAATAAATAAGAAAGTTATCATGTCACAGAAAAAACTATGTAGATAACTGTCTTACGCTATTCAACTGAAACAATATACACTCTTAACAAGAGTAAGACGTAGACGTGTTATGTAACCTCCGGTGTGTCTGCATTGCAATAGTCCAGTATCATAAGCCACAGAGATCACATTATTCAGATATTTACCACGAGCTGTTTCGTTAGCTTGCGACTTAATCATTTCGTTGAAATTGTACATTCGCATAACGAT